>NW_024543082.1:30817500-31485000 GCF_018167655.1 Microtus oregoni
AAGGATTATGAGAAAGCCGTAAGGAATACTGCTGCTTTGAAAGTTTTTTTTTTTTAATTTAAAAGAATGATAAGCACAAGAGTTACGGCCACACAGGTGGCCACAGGACCCCACTGCTGATGACGTATTGGTGTATTGGGAGGTGTGGGAGTCACACTCTGGGGGAATAGATCTCACATGTAATTTACCAGTTTGGTTTTCTGATGAAGAGCAATGGGAAGTCCTCCTGAGCTTCCAGGAACTGCCTCCTACCTCCCTTTGGGGGCACCAGGCTCAGGCTTGAGAGTTTACCATTTCTGTCCACTGTCCCCCATCTGCCTGCTTGGACCCTAGGGTAGAAGGACATGAATAGGTGTGTGTTGTGACCTTTGGAGTCTAACAGTCCTGAATCCCACTTGGCAGTGGTGGGGTGGGGGCAGCTTCTTTCCCTGAGGATTCTCAAGCCCCCCCCCCCCCCAGCAAATGGGACCCCATGAAAGGGCTCCTCGCCCTGATCTTGTCCAGCCTCATGGGTTAGAAGCTCTTCTTTTCCCTTCAGTCCTGACCTTGGGAGTCTTAATATCTACACTGGAGGTGTGGTGTCTGCCACATGAGTAGCAATCGCAGGCTCCATCCTGGCTAATCCCAGTGGTCAGCAACATGACTAGAAAGACCAGGTCAAGAGCCCCCAAACCTTTCCTAGAATCCCAATACCTGCCCTAGTGCCTCCCTGCACCCAGAAGGGCCCACATTGCACCCCTGTCTACTGATTTCCTCTTCGCAGCTCAGCTGTGTCCTTCCCAAGTTGTCTGCCTTATGTTCCCACGATCATCTTCCATGTGTCCCCAGTTGGAAAGGAGCAAAGCCAGGCACTCTGTCTTAGCTCTAGTCCACGCGTGTGGGTGGGAATGGGATCAGAGAGCAGCAGGCCAGAGTCTCAGCTACAGTTCCAACTGTTGCCCAGCCTAACTCAGAGTCATTGTCATGGGCATCATGTCTTCTAAGGGGAAGCATTGGTTGTTCACCAGGGTACGTATTTTAGAGTGAAAGCTGTGGACAGCATGGGGCACAGCATGTGTGTACACATATGCTACTGTGTATATTATAAACAAATTAGTCATGTATCCTAACCATATAAACATATAGACAGCATTGTCTTCATCCTCTACATCCACCCCCTTATGAAGGCTCAGTATCATGACATCCTTAGGTATCCCCAGATCCTGGAAGCAGACCTGGGACCATAGTGCTATCTGCCCAGATAAAAGGCTACAAACAGCCCAGATAAAAGGAAGCTCACCCATCCTCAGAGGGGAACCAGAAATGCAAGCACTCCCTCCCTCCCAGCAGATACCGGACTTGGAAATCTGAACCCCGGGCACCATATGGTGACTCTGCAGATGGGGAGCCCATGGACAGTCAACCAGAGACTTCCCACAATAGCACGGCACATAGGAGATGCCATGTGGACCTTGGAACCTGAATCCAGGGTGTCAAATAGCTTCGTACACAACTTTATCAAAAGTCTGTCTGATCATCCGTGTCCACTCTCCTCCACTGGTTACAAGAATATTAAGACTTTGTCTCTGAAGACTTAACCGTGTGTGTGTGTGTGTGTGTGTGTGTGTGTATGTGTGTGTCTGTCTGTCTGTCTGTGATTTGTGTGTACTGCGTATATTGAGTTGAGCTGGTAAATAAATGCTGAAAGAACCTGAGGAGAGTGAAATTTATGGCTTCGTGTATTACATCTCAGTTCATGTTTCACTCTTGCTACATTAAAATATAGGCAGCTTTTGTAATTTATAATTTATGGAACTGTGTAGAGTGTGAGTGTGTGTGTGTGTGTGTGTGTGTGTGTGTGTACTCATGCAGTAGAGACATGCTCTTGCCTAGGGGGCAGAAGTGGGCCAAAAAATTGATGAATCCATAGGCACACTCTATTTTTGATTGGGGCTTTTAATCAGACATTTATGTCAAATGCATCGTTCTTCAGATATGGAGAAGAAGTTTTTTAAACCAGGCTAGTGTAATGCCAGCTACCCGAAGGCCTGTTGTCATCCCAGCTACTTGGGAGGCTGAGGTAGGAGAATGTCAATTTCAAAGCCAACCTGGACAACTTAGTGAGCCTCTGTCCCAAAATAAAAAGGGGGGAGGGAGGCAGATATTGCTCAGCAGTAGACACCTAGTCCGGCATTGCAGGGCTCCAGGTAAGATCCCCAGGGAGGAAAAAAGAATTGAACGGAGGGAGGGAGAGTGGGATGGAGGGAGGAAGGGAGAGATGGAGGGAGGGAGGAAGGAAGGAAGGAAGAAAGGGAGAGGGGAAGGGGAAAAGAAGGGAGGGAGGGAGGGAGGGAGGGAGGGAAAAGGAGCCACCCCCAGCCTCCTTCCTGCTTCTTCTGATTCTGATGCCTGGCATCTTCATGCTTTATGGTCCAGATGCCTCTATGTTTCCACCCAGCACACACAATCCCTGCACAGGAAGCTTTGGCACTGTCGAAGGGGCTGCAGCAGGGCTTGACTATGGCTTCCAGCTCCCATGATACCCTCCTTTCCCTACTTAAGCTGCCCTCCAGTCAGCATCCAGGACAGCCCTGTGCACCTCTGCCGTCCCTGGACACCAGTAACCCCACCCTAACAGAGGCCATGGCTCCCACCTGGTTTCTCATCTTTCTGCTGCTCTGAACATTACCAACCTGCTAGATGTCACTGAACTCTGAGTCAGGGGACTCTCTGGTTCTGATGACTCCGTGGTGTTCTACAAGCTTGTGACTATGGTCTTAGCATACCAATGGGTGCCACTACCTATGAGTCTTGTCTTTCCATCTGGGCTTGGCACCCTTTGAAGGGGGAAAGGCCAGGCCCTCCCACCCTGCTCATGATTCTGCTGCTCTTAGGAGTCTCATAGCCCAGCAAGGAATGGACACCGAAACTACACACAAACCTTCCAGCAGCCACCAGTGTGAAGCTATGCAAGAAAGAAAACTCTAGATGTGCTTGCTTCCCAAAGACATATAAGAATTCTCTCTTTTGCAAGTGGTAAAGAGTCTTTCAAAAGTCTCTACGCTGCCAGTTTCAACCTTGCTTTCTAAAACTTATTTAATTCTAGCATAGTGAACTTCTTCCAACCCTAGATCACTGGGCTTTGCTGCCTTTGAGGGAGAAATGGATCAGCAAAAATCAAAGGTTGTGGCCTTGCTGGGGTTTAGCAGATGATGTGGTCCAGCCATCCTTCTGTCCTACCTTGCCCTCCATCTCCCTAGGCTATCGGTCCCCTTTACCTAGCTGGTCTGTATAATGGGTGTGAATGTCTTATTGTTCACTGATGCTATTAGGGTTTGTTGGGCTTCCCTTCCTTTACCTCTGTCTTCTTCACCTCATCTCCCCACTCCCTCCTTTCCCCCTCCCCCACCCCATCTATCTTCTTCTTCCTTGTCCTCCTTTTTATCTGCCTCTTATCTGAAATCCTGTGTGTTTTATGCCTTCAGCCTTCCATCCCACTTTGATGCTGGGTGGTGTCATTGTTTCTTTCCCAACTACGAGGTTCAGGGGAGAAGGGACTGGTGGAGCTGCTGAGGGGGAGGACTGTGGCTTCTTGCAGCAAACTTGTCTGAAGCCGCTGTCTTCCTAAGCTTTGAATTATTTTTATCCCTGTTTATAGAGGGAAAGGTCATTTTATAACCTGCAGTCTCTTTCAGCCCAATTAGCAGAGTAAGCCTGTCCTGGGGACCAGGGCTGTCTGTGAAGCTCACAGAACCAGCCTGTCACCCCTGTAGCTTTCTCTGTGACACAGAGGCCAGTGGCATTTGCCAAAGGCTGCACCGTGGGCCTGCTGGCAGGACTCTCAATTCCCAGTATCCCTGGCAGCTAACGAAAGTGTGCTTTGTTGTGTTCTTAATTATCTGCTTCGTCTCCGTTGTAGAGCAAGAAGAGCCTTCTGGTCTGCTCTTCACAGTGTCCCCAACCTGCTCGCCTGGACAGCACCTGCTTATATGTATTCCTCTAAATCTGACATGCCACAGCCCTGGCCCCCAGCCTGGTTTTGGAACCAAGACTTTAAAGAGATGAGCAAGATCAAACACGTGCGCAAGATAGTCCTAATCCGACATGAGAGGACACTGCCATGTAGACATGCCAAGAGTGACCAGGCCATCATGAGAAATTCTTTCTGCGAGCCAAGGAGGGGGCATCAAGAGAAACCAGCGCTGACTCCTTGACTGTGGACTTCCAGCTGTCAGGAAATGCCAGCTGTTTATCCTCCTCTCTGTGGAATCCTATTCCAGCCTCCCAAGCTGGCGATGCCACTTGGCCCACAGCCAAGGCTGGCTTCCTTGTGGACTCTGGAGTAGGCACTCCAAACCCCAGCTCACATACCAAGGACCTGTTCTCTGGACTCTGTTCTCAGCCCAGGGTCCCCAAAGACTGTGCTCAGCAGCAGGTTGCTGCCTGCAAGCCACTACACCATGCAGAGGAGGTGTCTCTCCCCTGAAAGCCTGGCTCTCTTGTTCCGGTTCAAGACAGCATTATCATTCACCTCAGCTCCAAAACCAGAGCCAGCCTGTATGCTCCATTCCACCCTTACCTTCCCCCTGGCTGTGAGCCAAGGCCCCTGTGATATTATTCTGCAGTCTGGTATCCACTTCATCTCGTCTTCCAGGCGAACTGACCAACACAGGGGTAACAAGAGCAGAGAGATGCCAAATCTGTGTTATCAGTCCAGTATCAGACCACATGGAGCCTTGGTGGCCACAGGTACAGAGTGTCGACCACGTGGACCCTCAGTGGTCACAGGTACAGTGCAAACCACAGGGGCCTCTTGGGGGACACAGGTACAGAATGCAGACCATGTGGACCCCTCAGTGGTCACAGGTATAGTGTGCAGACCACGTGGACCCCTTCAGTGGTCACAGGTACAGAGTGCAGGCCACGTGGACCCTCAGTGGTCACAGGTACAGTGTGCAGGCCATGTGGACCCCTCAGTGGTCACAGGTACAGAGTACAGGCCACGTGGACCCCCTCAGTAGTCACAGGTACAGAGTACAGACCACGTGGACCCTCAGTGGTCACAGGTACAGAGTGCAGGCCACGTGGACCCTCAGTGGTCACAGGTACAGAGGGCAGGCCACGTGGACCCTCAGTGGTCACAGGTACAGTGCAAACCACAGGGGCCTCTTGGGGGACACAGGTACAGAATGCAGACCATGTGGACCCCTCAGTGGTCACAGGTATAGTGTGCAGACCACGTGGACCCTCAGTGGTCACAGGTACAGAGTGCAGGCCACGTGGACCCCTCAGTGGTCACAGGTACAGTGTGCAGGCCACGTGGACCCCTCAGTGGTCACGTAGAGTTGACATGGTCATGTATCTATAATCCCAGCACTCTTACAGTGTGGTGGGTAGAGACAGGAGAATTTAAAGAAGCTCACGTGTGGCAGTGAACAACAGCAAGAGATACTCTCTCAAACACGGGTGATGATGAGGACTACATTTGAGGTCATCCTCTGACCACACACTCACCATGGCATGAAAGTGCCCACACTCAGGTCTGAACACACACAAACTGAAAACACACCAGAGAATAGGTGGTTTTGTGTGGTACACACAATGTCAGCATGCCATTCCCTAGATTCATCAACCCCACTATTTCCCCCCAGGAACATAATTTCTATGATTCGAAGTAACTGTGTTTAATTTTGTTTTATTTTCCTAGTCTATGTTGTAAGAGCCACTGTCTCTCACAGCTGTGGTAGAGAATTAGTGGTTACATCAGGCAGATGTATTTATAGAGGCAAATATTTAGGAAAGGGTTTGTAATGTCTGACCCACGGACCTGTCCATGGGCCTCTGGAGCTGAGGAATAGAACAAGAGAGGCGGTTGAGAAAGACTAAACACTCTGCAGTGTCTGCAGGAACATGTCTGGTGATACTGTCCTGTGCAAGGGGACACGGGAGAAGAACGCTAGACAATTATCACTCTCTAGCCCTGCTGCATATACCAATGAAATGCTGGGAAACTATGCTAAAATCTTTCCCCAACAAAAGCAAATGTAATGTCTAAAAATTATGCCCCCCAAAAGAATTCATATCTTTTTCGCTATTTCAAGAATAAAAAAGTATTAGCATAAAGAATGATGGGTTTATTCCATTTTTCTGTGAATACCTGCTTTAAGCAGTTCTAGCTAATGAATTATGTTAATGAACATTATCACCAATATGGTAAAATTAGGGAAAAAAACAGTCAGTTAAATTCAGTGAACTAAGAGTCTTTAGAAAGATTCTAAATTGGGAGCATGGGGACCTTGGGAGAGGGTTGAAGGGGAGGGGAGAGGCAGGGAGGGGAGCAGAGAAAAATGTAGAGCTCAATAAAAATCAATAAAAAAAGATTCTATTTCCAATTAAGCAGCCAAGAAATGGGGACGAGGTCCCACCAGAGCAACAGTACACTGCGTCCCATCTGTGACAAGCTCCAGCTCACACACAGCCTGGAGAATGCTGTATAAAACCGTGTAAAATACATGAAAAAAAAATGTTAAATAAAATAAAATTAAAAAAAAGAATTTCAGAAAAAAAATCTTTAAAAAGACCCGCATAAACGCCGCTGCATATTTGGAAGCCAACGGCTGTTTTCATCCTGTGTAGACAAGAGCCAGAACCGAAGCTCTTCCTTCCTCTCCTAAGAAAGGAATTGCAGCCACGCGCAGTTGCGGTGATGACGGTCTATGCTGCGCCTGATTTTGACCTGAGCTTTCCAAAGAACCAAATTCACCTGCGGCTTCACCTCTCCTGAGGACGATCAAATACAGGGAAGCCCTCTGCCCACTCTGCCTGGGATGTGCATTCCCTAACAGACGCCGAAGCAAGGTCCACAGGGACGTTTATTTCTTTTTTTAATCTTTTATTTGTATGGGTGGTGTATGTGCATGCATGAATGAAGAAATGTGTGCCCAGACAGGCACATGTGGAGGGCAGAGGTGGACACGAGGGTGTCTTTCCTCAACTGCTTGTCCATCTTACCTTTGGAAACAAAGTCTCTCGTTCCTGGTTTGGACCATCCTGTCTCTGTTCCCCAATCCCAGGATTATACTGCCCGGCATCCACAGTGTGCTGAGGATCCAAACTCAGGCCTCAAGCTTGCACAGCCGGCGCCTTATCCACTGGGCCATATCCCCACCCCAGCATACGTAATCGTTGGGGATTCTGTGTGCCTGCAGGTTTTTAAAAACCATGGACGAACCTGAAACTTCACAATGAGCTATGACTACTTAGGAGTGGGCCCGATCCATGTGAGAATAGGAGCCTGAAATGCCCAGATAAAATTCGTATAGCCTCTTCCACCTCAGGGGAAGTAGGGCCCAGCAGCGGGGTGGGGTGGGGGGATACTGAAATCACTGCCTTTGCGGTATTTAACATGGGAGCGCTAAGCACAAGCAGAGACTGATGGGCGGGTGGGCCAAGATGAGGGAGGATGCACCAACATAGCACACCAGACAGCTAGAGGGTGGCCCTGGATCCAGGATGGAGAAGCCTGGATGGACAAAGGCAAACACCAGAGACATCACCTATGAGCCTCCGCCATGAATACTGTCTTGTGAATCTAAAAGGCTCATCCCCAGTGGGATAGCTACCAACTTTCCCAGTAATATTTAGAGATTATTTTTTCTGTCAAAGCAACAGAGATTACAAAAGAAGATCTTTTATCTGCAGGTGACCTGGGGGGATTGTGTATCCAAAGACTCCGAGAAACAGACAGAGAGACACACACAGACACACACACACACACACACACACACACACACAGAGAGAGAGAGAGAGACAGAGAGACAGAGAGACAGAGAGACAGATAGACAGACACAGAGAGAGAGAGACAGAGAGAGAGACAGAGAGAGAGAGAGAGAGAGAGAGAGAGAAAGAGAGAGACCAGACCGACTGTCACATACATTGCCAATAAGCTTTAGGCTACAGTGTTATTGAGTCGGACTCCTCTTGGCCAAAGAAGCACAAGGAAAAATGAGGGAAGTTATTCTCATTTGCTTTCTGTTTCTGTGATAAACAACATCACCTAAGGCAACCTGAGAAGAAAGGATTTACTGTCATCCAAGAGTTTACAGTCCATCATGAAGGGAGGTCGGGATGAAACCTGGAGAGAGAAACTATGGAGGAAGGGTGCTTGCTGGCTCACTCTCCAGGCTCACATTCAGGAGCCTTTCTTACACCTCCCAGGACCAGTGGTGCCATCCCACAGGGAACTGGGCCCTCCCACATTAAGCATTAATTCAGAAAATACCCCTGACAGTCCTGCTTACAGACCAATCTGATGGAGGCATTTTCTACCAGATGACTCTAGCTTGTGCCAAGTATATAACATTTAAAAAAATAAACTAAAACCAAAATAAACAAACGAGTAAACAAACGAACAACGTCCAGCACAGAAGAGTAACGGCTGTGAATAAATTTATATGGACCAAGGCCAATGTAAGACCAGGACTACACAGGAGCAAAGAGCTTGAAGTCAACTCTAGTTTGAAATTTCTGGGAAATTCTCCTTCATTTCAAAGAATTTCCCCAAGAGTCTAATGAGTTGAGAATCTGATCCTCATTATGTAACAGACATAATGCATTTTCTTTCTAATAATTTAAATGATAATGATAATATCTAACACTTATAAAAACAAAAGGACAGCAGCTGGATGTCTGTTGCTGCCATGGTTCCTTTCAGCTTTAGGAGCCGGGACTTCCTCTCAAGCCTAATTCTGGTAGTCTAGGCTGAAGCAATTTTATCTTTGATGAAGATAAAATGTTGACAATAATTCATCTAAAATAGTTCAGCTTGGCAATTCAAACACAAGGAAAACAGCAATCTTCGTCACCCATGAACAACACGTAGGGTAAAAGCATTCACAAGGATGGGAATTTGGGACATCAGTCACCATGTCCACTATGATGGGAATTTGGGACAACAACCACCATGTTCTAACTTTAAAAGATAACAATGGTGTCATTTCAGCGTATTAAACTCAGATGTTCAATAAATAAGTAGATCCTAATGACGTTTCCAGGAAAACGATGAAGAAGAAATATTATAAATTAGGCTATCAGAGTCTGGTGATGCAAGCCTATAACCACCACTGCTTAGGAAGCAAGAAGATCACAAAATCAGTACCATCCTAGGCCACAAAGTATGTTCAAAGTCAACCCCAGCTGTTGCAAGGAACTGCTTGTTCATCCCGGTCACCCAGAACTGAAATAATCACACAGAAACTGTATTAATTAAATCACTTCTTGGCCCATTCTCTCTAGCTTCTTATTGGCTATTACATCTTAATCTAACCCATTTTTATTAATCTGTATATCACCATGAGGTCGTGTCCTACCAGCAAAATTTCAGCACCTCTACCTCCTGTGGCCGATCCACGGCATCCCTGTCTGCTTCTTCTTCCCAGCATTCTGTTTAGTTTTCCCCACCTAGCTCTATTCCTCCATAGCTCTGCTATAGGCCCAAAGCAGTTCCTTTATTAACCAACGAAAGCAACACATAGACAGAGGGATCTCCTACATCACCCAGCAAATTAGTGGTGCTCTGTCTCAACTTTTTAAAAAATTAGTAGTAACAAAAAAAGGGTAAAATGTTGCCTTGATGCTCTACCTCAGTTCCTAGTACTTATGGGGGTGACAGGGAGAAAAGGAGGAGGGGAGATGAGGGGGAAGACAGAGGGAAAAGGGAAGAGGAGAAACAGATGGAGGGAAGAGGAAGAAATTTTAATTAACAACACTTTTGGCATCACTGATAATTTTCCTTGTTAATTATCAAAAATTGACCTTGAACAATAAAAGCTACATTTTCCTGCTTCAAACACACACACACACACACACACACACACACACACCAAAACTTTGTAGCTTCAAATTAAGAGGGGCAGCTTCGCATTTGTGTGAAGTGTCAAGTTTAACTTCATTTTCAAAAAGAGGTGCTCCACATTCTGCTGCATGTGAGCAAGAGCAAAGCACAAGGAGTCGCCTCACCTAGGCTTGTTCTGACTTCAAACCAAGTAAACATTCACCTGACTTAAGCCAAGGAGAAGAAGGAGATGGCCAGTGGCCACAGAGAGGCAGGTCTGCCTGATGGGAGCCAAGGAGATGATGGCAGGAGACCACTAGGCTGTCTGGGCTTGGCCTAAATGTCGAGGGAGAGAATTTATGAAATGCCTGCATCCATGTCAGCAAAATGGTCATGTCAGGCACTTAGGTTTGATGAGATTTTGGGTGACGGTTTCTATATAACCATCTGGTAAGGTTTCCCAGAACTTAGGGTGGTGTGCTGAGCTGCCTGTCTGTGGCCAGTGGACTTTACCTAAGCCACAAAGACACACAGTAGGACTAAAGCCCCAGGAGTCAGTCCTGAGCCCCTAGAAGTTCATGGAGATCACTTCCCAAGCCTGGTGGGAGCTTAGTGGAGGCTCATCACAATTCTTTTTTATTGTCTAAGGAAGTCTGGGTGTATGGAGATGTTTGCTAGAGAGGCAGCATTTCAGCACTGGGAACAGACAACAGCTCCTCAGTAGGGATGTCCCACACACTGCAGGATGCTTAGGGCTTCTACTCTACCCACTCACTACCTAAGCCTGTGGTCACCTAACTTGATTGTGTTTAGGCCTGTGGTGGGCAGAAAGAACATGGTGGAAAGTATTGTGGAGGAAATGCACTTACCTCTAACTTATCTTTCTGCCTTTAATGCGTTTCCCCAGAACACCCATACTCTCCTCTGGCAACAAATTTTAATTAAAAGGGGGAAACGCATTAATGATCAGTTAACAAATTCCAATCTCTATGCAGATGAGAGAATTAATGAGTTTTTTTTAAAGGCCTCAATAATTTTTTTTTTTTGGAGTTTAGAGAGGAAGTGAAGATTAAAGTATTGCCTCTTCCCTCCACTCCTTCTTGTTTGGGGAAGACCTTGGCAGAAGGACAGCCATGTCTCAGTACCAGTTTGCTTCATTCTGACTAAACAAAAGCACTGATCCTGGCCCATATCCAAGGGGCTTGACTTGAGGTCAGACTCCCCTATAAGCTTGGTCTTTGGCAAGACCCCTCCTGCAATTTGCCCCCTGTCTTTCTCTTACTCAGTGTGACTTCCTAAACCCAGCTGGAAGCGGCTCTCCCTGTTCACCTCCGAGTCAGTTTGGTTTGCTCACGTTCAACATTTCAGTGAAGCAAGAGCTAGCTCAGTGATAGAGTACTTGCCTAACGTAGACAAGGTCTTCGAGACCATGTCCAGCTTCTAAAATTACAGATGAGGGAAGAAAAGAAGAAAAAAGAAGGAAAGGGGAGAGGGGCCGAGAGATCGAGATTATAAGAAAATCTCGAGCTGGAAGACAGGACTTTGAAAGTATTCACAATGCAGATAAAACGTTGAAGAAATGAATATGGAGATTTCCCTAAGAGGATCACTATATGTGTCAATCAAAGCAGACATTGCTCTGTAGATATCTGTGCAATAACTCTCTGTCAAGCAAAAACAATGAATAAAAATAAAATGAAAAGTCAACAGAGAGCAAAGAAAAAGTTTCCAAGGACTGTCACAGTGCCAGAAGTTCTTTGGTTTTTCCCTGCCCCCAATGTCTTGCTTGTGTATTCTGGCTATTCCCTGCTTTTATGGGTAGACATCTGACCATTTTCCAGTTTACACGGTTCCAAGGAACAACCCAGCACAGTGCCTGGTACACCCTGGGAACAAGAGGAACCCTACCAATGTGCAAATTAAAACTGGGCTGTGTAAACACACTTTAAGAGATAAACCTCCTTCTGAGATATCCTCAAATTCATTTTCAGAACAATCCTTTGCCTTCCTTCCTTTCTGATGGCACCTGCTTGAATTATTCAGCCTCTGCAAGTGGAAAGTAGAATAGAATTGAAAGGCTTTTAGCCTCTCAGATTAAACATCGCCCAGAGACAGCAACTGGGTGGCATGCTGTGAGGTCACAGGCCCGAGGAACAGGCACCGCCTGGGGCAAGAATTACAGGAAAAATAATAGGTTTTCCTCCTCCCATTTGAAGGACCTGCTATAAGGTTCCTCCTACAACAGAGGAACAAGCATGTCCTCCAGAGAATCGGAGACCAGCCTGGGCTAGAAGCTGACAGGACAGAGGGCGCAGACTGAAGTCTCAGAGCAAAGGATGTGCATAGGTGTGCGCTGTGTAGATATTCTTTACTGAAAAAAAAATCTGAAAACCTTCAGACCTGCAGAAGTCTAAGACAATAATCTCCTGCAGACCCTTGATTGTTAACATCTTATATTCGCTTGTTAACTGTCTCCCGCCCCCCCAGCCTCTTTCCCCCCTTCCCTTTGTTGGCTAAGTCATTGGAAGTTGGTTGAAATCATTATAAATGACACCTTACCACAAAACTGTTCTAAGAAAACTGACACTTTTAAATATTTTTATTTTATTTCACCCAAGAAAGTCAGCATGCGCAATAAATGGTCTTGTTGCATTTGTAAGTCTGTATTCAAATGCCAGTTGTCCACGACTGTACCACATGTCCTTGATTTGAGCCTGAATGATGCTCAGAGTCCTGAATATTTGATGCTGAGCCCATGTGGGTGCAACAGAGCAGGCAGCCCATGAGGTCAGAGTCTCCAATGATGGTCATGTGGACTGATGACTGCACTGACTATCACCCAAACCTCTCCACGGACACAGGAAAGTTCATACCGTGATTTGTTAGCAATGAGGGTGGGACAGGGATGCTCTAGGCTGTATGGCTATTGTGTGCTGTGATAATTTTGCATCCCTGAAGTTCCACCTGCTTTAGTTATGTGCGGAGCCTGCACGGCTGGGAACCAATACCGAGCAAAGGACGTCAGGATTAAACATGCATATACCTCTCTAGTTGCTGGTAAAAGAAGCCCTCCATTGAACAGCACCATGGAGGCTTTTATACCTAATACAGTCAGGTGGGCCAACAGGTGAAGACCTCATTGCCTGATCCTTAATCAAGGCCAGGGCAACACGTGCTTGTGAAGCAGAGCTGGTAAACAACTTTGACACAGCTCTCAAAAGCTCAAATCAGAAGGGCAAGAAAAGGTCACTAGCAGGGAAGAGCAGCTGGAGGCCAGGACTCCAAAGGGTCCCAACAGTTATGGTGGTCCCCATAATGATTGTCTAGTCTATCACCATCCACTTGACTGCATCTTTTTCCTTCCCTGTGTTCTGTTTTCTTATTGTGTAAGCATTTGAGGACGGAAATGATCTCTAGCTGAGGTCATGAAGGACGCCTCAGGGAGGAAACAGCATTTAGAGATGGGAATTGAGACCCAAAGCTGAATTTGATGTTTTATATTAGGAAATATACCCTAAAAAATCTACATGGGGGGGCCAGGCTTGGGTAGGCTTAGGTATAGGGTCTCATGCTCCTAATTTCTGTGGGTGCATGTGAGGTGCTGCAAGGAGCCAATGGGATTGGAGTTGCATCCACGACCCAACAAACTGTCAGTTCTGGATAGTCTGGTCTTTGCCCTCACAGGAGGAACACTCAACTAGGCCTTGCTGACCCCTCCTCTTGATACTGTACTGGCCATCCAGGCTAAGGATCCCCACGTTTCTCAGAAACAAGCAAATCCCAGAGCCTCAACAATGCTTGGAAATTGGAGAAGAATAAATATTTGATAACAAAACAACTAGGAATATAATTAGAATTCAAATTACAAACAAAACATAATTAAAATATGCAGTTTCACGAAATTTTTGTGTGCTTGGTCCACCATTCTACGAATCGACAAGAACCCAGCACTCCAGGGGCACACATCATCTGCTTTAAAGATAACCTTGAGAAGAGCTTTAGAGAAATATCACCCAGCATCTAACAAGGGTTGGGGGTGTCCATGAAGGTCAGTGTAATGGAAGAAACAAAGCCCGTAGGCATTCTGCACACAATAAAGGGGCCAGAGGATGGTGGCTGGATATTGACTTCTTCAAAATCTTGGTTTAGATCTAAGCTGTTCTCAAAGGGCCACGTGTTGAAGGTTTGGTCTCCCAAAGCAGCAGGCTTCAAAGGAGGCACTGTAGGGAACTCTCCTCACCAATGGGGGCATCTTGGTAGGGTTGTATTCTGGAGGGTCTAGGGAAGTCGATGGGAATTTGGGAAATGGGATCTAATTCAGAGGAATGGGCTCTGAGTAGGCTAACTCATCATTGGCCGCCTTCCCCCTCCCTCCCTTTCTTTCCTTTCCTCTCTCCCTCTCAACCCTCCCCCCCCCCCTTAGTAGCACTCTAGGAGGTAAGTGGTGTGGGGGCATATAGTTTTCAGGTGTGTGACTTTTGTTTACGCTGCATTTGTTTAACTCCATGAAGCTGTGTTACTGTGCCTGTCTAAAACATCCGATAGTCCTAATAAAGAGACGAACGGCCAATAGTGAGGCAGGAATGGCAGGCTGAGTATAAATAAAAGAACTGAGGCAGCGAAGAGAACAAGGAGAGGAGGACGTTAGGGGCCAGCCACCCAGCCACACAGCAAGCCATGGAGGAAGAAGGAAAGAAAGGTAGACAGAAATAGAGAAAGATAAAAAAAAAAAAAAGCCCAGAGGCAAAAAGTGGTCAGGATAATTCAAGAGAAACTGTCAAGAAACAAGCCAGGCATTCATAACTAAGAATAAGCCTTCATGTGTGATTTATTTGGAAGCTTGGTGGTGTGCCCCCCAAAAAGCCAAAATGTAAAACATCACAGGACAAAGTAGATTTCCTCCACTGTACCTTTCCAGCAGGTTCTGCCCACCACAGACCAGGTGACCACAGACCAAAACCTCTGAAAACACAAGCCAGAGTAAATCTTGTCTCATTTAAGTTGGGTTTTTCCCCAGTGTTTTTATCATAGCAAGACAAAGCTGATAACTTAGTTTGCTTCTAGTGCTATGGCAAAACACTAACTGAAAGCAACTAGCGTAGAGGGGTGGGGTTTCATCATGTTCTTCAAATATCAGCCCATCGCTGAGGGCAGAAAAGACAGAAACATGGGAAAGGAACCGAAGCAGAGACCACAGAGGAATGTACCATTGCACACCAAGGATCACTCAGCTTGCTTTTGTATACAGTCCGGTACCACTCGACTAGGGGAGGCACCAACCACAGTGGGCTGGGTCCTCACACGTCAATCATTAATCAAGAAAATACCTACAGGCAATCTGGTGGAAGTATTTTCTCATTGAGATTTCTTCTTCCCAGATGACCCTAGCTTGTGTCAAGTTGACAAAAAAAAAAAAGATCATAATTGACCTTTAGTCAACTTGAAACACAAATATATCATTTTTAAACCATAATTTTTTATTTCCCCAAGACCTCACATTAATACCACAATATAAAACATAGTCAATTTGAAAATTCCACACTTTTAAATTTTCAAACACTTTTGAAAGTTTACTATCTTTAAAATATCCAATATCTCTCAACTGTAACTCCAGCAAAATTAAAAATAAGTTGCAAACTTCTTATTTTAGTAGGGAAACATCAGGACACAGTTAGGATCAAACTGAAGCCAAACCAGAACCCAACGTTACAAATAGCTTCATATTTGCTATCTGGTACTTCCTCAAGATCCTCAACGAGTGGGAAGGTTTTCTTATAATCCCACCTCTCTGGTTCTGCCATTCACAGCAAACACACCCCATATAGCAGGCTCAGGATGGTCAACCCCACAATGGCTGCTGTTCTCAGCAGTCATCCCACTGACCTGGCATCTCCAATCTCTGAGGTCATCGTCACAACTGAGGCTTCATCTTTACCATCTTTCCCTTACCCGGCTTGTCCTCAGGAGTCAGAACATGGTCCAGGAATGCAGCCATGTGAGGAGAATTCTGCGTGCTTGTGAGAACACTCCAAGAAAACAAGAGTGTTGTGACCTCAGTTTCTTCAAAACTCAGAGCTGTTCATATAATGAGCTTCCATGCTCCTGCCAGGGGCAGGGATAGAGGGTGTTTACTTGGTATTTATTACTTATTATTGCTTGCTGCCGTTATTCAGTTAAATGTTTATCCAGCCTTTATATGCATCTATGGAAAAGTGTGCTTTGCCATGTGTGGCTTGTCCTTGTGACAGCTTGAACTCATGAGAACTATAGTCATATGACCTTCTTACCCCTCAGAGTATAAACTTTCTGAATCCTGAATAAAGTTGACTATTGCACGAGACTCTACTCTTCCTCATTGATCAGCTCCACTCTCCCAGGTCCCACTCTTTGTAAAGTGATGACATTCTGAGAGACTCTAGCTCTGCCACACAGTGCCCGGCCTCAACTGTTCTCCATGACCCTTTCACGCCGTCAAAGCAAGTGCCATCTGGGAGACTTACACATGACCAAGTCTTGCTGCCAGCTCAAGACACAGCCGTGGCCTCTGCAGACTACAGCTTCTGTGTGCCAGCCCCGAGAAAATGCCCATGAGAAGATTTCACAAAGTGAGGCTGACGCCTTCTTACTCACCGCCAATATTAGCTCCAGGTGACCAACATCCATTGTCCCAGTAAAACAAAGATTTCACTTGAAATAATACTGGTCTCCTCTCAATCCCAGCTGATTCTCCGACTCCAGATGGTGAGAAACCACATTCTGAATTAGAAAAATAAAATGAATGGCCCTGTAGAGTCTTTAAGGAACTCTCAAACTGCTCTCATACACTTCCCGAGCCAGGTCTCCACTGTCTGGACTGCTCACAATATTACCGTCCAGGTCTCCACCATCTGGACTGCTCACAATATTACCGTCCAGGTCTCCATTGTCTGGACTGCTCACAATATTATTGTCCAGGCCTCTGCTTTCTAGACTGCTCACAATATTACCGTCCAGGTCTCCACCATCTGGACTGCTCACAATATTACCGTCCAGGTCTCCACCATCTGGACTGCTCACAATATTACCGTCCAGGTCTCCACCATCTGGACTGCTCACAATATTACCGTCCAGGTCTCCACTGTCTGGACTGCTCACAATATTATTGTCCAGGCCTCCGCTTTCTAGACTGCTCACAATATTACCGTCCAGGTCTCCACCATCTGGACTGCTCACAATATTACCGTCCAGGTCTCCACCATCTGGACTGCTCACAATATTACCGTCCAGGTCTCCACCATCTGGACTGCTCACAATATTACCGTCCAGGTCTCCACTGTCTAGACTGCTCACAATATTACTGTCCAGGCCTCCACTGTCTGGACTGCTCACAATATTATTGTCCAGGCCTCCACTGTCTGGACTGCTCACAATATTATTGTCCAGGTCTCCACTGTCTAGACTGCTCACAATATTACCGTCCAGGTCTCCACCATCTGGACTGCTCACAATATTACTGTCCAGGCCTCCACTGTCTGGACTGCTCACAATATTATTGTCCAGGCCTCCACTGTCTGGACTGCTCACAATATTATTGTCCAGGTCTCCACTGTCTAGACTGCTCACAATATTACTGTCCAGGCCTCCACTGTCTGGACTGCTCACAATATTATTGTCCAGGCCTCCACTGTCTGGACTGCTCACAATATTACCGTCCAGGTCTCCACCATCTGGACTGCTCGCAGCATTACCGTCCAGGCCTCCACCATCTGGACTGCTCGCAGCATTTCTGTCCAGCCTCCAACAGAATATCCCATTAATCTTTGAGCGGTAATGAATTTTCCAGTCCCCAAACTCCAAATATTTCCAGAATTATCTGCAAAACAGCAAGGCAGGGATATCACAGCAATAGTCTACTCCCTGGTACCATTTTTTATTCTACTTTGTTCTCTATTTCTGTGACCAGACACCAGCCAAAGGCAGCTTTGGGAGGAAAGGGTTTGTTTCAGCCCACAACTCTCAGGTCACACTCCATCACCGAGGAAAGTCAGGGCGAGTACAGACAACAGGAATCTGAAAGCAGGAACGGAGATAGGGGCCATGGAGGAGCTCTGCTTAGCTTAGGACTTGCTCAGACTTTCTTTTGCCGCTCAGGACCACCTGCCTACAGGTGGTACTAGCCATAGTGGGTTGGCCCATCCACGTCAATCATTAATCAAGAAAATGCCTCCACAAGCTTGTCTATGGGCATTCCCAAGGGAGCGTTTTCTCAGCTGAGATTCCCTCTTCCCCCTGACTCTAGCTGTGTCAAGTTTACCCCCCCCCAAAAAAAAAGAAAGAAAGAAAGACTAACAGAAGCCAGCATTATAACCATGTGAAAAGAACTGCAATGAACCACACACTCTTCTTCCTGTAATACCCTTACTAGCAGAAAGGTATAAAGCAGGCTCCGTTACCTGCTTTATACCTACAGAAGTCCAGAGTGCATGGAGGGCTGGGTTAGCAAAGAAAGGATAGAAGATAGATAGATAGATAGATAGATAGATAGATAGATAGATAGACAATAGATGATAGATAGATAGATAGATAGACAGACAATAGATAGATAGATAGATAGATAGATGATAGATAGATAGACAGACAATAGATAGATAGATAGATAGATAGACAGACAATAGATAGATAGATAGATAGACAGACAATAGATAGATAGACAGACAATAGATAGATAGATAGATAGATAGATAGATAGACAGACAATAGATAGATAGACAGACAATAGATAGATAGATAGATAGATAGATAGATAGATAGATAGATAGATGATAGAGATGAGAGTGAGAGATGGACAAATAGATGATAGATAGGCAGACAGCTTCCTTTTAAGGCTTACTTTTAGTGTCCTTATTTTAGAATTTAAATTTCCTATGTGAGCGTGCACATTCAACAACAACAATGAAATGTATTAGGATAAAAGTTCCAGAAACGTATCAGGATTTGGGCTTTGGCCCATCATTTCATGAAGAATGGAAGAGAAATTAAAAGTTTTGAAAAAACTTAACCAAGTTACTATTTATGGTATTATAAGAATCAAAGCTCAAGGATTCAGGCTGAGTTAATTCATATAAATCTAGAAACAAGAAAGAGGAAACACATAAATCTTATAAGCGCATATGTTACAAAATGGAAACTGAGATCATGTTTATAACTGCAAGAAATGGACTCCTTTGGGTCCGATCATCAGCTTTAATTCTGGGGATCTCTTAAATACTGTGTTTATTGACTCTTTGGGGCCAATGCCTCGGTAGCAAGAAATATAGTGATGTTTGAGAGTGTACTCCATGACACCATATACTCTGCTGTGTCCGCCATGGTCTGGAGAGGAAAATAACCAAAGGGTGAATCTGTGCTATAAAAAGGAATTTACTAGATCAGTTTACACAGCGGGGGCTTGATCGCCATCTACACACTGGAGAACCTGAGAGGCGGGGAACTGCTCAGTCCGTGAGACTGGGTGCCCAGCAGTTCCAATCAGGCCTGAAGGTTTGGAGCATTCCTGGGAAGTTGCTGGTCTTTTATCCACATTGAAAGGCCAAGCTGCAGTCTGATGTCAGAGGAGGGTGGAGGTGGGAAGCAAGGAGGGGACCTGCTGTGCAGTGCTGCTTCCTGCCTGAGTTGTGGCTCTGTGTCTGGTGCTCAGACCTAAGCCATACCTCCCCACATCTGGAGCATGAACCTGCCAAAACCAGCCCCTGGCCACTGACCCTTGGATCACGACCCATCCTTGGCATGCTGGGGAATCTTCCAGTGTCTCCAGACAGCTGTCCCAAGCAACTCCCCTACCTCCCCTGGTCTACTTCCCTCTATGAGAGCACTTCATCACTGCCTTGTAGCTGCTGAGAGTGTGTGACAAGGCACGGAGGACTGAGTAAGGCCCATATGTAGGGCAATCAGCCACAGATCACACCACTTCCTCCCAGGAGCTAAGTCAGAAGAGGAAGAACCAAGCTAAGGCGTGTCTGCCAGAGAAGACCAAGAACCAGCTGATTAGGAGCTGAAGAACCCCCAGCTGAGTCGAGGCCTCCAAGGAGCCACGCGGTGAGTGGGGGCCTGTCCCTGTGGCTCTTAGAGAGGATACCTCAGTGTTAATCTTCTCTAAGCATCAGGAGACCTGACCCCAGCCCGGGTAAGGATCCTGTGGCCTCTCTATGACCCCAGACCAGGGAGTCAGAAAGAAAACTGTTCCAAGACTACCAGGTCAAGGCCCTGTAGTAGGAGAGGCCCCTTGCAACCTCCAGGAAGAACCATGAAGAAGGCTAGGAACACCCAGAGCTGAGAACATGAGGTCAGCCTGGTGAAGAATAAGCACAGATGCACAGGTCTTCTGCTTTGGTTCTAGGATCCCATACACTATCTGGGCCTCCAGAGACATGGTGGCTGCCAGACCCAGCAGAGACTGGATGATCCTCTTGTAGGGAGGGCTTCCTAACCCCAGGCTGGAAGTGGAGGGTTCAGGAAGGACTGGAGCTGTCGGGGAAGTTCCCAGGGCTATCGGCAGGAGCCAATTGTGTCTGCCTCTTCCTGCCTCAGCTGGTCCCCCTCTCTTCGCACCTCTAGCCCTGATAAATCTACTTTCAGACTCACCTGTGTGAGGGACGGTGGGTCTGTTTGTGTGATATGTGTGTCTGTGCACATGCGTACAGGTCTGTGTGAAGTGTGCTGGTATGCACATGCATGCCTGTATGTATGTACGATTATGTCTGTGTGGTACATGTGTGTGTGATATGTATCGCATGCAGGTACATGCCCATATATGAGTATCTATTACATATATGTGTGTACAGTGTGTGCTTAGGTGTCCATGTTGTGTGTGTGTGTGTGTGTGTGTCTTCTTTAGTGATGTCATGTGAATCCCTGGTGCTCAGGCTTTAAAAGGCCTGGCCTGGTAGATGTCACACTTGGTAAGCATTGTGCTTAAGGGAACAATACTGGTGTGGGATTCTGGTTCTGGTAACCCTAACCTCTCCACCATGGTCAGGTTCATTCATAAGAGCTGTTCTCAAGGCCTCTGGCAGATGAGGGGGCAACTGAAGTCATGGCTCTGGATCCCAGGGCTCCCCTTGGATCTTCTAGGATCTGAACACTGTGGCCTGCCCCTTTCCCAGCCACCATCACCACCCAGAGCTTACCGACTGTAGGGCTGGGTCCCTGCACTGCTGTCGTTTGATAAGTGGAAGGACAGCATGCACGGCCTCTGCTTCCTATAGCGCCTGAGGCAGCAGTCGTGACAGGAGAGGACTGGGGTGGTGAGAGCAGCAGGGAAGCCGTAGCACCAACCACCTTCCTGGAACAGTGACTCCACGCTTGTGACATGGAGGCCAGCACCAGACTGGGAGCCATGGATGGAGAGAAGAGCTGCTGAGGACTCTGGGATGCTGTCATCAGGTCACCTCCCAGAGAGGATGCAGTGCAAACTGAGGCTGTGTGGGAACAGATGGCCAGCCGGCAGAGAGGACACCGTGGAAACGGGGAGCCCTGTTTCTACTGGATCAGTGACCAATACCCTGGGTTGGCCCTGACCCCAGTGGGCCTTCCATAGCCTCACCCCTGCTCATAATTTGGTAGCATAGGTCTTATCATTTCCTGTGGGCAAGAGATGTAGACATGGGCTGGGGGCAGGGCTCTAGGATGCTTAGACCTGGCCGGTATGAGATGCAGAGACCTCTGAGCCTGAGAGGCATGATGCTGCTGTTATAGAAGCTTCCAGGTATGGGGTTCTTCTGTCCCAGCCCTAGGCAGGGCTCTCTTGGTGCTCTAGAGTCTGAGAGTACAGTCAGCTCCAGGAAAGCAGTTCTTCCCAGCTGGATTTTAAGTAACATCCATTGTGTCTGGAACATTTGGAGTGGAAACTCAGTAGAAGTGGGGGCAATGCAGACGCTGAAGGGACCGGTAGAGGCAGAATCCAGTAATCTTTAAGGATAGACTAGATACATCTAGTATTTTACCAGGAGGGGCCGAAAAGCACTTGCTAGAGAGATGAGTGGGTGAAAGAGTGAACAGGAGCCATCCAGTGATTGATGGAGCACAGCTGCCGCCATGGTCTAATCCACTCCAGGATTGTATGTGGTGGGAACAACAGAGCCAGTGGGTTGTGGAATCTGCAGTCTCGGGCAGTGTGTTAGCTACTGCAGATCTGAGAGCTCTTCTAAGACCTGCCATGGATCAAGACAATGAAAGACTCCAGTGTGAAGGGGGAGGGGCTTCCAAGGCTCTGCCCGGTACTATTGGCAATTGATGGCTGTCATGGGAGGGAGAGTCATTCTTCTTTGGGGGGAGCCCTGTTCCAACAGATGACAGCAAGGCCACATGCACGTGAGAAGCACAAGCTGAATTCAGCAGGCTCAAAATAATATTTAATTTTAATTTTTAATAATTATTTTAATTTTAAATAATTTGTTGTTTATTTAATGATTATTTAATAATTTAAGAATTATTTAATAACTCTTAACAGCAGTTAAGAATGCTTGCTGCTCTTCCAGCAACCCCAGTTCAGTCTTCAAGGCAAACATGAGACAAACAATTTCTGTAATACCAGCTCCAGGGGATCAGACACCCACTTCTGGCTACCTCAAGCACCCACACACATATGGAATAGATAGATAGATAGATAGATAGATAGATAGATAGATAGACAGATAGATTAGATAAATATGGACACATGCATTTAAAAATTAAGTAATGACTAAATAATGAAGGACGTAAACTTGGGAGGGAGATGTGGGCGTTGGCTGAGAAGTGGAGGTGGATGTGATTAAGTTACATTGCACACATTATGAAATTCTCATAAAGATAAAGCCTTATCCTTAAAAGATGTCACTATATACATTCATATAGAAAACTGGAAGACATAGACAGGATTACTGGAGAAACTGGGAATACTGGTGATGGAGTAGCTCGTCCCTACCCGGAGCATTGGGTCTCAGAACAGTGTTTTGATGCCCTGGTTCTCATCTGCCCCCTACCCCGGGTCTTTTGTGAGTGAACAGACAGAAGTGACTCCACCTTGGCACTGGACTTCCATGGAAACTATTGAGTGGGCTGTGGTCATCACAAGCCTTTAATTTTGTTTTCCCTAAGACACGGTGGCCATGGGTTGCCGCTTGCTCTCCCTCCAAACCCACCCTGGGGCTCTGCCAATTTCCCCCTGCTCACTCCTGTAACTCTTGACACAGGTATCTCTCCCAGGGAGCCTCGGGCTTCTGAGGGCTGGGTGGAGGGTTCTGCAACTGGGAGAACTTCACAACAGGAAGTCACCCACCTCTTCTTGCTGGTCTCAGCCACCTGCCCTCACTGGTATCTGCTTTTCATGGGAACATGTTACATAGATGGGATCCATTTTCCCTCCGATGCATCCCTCAGGTCCCAGGTGTTTGCAGCTTGATTTAATCTAAAACAAGGTCTTCATTCGATGCCTGTGTTTGGTGCCAAGGGAGGGGACCCGGGTCCTCAACAGAATCTCCATGAAAGGAAACTTACCAAAGCCCAAAGCAGGGGCTGTGGTAAGCCTCACCACTTCCTGAGAGAGTGCTGGGCTGTGCCATCACTTCCCCAGGGAAAGAGCTGGCTTTGCTGCAGACTTCTGGTGAGTTGGTGGGTCCTGGGTTTCCTAGTGTGGTCACTTTTAGGGTTGTTTGGAGTGCCTGCCTGTCACCAGCCTGCAAGATGAGTCTCTCAGGCCATTCTTTGTAATAACCACAGGATTCTCTTTTTTTTATTTTATTTTTTTAAATTTATTTATTTATTTATTAAAGATTTCTGCCTCCTCCCTGCCACCGCCTCCCATTTCCCTCCCCCTCCCCCATCAAGTCCCCATCCCTCATCAGCTCGAAGAGCAATCAGGGTTCCCTGAGGTGTGGGAAGTCCAAGGACCACCCACCTCCATCCAGGTCTAGTAAGGTGAGCATCCAAACTGCCTAGGCTCCCCCAAAGCCAGTACGTGCAGTAGGATCAAAAACCCATTGCCAGGATTCTCATAAGCAAGGAGCGATGTGGGGGATGGGAGGTGGCAGCACCGCCACCCTGGCAGGCTACCTGTCACCAGGTCATTGAGACACTGCATCTGTGGGTTAGTCTTGCAGTAACCCGGGCCCCTTCCTGTTCTCTGGAGAGTGTAGGGTACACAGAGGTCTATATCCATCCTGTTCAAATTTCCCGATCAAAGGATACAAGAGTTTTCACGCTGCCACTGGTGTTTTGTTTGGTTTGGTTTGGTTTTTGTGGGGGGAAGGGAGAGTCCAGTCGGTACCCTTGGCAAAGAACAAATCTAAGTTAGGAGATATTCACCCAGAGCTGGTGTGATCTATCTACTCAGTAACTAAGTCTGGCCAGAGACAACTAGTCAACCCTGAAACTGTCCACTTTCAGACACCTTAAGGACAGGTTGAAGGCTGTGATAGAGAACAAGCAGCGGCCTACAGCCACACATGAATAGCTCCCAGCACTACCAGGACAAACAGAGTCTCAGCTTGCAGCCCAGGTTCCAGCTTTGAAGGCTCAGCCTCAGCAGCATGGAGCACATACAGCATTTGTAACATGTGGTGGGTGTGCAGTGTCTGTGTTGACATATAGCACATGGTGTGTGTGTGTGTGTGCGTGCGTGCGTGTGTGCGTGTGTGTGTGCGTGTGTTGTATATGTCTGTATGTATCACCTACAGTGAGTGACCTGTCTTCTGCGCTTGGTGCCCCAGCCACTTCAATAGGCCTGTGGCTCCCCACTTCCTCCTTCCCTGAGCCTGGCGACATTGGTGACTGACTTTGCATGGAACCTGTCTGATTCTTACACCCTGAGGTATCAGGGACTAGATCCTCTCCACCCTCAGCAGCCCTGCATTTCAGACAATCCAGAAGAGGCTCTGTAGGAGGTCAGCCTTGACTCACCAGGTCCTTCCCTCCACAGGACATGCTGGGCCGGCACCCCCTGCTGCTCATCCTAACTGGACTGCTCTCCCTGGGATGTGGTGAGTTCTATGAAGTCAGCTCCTATGAGGTGTGCTGGGAAGAACAGACACACCCTGTGGGCATCACTCCACTCACAGAGCCAAACGGGGCTTCCAGTCCTGACCTGACCTCTCCTGTCCCCCTTTCCTCCCCACCCCTATTGACTCTGGAGCAGCTGGGATGGGCAGAACCTACTCACCCAACTTTCTCCCCAGCCCTGACTCAGTGGTGTACCAAGGACAAAGTGAACACCTGTCAGGACTGCATCAGGTCAGGGCCTGGATGCGCCTGGTGCCAGAAGAAGGTAAGAAACCCATGGGTTGACGGGTGGAGTATAACATCCATTCTCTCTGTCTCTCTCCATTTCTCTGTGTATGTGTGTATGTCTCTCTCTGGTCTCCACCCTACCCCATGACTGTCTGCCTCATCTGTCTGTCTCCCCTTCCTTTCTTCCCCCTAATGCATACATGCATCTCTATCTTGCTCGATATTCTGTGACTATCATTGGCTCAATGATGCTTTAGTGTCTCAAGCCTGCCCAGGGGCCCCTCTGGATGTTCTGGATTCCCCCAGATGACTCTCCCCATTTTTTAAAATACATTGAGGGTGGGGTGTGTGTGTCTGTCTGTCTGTCTGTGTGTCTCTTTCTGTACGTTTGTGTCTATGTGTGTGTGTGTATTTGTGTCTCTGTATGTGTGTCTATGTGCCTGTGTATGTGTGCGTGATATAGGTATATGTACTCACACACACAAGTAGAGTACAGAAGAGGACATCAGTCTCTGCCTATTCCTTCTCAATTCCTAGAGCCGAGCTGGTGGCCAGAGTGCTTATGCTGGGTTACAGGCACACGTGGCATTTATTTGTGTGTAGATGCCGTGATTTGAACTCAAGTCCTCAGTGCTAGAGGGAGTAGTTCAAGGGCAGAAAGGGGCCTCCAGCTGCCTGATTTGAAGCCCTCAAGGAGACCGAGGTTGTCTCAAGGCCAGTTATTCCTTGGTAGGCTGCCCCCATTCACAGAGATTTCTATGCCAAAGTGTAATGGCAAGTGAAGAGGAGATAGGCTGGGATCTCTAGTCCCTACGGTCTGTCATCTTCCTTGTGACACTAACCTGGCCCTTTCGCCAGAACTTCACAGGCCAAGGGCAGCCAGAGTCTCTCCGCTGTGACACCCCGGAGCAACTGTTATTAAGGGGCTGCACATTTGAGTACCTCGTGGACCCCAAGAGCCTTGCTGAACCCCAGGAGGACAAGGACAGGGACCAGAAGCAGCTGTCCCCACAAAATGTGACGCTTCACTTGAGACCAGGTAGGCTCGAACTTGCCTGGTGAGAACCGGGCACGTGGTGTTTACAGGAGCTCAGCCAGCATCCCTGCTGTCACTGTGGACAGGTAGACTGTGGTTCAGTTTCTTCTCCTGACAGTGTTGAGATTCCTGACAGAGGCAGCTCAAATGGGAGAGGGTTTGACTCACAGTTCAGGGGTACAGCCCATCAAGATGGGGGCACCACAGCAGCGGGAGCTTGAAGCAGCTGGGCACAGGACACCCACAGTCAGGAAGCAGAGGGTGATGGATGCATGCCCCTGCAAGTGCACGTCATAGAGCACAGGATCCCAGCCAGGGAGTGGTGCCGCCCACAGTGGGCGCGTCTTCCTGCCTCAACTCACAGACTCAGGACAGTCGCGCACAGGCTGGCCCTGAGGCCTTTCTCCCAGGTAATTCTAGATTGTGTAAAGTGGAAAACCAACACTCGCCATTGCAGGGTGTGTGTCCAGGTTGGCCTGAAGGTTGCTGGGATCCTCATGACTGATGTCCACTCTCCAGACACCTGAGCTCCCAAATACTCTCAGTAAACTGAAGCAGGAGATGCACTTGAATTCAGGGATTGATTCAAGGGTAGACACACACACACACCCTTACCACACACCATGTTCATCATAATTGCATTTTTAATTTAAAAGACTGAGGTTCTCCATACATAGCTCTGCCTCTTGCTCACTCTAAGCAAGCAAATCTCCCCCAGCCTCCATTGTCTGCTGTCTACACTGGATGCCTGGTCTCCCTTTTAACCCTGTGCTATGTTTTTGCTCTGCTTTGCTTTGGTTTGGTTTTGAGAAAGGAGAACAAACCATTTGGAAAATACTGTTGCATTCACTCTCAGAAGGCCAAGTGTTCTTGAGAGAAGAAGGGCACTGATGAGTCTTGGCACTGATGAGTCTTGCAACTGAGAAACTCATTAAACCAGTCTGCCCAATAGATGATGTGACTGTGGCCACAGCAAGTGTTTCAGAGCACAGGCCCCAGTATTGGTACGAGGCCTGGCCCCAGGGAGCCAGGGTAGTAAACTGAGCCATGGGCAGAAGCAAAGGGCTTGTGTGGGCTTACAAGACATCCTGCTCATGGATCTGGAGAATGGAAGCCCAAAATCAGGGTGCTGGGGTGGCTGGGTTCCTCAGAAGCCACTTCAGACATCCGGTTGGTGTTCCCACATGGCAGGAAGAAGCAGGAAAGGTTTCAGTGCCCTCTCCCTTTTAAGCAGGGCCTCACTATGTAGCCCACACTGACTTCCAATTCGCAGAGATTTTTCTGCTCTGCCTCCTTAGTGCTGAGGTTAAAGGTTGTGCACCACCAGGTATAGATAGCTATCGGTCCTTTTCAAAGGATGCTATCCCAGGCAGCAATGATGGAAGAAACTGAGAAGACCGAGGTGCTACTAGAGAGAACAGTTCATGTGCAACCCCTGCTCAGTACCAGCGTCCTAAGACAACACAGCCCAGCAGTGATACCCTTCTCCTTTACAGGTCAAGCAGCAGCATTCAACGTGAGCGTCCAGAGGACCCAGGACAACTCTGTTGACCTGTACATCTTGATGGCCATCTCTGACTCCACACAAGACCGTCTTTCCAATGTCCAGACACTGGGCAGTGACCTGCTCCAAGCCCTCAATGAGATCACCAGATCAGGCCATATTGGTGAGATCCATAGCCACTGCAGGGATCAGACTCAGCATTTCGCATATCCTGGGCAACCCTTCCCCTACACATCAGAGGCAGTGACCTGAGAACTGCCACCGGGGAGTTCTCAGAACATCACTGTGAGTGGAGCGGACCATGTCCAGTCACTGACCACAAGATTCAGCCCTCCACTGGTTCTTCTTTCCTCTCTCACTCATTCACTCATCTCTTGGTAAGCTCAAAAGACAGAAGTGCTAATTTCTAAAAACGAGTAAACATCAGATTAGGTCGACAAAGTAGCAATTGTAGCGTAAAGGAAGTGATCACAATGAGCCGGAGATCAAAGGGTCAGAGCTCCACAAACACCAACAGGTTCAGAGAATAAGGCTTGGGTGCTTGCATGTGTGATGTGTGCACAGCTCCACCTGGCCTGGCTGCCCCCAAACAGCACTCTCTTCCCTGAAGAGTGATGTCCTCCCTCACACTTGGACATCTGTGTTCACATTCATGCACTTGTATGTGTGTGCATAGCCACATGCACACCCACACGCAGGCTAACACATGTATTAGACCACATGTGCACACACATTCTCAAATACATACAGTGACACAGATGAATAATTTATTTTCACACCTGTACATGCTCACATTCATATAGGAACACACATATGTAAACTGTGTCCAGGTGTATACACGATTTTGAATGCTCACATGTATGCACAGGAACTCCCACAACATACATTCTCAAATGCACACATCCACCATCCTGTTTTCTCCCTTGTTTTACTATAAGGCAGGGAAACTGAGGTTGTGTCCAGGTATCTCTCAGGCTCACCTCCCTATCTTAGACCCAGCCTCCCAGCCTCATCTGTCCTCCTCAGGCTTCGGATTCATCAGGAACATGACCTTCCAGCACATCCTGAAGTTGACCGATGACTCCGGTCAGTTTCAGAAGGAACTGGTGAAACAACTGGTTTCTGGAAACCTGGATACTCCCAAGGGACAACTGGATGCTATGATGCAAGTCGCCACGTGCCTGGTGAGCCTACCAAGCCCTTCTGAGGTCTGAAGACTTCTCTGGTGCTGCAAGCTATTGTGCCAGCCATGTTCTCTCAAAGGGCCAAGTCAATACCCCTTTGCTGGCTGTCAGCCTGAGAGGAATAACCCTCACTAGACTTCTGGAAAGCCGCAGGAGGTGGCTGGGGGGTGAGAGGAGGAAGAGGTCAAAAGAACCTGCAAGATTACCTGCAGATTCACTATTATCTGTGATGCCTCCTGAAGAACCTGTCAAGTGACCATAGTAACCTGGGCCTCATCCTACACGTCCTGAGTCAGGGGCCCACTCTCACCTCCAAGGCAAGATAACAATCCCTGGCCAGAGTTTGCTCCTACTTCTCTTCTCTCACCCACACACCGTCCCACATCTGTCCCTGGCTGTCTCTTTATGTCGCTGTTGCAGCAAGCTCACTCTGCGCCGGCTCAGCTCTTTTCTCTCAGCTCTCCGGCTTCCCTGGGTGTCAGACTACAGCGTGCTGCAAGCACACACCCCTTTCCAGGGATTCTCCAGGAAGATGCAGTTCCCCTGTGGGCCCTGTATTCACACTTGGGATTTGCCTGTCATGATGGACACCACAGATTTTGGGGGGATGTTTTTGAGAGCCAGTCCTGGGTCTGGGGGGATGGACTGTAGAAGTTTTGTCTATTCGGAAGTAGATACACATTTCATGTCCCCTCACCTCACACTTCGGGCATCTTATTAGACACACCCCAGACTCAATCTCGACTCTCTTTCTGTTGTCTGGCTGCTGTGAAACCCCAGAGCCGGTGAGAGGGGGGCAGGCTCCAGGCTGCCGCATCTGGCTCCTGAGGTGGCCAGCAGAAAAAGTACAGCGGGTAACCCCAGGCCATTCTTTTCTCAGGGAGAAATCGGTTGGCGCAATGGGGCACGGTTTCTGGTGCTCGTCACGGACAACGATCTCCACTTGGCTAAAGACAAGAGTCCGGGTACCAGACTGAATCCCAGTGATAGTCATTGTCACTTGGAAGATGGCATGTTCAAGAGCAGAAGAGAACCTGTGAGCCCCTTCCTTCCCTGGTGTCATCTGAGGCTTAGCCCTGCATGACACAAGACAGGAACCCAAATGGGAGAAAAAACAGGACTCTTATAAACTTGCCCCCTCATAACAGCCAGGTCAGGATCACACAGGGTCACCTCTCCAGAGCCTTAAATACCTCTTTCCAACCTAAGAAACAAATTCAAGAAAAACTCAAAAGCTGTGACTGGTCCTATTAGGTCTCAGGTATCAGCCTCAGGCCAGAGCACAGCAGCAAGACACCAAGACATACCAAAGAGAGTCTTCCCTATTCTGCAAGTCAGTGGGGGAGTCATAAAGAAATGGAGATTGGCTGGAGGGCTAAAAGGAGCCACTGAGAACAGTCCCTAGGGGATGGAGTGGGCTAGGAGGAAGGGCCCTGCAGGCAAGCTGCAGCAGGGTAACTTTGAAGAGTCTAGAAGGGAGGACAATGAAGACCACCCCCCTTCCTGAGTCCTAACCTAGCATGGCAGCCGTGGGTCCCTGTTAGAGTGGGGTCTAACAGAGCCACAAATGACTGGATGTGGGTTATAAGGAAGTCTGAGAGGTTGCCAGGATTAGAGGGATCCTGGGTCTGCACCAAGAGACCAAGCATGCTGCAACCTTTGGTATTTTCTTAACTGTCTTTCAACATCATTCATTTCTGCTGAATTCTGTTCACATATTTGTACACCTTGTTCAGATAAGGTGCTGCCACAGGACAAGGGTGATATCATAGTCCTCAGAGCCATAGTCCACTGGGTGGCCTGACGGGATGCCCCTTCTCCCCAGGACGACCATTCAGTGCTCCAGCTGGCAAGGAAACTGGCTGAAAACAACATCCAGCCCATTGTCATGGTGCCCTCGAGGATGGTGAAAACACATGAGGTAAGAGAGGTGGGTCTTGACCAAGAGTGGCAGGCATTTCAGTTGCAGGGTGAGGAAGCCCAGCATTCTGGTGGAATCACCGGAGTGGAGTCCTGCTTCCACTTGCCAGAGTAAGGGCCTGAGACCAGAATGAGACACAAGTCCAGCAGTCTGAGACAAGGAAGATGGCCATGATCTATTTGTCTGATGACCAGTTCTTATGGGTCAGCAGGATCCCTACAGTAGAACCTCAGAGCTACAGTCTGCAGTGGGACCATTTGGGACCTCCTCCTCTATGAGGACTGCTCTAGGGACTTCTGAGCTGATCCATCCGGTTAATTCAGAAAGCAGCTGCCCCCAGTAACAAATTCTCCCCATCTGACAGTGACATCAGTGTCCCCTGACATCATCCATCCTCAGAGGCACACTCGTGTGACACATGAGAATTCAGGTTGACTCCCCTTGTGCCTGGACTCTCTAAAGCTGTGTGACCTTGCACAACAGCCGGGTGCAGGGCTGGGTTGAATAAGAACATGAATCTTGGGGGAGGAAGCCCTACAATGGCTGGGGAGTTGACTGTGGCTGGATGTGCGTTGCTGCATGAGGACGCAGGGTTGGGTCACATCACAGGTCTCAGGCAAGCCTTGGTTGCCAGGACAACAGGAAAACCACACTTCTTGCTGTTAGGTTCCCAGGCTCCAGAGAAGGGAAGCTACCCTACAGAGATAGTAAGAGGAGAGGTGGCAGCCTAGAATACCGCCATCACAGCACCCACAAGGAACAGTGGTTTGGCTCTGCACAGGTTGCCAGCTAGCAGAACAAAGAGGAGGACACTCCATTGTCAGGATGTCACAGCCCCTATGTCCACCTGTGACTGGGCTATGACAATCCCTCCTCACAGAGCTGTAGTGGGTCAGGAGTCATACTCCCACAGACAGCATGGTGACAAGGGAGGAAGCCACAGATGGAAGACTTGAGGCCCACCACTTCCTTTGCCCTGAGAGGTCATAAGCCTCCATAAGGCTCTGTTCTCGGGAAGTTGGTCAATGCCACAGGGAGCACATGAGAATGTTACACACAAGACCCTTCCCGTGAATGCTTCTGGACTGAGGGGAAAGCAACTTTCATAAACAGGACAAGACAGAGCCCGAATTTTCTGGTGGGCTGGTCCCATAGCCAAGACAAATGACATTGTTTGAGCTGACAAGCTCAGAGAGGTTTGGTGGCCTGGATGTAAAAAGCCTACTGTGCTCACAGAGAGGGCAGACTCCATTCTAGGGACAATGCGGGATAGAGAAGTGTCTATCCTGACTGTCGGTAGGATTTGTCTGGAGAGGGTACCAACATTTCCTTTTCATGACATGTGACACAGTCCTTGAGTGACACTAGGCAGTTGCGGGGAGGATGATGGTCTGTCAGCTATCCAGGGATTCAGGCTGAGCCACCTTCAGGGACACTCTGGGAAGCAGATCAGTTCTGCCAGGGCTGATTGTCACAGGGTTGTTTAACATGGTCCCCATTGAAATCAGATTGCTCAAACCCAGTGATGCTCAGTAAGGCTAACCTCTTCCTCCTCTTCCTGTAATTTTATCACTTTCTATTGCCATCCGTGCCCCTATGTATCATGGGTATGATTTCTGTCCACCGTGATGATATGGTGAAGATATTGTCCCGTGATAAGACAGGTGTGTGTTCCCCAGTCAGTGACATCAACAGCTTGAAAATGGAACTGCCTGCCAGGGGCACCTACACCACAGGCATGAGAGTACTAAGAGCCAGGTGTCGGCACTTGGCAGCATGTCACCGATGCTCCTTCTGTGACTCTGTGAAGTGGAGACTCAGTTGAGCATCATCCTAGCCACTTGGAGAGCTGGAGGGACCCCCTGGGTGTCACAAGCCCTCACGAGCACGGAGGAGTTGGTGGTCCCAGGTGCCAGCTTGATCTTCTCTCTCAACAGAGACTCACCACGTTCATCTCCACGTTGGCCATCAGGGAACTTTCGGGTGACTCCAGCAGTGTGGCACAGTTCATTAAGGATACCTACAGGGTGAGTCTCCTGGAGTAGCTGCGTGAGATGGTCTGAACCTCACAGTTAGCAGAGCTGGCTTACGGAACCCTGCTGTAACCCCCGGCAGCCCCGACCAGCACCCTACAGTCTTCTGGACAGACACAGAGGACAGGGCAGTTCCTCTTACTGGTGAATGAGTGTGTGGCTCACAGATCTCCTCTGGCTCTCTCTAAAACGTGAGTTCCAAGTCCTACCCAGATGGGGCTCTCCCCTGCCTACCGCCATGGAGATATTGGAGGACAGGTGGCCATGGAAGAGCACATGCTGTCTCACAGGCTGGGGGGACCACAGACATCGCCTTAGTAAATTCAGATGCTGTGTAGACAGTCTTGGGAAGAAGGGCCTGTCCTAGTTCCCTTTCTGTTACTGTGTTAAAGAGAAAGCACCCACAGTGAACTAGGCCCTCCTGCATCAAGTAGCAATTAAGAAAATGCCCATAGACATGCCCACAGGCCAGTCTGATAAGCCAATTCCTCTACCGAGGTTGCCTCTTCCAAAGGGACTCTGGTTTGTATTAAGCTGACAGAAACCAACCAGCGCAGCACCTCCTGCATGCCGGTCCCACTCCTGCCCCAGGCAAATGCTGCAGACCTTCATTCCTCATCCTCCCCCCTGGTGTGTTGTCTATCCAGCTGCATCCAAATCCACTCCCTCGGGGTCCCAGGGTTCCGGTAGACACCAGCATGCATGACATACTGCATTGCTCGGGGCTTACAGATACAGAAATCTACAAGTGACGGGTATCCTTAAATTCTGAACTAGCCTTCTGTGACCAAACATCCTGGGATCCGCCAGCACAGTGTGTGGGGGCCCCTGTAACACTGCCGCCACTGCCCATGGAGAGGTTTCATCTCCTTCTCTAGCCTTGTGAACCCCAGATGCTCCCCAAAAGACTCTGTGCCAGGCCACTGCCAAGTCTAGCTCTGCCTTTCTAGGGATGACTCAGGTGACGCCATCCTTGCCCTCTTGCCAGATGCCACCTGTTCCCTTTCTCCTCCCATCTGTGCTCCGTCTCTCACATCTTCAACAGTCTGTGGCTCCTCCTCAGCTGGCCCTGGCATTCAGCAGTGAGGGGACTGTCCTCAAAGAGCTCACAGCTGTGTCTATGCTGATCTCCTACCAATGGCCTGTCTCAGAGCAAGCCATGGCGTCGACCTGCTGGCCTGCCCTGACATGCTCACTGAGCTACCAATAGGTGTTTGTGTCATCAACTGGTGTGCAGGGGAGGAGGGGCATGAAAAGTGTAACAGTGCCACAGTACTGGGGGGCAGGGACAGCTGAACCTGTCACCCCTGAGCATGGCTTTTCTCTGCCCACAGAGACTCACCTCCAGAGTCTTCCTGGACCACACCACCATCCCCAACACCCTGAAAGTCACCTACGACTCCTTCTGCAGTAACGGGGCATCAAGTACAGGCAAATCCAGAGGGGAGTGTGACAGTGTACAGATCAACGACCAGGTGAGCCTGGGGTTCCCAACCCAGCATGCTAGAGGGCCCACCAGGTATTTCAATAACTCAATCTCAGGGACATTCAGGAGGAAACAGAGGCTCACCTGGAGCAAGCAAACGGGAAAGCAATTGGTGGCCAGCGGCCAGACGCTTCTCCCTTTAAACATCACTTGGCAGACTGGTGCTGTCCATACGGTAATGTTAAGGAGCAGGAAGACACCAAATGCGCAGACCAGGAAACCCCACACCCCTCCTGGAATAACCCAGACACACTAACCAGTCATGCAATAACAGCACCCCCTAGGGGGCAATTGCTAGACATGAAGGGAGATTAAAAAATAAGGTATGGATTGGGTCAGCTTTTCTGACTTTTGTTTCATTTTACCTTTTGATGGAAACATCAAGTCTCAAGCCACACAGGTGAGCAGAAAAACAAGCTGACTTCTTTCCCTAACAAATATAAATTTGTTATCCAAGTTTTAATCTTTCTTTTAGCTCATGAACTAACATCACCACACACACACACACACATGCACACACACACACACACACACACACACACCCCTACACACACCCCAAACAGAATACCATCCCTTCATGCTGGGTGATTCATATGAGAAACTGACAAATTTTATTCTAAATTTTAGATGGTGTGTTACTTATTTTTCTCTATCTTTAAGTACCATTGGCTTAAACTGATTTCAGATGTAGCCTGATTTTGCAAACCAGCACTCTCTGTCATCAGCCCTGCCATCTTTGTGGCACTTGTGTGTGCTGTCACAGCCTGGGACACTCACCTCTATTCTGGGATGGATAAAGAACACCACACTCCCTGTGGCATTCTATTATCTTTAGCACTCTGGACACAAGGGAAAACTGCGCTCCACACGTTCACTGTTGAAAATCTCCTATTGTATGGATAATGAAAAACGCTACCTCCCTAGTCTGATTCACAGTAGGGCTTGGTTGCTGGTTAGTAAGGGCTGGGGTGGGGTGGAGTGAGGGTCTGGACTCCCTATAGCTTGATCCATAGTCTGTCCCAAGATCCTCTGCTTCAGAAAGAACCCATGCCACTCCTCCCCAGACATCACTCTGATCCCTCCCAGCACCCCTGAGGGGAAGGAGTAGGACTATGACCCTGGTCACCCATGGCCCCTGTCTAAGCCCCATTACCCTCCTCCAGGTCACCTTCCAGGTCACTGTCATGGCTTCAAAGTGCATTCAGAAGCAGGTCTTTGTCATCCAGGCCCTTAGCTTCGCTGATACGGTGACCGTGCGGGTCCTTCCCCAGTGTGAGTGCCAGTGCCGGGACCCGAGTCAGGAGCAGGGCCTCTGTGGAGGAAAGGGTGTCATGGAGTGTGGCATCTGCAGGTGAGGCAGGTACATGCTGCCCTTGGCAGTCCAACCCATGGGAAGGGTATCTATGGATGAGGTGATCACAAACAGCCAACAGCATTTTCCCTAGATAGCTCCTAGGCTGCAGGTGTGAGGAGCTGGTGGGGAGCCTGGGGTTCACACTCCCAAAGTCCTTGCTATCACTCCCCAAGCCATGGTATTCCTCGACAATTCCGACTTCACTCTCCACTCTCTGGCCACGAAGGGTCCCAGGCAGAGAATTGGCTCACAGGAAACTCCTCTCACCAGAAGACAGATCTAGTAGCAGGCAAGGACTGAGACCAAGTCAAAGCTTAGGTCTGGTTTATCAGCTACCAGAGATCCAGGGACATTCAGAAGCCTCAAGTAGTGAACCATTTGCCCCATTGTCTGCGCGATGCCATGGTAGCCTGTCAGAGGGACTGTTCATGGGCCAAGGACAAGCTTATGCTTGGCCACCCTACCCAGGGCGGCCTTGGGTCTACCTCAGGTGCGCACTCAGAACACCACTGAGAAAGGAGTGGCCGTGGTGTGCCATACTTTACAGGTGTTTGGATGTGTGCACTGGGCCCAAGGGCTAAAGGTGTAACCACTTCAGGGAAGAACCTGATCACTGCCCTTCCTGTATGCCCACAGGTGCAACTCTGGCTACACAGGGAAAAACTGTGAGTGCCAGACACAGGGCCAGAGCAGCCAGGAACTGCAGAGAAGCTGCCAGAAAGACAACAGCTCCCTTGTGTGCTCAGGATTGGGAGACTGCATCTGTGGGCGGTGTGAGTGCCATCCCAGTGACGACCCCAACAAAGAGATCTTCGGGCAGTACTGCGAGTGTGACAGTATAAGCTGTGAAAGATACGATGGCCAAGTCTGCGGTGGTCCGCGTGAGTGACAAGGGCCACCGCCACTGGGGGATGGACTTTCTTGTCAGTTTGCACCAGAAGATGCTGAGAGGGACACTGGGACCGATGGACAGATGATTGCTAGTCTTGCCGAGCTGCACAGCAGCAGCAAGGCTGGACAGGCCTTCCATGTCTGTGAGGGTCAGCCATTGTCCCTGGAGGACAACAGAAGTCACAGTCCTGACTCAAGAGATATTCAAACACGATGTGGAGGCCCAGTCCGGCTGAAAGGCGGATGTGTTGTCGGAGGGGTGGGGGATCTCTCTGGTCCCTGTGTCTTTGCCCAGCTGTCCTTCCCTGGTGTTGTAGGGCTGGGTGAGAAGGTACTGGTAGAAGCAGGCAGCAAGGAGGCTGTAAGTACAGTCCTTCCTGGCAGGCACTATCGGGCAAGGGCCCAGGGTGATGGGAGACTGGTTCCTAGTTCCCACCCACCTCCATGAAGGTGAGTTGTGTGACCTCGGCTGTTTTCCAGAGAGGGGCTCCTGCTCCTGTGGCCAGTGCGTTTGCAGGGAAGCCTATGAGGGTTCAGCCTGCCAGTGTCGGAGATCCACTGAGGGCTGTCTCAGCAAAAACCTGGCGGTGTGCAATGGCCATGGCCGCTGCCGCTGCAACAGTTGTGAGTGTGACCCCGGCTACCTTCCACCACTGTGTGAGGAGAGCTCCGCTGTTTCTCCTGCTGCTTTCTCACGTTGCCACAAGTACCTGTGAGTGTCCCCAACCACCCACGCTGCCCTCACAGCTAGGCTACCTGGGAGTCCCCAGGGGTGCCACTGCACCACAGTTCTCAGCAAGATCCAGCAGACCCAGCAGGAGGTGTCATTTTGAGGGGGTCTGTACCTCCCTTGGATCCAATTTCCACTGGCTCTGCCCTTTGGTCTCCTCCCAGGATCACAGTCTGCTCTACCCTCACTTACACCACTGTGCTGACCTCTAAGGGAGCCTGGGATTCTCACTACAGGGCCAGCGTGTATGTGGAACACCCGCACATATTACACTCCATGAACCTTGACACTCCCACATCCCGTGAGACACCTGCTCATCCTTGCGTATCTGTACACCCTAATTATCAGGGCACCCTTACACGGCAGTCTACGCTCACACAGTAATACACCTTGGCATCCCTGTGAAGTCTTGCACAGCTAGACAAACTGATCCACCAGTGCACCCTGACACACCAGTTTGCACTCACATAACACGCATCTTGACAAACTCACACAGCCTTGCACACAGTACTCTCTCATTCACCAGTGCTCCCGAACATACACGTACACAGTGACACTTCGTGCACCCTGACACACACACAGCCTTACACACCAGCATACCCTTATTGGCTGGGACATGCGCACACACCAGTATGCACTCACTCACCATTCACCCTGACACACCCATGCAGCCAGACACCCATAAAGTCTTGTACACTTGTAAATCCTGACACACTCATGCATCTTGCATAGTGCTGCACCCAACACACTTGTGTACCCTCACACAGTGTGCACCTTGCCCATCCTTGTGCCCTTGACACCCCCTCGCCATCCTATTTCATCAAACTCATTCCCAACTTCTCCTCAGCTCCTGTGCCAAGTGCTTAAAACTCAGCAATGGAGCACCTTGCTTCTGGGAGTGTATGGATCTGTTGAGTTCAGAATTTCACCGCAAGAACTGCAGTGAACAGGATGCAGAGGGCTGCTGGACGACCTACACTGTGCGCCAGCGAGACCGGAGAAGCATCTATTCCATCTATGTAGAGGAGAGCCGAGGTAAGGCTGGACAGTGCCCAGATCTGGTGAGGTAGGACATGGTGACGAGAACTCTAGCCCAAGAGCCTCTGCAGATAGCAAGAGGGCTGCAAAGGGAAGGGTCTCAATCCAGTGGGCAAGGGTACCCAGTAGCAGAAGGAGAACTATCCAGGATACCTGGGCAGGTAAGCAGTACCCTCACCTGGCCCTGCACCAAGAGATGGTTGGCAGACAGGTACCTCTGGTGGTAGCTCCAGTCTGTGTTGAGCATGGCACCATGGAAGCACCACACCTTACAGTTGGAGCATCTCCCATTTGATGGGAGGGCCCCAAGGACTGGTACCGGTTAGCTGTTTCAAGACACCTATCATGAGTCTCAAAGGAATGGAGTGAATGCCTCTCAAGCACCCTTTGCCCCATGCAGCTCAAGGCCTGGACAATAATATCTGTGAATGGAAGATTCTGACCTAGTCGTTGTGGGGTCCATGGCATGGTCCTGTCGCAACTACAGTTAAAATGAAACAAAGGCCATGTGGTGAGTGGCCCATTCTCCTGGAAGGAAAAATGAGATCATTGAGACAAGGAGACTCAGTAGGTCAGTGGTCATGACAATCATCAGCCCACGGGCACCACACATCCTCTACGGGTACAAGTTTGTTCCTGAGCATGCCAAAAAGCTATTAGAAGTTCCCAGAAGAAAAATGGTAATACTCACATTGTCTTTTTTCTTTTTTAAATCTCATCTGGCAACCAGGAGGACAGTGTCCTCCTAATGACCACACAGAACTGTTGAGTGTCTTATTGGACACAGTACTGTAAGAGGACACGGTGAACATGGTCTTCTTGGTGACCAAACAGACCCAGCACTATCAGAAATCAAGGTACACATAGTCAGGAACCATATTAATACAATTCTAGCCACAGTTGGGTTAACACACACCTATCAGGGACCAGGTAGATATAGTAGTGGTATGGTCCCGTCAGGCATGAGGAAATAATCATCTCGGTGTATAAAGTGGTTGCTCCCTTGTCAGGTGGACACTGTCCAGTCATCAGTACAAGGTGTGTTTATATGGTCCTATCTTGAACTGAGATAGGCATGGTCCTGCCAAACATTGCTGTCCTGGTCAGGAATAAGACTGGAGGTGGACAGGTTGAGCTGGGTTGAGTCCAGAAGTAGTATGGACAGATACTACCCTTGGATGGAAATGGCAGAAGAGATAGAGGACTAAGTGATAGTTTGAAGGTCCAGGGTTCTCCAACAGATGGATGAGACACAGGCTGTTAGAGCAGTTTGGAGAAGTGAGGAGTGACAATGGCCAAAGATGTGGAAGATGGCGGATTTGGGCAGAAGGTAAGATGTCCTTACAGGTCTTAGGCATGCAGCTTCAGAATTCTAGTTTCTCATCCCATTCTTACTTCGCTGAAAGGACAAAGGCAGAGAGATTGCTTGAGCAACCACAAGAAATGTTGGCCAGCAGCACACTGGAACTCCTATAGGACAGAAACCTGAGCCCACTGTTCTCCAGCCCTTCTCAAGTTGAAACCCATGAGAGTAGGAGGGGCACAGACTCTGGGTGAGGACCTGTCCTCAAGACATAATCATGAACTTCTCCTGGGGTCCCCATACCCACTATGCAGTAAGATGGCTTAGGGTCCCTCAGGAATGTCCATAACTTTCTCTGTGAATAAAATGCCAGGCCTAGTGGCCTTTAAGTATCATTTGGGACCACAGAGACTGGCCTTGCTTTCTGATGCTGACTGAGGCTGTGTTTTCTTGTCTACCCATGTTGTGTGGCAGAGAGTGAGTCTCTGGAGCGGGACCCTCTGGGAGAGTGGGCGGCATGCAGAGGCTGTGGACTTGTGGGTAGAGACTCACATAATTCATGGCTTGTGCTTTTTCCTTAGAGTGTCCCAGTGTCACCACCATTGTGCTGGGCATTGCAGTGGGTGTCCTGCTGCTTGCTATCCTCCTATTGGTCTTATGGATAATCCACCTGAAGGAAACCCAGAAGGTCAAGCTTTCCAGAATGGGTGGGGTTCAGCGCACGCTGGACCAGCGTAAGTGACTAGACTATATGATCCTGCACCCTGCTATGCTCTGTAACTTCTCACACTGTAGGTCGTGGCTGTTTCTGGAGGTCAACAAACACCCTGCCTCAGCAGCTCAGCTGAGCGCATACTATAAAAGCTTTGCTGCAAAGACTTAATTCATGGGAAGACCCTCCATTTCTGCCTTGGTCCTCAAAGTGACATCTTTAAACTGACCTGGTAGCCTCCAAAAGAGTCCCAGAAGTCCTCCCCACACAAACAAAGTCATGTTTGGTTTCTCCCCAGAAGAGCCTCATCTTCAAGAACAGCACCATAAGGAATTACCATGGTGGCATCAGGAGAGACGGGAGACCTGATGAAGATAAGGCATCACCATGGTGGCATCAGGAGAGACAGGAGACCTGATGAAGATAAGGCATCGGGACCAACCAGAATGAACCTACCAACCACACCTCCACACTATAACCAACCAGCAAATGGCTTATACTCCCCAAAATCACCAACACAAAAGCTGGCTTTATTTGTTCCCATAGCGACCAAGATGCCAGATCTTCAGTGGACTTCTTTCCAAGGACAGCCCCCTCTTCAATCATTCATAAAACTTTGAGGAAAAAAATAAACTTCCTAAGTCTTAGGAGGCCAGACGCATGCTTTCTGTGTGAAAAGTAAGAAACCAGTTCAATTAAATGTAGGGCTAATTTACATGTTAAACATCTCTTTTGGGTTTGTGTTCCTGTGTACATACATGTCAGGAGGTGACATTAGGCGCCTTCTTCCATTACTCTCTATCTTATTTTTTGAGACAAGGTCTTTCCTTGATCTTGAAGCTCACCAGTTGGATAGACTGGCTAGCCAGTGAGTTCTAGGGTTTCCCCTTTCCAGAACTAGCCCAACGTTTATATTGTTTCTGGGAATACAGGTCACCATGGGCAGGAAGGCCATGATAACCAGAACATGAGGAAGCTGGTCCCTTTGCATCTGCAGTCAGGGATCAGAGAGAGATGAATGCTGGCATTCATACTTTCTCTCTTTTTATTTGGTCCTGGACCCTCACTCACCTATAGGATGGTGCTGCCCATGTCTGGGGTTGAATCTTCCTACCTCAGTTACACCTGCTGGAAATGCCCTTCCTTCAGAGTGTCTCCTAGGTGATTCCAAATTGAGTCAAGTTGGCAATCAAGATTAACCACCACAGGCTATAGCCATGTTGTCAACAGATGACTGTGGACCTTGGGCTTTCTCAGCATCCATCATTCCAGGAGTTGACTTCCCCTTCCTTCCTTCCTTCTTCCTTTCTTCTTCCTTCTTTCTTTCCTTTTCTTTTCTCTGTGGGTTCTCTCCTTCTTCTTATAAAGTGAGCACAAGGATTGTGGAGGCTTCAATCTGACGACTTTGCCTAATCTAATAATTTTCCAAAGGCTCTGGTGTTAGCCACCACACTGAAATTAATCTTCTATCCTCTTACTACCATTAACATATAGTTTGGAAATATTAATCCCCAGCAGGAGTTTTGGGAAACAAACCAGCTTCAAACCACATCTGCACACCCATTTCCACAAAAAACAAACAAACAAACAAAAAGAAAAAAACCTCGGCTGGTTTTTAGGACCATCATCCATGAGCTTAGGAAGACTTGATGCGAGGGTAGGCATTCTTGTGATATTTCCTTCTACGTCCATTCTGCTTCACCTGCTCCTTGCTAGATCACTTGTCCACCGTTTGGCCTTTCCAGGGACTACCCTTTGCCCAGTGTAGGGTTTTCCTTTTCTCTTCTTTTCATGTCATTCTTCTTGATGATCTCCAGAACCCTTCCCTTACATAGTGAACCAGGGTAGAGCCAGCACACAGAAAGTATTTCTCCAGTATTCTCTGGATTTTTTTTATTGTACACATCATCAATCTCCACTCATGAATAAGGCACTATAGAGAACCCAATGGCAAGTCCTTCTAGACTGCCAGCAAAATGTGTTCTTTCTGTTAAATATCCTTAGTCTACTCTTGCCCACAGCTTCCTCTCTGAGTCAGCTTGGAATCCCAGGATACCTGTCTCCAAATTCCTGTCTTACCATGATTTTGTCCTAGATTTAAGCAATCCTGAAAGAAACAATTTTCCAAAGGACTTAGTACCCTATAGAAATAATGATAAAATCCCCCCCATCCCTCAGTCTTAGTCAGTGCTCTATACTGTGAAGAAACACCATGACCACACAACAACTCCTATAAAGGAAAACATTTAATTGGAGCTTGCTTACAATATTTAATATTTAAGTCCCTTATTGCTATGGCAGGAACACATGGTATGTGCTGCCAGTCATTGGCTGGAGCAGTAGCTGAGAGTTCTACATTCAGACCCATAGGAAGCAGGAAGAGAGAGCCACCTGACCTGGCTTGGGCCCTGGAAACCACAAAGCTCACCCATAATGACACACTTTCTCTAACAGGGTCACACCTCCTAATCCTTCTAAGTAGTGTCAGTTCCTGATGACTAAGCATTCAAATACATGAACCTATGGGGGCTATTCATATTCAAAGCACCACCGCCCCCAGCAGTCAGTCTCATTGCCCTACCCACAATGTTGCTACTCGGCCTTCTTCTTAAAAGAGCTACTGGATGTGTGCTCTCCATCATACAGGGTCCTGCCTCTAATCTGTTCCACATTTTAGACTTTTATATGACATAAATTCCTGATTTATTTCAAGATCCTACCCAGAAAACTGCCATTGGGTTTATTTTAATGATAAAATGAAACCTCAGGAATCTGCACCACGGCCAGCTCTAACTCATGTTCTTACCATCACGTGCTTGGGACTTTCAAGTTAGGAGTTGTATATTTTCCAGGGCAGAGAATGAGATTTTGCATTTTTCAGGTCTCCACTGTGCCTGCTCCTATGTGTCCTGAGGGAGGTAAATGAAAAACACCCCACATTTTTATTTTAAGTACCATTGGACTTAAGCTCAGGCCATCTACAGCAACAGCTCTTAATAACTCACACACCCTCATGTCACCTTTCCTCCTCACTTTCCCTACCCTGAGCGCTTACTTCCTGGATTAACCTTCTGTGAAGGAGAAGAAACTCACACAGTTACCCCATCAATTTTGTTACCACTGGGTCACATGATCAGGACATTGGGTCATGAGGTAACTAACTTCAAGTGACAATTCTGAATCTCTAATAAATTTCACTAATATCTTTAAAAGTCCCAGCCTACACACAGGCTTACTATAGAGGGTATTTGAAAAGTCTATAGTCCATAGACCAGAGAAGCTACAGGTCAATCTGGCCCCTAACTGCTGAAATGGAAAAATTAAAAAATGCTGCAGGATCCTTTGTGGCTGCAGGGGCAGAAATGCTACAGGTCCCCGAGCAGGGGCAGGCAGCAGGCCATGTGGCAGCAGGCAGCGGGCAGGGGGTCCCGAAAGCAGCCAGTCCCAGGTAGGGACAGTGTACAAGACCACAAGGAGAGACAGAAAGATGAGAATGCCACAAGACCACACCGCAGGTCTCCCAACATGGTCCTGGGCAGGGAGGCATACGGTGGTGGGCAAGAGACAGAGACATGGATAGGCATGCCATACAGAGTGAGGTTGGATATTTATTTAGTGGGTTATAGAAGGGAAGAGGGGGGAGAAGGAGAGAAGAGCAGAGCAGAGAGAGAGAGAGAGAGAGAGAGAGAGAGAGAGAGAGAAGGGGGAAGAAGAGAAGTGGAGAGAGGCAGGAGTTGCCTCTTGGAGAGGGAGATGGAAAAGCTGAAAATCAGCTTGTCTCAGGCTGGGGAGAGAGTGGACATGGCTTGTCTCTTAAAGAGACAGAACAGACCATTACAAATGTAAGTCCAATGAGATGTGACTATAAACTACAGCCAAGCTTAAAACACCAACAAAACCAACAACTTGGAAATTCTACACAAACAGGAATATGTTTTATGTCCCAAAGGAAGCTCTGACAAAGAGGGCTTTTGGCAACCTTGAAGCTTTCATGGAAGCTCACTGAACAATGGTACTGAAACATGTCAGTTTTTATCAGGGTGATGCTTCTGAGGTGCCAGAGAGACTGTACCCCAATAGTCAAGAGTCATGCAAGCCAAGAGTCTATGTCAAAGAGCCAATCACCTGATTGTGGATACCTATGGTTGGCTTTTTCTGAGCACAGTGCATTCAGGATGCTGTACACAATGTCACAGACAGGGTGTCTTAAGGAGCATTTTGTAGAGCATGCTATTCCTCTCTCCTCTGCTATTAATTTCTAATTTTTATATAACCTTCACTTGCAGTATTCGTGGACTTGCAAGATGGAAACATATTTTATTGATGATTTCCGCTGCTTTCTAAAATAGTGCGGATCATGTCACCAGCAGACACTTAAGTCATGTGTCTTGGATTGTGAGATACATACTCAATACTTGGAAAATATTTATAGGACTTGAGTGTGAATTTCTGTAAATTTTGAAAGTATTTCTGGTTTGGTTAGGGCTTCATTTGTTTTTCTTTAATCACTTCTGTGTTTCCTGACGCATGACAGGAGCAAGGGCGAGTACTCAGAATCCCTGATAGGTTTACAGATACAAATGCATGATTCTGAGTCATCAGGTGGATGCTAGTGTTGAGCTGTGGCAGATAGCTTCACAAGTATTTCAATGACAGAGGAGAGACAAATCCCCCATGTCCACAGATGACAGAGAAGCAAATTTATAAAGAAAAGACACAGCAAAGTTTGTACAATTATTTATGAAAAAAGCTGTCATCTAGTCAAAGGCAGGGAATAGAAGAGAGTCGGCAGATATCCCAAGGAGATCCCAGAGATACTCAGCTTGACTTCCATTAGCTGCAGTTTACCAAAAGGGCCCAACAGCACTTGCTGAGGCTCCTAACAAAGCCAAACTCAATTCCCAACACCCAAGTTTGTTTGTTTGTTTTTTTTAATGTAATTGCATTCATAGGCAATTCAACGTCTCTTACATTGTGACATTCTACACTTGTATACACAGTGAGGTATTTATGGTTATAAATAGGCTTATTACCTTTGTAATGTTTGGGGGACATAGGAAGAGTTTGCAGTATTTCTAGGCGTTGTGGGGCATCAGAAGCTTCCTTCCAAGCAACGTGGAATCCTAGCACATGATAATCATTGAGAAATCTGTCAGGTCTAGCAGTGCAAGCTTGCAGTCCTGGCCACTCGGAGGCTAGGGACAGGAAGATTGCAAGTTGAAGCCTTATCTGGGTTATTGTGTGAGCTCAAAGCCACTGAGCTACTTAGTGAGACTGCGTATCAAACTAGAAGTCAAAGGGGCTGGAGAGGTGACTTGGAGATTAATGCACTTGCTGTTCTTGCAGAGGACCTGAGTTTGGATCCCAGCTACTTTATTGCGCAGCTCACAGTCACCTGTGACTCCAGTTCCAAAGGATCTGATATTCTTTTCTGGCCTCTATAGGTATCCATTGCACATGTATGGATACCACACACAGACATGCATACATATGGACAAATAAATAATAAGATAAATCTTTAAAGAAAAGTAAATAATGGCAAGTACAAAAGAGATAGGTGACTTATCTCAGAGGTCCAGTCTTGCCTAGTACATTGAATGTTTTCAGTGTCACAGTTCCAGACAAGAATGGAAGGGAGGGAAGGAGGGGAGAAGGAAGGAAATAAACCAAGTAAGAAATCTTGGATGCATGTGGAGATGAGCCAGACCTCTGTTCACATGAGTATGTGTCTCAGATGTTCAAACACCACCCCACAGGTCACACAGTAAGATACCCCCAGGCTCAGTCACTTCTCTCCCAGCTTCCTCTGCAATATATTCTGTGGGCCTCCTGACTCCAAAAAGGGGCTCTCCAACCCTGCAATAACATATCACAATGATCACACTTAGCCCTGTCTGCCCCCTTGTTTGAGAGACTTTGGTGGCTAAGAAGCCAGTGAGTGTGGGTGGCCACTTCTGAGCATGCACAGGGATTCCTAAAACAGCCTAGAAAGAAAACACATGTTTGCCTGCCTCCTAGCTTTTGCATTAACTCGCACAAGGTGCCTGTACCAATGCAAGCAGCATCAGAACAGGCGAGGACAGGCAGGTGAGGAGTCAAGTCTATTTACCTGCAGGGAACTGATTCAGAAAAAAGACACTGAACACATAATTGTCCAGCATTGTATTTATGCCACATTGAGCAACCCATCTCTAGGGAGGAGATGCTTATGGTGATTTTAACACAACTGAGATGCTTAAGCCAGGAGTTAGGAGGGCACAGGGAAGATGAGCGTCTTGTCAGGCAGACAGAATGACTTGAGCGATTGGAGTGAAGTCTATAGGAGGGGGCTGGAGAGAACATTCAGCATTGAGAGAATTTACTGCTCTTCCAGAGGATCTAGGCTCAGTTTCCTGCAGCCACATGGTGGCTCTCAACCTTCTATACCTCAGTGGCAGGGAATCTAACACCCTCCTCAGGCTTACAAGGGCACCAGGTTTGCATGTGGTGCATATACATACATTCAGGCAAAACATTCATACACAAAAAGTAAAAGTAACTTTTTAATCAGCAGAGGAATTAAAGGCCACTGGGTGGAGGGGGTACTCGTGAGTAACTGTGCAAGAAGTATGTCAGAGGAACAGGAAAATGTCACCGACCAAGAACTACAATGGAAGAAAAGAGAAGTCCCAGGCCAGCTTCCATCCCTGTATACAGAGAGGGACCTCTTTTCAATGGTGGACAGAAAGAGAATTTAGACTTGAAACTGGGGTGTTAAACCGGAGTCCACATGTACACAAAATTATATAACACATACACTAACACACGAAAGTACACACATACCATATATGTGTATGGTCTCATATTCATACAAGTACACACATGTATGTAGTCACAATTACATACAATACATATCCATGCAATTAACACATCTATCAAATATGTACTCTTGTATAGACACTCACATATGCACACATGCATGCAGCGTACAGAGCTGCATGCATGCAAACATACCATGAAGCTGGGAGGAGGCAGGAAGGAAACAAAGCTTTCCATCCTTGCTACTCCTGTGATAGGAGCGTTTAGCGGCTATGCTGCTCCTGTTTAACCTGTACTTTCTGAAGGGAATGAAAATCTTCATCATCTGGGCCATGGCTGCTGCTGAGGGCCATGGCTGTGTCATATTGCAGCCAGGGTCTGTGTTAATGTTCATGGCTCGTGCTACCACCAAAGGTCGTGCTGATGTCCATAGTCTGGGCAGTGGCCTGAAACCATGTTGAAGTCTGAGGACCATGCTGAGTAGCACCCTGCCCCTCTCTGGCCAGTGCACTAGGGAGAGCTGGCCTCTACTTCTCTCTGACCTGCAGTGCCAGTAGTGATGTGCTCATGGGCAAGCTGGCTCTACCCTTTACCTCTCATGTCTGGGATAGGGGGCACAGAGGAAGTCCAGGCCCAGATCCAGGAACTGAAATTGACCCACCCGATAACTGTTCCACCTATGAACTGCTGACATGGATAAAGGGGCTGTCCTGCAGAACCATCCTGCAGGATCTCCATGACATCCAAGAGGAGTCTCAGAGAGAGTCCGGTATTGTGGATAGAAAAAGCCAGAAGCCTTCAAGGACTCGTTGCAATGAACATTTGCAAGTAAATCTGTTTGGGCAAAAGAATAAACTGTAGGTCACACCACAGCTTCTGATGCCACTATATTCCAAGGTGTGCTGAAAAGGCAGGAAAGAGGAGTGGTGGAGGAGGAGAAGAGGGGAAGTGGAAGAGGAGAGGAGGCGGGGAGGAGGAGAGATGGAAGGGTGGAGGAAGAGGGGAGGAGGAGAAGTGGAGGAGGGGAGGAGTAGGGAAGAAAGAGGGGAGGAGGAGAGGTGGAGGAGGGGAGAAGGGGGAGGCAGAGGAGGGAAGGAGGGAGTGGAGGAAGATTGGAGGAGGAGGGATGGAGAAGGATTGGACGAGGAGGGGTGGAGGAGGAGGGATGGAGGAGGACTGGAGGAGGAGGGGTGGAGGAAGAGGGGAGGAGGAGAGGTGGAGGAGGGGAGGAGGGGGAGGCAGAGGAGGGAAGGAGGGAGTGGAGGAGGATTGGAGGAGGAGGGGTGGAGGAGGAGAGGTGGAGGAGGAGGGGTGGGGGAGAAGAGGAGGAGGGGTGGAGGAGGAGGGAGTGGAGGAGGATTGGAGGAGGAGGGGTGGAGGAGGAGGGGTGGAGAGACAGAGGAACAGAGTAGCACACATGTGGTGGAACTAGAGACATAACAGTTGTGGTTGGTGTGAGAAGGCTGAAAATGATAGAGGCCATTGCCCAGAGGGGTCAGCAAGATAGTTTGTTTGTTTTTATTGGAGTTTTGTGGGGTTATTTTTATTTTTTAATTTTTATCTTTTATTATCTTTTGGGGAAGAGTTTAAAGGGAGAGGTGGATGGATATGGAAGGACTGGATGATGAACAGTATTGGGGTCATGATGTAAAATTTCCAAAGAATTAATTTTTTAAAACTTAAGGGGAAAAAACCTCCATCACCAATAAAAAAATTAGTTTTTTATTTAGAATTTTTTCTATTAGTTGAACTACCTCAGACTTTATTATCCATGAAACTGAAAAGCGTTACCCAGCTGCAAATGATGTTATCCTATAAAACATGTGCATTCTTTAGGTTCCCAGAGAGACATAGAATCAACGCCTTCTGGGTTACATTCCCCTCAGATTTACTGGCTGGCACCTTACCCAGCATTATCAGGAGGTAGGACACCAACCTCTAATCTGTTGGCCTGAGGTCACTGGCTGGGATCTCAGGATCTGCCTCGGGCCCTAATGGGAAACAATCCCACTGCAGTTTTAGAAGTGGTCTATGCTCCCAGCGTCACAAGACATTCAATGGGGGCTGCTTAGGACTCGGTCTGCCACCAGACACCACAAACACGGTTGTCAGTCCCTGCCCAAGGTTTCCAGGCTGTGCTGGGAGGAATCAAACATGTGCAGCCTGCAGAAACACCCCACCCCATGCTTCAGGCTGAGGGTGCTAGGCGCTTCAGTTCCAACCAGCGGGCCACGCTGGGTGAGCATAGGATAGGTGCCCGCACTGGCTTGCTGGCCTGTCTGCTGTCTAATGAAGGAAGCCAAATGGGGCCAAGCAGGAATCAAAGTACTGCACTCACCGGACAGAATGAAGCTTCCGCACAGGGCCGCCCAAGCCACTTTGTTCCAAAACTAGATTAGAACCAAGCTGCCAGCCGTGTATGCTTCCGCGCCAGCTCGCATACACCCAAGAAACCATCCTCCGCCCTCACTGACATTTCAATTGGGTATTCGGGTCACACACCCGTTAATGAGAATTCTGCCCTATGGGCCAAGGTGCTCCTGACAATTGACTAACGGACCAATGACAAAATTCCTGCATCCTGTGACGGTGAGGAGGAACCTCAGAGGCTCATCACTCTGTCTCCTTGTCCTGTTGATGTGGACATGGGTACCAAAGGGCCTGAACTACTCAGCCAAGGAAGGTGCATGCCTGGAACATCCAGGTCATGTACACTTCCGGTAAGTGTCCTAGTCTAGGTGGGGAAGGGGGAGTGAGCCATGGAGCTGCTGGGAAGACTGTATTTCCTTCTGACTTCACAAATGCACTCATTATTCCTTGATTTCTGCTTCCTGAACATTCCCCCTGTCCATCCACACCCTTTATACACTACCTTACCCAGCTCAGTCCCTCCCAGAGACTAACTTATCAATGAGCTCACAGGGCATCTGGCTTCTGGCCAAGGCTAGTCCAGGGAGGTTCCTAGGCTTGGCTGTCTTCCTCCACTTAAGGCCACAAAAACTATGGGATCTGCTCTAAACAGGTCTAGCCAGCCAACTCTACCACCGCCAGTCCTCTAAGGCCTTCTCAGTCTGTGTGCGTGTTCCAAGGCCACTGGAGTCCCTTCCCAAGGAAGGCCTTTGGCTTGCTCCATCTTCCTGAGCCTTCGCTTGCCATCTTCCCCTTGCCCTCTTCCCCTTTCTTTTCTTTCTAAACTCTTCAGCTTCCAACTGTTTCACAGATGGGATTTTCCATCTCCAAACAGGATAGACAGTTCCTCTCCAAGGTGTCCCAAACACTTCAGTGCCGAGGGCAAGATATTGATGATGTGACTCTTATTGGTCATGGCCCCCATTCACTTTTGATGCCCTCTGATTGCTAGGAACATGCAAGGCAACCTTCACCTCCCTAATGATTTGCTGAGGTCAGAGCCACATGGATCAGAGAAAATGCTTCCAGTTATCCTCAGGGTATTGTCATCACCAGTTCAGTCCTGCTCTAAGTCAACAAGAGAAGGCCCTAAAAAGATCAGGCATGAGCAGTCAAGTTCAAAATCAGTCAGGAAGTCAAACGGGGGCATTTCTATGGCCAAGATTTGATGGCTCAAGGTTTTGAGGGGTACGTTTTTATCTATATTTGCAACCTCATCAGGCATTCCTCACCAGAGACCCTCATTTATATTCTGGATAAACAGCCTTGTCCTTGTCATTTGCTGATCGCCTCCTCACACCCTAGCCTCCTGAGCATGCCTCAGCTGTCTGCACTGAAAAGTGAAAGACACTTTTACCACATCAGCAAAACACCATGTTGAGCTGAGAGCTGCCTTGGGGTTTGCGGAATCCATAAATAGACACCGGTCGACTGCAGGCTTTCACACCGAGGAAAACACAGATTGTGTTTGTGTGAAAGAGCCCATGACATGTCAAGGTCATCACCACGTCTCTCTCTGTAGATGAGTACTGTCCAACAGAGTTCTCCTCAACAGTGAAAACCTGTCATCTGACTGTCTACACACAGTAGCTCCTGGCCATGAGTGACTACTGGGCATTTGGAATGTGTTGGTATACTCGAAGGGAAAGATCTTGAATTCTATTTAGTTTAAACAACTTAAGTTTTAAGTAGTGCTATGTGAGTCTGTAGGAGTTCTGAGTAATAAGGAATGCATCTTGATCTTTTGTTTAACAATTCCACAGAATTGGCTGGAACCTAAGGTTGGGTAGCAGTTAAGGGTGAAACATTCCATCCTGCAGGGAAGCTTTTAAGACAGGAAGTAAATAACTTAAAACAGTTCCAAGGAGTCCCTGAAATCAACCAGACTCACTAGGTCCTTCCTTCCCATGAGTATATACGCAGTAAAGACTTCCACCAGTCCTTCTCAGGCGAGACCAACTGAGAGACCTGGAAGGGACACTTTACAACCTATTGAGCTGTCTGCAGGTTGTACAGTACGCCCCAGGTTTCCAGATGTGTGGTCTGTCACCTACACTGAGGTGGGCTTTTGTGATGTAGCTGTCTTTGAGTGTTTTCTGCTACTGTAAGTATCCCCAGTAAAACTTACGGTTCAACAAGTTGGACTTTAATGGTGTCCGTACCTAGGGCTGTCTGGGGTGAATAAGTATTTGTTTGGGCTTCACAGAAATAGCCTTGACATATGCAAAAAGCCAAACTCTACCCCAGCAGTAGCATAGTTAAACATGAGATTAATTAACTGCTAACACAGAGAAACCTGAACTAACCAGTCTAGAGCTTGAGATAATAACGGCCATGCTTCTAGGTTAAATGTGAGTGCACCAGCTGCAGGAAGTGAAATTCACTGAGCAAACCTAGGTGTAGAAGGGATTTGGAAAGGGCAGAAATTTCATCCTGGATCCTAACAGCCACGTTGGTTTTACACAGGATGAGAAGACCCAGGAGAAGTTGAGCCACTCATGGGCGAAGTCTCCCAAACTCCTTCTTGGAAACAACTTCATTTTTAAGTACTACAATTTTTTTGGATTGCCACACAAATCTTAGCATGAATAAAGACAGCACCAGGGATGCAGAGATGGCCAATGGTTAAAAGCACTGACTGTTGTTTCAAAGGACCCACGTTCAATTCCCAGCATCCACAGGGTAGCTAATAGCCATCTTTAATTCCAGTTCCAGAAGATCCAATGTCCTCTTCTGGCATATATGGGCATTGTGAACACTGCTGCAATACATTAATGCAGGCAAAATACACAATAATAATAATAATAGTAATAATAATAATAATAGCAGCACCAATGCTCAGCCCACAAGACACACTTCCTCATGCAGTGGACACAGTGGACAATGGGTCAAAGTGCAGGGCATACGTGACTGTGGAGGCCTCAGCCCTAAATGGACATTTGAATCAGCCCCTCTCCAATCAAGGCTCAGGAACTATTACAGAAAAGGGGGCAGAGACTGTAGGAGCCAGAGGTCAGGGAGGACTGTAAAAAGCAATGCCTTCTGGACACCACAGGACCACTGCACTCAACAAGTCATAGCAGCCATGCCTGCCTGTGCAAGACCAAGTCAGTCAACATCCCAGCATGGCGTGTGCTGGATAGTTTCATGTCAACTTAACACAAACCATAGTCATTTCCGAGAGAAAGAAATCTTATCTAAGAAAGTATCTCCATAAGATCAGACCGTAGACAAGGCTGTAGGGCATTTTCTTAGTTGAGGATTGGTGTGGGAGGGCCCAGCCCATTGCAGGTGGTGCCATCCCTGGGCTGGTGGTCCTGGGTTCCGTAAGAAAGCAGGATGAGCAAAATCAAGCCAATAAGCAACACCCTTCCATGACTCTGCATCAGCTCCTGCCTCCAGGTTCCTGCCCTGTTTGAGTTCTTATCTAGCCTCTTTGATGATGAACTTTGATATGAAAGTGTAAGCAAAATAAACCCTTTCCTCCCCAAGTTGCTTTGGTCAAAGTGTTTCATCACAGCAGTAGTAGCCGTAACTAGGACAGAGCAGGAGAGGCCCATAAACTGAGGAGCAGCGGATAGCTGCTGGGGGGAGTGATGTGGAATCCCTCTGTATGCTGTGAATATGTTTTGTTACCATTTATTAATTGATGGAGGAAGGTCATTGGTTAAATAAAAAGAAACTGCTTGGCCCTCATTGGTTAGAAGATAGGTGGGAGGAATAAACAGAACAGAACGCTGGGAGGAAGAGGAAGTGAGCTCAGACTCCACAGCTCTCCTCTCGGGAGCAGACGCCTCAGAGAGATGCCATGCTCCGCTCTCCCGGGCAGACACCGCCAGGCTAGACATGCTGAACCTTTCCCGGTAAGACCGGTGCTCACAGATGATTAGAGATGGGTTGATCGGGATGTGAGAATTAGCCTGTAAGGGCTAGAGCTAAAGGGTCAAGCAGTGTTTAAAAGAATACAGTTTCCGTGTAATTATTTCGGGTAAAGCTAGCCGTGGGGGCGGCTGGGTGCCGGGACGCAGCCCCTCCGCCCCCTATTACTACAGAGTGGTGCCCAGATGTGATGGACTAAATCCACTTAAAAAAATGAGAAGGCTTAAAAATAAGGGAGAGAGAGTTTAACACAGAGTTTTGCTCTTTGTTGGTGGTGTGCCGTAGAGAGATTTCCTGATTCAGCAACAGCAGCATAAAAAAAGCTGCGTCATTTTAAAGCGCGGCTTCCTGGGGCTGTGCTGCCACGGTGAACTCTGGCTTTAAAGCATTTAAAAGGCTTTTAGGGGACTGGACGTTTGTGTTCCCACTTGGGATCGGATCGGAAGGAGACTGTTCTGAGACATGCTGATGGCTCAGCGCTCCGCCTGCACCTGGGCAGACTGCTGAATCAGGCTTAGGCAGGCGGGAGAGCATGGCGGATTCCTGCCATCATACAGAGACTTGTTTTCAGACTGTGCAGTGCTCCGTGTGTCAGATTTGGATGTAAATTAGATGAAAAGAATTTCTGTGTTGCACGCTCAGTCTCAGAATTAAAGTGCTGAGGGCCGCTCCTACCTGGCGGCCCCAGAGCTAGCACAAAATGGTATGTCCTCCATTTTGAAATTTTCCTGACTCAGCAGCAGGAAAAAACCTCTGTTGTTTTAAAATGTCGGCTTTCTGGGCCATCCTGCCAGGGCAAACTCTGACTGTTTGAGGCAGGAGGGCTGACTACAGAGAGAGGACTTGTGTGTTGTCTGTGGACATAATGCTGCAACTTACTTGCTGGCAGGGACCTTGAAATGCCATAGAGTTGTGGCAGTAAACATGGCTACAGCCAGTACCTCAGCCATGAGGCTGGAAAACTAAGGAATGGGTTACATCTAGCCGGCAAAGCCACAGCTTTAGTCCTACTGATATTGCTTGGTAAATTAAAGACTCATGTGGTCAGAAAAAGAGAGATATACAGTAAAGAGAGATTCAAAGACAGAGAAAATTTCTGAATGGTTTAAAGTGTGTTAAAAATATATGCAGACTAAAAGTTGAAGTTCTTAAAGTAAAAAACAAAAAAAAGGGAAGAGAGTTGTTGTGTGTGGTAGTACACATCTTTAATCCCAACACTTGGGAGGCAGAGAGAGATTGACCTCTGTGACTTCAAGGTGTGGTAGCACACACCTTTAATCCCAGTGCCTAGAAGGCAGAGACAAACAGATCTCTGTGAGTTCAAGGTGTAGTAGCATACACCTTTAATCCCAATGCCTGGGAGGCAGAGACAGGCGGATCTCTGAGAGTTCAAAAACCGCCTGGTCTACAGAGTTATTCCAGGTCAAAGATATATGCTCAAAAAGCAAAAAGTTAAAAGTAAAAATAAACGAAATAGAGGTTAAAACAAAGCTGCACAAAGATGAAAAATACACAGAGAATTTTGATACTGCATGCTATTATGCTCTCTTTAAATTATTTAAATGCTGAGGGAGGAGCAACAGATGCTAAAAGATATTTATTTATAAATGCTGCTGAACTAATCCAACATAGATATTTTGATGCCTTGACTTTTTAATTTGGATCTAAGGACATGATGCTTTGGAAAGGAGTTTCTTATTTTGTTTTCACAGAGGATGATACCCTGTTCATTTCTTCTATTCCGATTTGGTATGATGGACCACGCCCTCCTGAAGGGTTGGTGTGAACACCTTCAGAAAATTGCTTCGCTGAACTGCCAACTGAGATGAAACTAGCACACAGGTTATACCATGAAAGACCTAATTAACGACGCCCCCATTCAGCAGGAAGCAGTTTGGAGAGAAATAACTACGCCCATATTCCCAAAAAATGTTTATAAATGTTCTTTTACATTTAAAGGGGGATATGATATAGGTATGAATAATTTGTATTAGTATAGATTTTGCTTTATTGATAGAGATTTACAGTCAATTTTGTTATATGTATATGTATTTCTGATATTGATTAAGGTATTGTGATTGTGTAGTTCATTATTAAAATGTAATGTATAATTAGGAAATATAGGTTGTTCATGGATAATCATAAATAATAGTCAAGTTTGTAGTCATGTTAGTTAAGATTTTTCTAGATGTGCGTAGATATATTTTAGATAGGCATTCTTCATATTTTTCAAAAATTACAGAATATGGCATTTTAAATGTTTTAATAACTTAGGACTTTTCATGACAATGAGACACTCTGCTCCTGGCAGCACCAATCTACTTCAAGAGGAAGATGGGCATTGAAGAGGCTTGTTATGGAGTTTGATAGCCATTTGGGCAAGAAACTGCTCTTGCCTGGACTATTGCATAAACTGGATACAGAGAACCCACAGAGAGAGGACTACTGAACTTGCCTAAGGTGAGATGATCTTTCGGGGTTCCTGATTCATGAAAGAGTCTGCGAGACATTCTGCAGGACACAACAGATAGTGACTGAACTGACTTTGAATTTTCCTGCTTTATGGAAATGTCTGCTGGATACCATGGGCCTGAAGGCTGAAGATGGATGCCCCAACGGTACAGAGGAAATTTGGGTGACTGTCCAGGCAGCGAGATGTCTCTGTCATTTCTAGAGTTTTAAAAGTTGCTTAGGTAGTATTGTATCTTTCTGGAGTCTTTGATGGAGTTAAGAATAGTTAGTTATAGTTATAGTTTTCCTTAGTTATGATAAAGATTATTGTAACTTTTACTTGATACCTGTTTTGTTATATGTAATTTTGCTATGTTAAAGTTAAAGCCTTTTTTTTTTTGTTTAAACCGATAAAGGGGAAATGATGGAGGAAGGTCATTGGTTAAATAAAAAGAAACTGCTTGGCCCTCATTGGTTAGAAGATAGGTGGGAGGAGTAAACAGAACAGAACGCTGGGAGGAAGAGGAAGTGAGCTCAGACTCCACAGCTCTCCTCTCGGGAGCAGACGCCTCAGAGAGATGCCATGCTCCACTCTCCCGGGCAGACGCATGCCGATGAAGCAAGCCGCCAGGTTAGACATGCTGAACCTTTCCCAGTAAGACCGGTGCTCACAGATTATTAGAGATGGGTTGATCGGGATGTGAGAATTAGCCTGTAAGGGCTAGAGCTAAAGGGTCAAACAGTGTTTAAAAGAATACAGTTTCCGTGTAATTATTTTGGGTAAAGCTAGCCGTGGGGGTGGCCGGGTGCCGGGACGCAGCCCTGCCACCCCTTATTACTACAATTAATAAAGAAGCTGTTTCAGCCAATGGCTGAGCAGAGTAAAGCCAGGTGGGAAATCTGAACAGAGATATAGAGAGAGAGTAGCGGAGTCAGAGAGAAGCCATGTAGCTGTTGAAGGAGAACGATACTGCCAGAAACTTTCCAGTAAGCCACAGCCTCTTGGTGATACACAGATTAATAGAAATGTGTTAATTTAAGATGTAAGAACTAGATAGAAATATACTTAAGCTGTTGGCCAAGCAGTGTTGTAATTAAAATATTTTCTGTGTGATTCAGGTCTGGGCAGCTGGGAACAAACTAGCAATCTCTATTTACAGGGGAGGAAGACAATCTTTTTATTTTCTTATGTGCTGTGGCCCCTGGTAGGTTGCTCATACCCATTCACACGTGGTAGCACTGAATGGAAAAGAAGAGGACATGAAGCTGGGGGTGTTAGGTGTTGGGGTCTGAGAGAAGTTGGAGGAGGTGTTGAGATCACAGAATGGATCAAAATGCACTGTTTGCATCTATGAAATTCTCAAAGAATAAATTGTAGCACCACGAGCTGGCTTACCAGGAAAAATTTTAACCTGTGTCTGTCTGGAGTGGGAGAATTATGGTGACTGCCTGACTCGGCTTCTTTCTCCCAGCATTCTGTTTAGTCTATTCCACCTACCTAATTTTCTGTCCTATTAAAGGGCCAAGGCAGTCTCTTTATGTAACCAATGAAATTAACATAAAACAGAAGACTCCCCCCCATCAATAAATTAAAAACACAACAATAGAAAAAGATAGTATAAGGTGTTTTGTTTTCTCTTTGTTTATTAAATAGATATCTCTTCCCAGTTCTCCCATGATGCTTGGATAATGCAAGCATTGTGCCCTGTCAGGCAGAGTCCACCCCTAACTCACCACAGACATAGGGACAAGGATAAGAAGGCATCCAGGATTGACTGTCGCCTGCACATGCGCCTGGCAGTGCTTCTCCTTTTACTTAACCCGCTGAGCTCTGAAGTGCCAGTCCACCTAGAAAGATCCAGTTGATTCTCATTTTTATGCTCTCGGTTCAGTGACAATATACAGCAATGCCCCTAGCTATAAAACACACATAAATAGCATATTACCATGATATAGGACAACAAAAACATTTTGAAAGTCATGGCAGAATCCAGTCCTGTCTGATTTTTGTTGGATTACCAAGCAGAAGTGTCAATCCACGAGGAATATCTCCATGACAGACCCTCAGGTTTCACTCAGTCACTTTAAGGAATTCACCAAAACCATGAGACATTTCAAAACCAAATTCTTCTTGGTATGAGGAAAACGGACTCCTCCTGTCACGATAAAGCATCAGCTTCGGTGACTCCAAGGTGGCCTCTTTGGCAAAGTAGAGGCCCAGTCTCAGGATGGAGAGGAAGACGGTATCAACTTGGTGGGTGTACACAAAGTACAGCCAAGAGAAGTCTTTACTACACCAACGTTGCATTTCTGACCTTCCGAGGACTGGCGACGTCAAAGGAAACCCGTGGATGACTTGCTGGGCTGGGCTGGCATGTTTTGGGTTCCTGATAACAAAGGCAGAAAGGTCAGTGTGCTCACTGGCTGGACCTGCTGCTCAGTGCTCACCTGAGCAGCATGAGGGAGCAGAGATGAACAACTGTATAAAGACACACCCTCTCCTCCTTTTCCTCCAGCAACACAGGCTCTGGTGCTTTCCAAGCCCAAGAGCAAGCTCATTCCTATAATTCAAGACCCACTTTTAACAAATGATATTACAGATGCAAAGATTCGCTGTTTTGTTTTGTTTGCTAGTTTTCCCATGGAAGTTCTTGCTTTACCTGGTAGGTTTTTTTTTTTTTCCTCTCTCTCCTTTTAAAACATAAGACATTTGTGGAGATCTTCAAATAACACACATTCCTTCTAAAAGAGCGAAAGCAAAACAGAAGCCCTGACTGGAAATTTGCCACTCCATGTCTCCTGCGGCATTGTGTCGTGCTGGTTTCTCATTCAGAAACTTTTCAAATTTACCTGGGCTCCTCCACAAGGCCTGTTACACAAGCTTATCATGTGCTAGTAAAACTAGCCCCAGGGAGACTGAGACACGAGTTCAAATTAGCCTGAGCCACACGGGGAGACCCTGTCTCAAAAGCAAAGAAGTTGCATGCAACCCATTTTCCCTGCCAGCCCCGAGAACCGCAGTTCAGATTGCAGGGCACGGCAAGCATATCGAATATCTTAAATAATGCAGGGGGGGCAGGATGAATTATTCAGCTACAGTGGAACGTTGTGGGTCTTTGGGAAAAGTCTTGCAGCAGGGAAAGAAGCCTGCTTGGCGGATGGAGCTGTCCGTGCCAGGGTCTCTCTGGAGGGCGCCTTCTGCTGAGAGTGCTGGGGGTTTTTGCAGTTGTTTGCTCTGTTTGCACTGCTGGGTTGCACAAATGTACTGCCGCTTTCTAAATTTATCACAGTTTATTTCTGTTTATCTCAACAGGAGGAATGGATTAGCGGGCAAGGCACAAGCCAGGTTATGAAACATTCATATGCCCTCGAAAACTGAATGGTAAAGAGATGGAATTGCTAAAAACAACCAGAAAAATTGACTGACAGCAAGTGAAGGCCCCAGAAGAGAAGAAGGAAGGATGGCCATTTGTGTTAAATATTCATCTAAGTAGAAAACATTCTTAAAGTCCATGGTTTTAGACCAAAATGGAAAGAGTTCACTTGTCCAATGAGCTGGTTGTGATTCATAGCAATAAATAAATAAATAAATAAATAAAAAATAAAAAAATAAAAAAAAATTTAAATCCTTGTGAGTTCTGTCCTAAGATGTGTCTACCATGTTACACCTGAGCTCTCTCTATTACCCAGCATGCTCTTTTCTAGTAATCAATGGCCTGTTCTATACCCTAATCACACACCCTATTGAGACAGAAGCCAGCAATGAAGAGCGGTCACACTTGGCATGTGCCCATTTTGACAATCTATCTTTTTTCCTGCTAACTTTCCTAGACATGTAATGCCTGAGCTGAGGTCTGCAGCCTAAAATCTTAGTCTTCCACCTATATTGAATGTGGTCTGTCTTAGGATGCATCTAAAACACCAAAGACAAAAAAAAAAAAATGCTGCCACAGGTGGCGGGGTGTGTGAGCCTCGTAACCTTACACTTGGTGCTGATCACAGCACCCCAGAACCATCTCAAGCTCCTCCTATGTAAGAAGCTCACCACAGTGGGCACACCAGGCACAGTTTAGGAAGCCTCCTGGAACTCAGAGTGGGCACTGCCTTAGAAACAGGCCTGAGTTTACAAAAACATTGTCCCCAGGCATACCACTTGGGGACATTTGAAAAGACTGGTTCTTAGACCTGATTTTGTCTAGAAGGTCTGGAAGAGTCCCAAGAGCTTGCACAAGTACACCAAGTACTTCTGGAGTGTGCTGCACTGAGATCCCAGGGTACCAGACAGGTTTCTATAGGCTTCACGCATATTCAGCATGTATTCTTTAGGAATCCAGGAATCCAGCATCTGGAAGCGTACCTCAAGTGTCTATCAGGGTATGGCATGAATCAGGCTATACATTCCTGAGTCAAAAGCCCCCTGAGGTGTTTGCTGCTCTCACAGCTGACCCAAGCCCCATTCCTAGCAACCACACAGCGGCTCAGAACCATTCATCTATAGCTTCACTTCCAGAGTGCCTGACTCCTTCTCTGGTCTCTCACGGTACTGAACATACAAGAACATATCTATACATGTGGGCAAATCACTCATACACATGAAATAAGTGAAGCTTTAATACTCCAGTGCTCAGGGAAGACCTCATGAGGGGAAAGGCTGAAATGTGATTGAGCAAAAAAGAGCTCCAGGCATTGGAGGGTTAAGTGGTTCTGAAAGCCTGCATCTTACCCCATGGATGGAACTCACCATCTTCCGTGGTGACTGACCCACAGCAGCCCCTATCCTCCCACAGTTTCTAGTCACAATGCCTGGTCTTTTCTGTGCACACCTAGAACCACCGGTCCCCTAAGACTCTGTCCCTGTGACAATCCCTCACCCTTCTGAAGTTTTACAAGTCCATACTGAAACTATCAGAAGGTGAAGAAGGGTCTGACCCAAGAGCATTACCCCCACCCTCACAAGACATCACTACGGCAGCATGGACACCAGCACCCTGGAAAGACATGGAACAGAAAGAGTTATAGGAGATGGGGGGTCTCCTAGCCTTCCAAAACTGAGCTTTCCTGATCTAGGTCCTAACTAGAATCATGCCACATGGCCCGGGATGAAGATGCATAGGCAGCAGCTTTCACCAGCCTGGAGATGCATACTCGTGTGTAGCTCTCAGAGGTACTAGAAGCTGTGGCAAAGACAGGAAACCTCTGAATAGTCCCATACACTACTGTTTCTTGAGCTGCACATAGCCCTGAGCTCCTAGTTGGCAGCTGCTGCGCTATTTACAGAATTAAGCTTTGCCCGTTCCAAGGCCTATTAGCGCCAAGCAGGAGCCTTTGTGGCTGTGGCACCCTGTGTCTCTATGGATAGGCCATTTATCTGGCCCATTGAGCTCCCCAGCAGCCCAGACTAGGAACGGTACTGGCTGCAGGCTGGCTCACAGCTAGAGAGCTCAGTTTAGACTGCAGGGTGGGAGGCGGGGGGGGGGGGGTCTGCAAAGCAGCACAGATGTAGTCAATAGTCCTGAAGTCTAACTGGCCAGCATCTCGAGCTGGAGAAGAGCTGGGAGCCAGCACTGACCTTAAGGGGCATGTGTGTACAGAAATGCCCCCATGTCAATGTAAGGTGGGCTTTGACAAATTGGAGCCACACTGAAGCAGCAAAAAGGGAGGATAAAAAGACAAAGGATACGCTATCAGACACCTGTCTTAGCGTTCCAGGAGCAGGGATCAGAGCGGGGTGGAAGAGAACTGGAGGATGGAGGGCACACAGACGATAACATCCTTACAGGAGTCAAGAGTTCTGAGAACAGTGCCCATCACACCTTTAAGACTCCCAGACTAGACGGGCATGTGGGATCTGGCCTTCAAAGGAACCCCTGGGCTTAAAAGTCACCTTGACCATCACTGTAAGAAATGGATTGTTGTGGCCACACTGGAAACTTTCATGTGTCCAGGTGACCTCACAAAATCCTATGTCCACCTGGCTACAGCCCTTCCCTCCACCACCCCTCCAGCTCATTGGCTACTCAATGTGACTCCCAGAAAGCATAGCCCATGGCAATTCACACTCCAAATGGGCTACCTAGAGGCAGTGTTGGGACACACACCTGCACAGCCACCCTTTGGCTGAACGTGACCGCCCTGTCAAGTTTAGGGAATGCTTTCCCTAAAATCCCCCACTGGGAATAGCAAGAACCAGCCATTCAATATCTCCACTAAGTTTCTAGCTAGGCAAAGACAGTTCTCTCTGGGGTCTGATTGGTGTTGCACGGACCTAAACACTCACTGCTGATGCTAAGGTCGCCTTGAAGCTTTGCAACCCCCCCCCCCCCCCCAGGAAACACAGAATACACCATTACCGGTACATTCAGCACCAGGGCTACTATCTTATTTTTCCCCACCAACTGATCACTTAACTGGCTATGCATGGCTTGAAACTGTCAAATTTCTCTCCCTGAATATTTTCAGAACAGCTTTGAGAAGCATCCTCTTGAAGTTCTGAAATGTCATCTTCCATTCTTTTGTTCAAGCACCAGCATTCCCATTCCTCACTCACACCAGATACATTCCAGGTGAAATTATTTAGTGAACCCTGTTTGGATCTCTTCCTAGGCAAACACATGGGCTTGTCTACAGGAAATTCTTGATAGAAAAGGCAGCCAGAAAGGCGTTGGGGAGATGGAGGCTTCTGAAGTGTGTTCTTGGGGTATCCATGTGGGATAGCTTCCCTTCACTGTCAACACAGCTAAACCTGAAATCACCTAAAAGACACACTTCTGAGCTTATCTATGAGGGTGTTTCCAAAGAGGTCTAAGGGAATGGAAGACCCACCCTGAACGTAAGAGCACCACCCCATGGGCTGGGGTCCCATACTGAACCGAAAGGAGGTGGTACAGAAGCACCCATCTCTCTGTACTTTGTGGGACCTTAATGGTCTGTATCTCCAAACCGTGAGCCAAAGAAACCATTCCTTCTTTATGTTGCCTTTGCCAGGCATCTTGTCACTGCAACAAGAAGTGTGACTTAGTCACAATGCTCATAGCTGGGTGGGAGTGAACTCCTCGGCCACCTGTGTCTTTATCAACCTGTGATTCCACCCAGATAGAGCTACCAAAATTGGATATACAATACATACGCATATAGTCTACCCAGTGCTCCCTTTAACTTCCACTTCTTCGTCACCACACCAGTGCTTCTAAAGAAAGCCTGTCTCCTTTCCCCTGCTTCAAAAGTTCCAGGTCCATCCCAAGGCACACAAGCTAAGGATCCGCCTTACCTAGAAACACTGGCCTCTCTGTTCCCCTGCCACTTTGCTTGAGGGGGTGACTACAATGTGTACAATGTATACTAAGAGCTAGTAACATTCATGCTTGCCACAGTTCCCCCATGTATCTCCTCAGCTGGCTCCCTGTGTTCCCCTAACACCACTTAAGTCCCCAAACTGCCTAACCTAGCATCAGGCAGTCTCCGGCCCACATAAAACTTAAAAGCTCTGTGTCACTGGCAGAACGCACACAGGCAACTGAATCCCAGAGGGAGGGAGGAAACCACAGAGAAGAGCTCCCTGGAAATCTAAATCAATCCATGTGTTCAAAAAGAGCGATCAGGGACCACAAAGGTGCATCTGCTAGGTGCCATCACCATAAGCCAAGAGCAATCATTATATAGATCAAACCACCCAGTGAGTGATTGGAAATCTAGAGGGGCAGCTTCTCCAAAAGGGACGAGAAGGTTGTCCACCCTTAATTGGGGCCCCCATGGTGGGATCCCCTGGAGTGGGTCTCTCTAGGCGTTTTACTTGTACAGGTCAGAGAAGGTTGCTGTCAATGCTTTGCCTACTATTTCAGATACAAACTGTTTTCTGCAACATTAACCCCAACTCCTACATGTATGATAACCAGTGTTGACTGTGTGTTAGAAAATGAACATGCTGTGTTCACAGTTGACAGTTTTAACTGACTTGTCCATCAAACACTGCAGACTTATGCATTCAATTGCATACTGAGCCTCCAATGACGTCTAATGGAGACCTCAGAAATGCTCATCATGAATATTGATCTTTGTACCCAAACCCTCTCGTCCCTCAGCAATCTCTGTCAATGGCAGCTCCAACCTCCAAACGGTTCTGGCCATATTCTTGACCAAGGACTCTTCCCATCTCCACCCAAACTCCAGTCCCAATAGGATCTTCCTCACTGTCAACCTCATGGCCATAGAACTCACATGCAGGGCAAACCACATTTATTCTCCCGCTTTTCAAACCCAGCACCAAGCATCCTTCCATTAGACAAGGAACCAAAAGTACTAGTGTAAATGTTAATTCTACAGATCCCAGGAAGACAGAACAGCAAACATCTTGGAGACCTTCATCAAAGAAAAAAAAACAAGTTGCATGTGGTTCATGACTTTGTTGGTTCAGGTGACTATTTCCCTAGTCAGAGTACATCCTTCCAAACCATCTGCTGGACTTACAGCCACTGCTATAGGAAAGCAAGAGATACTTCCTCTCCCTGCCCCATTCCAGAACGGCTGTCTGCTTGAAATAGAGATGGGGAAGAGAGCCCTTCTTCTGTCATGAATATTCAGTGTGTACCTATCACAAGGTATGCATTTTGAAATTATTTTAAAAATTTTCAAAATGTTCTCCATTACCTGATAAGGAGAGCTGTAGTTGTGTTGTTTTGGAAGGCTGACTTCACCAGATTTAGGAGGAAGAGAAGCAATCTCTGCAATAGAAGAATTTTTTTTTCAGTGCAATATATGATTTTTTTAAGAAACCAGGTTGCATAATTCAATAATTAATTAGAATTTATATGTAAGCATATTTGCTGCTATGTAGTTCTGGCTTAAAAGAATCTCTGCAGTTCAGATATGGGATGTTCCTCGAAGTGCATGTACTAACGACTTGGGACTATTGGAAATGATGGGTCCTTTAAGGGGTGGAGCCCAGTGGGAAAAAGTTGGGTCATAAAGAAAGGTCAAACAGCACACAGCTGTTTGTCTCTTTCCATCACATAAGCTTAAAACTTCATCGTCTATGTAAAAATCAATTCCTTTCTTCACACCGTGGTCTCACCTAGACACAAGATGACCCACGGCTTCAGTAGCTGACTGTGGAAAATAAACATAGGGCACATTGAGGGTAGGACAGAGAGGTTGGGTCTAAGCCACGATTTCGGTCAAGCTACTTGTAAAATGCTCAAAATACTAACGGGTAATACACAACAGCAAGAAACCCAGGAAGAGGCTGGGGGCTTCTCCAATACAGCAGCCCATGCTTAGTGGAACTTTTTAATGTGATGTAGAATTTGTGATACACCAGGCAGGCAGCCTAGGTGAAGTCAAAGGATAGGGATACTGAAGGCTAGAACCCCAATCTTAGCAAGGGTCAACTGGCTGGGGGTCTAGGGGAATTTTATTTTTTATTTTTTGCCAACCCATGTGGCTGACAACCCTTTCTAGTGCTAAGGATTGGTTTATGTGCCGCCTTCCCTTGGACCTCATCCTTTCAAATCCTACTGCTGCGACCTTGCCTACAGAGAGTCCCTACCCCATGTGACAACAGAAGACGAGACTCTGTGGACGACTTCTCACAGTAGTTTAGCCTTCTAACAACTGTCCTGTCTGCCTGATCAGGAGCAGAGTTCTGTGTGTCAGTTGAACTTGAATCGAGTTACATTTGGAAGAAACTACCTGAATGCAGTACATTAAAGGGTCATCGCATAGCTTTAAAGGGGAATAAAAATCCTTGAAAGTTATTAACGTTATTTATGCTTTCAGCAGAAAGAGAGATTGATTGTTAAATCTACTCCTAACTCTAAAAATTCTCCTAAAAAGTTATCCAAACACGGATTGTTCTGTGCATAGATTTTTCTACTGGAGAAGCTGGTGTCCAGGCAACCCACACGTCTCCCTCTGGAGGTCTTCCTGTGCCTGCCTGGTACTCACGTGCCCTCCTTGCTTCTTCCGAACTGTACCCATAGTTCTCCTTTCCACTTTTTAATCTTGTCTCAGGCTCTGCTTTGATTGTCTTCACGCTTGCCGTTTTCCTGAAATTAGAGCATTTCGGTTACAGCTTCTGCTCAGCAAAGGTAGACGGTCTGTGTGTTCCTGCATATCAGCGAGAGGGAGGGATGGGGCTCATCATGGAAGGTCTGTGGACTCAACTCCCCAAATGCCCCTAAGTAAACACAGGGTCAGTAACCTATGAACCTGAGCCCAATATTCCACCCTCTGTTGCTGAAATCCGGGCACATCCGCTTGTCATCACGGTTTCTGGGGCTGCCTTCATGTCACAGCAGAGCTAGGGGTTGTGGAAAACCAAAAGTATTACTGTGTATCTCTTTGTATAAAACAGTGGGTTTGATCCCCCGAAACAGAGCAGAGATGAGAGCAGCTCCCCAGGGAGCAAAGTTGGATGATGGATAGCCAGAAAATGAAAAACGTTTATGCTCAACTCCCAAGAGCATCTGCTAAGGAAACAATTGTGATATATGCCTGAAGATGGCTCACACATGAGCTACAGAGGACCCAAGGGGCTAACATAAGTGAGTGATAGACGTCCGTGCTGCCGGGGACAGTGGACACAGGACTGCTCTTGGACAACAGTGGCAACAGTCACCTACTGTGTGTCCAGGCCCTCACTGCCATGGGGATGACACAGAACTCTGAATAAGGTTGGCACTCAAGTTCTCCACAGGGACACAAGAGAACACTCGGAGAATGATATTCCCTTCCTACTGGAGCAAGCGGAAAACTGTCAAAGTCCCACATAAAGCCGAGAAGAATAAATCCCACATACAGCTAAGAGCACAGCATTTTTTCATTAGAAAATATTTCCACCCACATGGTACAGTGTGCATGGGCCTCACTGTAGAAAGCCCTGGAGAGCAGACACGTTTGAATGAAGATTTGTGACGATTCATTTATGTAGATCTAAGCTTAAGATGTGGGGAAAGATGTCAGAAGTATGTTACCGTTGGGGGCAAGGAGACAATTATCTAAGGGAGGTCTGAGAGGAGCATGGTGGGGCTACCGACTCACTAGTGAATTTTGGCCAAGGCCACAGCACAGGTATCTAAGAACTTCATGCTGTGTACACCTTCCTCCACTTACATTTGCGAACAAAAATGTCATGTAAAACAAATCTATACTGATAAAAATGTTTAAAGATGTTTTAAATTAAACATATATGTATGTGTCTGTGTGTGGTATGAACATGTGACTGCATATGCCCATAGGAGTTAAGGGGGGTGTCCAATACCCTGGATCTGGAGTTAGAAGTAGGCATGAGCTGCCTGGCATGGACACTGAATTCAGGTCCTGCCCAAGAGCAGAAAATGCTCTTAACCTCTGAGCCATCTCTCCAGTCCCTCTAACAAAATTGCATTATTTATAAAAATATCTATAGTGTTTGCTGACATAGACAGTTGCTTATGCTTCCCAAGCAGAAAAGGCAGATACTAAACTACATACATGCCTTTCATGAAACAATGAAATTAAAACCATCTGGAAAAAAAAGAAACCTTCCAGACCAAAGTACTATTTGTTAGCAGAAAAAAAAAAAACCCTTCAGAATAGTGTCAGATAAAAAGAACATGCTATTAGATAACAGTTGTGAGGGCCCAGATTGTACAAAATGCCTGCACCCATATCTCTGCTTGTATACATGGTCACACACACACATGCATACACTAACATATGTAACACTGATTACCTTTAGACAATGGGTCTACAGGTAGTATTAACATTGTTTCTCAGAACTATTCATGTTTAATTTCTTTTCTACACTAAATATTTACTGAATCTTTAAGAAAAATATGTGTGGTTATTTTAACATAAAAATGTAAGTGTCTGGAAACAGCAGTGTGGACAAATGGAAAGGAAAAGCCGGGAGATGTGGACAGGCAGTAAGTCATCATCATGCCCCCAGGACGAGGCAATCCCTTCTATATCAGGCCCCGCACATAGGTGAGGGACCTGGCTCTGGGAGCTGCTGCCCTCTTTACAACCCTGACTCTTCTACAGGCAGGATGTTAGAAATATTTTTCTGCCTCAGTACCCTCAGCCACAAAATGGAAAAGATCTATACATCCATGGTAAGAAACCAGCAAGATTGAAACCTGTGCAGAGCTCAGAGCAGCACCCAACTGTTAAGGGTATGAGTGTAACAGAGGAAGGGGGTCTTAGCTGTTGTCATGGCTACCCATGTGGTTGTATATGCCTATTGTTATTCTCCAGCATTTTGCTGAGTAACTATGGATTCCTTTACTGAGCCTTGAAATCCTCTAAGATCCTGAGAACAGAACCAAAGGTCATGGCAACCATCACCCTGCTCAGCCAAGGAGGAATCCAGGCTATGACTCCCTGGTAACCATGGTCAAGAGAAATGCTAAAATATGCACCGGGATCTGTTTCCTTGCTCTCCCTCATCTCACATCAGGCCCCAAAGAACAGTTTCAAGACTGTTGCTGCATGGTGCCTCAGAATGGAGCTGCCTCTCTCAGAACCTGTTTTTTATCAGGGCTGGAAGATGAATGGAAAGAACCTGTCGCTCGGTAACCATTACACATTCATTCATGGTACTGCACATAGCCAAAGAGGTTTTCAAATTTCAGAGCCTAGAAACTATATTATCTAATAAACACTGACTGCTGGATGTGGCTGCAGACATCTTCAACAAAACTGCTGTATCTGAAACACTCTGGGTGATTCTGTAACTCTGAAAGTAGAGATATTCATGCTGGCTATTTCTGTGAACATACTGGCTACCATGTATCTCTGTGAACATACCAGCTACTGTGTATTCCTGTGAACATACCAGATACCATTTATTCCTGTGAACACACTGGTTATCATGTATTTCTGTGAACATACCAGATACCATACATTCCTGTGAACATACTGACTACCACTTATTCCTGTGAACATACCAGATACCATGTATACCTGTGAACACACTGGCTACCATGTATTCCTGTGAACATACCAGATACCATGTATTCCTGTGAACACACTGGCTACCATGTATTCCTGTGAACATACCAGATACCATGTATTCCTGTGAACACACTGGTTACCATGTATTCCTGTGAATACACTGGCTACTATGTATACCTGTGAACATACCAGCTACCATGTATTCCGGTGAACACACTGGTTATCATGTATTCCTGTGAACGCACTGGTTTATCATGTATTCCTGTGAACATATCAGCTACCATGTATTACTATGAACACACTGACCACCATGTATTTCTGTGAACATGCTGGCTATCAAGTACTCTTATGAACATCCTGGCTGCTATGTATTATGTATTCCTGTGAACATACTGACTACCATGTATTCCTGTGAATGCACTGGCTATCACGCATTCTGTGAACACACCAGATACTATGTATTCCTAAGAATACACTGTCTGCTGTGTATTCTTGTGAAAATACCAGCTAGCATGTATTCCTGTGAATCTGGAATTATCTTCCTCAAAAGTGTTTGCAGCAGAGCAGTGGTGGCACACCTTTAATTCCAGCACTCAGGAGGCAAAGGCAGGTGGATCTCTGTGAGTTTGCGGCCAACCTGGTATACAGAGCTAGTTCCAGGACAGCTAGGGCAGTTACAGAGAAGCCCTGTCTTGAAAAACAATAAACAAATAAATAAATAAATAAATAAATAAATAAATAAATAAATCTGTGGACACTCTGGATGGTGTATGAAACAGAGGAATTTTTCACTCTGTCTTCTTAGTGCTGGGTCGAGCTGCAGACAGTGTCTAATTTGTCTACCAGAGCAATGCCACATGCCTTATAGGCATCTGTCTGGCACGGCTTTCTGTCCTACAACATGCCTCAAGTCATGGTGCAATCTGTGCAGTGCATGGCTCAAAGCAGGCAGGACAACAGCCACCAACAGTCACAGGGCACCGCGCCCTCTTGTGGCGAGAGCTGCAAATGCCAGTTGCTCAGTCAACCTCCATCTTTTAGAGCGCCTAAGCGAGTCCTCTATAGATGGCCCACGGTTGGTTTATGAGTCTGTGATTGGATATGTTTTTCAGAGTGTCTGATTGCAGTAGATACTGAGTAACATAATCCCCCAAACCCTATAGTCCCGTGCATGAGTGTTGCCATGGTTACTTGGCTTTGTTTTGGCCAAAAGCTGAAGAGGTTTCCAACTTACCTTATTTCATTTTGATAGCTAGATTCTGAAAAACAAAAGATGGTGTGGGAGAAAGAAAATCCCGTTAGCAAAATGGAGACAGTGGTTCTAAAAGCAGCTCTAATTTTTGTTGACCCTCTGACTTGATAAACTTCACTTTGACCCAGCCCGTATTCAAAGTAACCCTGCACTGAATTAGTAGACAACTAAAGCCCAAGGGAAACAAACTCAGTATCAGAAAAGTAAATACTCTGTGGGAACCTGAAAGATAATGGATGCCCCTTGTGTATTCAGTGAATACTGATTGAATTTGATACCCAGTGTTGTGTAGGCTCCATGACCAAGAAGAGCTCTAAGTAGCCAAGCCAGTCACACGAGTCGTTGGTTACCTACTGTGTGCCAGGCCACCAGAAGGTATATCCTCTTTTGACTAACAACAACAAATGAGTTCAGGTCTGGGCAACTGGGCAACTAAAGTACAGTCTCCATTTACAGGACAAAATTTAAGATACACATCTCAGAAATATTTTTTAAGACAGGGTCTTATTATGTAAACACATGGACCTGCAATTCGCTGTGTAGGCCAGGCTACCATCAAAATTGTGACAATCCTTCAGCCTCAGCTTCCAGAGTACCAGAACTACAGCGAGCAAGGAACGGGTCTGCAGAACACGAGCAAATCCTTGGTCTATCCAAACTCTCATCTTGAGTTCACAGGCTTTCACTGCTCTCCAGCTTCCCCTTGGCAAGGAATAAAATGAACCCCCCAAATCAAAGCCTGATCCATGAAGGAGCTACAGTCAGACCCTGTCCTTACGCTAGATCACGGGATTTACCAGGCATGTCTCGTTGAGAGATCAATGGAAAACAGTCAGTAGATCCACCTGGCGCACACACAAAGTGTTCGCGAATTTAACAACGCAAATCAAGTGACAGGCACCCAAACATCGCACCTCAGCTCTTACAAAAAAATAATTTAACTGTAGAAAGTGTTCAAATCAGAGAAAAGACAAGGATTCGGCACTTAGAAAGTTCTGGGCTGTCACATGTCAAATCATCCTTCCGCACTGAAGTTTCAGACTGTCAAACTCTCTAACAAGGCCCTTCATCCTAGACCCCCATCTCCAGACCACCAGCAGCTTCCGCATAGCTGGAAGTGTCCCGGCACATCTATTCATGAGACATGTGTGCCTTTTCCATTGACGTAGCGTGTGCCATGCTTGTCTTTTTACCTCTGCAGCCACCCTTGCCTGTACTGGGACATTTTAAACCCCACAGAATGGGGAAAGGCATGTCCCAAACAATGTTATTCTAGAAAAGCAATTGTATGTTATTAGGACATATCACCGTAGCTGTCTATCCTTGAAAATAAGTACAGAAGTCAAGTAACCCAGGCCTCTAGCAAGATCTCATCCTTTTCAGATGTGGGAACAGCCTGGTCTCTGGATAGGGTTTCCTGGGCCCTAGAGGAACAGCTCTCTCTTTCCTGTCCCCTTCCATGGTTCCTGTCAAAGACCGAAGTCCTTGCCTCTTAGTTTCAATTTTGCTTTGCTCAGCATCCCTATTACCTCCGTCCCGGCTCATTAAGGCAGCACAGGGGTGAAAACATAAATACGTAAATTGGCAGGCACCGTGTGACAAGTTGATGTGAGTGGGCATTGGGAAATTAGATGGAGCCGATCCATACACCCATCATTCCATACATGAATCACTTTTAAAGGAAAACATTGAAGGTCTATTTTCAAGCCGTGATTTATTATGACTGATACAGGTCTACAGAACACGTTCTCTCTAAACAAAGCCTTGCATCGTTTAACCAGCATGGCCCAGTCCCTCATCCCTAACTCTGGAGACCACCATCCCATTTCTGTTGTGGAGTATGCCACAAACAAGCAGGCTCACACTGCACTGGCCTTTCGGTAACTGACTCCTTTCTCTTAATGTCTTTAATTTCGTCACGTTGTCCTAAATAACGGGATTTCTACATTTTTAAAGCTAAATGGTATCCCCTTGTGTGGATAAATGTTAAGTATATATGTATATAAGTGTCTGTTCACACACATGCTTGTATGTGTACTCATGTGTGCCTATATGTGTCTATGTGTGTATCCATGCATGTGCGCATGTGTGTCTACGTATACATATTTGTAAGTGTGCTCATGTGTTTATATGCATTATGTGATTGTGTGTATACGTCTGTATGCATGTGTGTGTGTTCATGTATGTATACATATATGAATGTGATGTGCATGTTGGCCATGTATATCCAGATGTGTTCATGTGTGTATATGTATATGTATGCACATATGTGTACCTGTATACATGTGTCTATGTGCGTGCATGTGTGTAGCACTACCTTTAACAGTCATCTGTTGATGGGCATTCAGCCTGTTTTGATATCTTATCTATCATGAACTGCTCTGCAATACACATGGGAAGGCACATGTGTGTCTGAAACACGTGTTTCATTTCCTATGTATATTCATCCCGCAGTGGGAGTGCTGGATCACAAGTAATTCCATTTTCAGTCTCTGAAGAACCTCTATACCATTTTCATGGTGGCCATACTTGTTCACATGCCAGCCAAGAGTGTGTCTGTTTCCCTGTCAGCTCTTGTCCACTGCCTGTGTGATGACAGCCATCTGCCAGGTTGCTGTGACATCTCACTGTGGCGAAACTCATCTTTTGAATGATAAGCTCGCTCACTTCAACTGCTTGTACCACAAATTGAAAACCCCATAGAAATTTACATGAAAACAATACCTTCTTTTTCTCTCCTGGAGATACCACAGCAGCAGAATACTACAATCAGAACGATGATCAGGATCAGGAGCAAGGAAAAGCCCACTGCCAGCAGTACAATGGCCCAGGTCGGCAGCGATGAGCCTTCCTCGCCAATACTATCTACAATGGCAAGAGGAAAAAAGGGGTTAGAAACATCTGTAGCTTGTAGGCTCAGTGATTCAAGTGGGATCTAAATTATCTTGTGTTATAGTGATACTTTATTTATGTTCTAATAAGTAACACTTGCCTGAAGATCAGAGGGTAAAACTAAGCCACTAGAGGCCAGGCAATGGTGTCATACACCTTTAATCCTGAGATTCAGAAGACAGAGGCAGATGGATCTCTCTGTGAGCCAGCATCACCTGGATCTGTTTCTACATTGACCCTGTGTAGCCCAGGTTGGCCCTAAACTCATACCACTGCTTGGCCTCTAGTGGCTTAGTTTTACCCTCTGATCACCAGGCAAGCTTTATTTATTAATACACAAATAAAATATTAAGCTGGGCAGCGGTGGCACACACCTTTAATCCTAGTACTCGGGAGGAAGCACAGGCAGGCAGATCTCTGTGAGTTCAAGGCCAGCCTGGTCTACAAGAGCTAGTTCCAGGACAGGCTCCAAAAGCTACTCATCTCAAAAAAAAATTTATAAATAAAATATCACTATGTTGTATCTTGAATAAGAGCATAACGTTTCAGCATTGTAATATTCAGCAATATCATACATTATAATGCAGCAGAGCATTCTTGGCCAACTGCCCTCCTCTGTTCAGTGACTCAGACCCCAACAGTATCTCCCATCCCAGTATTTACTGATACAAGTAATTGCTTTGTAACCCAGGTCCAATTATCAGTTGGTCTTTGTAACCCAGGTCCAATTATCAGTTAGTCAAACCTCCCACATTCCTTAGAGTAGCACAAGGGTGGGCCAGCAAGGCTACTCCCAAGGATTAGTGTTCTGATAACCATGCTAGGAAAGCCCTTGGTTAGCCAAACTGTGGGTTAGTCAAGAATGGTGAACTGTGTACTAGAGAATGGTAGGTCCTGGCATCGTGTTCCCAGCTCTGTGATTCCATCCGCCAAAGGTAATAGGAGCACCCTATGGGAGGGCAAAAGACCCTGGGCACACAATTCTCCTCAGGGACTCAGCAGAGTCCACCACTAAATGCATTTCTCCTGCAGTTGTGTAAGTTTTCCTAACCTCTTGTGGAGCTGATACTATTAGTATCTTATTTTGCCCTCTTACTGTATCCAGTAGGCACAGAGTAAGGCAAAGGTAAGTGAGACAGAAAAAGCAGGGAATGAAAGGAAAATATGGAAGGAAATAGGAAGTAAGAAGAATGACCTCGGTATTTTTGTTGTTTTGTTTATTTGTTTGGTTTTTACAACCATGTCTTAGAGCTGACATGCTGGCTTTGGGTGGTCTTGTAAATTCATTTTTCATTAAAATTAAATATACACTTCCTAAGTTATACTACCTACATCACAAGTGCTAAATCAGCCCAGATGGAGCATTTCCACAATCCTTGAAAGTCCTGGCTCATGGAAAGTACGTGGGTGATCCTGAGGGAGCCTTAAACATCATTTCATTCCTCTGTGCCCAAGCAGGAACCACACAGAAGTCAAAGGACAGACAACCACATTGATCTGTGAAACTGTGCATTGTATTCTACAAGGTCTGTCATCCTGTCTCACTGATATCTCAATGAAAATTGGGTAAAGGCTAGTCCCTAGAAATGTAAAACAACAGGCTTCCTCTGAAGGAACATGGGTTTTGCTTTGGAACCACTGACCAGGGAGGCGAATGGTGAACATCTCTCTTGGGAGCTCTCCCCATATAGAGCTTTGCTTAAAATTGATCCTGCAGCTGTAGTTTGCTGTTCCTCTGCCAATGTTAAATGATCAAAATATGAGTAGCATGTTTAGAGAGGATCACTTTTGCCTCAGTTCTCAATCAAGAGTAAGCAAGAGTCCAACTGCATAAGAAGTCACAGGCAAGCAAGAACTCAACCGCACAAGAAATCACCACAAGCAAGACTCCAACTGCACAAAGAGCCACAATTAAGCAAGAACCCAAGTGCATAAAAAGCCACAGGCAAACAAGAATCCAACTGCATAAGAAACCACAGACAAGCCTAGAGAAGTGGCTCAGCAACGAACAGGCCTGCTGCTCTTGCAAAGGACCAGAGTTCTGTCCCACATAGGGCAGCTCATAAATGTGTGTAACTCTATATTCTATGGAATCTGGGGCCCTCTTCTGGCATCTGGGGGCATTGCATTCATGTGAGTACACACACACACACACACACACACACACACACACAAATAACCTTTTAAAAAGATGCCAGGTGGTGGTGGCACATGCCTTAAGTTGCTGCACTTGGGAGGGAGGCAGGTGAATCTCTGTGAGTTCCAGGACAGCCTGATCTATATACAGTGAGTTTCAGGAGACCCAGGGCTATACAGTGAAACCATGTCTCAAAAAATTAAAAAAAAAAGCAAAGATTTGTCTGAAAACAAACCAGGTAACTGTCTATGCTTTGAAGAATCATATGTTATTTTAAAAGATACTTGGTTTTGCTCTTCATGAATTGTTCATATTTCTTTATTTCCTTCCAGAGAATTAGAAAGTGTTGGACAATTTTGATGGTTGCTTTATTTTTATTTTTAACGGCTTATATTTACTGTGGTTTTCTCCATTTCTTCTTATTTATCTTCTACAATCTAAACTGGTCCTAACTCCTTTGAGCTCATATGTTGTGTATTATATTCCTTATACCCTACATACCTGGAATATGCTAGTCATAATGAATGGATAGATAAATAACAGATGGGTCAGGGGATGGATGAGTAGATGGATAACAGAGAGAGAGGATTGGGTAAGTGGGTAGATGGTTAAATGGAAATACAGAAAGATGGGTGGCAGATGGATGAGTAGATGGATGGACAGATGGGTGGATGGATGATGGATGGATGGGTGGATGATGGATTGATGATGAATGGATGGGTGGATGATGGATGGATGGATAATGGATGGATGGATGATGGATGGGTGGATGGATGGGTGGATGATGGATGGATGGGTGGATGGATGGATGACGGATGGATGGATGGGTGGATGGATGGATGGATGGATGATGGATGGGTGGATGGATGGATGGATGGATGATGGATGGATGGGTGGATGGATGGATGGATGATGGATGGATGGGTGAATGATGGATGGATGGATGATGGATAGATAGATGATGGATGGATGGATGATGGATGGATGGATGATGGATAAATGGGTGGATGATGGATGGATGATGAATAGATGGGTGGATGATGGGTGGATGGATAGATGGGTGGATGATGGATGGATGATGGATGGATGGGTGGATGATGGATGGATGATGAATGGATGGGTGGATGATGGATGGATGGATAATGGATGGATGGATGATGGATGGGTGGATGGATGGGTGGATGATGGATGGATGGATAGATGGGTGGATGATGGATGGATGATGGATGGATGGGTGGATGATGGATGGATGATGAATGGATGGGTGGATGATGGATGGATGGATAATGGATTGATGGATGATGGATGGGTGGATGGATGGGTGGATGATGGATGGATGGGTGGATGGATGGATGGATGGATGATGGACGGATGATGGATGGATGGATGGATGATGGATGGGTGGATGGATGGATGGATGGATGATACATGGATGATGGATGGATGGGTGGATGATGGATGGATGGATGATAGAAGGATGGATGGATAGATGGATGGATAGATGGATGAATGGATGATGGATGGATGGATGATATATGGGTGGATGGATGGATAGATGCATGGATGGGTGGATGATGGATGGATGGGTGGATGATGGATGGATGATGGATGGATGGATAATGGATGGATGGATGATGGATGGGTGGATGGATGGGTGGATGATGGATGGATGGATGGATGGGTGGATGGATGGATGGATGATGGATGGATGGGTGGATGGATGGATGGATGGATGATGGATGGATGGATGATGGATGGATGGGTGGATGATGGATGGATGGGTGGATGAAGGATGGATGGATGATAGAAGGATGGATGGATAGATGGATGGATAGATGGATGGATGGATGATGGATGGATGGGTGGATGGATATATGGGTGGATGGATGGATGGATGGATAGATGGATGGATGGGTGGATGATGGATGGATGGGTGGATGGATGGATGGATGATGGATGGATGGGTGAATGATGGATGGATGGATGGATGATGGATAGATAGATGATGGATGGATGATGGATGGATGGATGATGGATAAATGGGTGGATGATGGATGGATGATGAATAGATGGGTGGATGATGGGTGGATGGATAATGGATGGATGGATGATGGATGGGTGGATGGTTGGGTGGATGATGGATGGATGGATGAATGATGGATGGATGGGTGGATGATGGATGAATGGATGGTTGAAGAATGGATGGATGATGGATGGATGATGGATGGATTAAAGAGCTGAGTTCTTATCTGCCTCTTGCACTGGGCAGTCAGATACACTGAGACAGGTCTAGACCTCTCCTTTCTCATCATATAAGATATCCAGAGAAGAATCGCAGGGTGTAGGAAGTCCAAACTACTTTTCTAATGCCATCTGTTGCCACTTTCCCCAATATCTCTCTGAAGTAAGATAGGAAAGAGAGGGAGCCTTACCCTACACAAAGAACTATAGGCAACTGGCAAATACTGAGAGCAGAAAAAATACTCTTCTCCAGGGAAGAACATCCAGATTGTATGTCCACAACCAAACATTTAGCCCTGAACATGTAAATAAAAGTAGCATTATTCAAACTGAGCAGGTTGTATATATATATATATATATATATATATATATATATATATATATATATATATAGAGAGAGAGAGAGAGAGAGAGAGAGAGAGAGAGAATCAAAGAAAAGGGGGCATGAATTTTAAAAAAGAAGAAGAGGGAGTATATGAGAGGATTTGGAGGGAAGGAAGGGAAGGGGAAATAACATAATATAATCTCAGAAATGTTTAAATGTGTTTTAAAAAGATATTAGAGAGCGGATAGGATTGTGTCTTTTCCTTATCATACCTCCCCAACCCCCAAAACTGGGATGCTGTCACAAAGAAGTCCCATAGTTAGAGAACACAACACTGGGAATCTCTTGTAATGCCCACTGATCAATCAGATTCAAAACCTGCTCCAGTGACAGAGTCGAGAGGACGGCAAGGGCATTCCAATGCTTCACATGCGAAAGGCTGGTGGCATACACTTTCAGAATATCATTCAGGCCACTGTAGTGGGATTCTCCTCTGTGTGCTACCATTCTTAGTAAAGAAGCTGTTTTGGCCTGTGACAGGGCAGACTATAGCTAGGATGGAAAACTAAACCGAATGCAGAGAGAAAGAAGGCAGTGTCAAGCAGACGCTACATAGTCACCCAAGACGTAAAATATGAGGTAACAAACCATGAGCTTCATGGTAAAATATAAAATAATAGAAATTGGTTAATTTAAGATGTAAGAGCTAGCTAGGAATATGCCTGAGCCCTTGACCAAACAGTGTTGCAATTCATATAATTTTGTATGATTTTTTGGGTCTGGGTGGCAAGGAAATGAAAGCACAGTCTGTTCCGAGGCCACTCTGCCCCATTATGGGATATTCCCATGCTTCTCTTACCACGAACACAATAATGATATCATTAAGGTCTTAGCTACATTCTTGACTCTCGCAGTGCAGAATCAAAGCAGACTCTATCGGTGCGGAAGCCTCTTAACTCTCAGCCACGTTGGGCTTCCCACCAGAGAACCTAATCCCTTTTGTGGCCCCTGTTTCCTTTCTGGGTTGCCTTTGGCCTCTGATTCCCTTGCCAGTCACAAGTCTTGGTCTACCAAGTTGTTTAAACTCAAAAAAATGTGTGTGAAAGATTCTGAGGTAGAACTCATGTGTTTACAATCGCCATGGACACCCTACATCAAGTTAGATGGACTGCCTTTCTCAAACCTAAGTTTGCAAACGTCACACGTTTTCATGATAAGGGAACTGGCTGGGGCTAGACAGGAGGCCTGGCTCCTGATGTAAGAGATAGGCTTGAATTCTCCCTACTTATGACAGCATGTTTATTAACCACTCAAACATTCCCTGCCCATGGCCTCTTCTCCTACTTAACATTCCAGTCTTCTGTCGAACCAGGCTGGATTCCACAAGCTTTCTCGACTGAGTAGAGAGTGACTGCTTTCTTCTTGAGTGTGTGTGTGTACAGAGGAAAGGCCACCCCTTGGGGCTGATGACTGAGTCTAGAAGGGAATTGGGAGACTCGTGGTATCACTCACTGTCATCTTACTTCAGCCACCGTACCCAGCCGCATGTAACAGCCCCACACTGACACCGTCTGGGTATTCACTTCTCCCTGGAAGTCCAGTCTTCCTCCGAGTCTCTCCCTTGAGACACATCTGCTCATATCTCCTCTAATCAAGTCTATCATGTCTGGGGTCATCAGGAAACATTATTTTAATAATGCTTTTCATTTACCTCCTGTTACATATATGTGTGCGTGTGTGTGTGTGTGTGTGTGTGTGTGTGTGTGTGTGTGTGTATAAAACATGGATAATCTTGTTTAGTAGAAAGTCATTTTGGAATAAATCATTCACAGCCCATTGAAAACAACAGTCTTATTGTTAAGCCAAAAAATGATAATAGGTAGAAAAACAGGTTCTTGGAATGATTCATGATCCAATCTGTTCACAGTGTAGATAAGATAGGAAAGAGCTCTGGAAACCTGCCCTATGGCTCAGTACAAAAAAAGCCAGGTTCTTAACACACTTCCTACTCTGTCACATCTGGAAAGGTATGGCTGCTGCTTTGTTCAGGGCAGTGAATGACTCAGGTGAGTGACAGAGCCCCTGGAGAGGGTGGATACACTCTACCTGAGCAACCCACAGTGACTACTATGGTTATCTTCAAGTTTAAACTTCAAGCCCTGCTCCCTAAGTTCTTCCCACCCCTGTGTGCTCCTCAGGAACACGTAACCTTCTTTATTGTGTTCTTGGGGACCATCCTTTTCCAATCTGTGAAGGAAAGAATCATTTTCCCAAATGTTCTGTCTGGAAAGAGTTAGCACAACATTAAAGCAGATGCGTAGAATTTCTCAACATAAGCTGCATTGCCATAAAATGTCATCACTGCATACAAAACCCAAGCTGACCAGAGAGGACATGGGTGTGTGAGGCATTAATGTTTGTGAAAACTGCTCGCCCTTCTGTCCTTCCTGCTCTGGAGCAAGAATCACATTGAGAAATTGTCTTGGACATTCCAGTATACTTATTTCTCCCAATGCAAGTGCTACAATTATTTCATCTTCACAGATGACAGAACTGGGGCTCAGAGGGGTAAATTAACTTCCTCCCAAGTGGGCTAGATAGAGCATCCATCTATGATCTATATAGATTGTGGGACCTGACCAGCTAAAGTAGAAAGCAGGGTTTAAGATTTTAGGCTAAGTACTCTCAAACCAGTTATTTCGGAACTTAACATCAAAGCTATCATATTCCATAAAAACCAATTAAATGAGAGCTTCTAAAGGGGGCTGAGCCGCAGCACAGGCATCCAGGCTCCTTCAGTCAATGATCCATAGCCAGGAGAAAAAACAGCTTGCCTGCCCATCTCACATGCAGGAAAACTGAGCCTCAGAACGCCATGTGGCATGCCCAGTCATGTAGTCAGGGAGGCCATGCAGAAAAGAAGGTCTAGGTCAGAGGGCTGCTTCTCCAATCCAAGGAACATCAAAGATTGCCTGCAGTCACTGGAAAGAACAGAGAGACGCAGTACCACTCCTGCTGCATAGACCCCAGGAGGACGCCGCCCTGTCTACCTCAGGGGGAAACAGGGTCGTGCCTACCACCCTTTCTGTCTGACTTTGTCACTTCTCATGGAAATGAATTGAAATAAAACTAGATCATTGCATCTGAGAAGATGCTCATGTGCCCTAGAATGCGGCCTCACATCACAACCTATACATGAGGAAAACCAGCACCAAGGGGACACCCACAGGGGCATATCTGTGGCCATGCTGTTCACTGGAATATGTCTTTGTTGGGTTGTTGTGTAGCTCCTTCCTCCCAATGGAAGAGTCTCAAATGGAAGAGGATCAAAACATTCTGGAAGGTAACGAAAGTCACAAGACTCACAGGTTCTTCCCCAAAGCTATATAAGCTGTAATAATTGCTGGAAGACCCTTCAGTGGAACTGCCTGTAAGTCATGCAGGGTGTTCCATGAATACAGTGGTCCCGAATCATCAATCTGGTGATGTATTTGAGTCATTCATACTCCTGTAAGTGACCCCAATAAACTTCTTGGGTAGCACGATTTCTTTGGTGCATCACTAGTCCCCTATCTGGAGTGAGTAAGCATTCATTCACATCTCTCCTCAACAAATAACCAAGAGTCTTTGCTTTCTAATGTGGCTGTCTGCTACCCACAGGTTTGTGGTTTCAGTAACTAAGAAAACTGGTTTTTCTAGAACTGAGAAACCAGCTCTAAAGACAAGCATTGGCTTCCCACGCGCCTTCTTCAGGTGAGTGTTTGATCTCTGGGGCAGCACATACTCTGTGACCCAAGTCCATTAGACTTTCTGAGCTCACCTAAGGATAAGCCCCCAGCCTTGTGGTACATATGGGGGTACAGAACTGGGGTTCCCCACCCTGAGGAAGTCTGGCAACTATCACAAGTGGCTCACCTCTCTACTCTCCACGAACTTGATCCCAGCTCCTCTAGCTCCACAGGCAAGGTGGAAGGAGGTCTGCAGCTAATAAAACTTGCATAAAACACACAACACGGAGCCAGATACCAGCTGCTCTGATCTTGATGAATAATTTAGAAACGAATTACCCTTTTGCAAATGAGTCCAATAAAGCAAGGCTCATTGCTGCCTACCCGCAGAGCCTTCCTTCCCAGCCCTCTGGCCGACAGCTGCTGTAATTAAGGTGCAGTCCCAGTTAAGGAAGAGTTCCATTGATAGGGGGAACGAAGTGCCCTTTCCTTCAGAAGAAAAGGATGGCAGAGAGCTAATCCGTAAGATTCATTTCTAGAAGGGGCCATCCATCAACCAGAGCTCTGGGCTGCCTCATTATCTTGGTGAAATGTGGGTTTTCAACCACCAGTTCTTGTCTGTTTGGTGCCAACAGAATTTTGTCTTTCAGTCTTGCCTGTCAAAGCCTGGACCAGACTTCATTGTCTCTAAGTAGCTTGTGGGAGAGCTGGGTTGGACATGGGCAAAGCGAAGTAAATAAGGAGCACCTGGTTGAGCGAGAGCCCAAAAGCTAATAAGAAAATGTCAAAAAGTCACCTGAGGGGGTGGGCAGCCTGAGACAAAGCTGAACACCAAGAAGAATAAGGACAGGAACAGACTATCATGGACAGAATAAAAATGAATTTTTATGAGAGAGAAAGGCCGACAGACAGAGATAGAGAGAGAGAGAGAGAGACAAAGATATGTACAGACACATGCTCACGGAAGCCATGTGAAAATGAAGACTGGGGGTCAGAGAGCTACTTACACAAGCCAAGAAATGCTGGAACAGGAAAAGAGAATGAAGAGATTCTCCCTGCTTTCTCCAGGGCCCCCTTCCTCTTCTGTGAGATGAGGGTTTACTGTGAGTCTCCAGGGCTCGTGTGACCGGAGTTGAAGTCAGAGGTAGATCCCTTACCTGGCACATATGAGGCCCTGGGTTTATGCCCAACAGCATCCCTTCTTCTAATAAACTTCATGTCCTACCACATCACCCCTGTACCCTTGCCAGCTCAGAACTCACAGGCTCCACAGGGTCCCTTTAATGAACAACGTTAGAGTTCCTGCTATGTCACAGTGTATTCCTCTGGAAGTTTTGTCACCTAGTCAAGTTAGACAATGAGACACTGTTTTGGTTGTTCAAGACAGAAACTCGCTTTATAAACCAGGCTTCTCTGGAACTCACTACATAGCCCAGGTGGGCCTCGAACTCTCAGCCATCTTACGGCCTCAGTTCCCAAGTGCTAGGATTATAAATATTAGCCACCAACTTCAGTTTTGAAAAACACTAAGTCAAGTATTTATGTCTGAACCTGTTGTCTTCTTATCTAAGTAGTGGACAGGGTTTTGCAGTGGCTCATTTGCAGCTAGGAAAAAGAAAAACTTTCAAGAAGGAATCGTAAGAATAGGTAGATCATAGACTGAGCCCATGCCACTGGATTGACAACATCACTATCTCCACCTAACGTCAAGGTCACAGTCCAGGTTGGCCACGTATAGTGACCAAGAGCCTGACCCTCCCATGAACTGGAAATGGTCGCTCATAGCTTTCTGGCTGGCGAGGCTCACTTACCAGGCGGGGGCTGAACCACAGTTAGGTTGACAGTTAAGGATTTGCTGGCCTGCAGGTTCTTCAGCTCTGCCACACAGGTCAAGGTCCCATTGCCCAGCGGTGTGAGAGCCAGGACACTCAGGGTCCTTGTAAAGTCACCAGGTTCCAGAATGGAATAGTAGCTGGACTGGCTTACCGGGACCTCAAGCTCCCAGGAAATATCTGGGAGTGGGGTCCAGCCCAGGGCAGAGCAAGTCACGTTACAGGGCTCACCCTCCGTGACTACAAGGCTGTTGTTGGGAATGTTCAGGGTCCCCATAACTAAAGAGAAGAAAGAAACAAGCCAAGAAATAACAGCGTTCGGATTTTCCCAATTTTAGCTGCAAATTACATATCAGGCCTCAGGAAGGCTGTGTCTGTCCCAGGAAACCACAGTTCAGGTCTTATCTACCATGTCTATATACACCTGCTTTGCTCTTACGAGAAGGTGAAGTGTCTCCTGAGAATAATGAGAAATACAAATCAAGAAGCACTGACGTGGGCCCACAGGATTCTCTTAGGCAATCCTGGAAACAAGCAGGAAGGGGAATAATCTATATTTCTTTGCCCAGAGACTCATAAACAGCAAATCTCTTATGTTAAATCACCTTCATTTTATAATTTGGGGTCATAAACTTTTTTTGTTTTGTTTTGAGACAAAGTCTCATGTAGCCCAGGCTGGCTCTCCAAACATCACTCTAAGTTGGCTTTGGACTTGAGATCCTCTTGCCTCTACCTCCCAGGAGCAGGGAAGACAGGCAAGTGCCGCCTCACTCAGCAGTAAACTTCAAAAAAGAACTGCCTGGCATATTCCTTTAAAAATAAGTTTTTAAATTATACCAAAATCAAATCTATTATAAACCGAATTAACCCAATTCAGTCCCGGAATCCTTGACTTAGATCAATATTTTCTTCAAGAACCCACTTGCCAGTGGCAGCCTTCACGCTGCCAGGAATCCAACTGAAAACGATGTTTACTTGTGCTGACATTACTGAACTAGCCTGAAGGAAGGCTCCAGCAAAGACACAGCCTTAGTGACATACATATGCATTCAAATGTTCAAATTCCAATGTGCTACCAGCCACCACCCCAGCTGTTGATATAATGAAAAGAACACTGGACCAGGGATGGCAAACTCTGCTCTTATTCGAGGTTCTGCGGCACAACACGGCTCCATCACTCAGAGTAACTACTGAAATTTGGGGTCTTCCAGCCCCCAACTCTGCATTTTCTATCCCTAAAGGGGATAATTTGGCCAGAATGAATATATGATCTTCAAACACTTTGGTTTCAGTTCCTTTTTAAAATCCACAAGAGACTCCAAAGAACTTCCTTTGTGTGGATAGTTCCTCCATAAACTATTCTAAAATATTTACTTAAAAGTAACAAACGTAACTCATTACATGTTGATATAAATGAACACATTTCTGCTAAACTGCATTTTTAAACTAATAAAATAATTAATAAACCAAGTGGCATTGTTGGTCTATGCAAATCTCTGTGGTGTTCAGCTAGGTTCCCAAGCTGGCAGCTTCATTCACAGGTTAGAAGACTGCTTTGTTGAAGAGCGCAGAAGGAAATCTGACGTCCACAGATGAGCACAGTGTTGCGTAGCCTTTTTAAATAACCATGGCTATCCTTTGACATCATGCCAAAACTCAAACAGGAGTGTCTTCTTGAAGGTGAGCTCACTATAGAACCTGAAACCACAAGGAGGGCTTTCCCTCTCTCTCCCTCTGGACCACAGCCCTATCAGGCGGTTGACTAGATTTTCCCCTTGTGTGGTTTTTATCATACTCAGTAATGTGGACGATGCTGGCCTATGGCTGAGAAGACCTTTTCAATGTGCAGCATGAAGCTCCCCTGAGCATTCGGGAGAATGGAACTGGAAGAGTCACGAGCGTGTTAGCCTTGTCTTCGGTCATGACGAGAAGTCATGCCCTGGAGTTGGAGAGGACCAGAGAGGCTCTGCCATATCTCTTTGCTCCGGGATGCTATACTTCCTGGATGCTCCCCTAGAATAAGATGTCTGTGCTAACCTTAAGCATTCCTGTAAATGAGCGAACGAGAGGCAGGTGACTTTAATATGAAGGGCTTGGGTTTTACATGGTCATTATTTTGTCAACTCCTCTGTTTTTTGATGGGAAAGAGATTTAAGATAGAAGATAATAGAGGCCCTCCAGACACCTCAGCAGATAGTCCCCTGCTGACAAAACTTATGGCATGAGTTTGAGCCCCAAGACTCACATGATGGAAGGAGAGAACCAGCTCCCCCAGCCTTTTGTTTCCCATTGGAGGAGGCTTTCACAGGATTATCCACGAACATGACAAAGACATTATTCAAAAACAGTCTCAGGAATAGCCGTAGAGATGGGAGAGAACTCAAGCTGGAGTTGCGTCTGCTCTACTGAAACGGGGGATGGAAAAGGAAATGGGTCTTGGTGTTTCATGGGCGTTCCCTCTTTCTCCAAGGTTGTGTTCATGGGGAAAGCCCGTTGCTTAGTGTTCCTGCGACAACAGAGCAGCTCTGCCCACTGCCGTGCCTGTGCAGTACCCCGGAGAAAGCTTCAGTGCCCTAGATGCTTGTCCTTCTCTCCATATTAAAACCAAAAGCTTCAATAACCAATGCCTAAGGTACGTGCCGGAGGTTTTCAGGCAGATGTACAGGCTTAGCGCCTTGGGGACCACTTCAGAACTGTGTGCATTTTCTCAGAAGTACATGTCATGAGCACAGCAGTAAGGAGCCCCACCTTCCAGTCTGTATTCACATGATACATGACTACACACTTCCTAGGTGTGGGCTGGGATCCCCACTTCTCTCAGTCCCCAGAGGACTAAGTGTAAACTGTGGTCCCCATTCCTATCAGCCCTCAGAGGACTGAGCATGGACTGGGGACCCAGTTCTACAGCCCTCATATGATCTATTTCTACTCTCTCAGAGATACTCCCACTTCAAGAAAACACTATCTGTGGGTCTTTAAAATGTCTTTGAAGGTCTTCTGTCCTGTATAATATAATATAATATAATATAATATAATATAATATAATATAATATAATATAATATATATGTGTGTGTTTGTGTGTGTGTGTGTGTGTGTGTTTATATCAGAGGCCAACATTAGGTGTCTTCCTTAATCATTCTTCATCTTGTTTTTTGAGACAGAGTCTCTCTTCCCACTGAGCCTAGAGCTCACCAATTTCATTAGTCTAACTGTCCAGCAAGCCCCAAGGACCCTTCTGTCTCCACCAGTTGCAAATTGCAGGCATGCACTACCACACCCAGCTTTCCCATGTGGGTTCTGAGGGAACCAAGCTCAGGCTCTGGTGTTTGCGTAGCGAGCACTTTACCAACTGAGCCTGCCCTCTAGATTAGTATTCTCTTTTCCAGGAATAAAAAAATGTTCTGTGAGTCAGACACTATGGTAAAGGCTTTCTATCGACCCACCCACCCCATGCTACAACAGCCTGATCATGAGCAACCCACAGCCAAAGTCACTGTGTGCTTTGTTAAGACCATATAGCTCTAAGCAACAAAGACAGAACGGGAACCCAGGCAGCCAGGTTCCCAAGCCTGCATTTCTAACCACTAGGCCACTCTGGACACCCAGCTGGATGTACATCAAGCTACATGGGACAAAGTGACGGAGTCTTTTGTGGTTTTATCATCTGGTCCTCACAGCAGATGTGTGAGCTAAATAGAGGAGCCTCATCCCACCTTACAGAGGAAGGAAGGAGCCGGAGCAGGAGTCTCATTGGTTGACAAGTGAGGAAGGCAAAAGCAGAACCCATGTCCTGTGTTCTTTTCATTATAACTGAATTAAAATAGGAGAACCTCGGCATGCAAACTAGACCGAGAGTTCTAGGTAACCCCGCAACAATCACTACTTAGAAAATATCACCATACCATTAATTGAACAAATTAAAGATACCCCAAAGTAAAGAATCCTGAATTTAATTCAATTTCTAAAGAAAAATTATTGTAAAAATGCAAATACAAATTATATATTTTACATGCTTTTTCACCAAGTATTATCACATTTGATTTGACAACAGACAGAATCTGGGATTTCATTGGGGTGGGGGAATAAGTGGATATAAAAAAAAATCTCAAAGACATAGCTTGTTCTCATAAAAAATGCTTTCATAGAAATCAAAACTCTAGAAAACTGGGGACAAAGCTCAACTCAATGGGAGAGCCCTGGAGAGAGACCACAAGGACCTGAGTTTGGTCCCCAACACTGCCAAAAAATATCTGATAGAAATTTGTAATCCACTAATTACAACCTCTGTCAATAATATATAAACTTACTTTCAAAAAGTGTCAAAGGGTCTTGATTTGGGTAAAACTATCTAAAGCCCCTTAAAACACATCCTTTTACCTTTATCAATTTATAGTGATCTTCAGGACACCAAATTACCTTTACATATGAAAATAAGTTATGGTAGTATAGACTAGTGTCTACCCTTTTCTCTTAAATACATGGTGTATTTGGAAAACACACACCTTTGACTTTAACAGCTGTAGTCACTGGGGCAAGAAGAAAAGTAGATCAGAGAAATTCAAAGTCATAAAGTAGTTAAAGCATTCTTCTACCTCGATAATGTATATAACAAAGTATATGCTGGTAGACAAAAAGCTAGAGAAGGGGCCGTGACCCCCAACTGTCCAAATCAGAGGAGTTGCAGCTACATGACGAAGAACTCCAGAAAATGGTTTCAGAAAAGCAGTTAGACACTGGAGTAGATTAGATGGGGAAGTGATAAATCTATCTCACGGGGGTGGGGGGGCGCAGGGGGAGGAAAGGGTTAAACAAGGAAAGGGGGTCAATCAGGAAAGAGGGAGGGAGAATAGAGGAAAAGAAAGAGGGAACGAGAAAAAGGGAGGGAGGGAAGGAGAGAGGGAGGGAAGCAAGGAGAGCAGGAGGGAAGAAGAAGGAAAGGGAGGGAAGGAGAGAGACATAAACTCAGCAAGCATTTGCTCAGATTATTCAGAACAATGAAGTCAGACTATGCATGAGAGGATGCAGGGATGGAGGGAGGTCAGGAATACACACAAGCAGTCATCAGTTCAGAATTACAGTATGCACCACCATAGCTGAGTGTGGACCCCACGCATCCCGACATCACGACTGTGAGCCTCAGAAGGCCCGCCAGCTGACTCACCTTCCACGGAGAGGAAGGCTGTTCCAACTACATCACTGTTCTGCAGGCTGCACTGCACAAGCCCCGAGTCGCTGGGCTGCACATCGTGGATGATCATCTCAGAAATGAAGCTGTCGCTCCCGTTGTAACTGGCAGAGGTGAAGCGGTCGTTGGTGATGATGGTTTCCTGGGAAGTGATACTCAGCATCACAACGTTTTTGAGAGTCCACATGATGAGCTTCCAGCCGTGGGTCACGGTGCAGTTGAAGCGCGCCTCTGAGCCCTTTAGAGCTGTTACATTCTGAGGACCTTCTATGATCTGATAACTGGATCCAGAAGCTAGAAGGAAATCAGTTTTTCAGGGCAGTAAAATGAATTATCTGACATAAGTCAACGATGTCATTTAACCTGTTTGTCCGCTGTCATTCTCTGAGTGTCCATCTGAAGGCTCAGCCTGTCTACCTTATTGACCCTGAGGCCAAGGACCAGGACTGCTGGTAGATCCATGGCCAATACGAGCCTCCAACTACACTGCCCTAGACAGGCAGCCTTGGCTTCACCACCATTCCCTAGAAGCTCTCAGTCACCAATGCCACAAAATGCAGCATTTAAGAGTTTTTGCAGATATACTTTGCCAAGGATCCCGATATGAAATCATCCTGGATGCAGGATGGACCTCAGCTTGAAGCCTAGGTTCTCTGTAAGAGAAAGGCAGAGGAGTCTAAGATACAGGAATATACAGAGAGGAACTCCATGTGAAGAGGGGAACTGACTCAAGTGATGTATTACACATGGAGCAAGGAATGCCAAGGGTTGCAATAACCAGCAAGCAGAGATGGGGAACCAGATTCTCCTCCACAGCCTCCAAAGGGGACCAGTCCTCTCCACAGGACACCAAGGACTTACAGTCACAGTAGTAGAACTGGGACCTGAGTTCAGGCTTTGCCACCCTGAATCACAGACTCTCCCCTGAATCCTGTCCCTCAGGAGACCACTGAAACAGCATATGCCCTGGTTTCTCTGCAGGCCAACCCATCAGTCAGGATAGGCTACCTTGGTGTTAAATAATACCTGTGGGTCGACAAGCTAGCCCTTCTCTTCATGTCTTGAAGGGCAAGTGTGAGGCAGTCCCTGAAGGAAACTAAGCAGAGCCCTGAACATCCCCGGGAATGACAGAGAGCCACACATTAGCACTTCATGATCACCCAGAATGTACCATGGGGCAGAGTTTCCTTGTTCAGGGACTCACAAATGGAGAAAAGGATTACACTCACACGAGGACCCGCAGAGGGGAGGGTTCTGGAGAAGACAAGGCCAGGAGAGACCAGCTGGCCTAGATGGGACAGAGCTAAATGAAGGTGAGAAGGCACCTGAACCAAGTCAGTGGTTGAGTGCACACCACCACGCCCAGGGTATGACAGAAATTGTCACCTCAGCTCCCTGGCACCCCCTTTATCCAAGGAGTCTGGAATGTTTGGTTGGAAGCATCATCCCAGCCCTCTGGCATATATATATATATATATATATATATATATATATATATATATATATAGAGAGAGAGAGAGAGAGAGAGAGAGAGAGAGAGAGTCTGGGATGTTTGGTGGAAAGTTCTAAGACCCTCTCCCCTGGGAGTTGCTGCAGTCCAGAACCCACCTCCAAGAAAGCTTGCCAAAGGTGACCCCTCCCCAGGGATGGCCAAGACCACTCCCATAGACTATTTAAATGAACACATGGTCTCCCCGGTTCTCTGTCGTTCCCCCCACTCCGTGTTTTCCCAGAGGGCATCCATTAAACCTCGGCTTCTTCAAATTTGGTTTGATTTGGTCTGATTTGAATTACTGCGATGGTGGAGAGGTTCATCGGGCCAGAAAAAAACTTAACACTGACATTTAAACGAAATGGGTGACAGCAAAGCCTTAAGCTCAATCCCTACAGCTGCAGTCCCCTCTGGACTCACCAGCTGCCCTCAGCTGCACCAGTAACAAGGATGTGCGGCCACAGTGCCTTGCTCCTTTCTCAGTGATTCACCGCATTGAGGCCTTGCCCCACACAAAGCAGACAGAGACCTCAGCTCTCACTTTCCCCTCCTCCACTCTCTCTCTTCCTGGAGGGCAAAGCTGGACAATGGAGCAGGAAGCTGAGAAAAGTCAGGGTCTCCCGTGACTGAGAGCTTTCTGCAGGTATCACTCAACACACCTCGGGTGTCTGCTGTCGGCGGGAATCCTTGGGGAGTTTCTTTTCCCAGAAGGTTTGTGGGGTCCACACTCTTCAGTTGGCGGAGCTGGGCTTCTCTCGTGCCCTATGAGTATGTCTGGAACTGCCCTGCCACCTCTAGACTTGAGCAGGGCCCTCTTTCTTCCCACTGCCCATCCTGACATTAATACAGTTTAAATTGCTCCTGTGAGCAGGGGTTAGCTAACTCCTGCACCTCTTGCTGATTCTCTGAAACTGACTCCTGAGCCGAGGATGTGGCTCAGTCAGGACACTGCATGAGGATTTGAGTTTAACACCAAAGACCCACGCAGAAAAGCTGGGTGTGGTGGTGTATGTTTGTACTTCCTGCATCGAGGAGGTGGAGACAGCAGGTGTCCCTGGGGCTCACTGGCCAGGCAGCCTGGCCAAAGCAGCAAGGTCCAGGTAAAAGTGAGACGCTCTGTCTCCAAAAAACAAGGTGCACAGCAACCTGAAGAACGATGCCCCAGCATGACCTCTGACCTCGCATGCATGCACCTACGCGCACACCTACACAAGCACAGAAGAGGGGGATGATCTTTTTTACATAAGAAACTTCACAGTCTGTCCTGACCCCATGTCCATTTTCCTAGTTCGGATCGGCTTCACACTCTACCTTCACATCATGATACACACGCACATCCCATGCTGCCTCCTTCTTACCCGACCTTTGCAGCAAATGGGAAATCAGGCTGGCCGTGTGGCTAACAGCTGGGAAGAAGTGAGGGATGGAGGGCAGAGAGAACAACTTTGGTGATAAGCCTTCAGAAGAAGAGCCAACCATGCTCTATGCTGGGCCCCACTGAGGAAGAACAGAATGGGGTCCTGCGAAGGCCCCAGGCAGGTCTAAACTGTCTGCTGAGCTTCCGAGATGATTATACATATTTCTGATTATATGTCTTTCTGATCATATATATGTATATGAATATATATGATATTTATTCTGAAAAAATATGTATCAGAAAAACTAAGCCCACAGTTCATCCTATGCTCTCCAGTCTTTAAAGGACCTTTGTAACCTCAAAATGTTCCTAAAGTGTGGATTAAGGTGGTCTATTAGCCCCAGGCTCAGTCCCTAAACTGTTCCCAGACCTGGTCATCCTCTCCACTGTACTGAAAATGTCCAGCAGGCCCCTGCAGCCTACTTCTCACTGTGTGCTGTTAGATGGGGGATTGTCACACCTTTGCCTCTGGACTCCTCAGCCAGCTAGCTGCTCCTAGACTTCACCTACAGAAACACTCCAAAGTGGAATTTCACAACCTGCCTGGTTTCCTACTTAGTTTCGCTCTGTTTTGCTTCCTTTTCCACGGCCGCGGCCAGCCTTTGAAAGCCCAGTGTCTACCCATCCAGAACGGAGCACACGAGCTTCTGAAGCACAAACAAGCACGGCTGCCCACACAGTTAGTAGAACTGGGGACATTTGGGGAGGGAAGGGGCAGCTGCCCATTGGGTGTTCTTGTCTCCAGGTTGATCACAAGGATGGCTCGGTTTGTGACACATCATCCAGGGTACCTTGGCCTACAAATGTCCCTGCATCATCTTCTTTTACATCAAGCCGTCCAGTTGCCATAATAGGAGACACAGAGAAATGAGAAGCCAGATCCCAGAGGCAGTGGACAAGGAATCAAGACCTAATCAGCCCAAAGCTGGGTACACAGACTCTAAAGGTTTTGAGACCTTCAGAGTCAGCCCAGCCCACTCTCCATGGGCCTTGGATCCAGCTGATGCCCCGATGAACTCCGGTCAGCATGGCTGTGATGAGGGGTCAGAGATATTATGACATATTATGAGGCTTGGGGATCCCACCCCAGATATCACAGAAGCCAAGAAGACACAGACAGGAGACACTTGAGCCAGCCTTCCCTTGAAAGCTACAAAGAGATTGAAGAAGTGAGAAGCAAGTGGGAAAAGTATCTCAAAAAGTGAAACAATTATGTCTACTGGGATAAGGGAAAGTCCTAATGGGGGCCAGGTGGGGTATCAGAGACACCAAGGGGATCTTCTTCAGGTAGAGTTAATAATAGGAATGAGAGCTCTTGAGGGGCTGGCCATGAGACAGACATGCGGGGGGGGGGGGGGTGCCTGAGGAGGACCACTTAAAGGGAGTGCCTGAGGAGGACCACCTGGAGGGAGTGCCTGAGGAGGACACCTGGGGGAAGTGCCTGAGGAGGACCACCTAAAGGGAGTGCCTGAGGAGGATCACCTAAAGGGAGTGCCTGAGGAGGATCACCTGGAGGGAGTGGCTGAGGAGGACCACCTGAGGAGAATCAACTATAGCCAGTCCTACTGCATCTTCTGCTCACCCTCTCTCCCACCCTGCTTTTGAGGTAAACAGACCACCCACCCACTAAACCTACCTGTCAGCCCAGCCAGGATGACCAGCACAGCCAGGACTCCTCTCCACCTACCCTCCATCTCAGCATGATCCTTCTTCCCTGAAAAGTGAAGGGAGGAGGTGATGTTTAGAGCCCAAGGGATCTACCAACCCTTTGGATACCTCTGGGGCCTTGCCTATGAGGCAGGGCAGTATTCTCTCAGAAGACGCATTTGGGGCTCACCGGAGAACCATCATTGTGTTTGCACAGACCTCCAAGAACTCTAGTGTGGCTCACCTTACAGAGTGAAGGACAAGACCTGACCTTAAGCCCATGTATAACTGACAAGACTCAGCAGGACAGCCCGACTCGAAATTCCTGGCCAAAAAGTGCAATGTGGTTGGCTGCTCTTCATTTCCACCACCAAGGCAATTCCTTGTCCATCATGAGCTCAAGGGAAGACGGGACTTGGTGAACAGACAATTGTAGTGGCAGTTCAAAGGCAGTGAGGCAGGGGAAGGGAAACAGAACCAGGTATTGGCAGTCACTTTAAGCAGATGCTCATGGACAGGCTCCTGGCAGCACCCACGTTCGCTCTAGTGGAGAAACAGAAGAAAGGACAGGTGCAAAGGGCCTGGGGCGGAGCCATGCTGGGCACCTTTGAGGCGCTACAGAGAGGGTCCTGTGCGGAGTGAGGGGTTAGTGGGAAGAGTGAGGTCATACTCAGGAAGCTTGAGGCAGATGAAGTGAGCTCTGTGGACCGGTTTGGCAGCAGCACCAGAGCTTCCCCTCGGGCTCACCCTCCTTCTGACGCCTGCTTCTTTGATGACCCGCCCATCCTTCAGTTTTTTTTTTTATTTCGTTTTCCCTTCTCGCAGCATCGTGGGTCCCACTGGAGAGTCTGGCACTAACTAGCTGCATAGTAAACCATCATAAGCTGTCTGCAAAAGTATTGCTCCTGCCCTCGGGACAGGGCCTGTTTACCAAATCCTCCCCCCCCCCCCCCCCCCCCAGTTGCAGAGCGGAGACACAGGGAGTTTCCAGCTAGGCCTCCACGGACACCACTGCCTGCGGACACCTGGTCCCTCAAAACTGAGCAATGCTGGGTCCCCGCGGGACTCTGGGGGTGGGATTTTGTCACGTGAAGACACACCTGTTCAGTCCTCTGCTCTCTTTTCTTCTCTGCTGGGCCCTGAAGCACCACAGCCAGCGAGGTGTCCACACTGGCAGGGGAAATGACTACCACCTCTCGGGCTGTGCGTATCCCGGAAATGAGAGTGAGAGTTTCCATTCCCCGTGACTCTCCCTTTACACCTAAACTCATCCCCAGGTCTCCCCACTCAGGGAAAAGGATTAAGGTGGGGTTTTACCCCTTTGTCTCTCTGAGGCCAAACCTCAGCATGTGCACAGAATTTTAACCACCCACATTCCGACCTGAGGGCTGAAACACCTCCACTAAGGTACTGCCCCACTGTGGGCCTGAAGTACTGGGCAGAACTGGAGAATATGCCTCCTCCACAGGGGTCAGCAGGCAGCCACACTGCTGCTGAAGTCACAATCTTTTGAGACTGAGCCCTGAGCCCAGAACCAGTTTTACAAAGTAGGTAATAAATCATTTGCTAATTTTCAAGCTTAATTAACACAAGCTCACAAAGGAATGGCTCTATTGGTCAGCAGGAGAGGAGGGGGATTGAACTGCCCAGTTCTGAAAACTAAACACATTTTGTTGTTGATGTTCTGGTTGGTTGACTTGTTTTGTTTATTTTAGGATAGGGTCTTGTGTAGCCCAGGCTGGACTCAAAGATACTGTAGAGGAAAGGGTGTCTCCTCAGATGACCGGTGTGTGCCACTAGGCCCAGCCTGAAAGACAGCTACTGATCATTACCGAAACTGCTATAAGGACGGGCAAAGGTCATCAGGAAACGCTTCACCCACTGACAGATGAGTTATAGAATAAGGGCACAGTCGTCACAACCCAGGAAGAGCTCCCCTTGGGAGCTTCCTGCCTGCCAGTGTCACTGTGTCTGTCCCATAGACCTATCTCAGCTGCCTCATTGCTGTCCCAGGCCAGCAGCAGAATCCAGGAGTCAGCAGCGAGGCCACTGCACCAGGATGTGATGACTACGGACATAGCATTTGACAGTGTGTGCAGCCGCTGACATCATCGAAAAATGGACATTTACAGGACACCCAAAATGACGTGTGTGACTTTAAATATGGATCTAGGCCAGAAATCTTTAGCTAATACCGCTGAGGAGGGGTTGATCCAAATGTTGGGGAATATTATTTTGAGATGTGTTACATCATGTTTGTTTAATAATGCAAAGATGTGTTGCATTCTTTCATGTTGCATTTATTTAACTCTATGAAGTTAGCTGTGCTACTTTGCCTGTCTAAAACACCTGATTGGTCTAACAAAGATCTGAATGCCAATACTAGCCAGGAGAGAGAGAGGCAGAGCTATCAGGCAGAGAATAAAGAGAAGAATGAGAACTGAGGAAGGAATGAGAAAAAGAGGAGAAGAGGATACCAGCCAGCTACAGAGTAAGAAGAAAAGAAAGTTATATAGAATAGAGAAATATAAAAGCCCAGAGACAAAGGAAGAGGGGATAATTTAAGAAAAGCTGGCTAGAAACAAGCCATGCTAAGGCCTGGCATTTATAAGTAAGAATAAGTATCCATGCATTTATTTGGGAAGTGGGTGGTGGGCCCCCAAAGAGCAAAGAGTAAAAAAAAAAAACAAAAAACAATTACATCCAAACCTGAGACTCAACTTCCATTCATTTTGCTACAAAAAGCTTAGAATGACCTCCTTTTAGTCGAAAAAAACACACCTATCATCTTTTCAAAAACATAAGTCTTCTTAAGTTTTGTGAACATCCTACCCCTCCCTCACTGGCCTGACAAGGGAGGAAAACCACTCAGAAAACTTGACAGGTCTCCCAGCATCTTGAAAGACCATGAATCTGCTGCCTCAGAACTCTCGCTCCTTGCTTCTAAACTGCTGAAAATATTTTATACTGGAAAGGGTCGAAACACGTTGTTTCAGGCTGAACAGAGGACCAAGGCTTCTCGGGGACAGCAGACTCGGTCAGAATAAAGCTGAGCAAGGGGCTCTCTCTGACTGACCTCCAGAGCAAGATCCCAGCATTTCTGCCTCACTTTGGAGCCTGGAACTGAGCTCCTGTCTTCAGAACTGCTTCCTTACTGCAGTGTCCCTCCTGATGGAGGCCTTTCACCTCCCTACGATTCTGCCTCCTTACTGACTGGGGCCTGTCTCTTCACTGGGTCCTGCCTTCCCTCCTGGAACCCCCAGTGGCAACAGCAGCGACCCACGAAGCTACTCATCAGGGAGATGGCAGTTCACAAGTTTGCCCAGGAATGAGACTGCTTTCCCTGCTTGTGAATCTGAGAGCCTCCTCTGAATTCCACCAGAGCCCTAGCCTATCCCCAGAACTGATAAATCACTGGGATTTTGAGCCCTGAGAGCAGCCTCCCTGTTTAATTTTCAACCCCATGGAAGCTGGAAAGTAAACACTCTGGGCAATTTTGTGGGGAGCCCCAACAATGGCCTACCAGGCACCCACAGAGCCCCGGAGAAGAAACGCACCGGAAAAACGCTCGTTACAGGATTGCCACATTGGCCTTCCCTGCCTTACCTCGGACAGGTAAATCTCTTGTATTCCGTTCACACAGGGCTTCCTGGTTGTCGTCTGCACTCCACACAAACACAGGAACACTTCTGACTGGACACTCCTTACCCGGTAACAGGAAGTTTCTCGTGAGGTGGCCCTATCCCGTCTGTGACCCAGACTATAAACATGGAGGTGCAGAACGGTGTGGGTGCTCCTAGCTGCGGGGACATTCCCAGTTAACCATTAGCCAGTCCAAACACAGGAAGTCCAGACCCAGGCTAAGAAGCAGAGGCGGAGTCTCCACTCTTCCTCCTGGAGCCTTTTCCAGTCCTTCTGGGTGAAGGCTGTCCTGTATCCTTGCTCGGTACTCCTTTGCCATGGAGTCTGACAGGCTCAGTCAGCCCCAAAGGCTGAGCCAAAACACTTTGGCCTGGCCATTCACTTGCCTTCAGCAGAGACCCAAGGTCTGGTGAAACCGGTTTCCTCCCCAAGCAAACAGGACAGCCAGAGGAGCTAAGCCTTGGAGAAAGACAAAGCCCTAGGAGTGGGTGAGCTGGGCCTGACAGCTGAAGTCCCAGGAGAATGCTGCCCCTTGAAGACTCTGCAGACTGACTGGCAGAGTAGGAATCCCTGATTGTAGGAAGTGATAATGTGGTAGATCAAAACTCAGCTTATCTTGGGGCTACCTTAATTCCCCATCTCTGTGTCTGTAGCATCCTTTTAGTTTATCAAGTAAAACCTTTGGGATTATTAACTTAGCAAACCATTGTATCCACCCAACTAAGACCTGGGAATGTGTCAGATAGGACCTGAAACCTGTAACAGAGACTTGAGTGTCTCAGGAACACACCTACCCAATGTCCCACCAATGTGTTTGACCCATGATTATCTTTAGTTCTGTGATGAAAAGTTCATGTAGCCAGTTCGACCGTAGACCTGCCATCCGAGGAAAACTGAGTCTGGTTTCTCGGGCCAGGGTCACTCACTTTGGCTCAGAACAAACTATCCCTTACTCCCTTTGGAACTAGAGATGGTTTCCCTGTTTATCTCATTTTCCTGCAAAGCGTTTGTCTGAGAACCACATACAGATGAACACTGCCTGCAGGTTCCTCAGCAGCTCCTGGAGGAAGGAGCACGGACTGCTGCTCCAATTCCTTTCAGCCCCTAGAGGACTGAGCTTGGACTCAGGGCCCCCCACTCCTGCCAGCCCCCGGAAGAATGAATGTGGACTGTGATCCCCATTCCTACAGCCCCAACATGACCTCTTTCTACCCTCTCTGAGATGCCCCCTCTTATCTTTAAACATAGGTCTCTGAAGGTCTGCTGTCCTGAGGCACTGTGTGTGTTTGGGAGATTTGCATCTTGTCTTAAGGGTGAGCCATAAGGAGAAACTTTAGTGATAATTTTAGCCCTTGCTATTTTAAATTCACAAAGTTCATATCTGCATAACACATATTCATAAGACAATTCAGATGGCAGGGAGCTTTGAAGGAAAATGAGGAGTAGGAGGAGGCCCTGGGAAGCCCCAGTAAACCAGGACTGGGTTCAGACGAATATGGATGTGTAGATGGTCACGGGAAGGAAGCTGGACTGAGGAGACAACCAGTCGGTCCTCATGCAGAGGGAACGATGTGATCGGACAGCAGGGACTCTGTGGACCCTGAAGAGGTTAGAAAGCCCTGGATGCGAAGAGGTAGAGTTGGAGTGGTGGTAGATGCACCCATAGGAGGTTCCAGAAGGTCTGGCCAGGCTTGGTTTCTATACTGGGCATTACACAAAGGCACAGGGGGCAAAGTTGTGACAACCTGGGACTGAAGGATTGTAGAGGTCTGGGTTCTTAGGAAGAACTCATGACGCCTCAGCTGCGGACAGCGGCTGTATCTAGGATGGGATGAGCAAGAAGCATTCTTTGAGCTCTCTGGTGATTCTGCTCCAGCATCATGCTGGTCCCTTATTAAATGATGGATTAAATAAAATCTTCAGCACGAGTTACACTCTAGACTTTCAAGAATACCATTTTATTTTAATTTTTTTTGAGGAATGCACACATATGGAGAGACTTTTTAGAAAACTGAAATAAGCGAATCAATATTCAACTCTATCCTATCTCTCCAGGAATATCATCTTTAATATTTTTAAATTTTATATACTTGAGTGTTTGCCTACATGTATGTATATGCGTGTTTGCCAACATGCTTGCATGTGCACTGTATGCCTGCAGCACCCACAGAGGAGAGAGAAGGAGCCAGATCCTCTGCACTGGAATTATGGGTGGTTGCAGCTGCCTTGAGAATGCTGGGAACCAAATCCAGGTCCTCTACTAGAGCAGCAAGAGTTCTTAACCACGGAGTTATCTCTCCAGCACCCAGAAATAGCAATTTATATCAGATTCAACTTCACATAAAGAAGTAAAAATGCATGATAATTTTACCATCCTGCATAAATATTATGAATGTTTAATGAGAAGCTTTAATCTTTTTCCTTGTTAAAGAGATGATATATATTTACTATAGAATATGAGAAAATAGCAGACAGTGGTGGTGCACACCCTTGATCCCAGCCCTCAGGAGGCTGAGGCAGAGGCAGGGGGATCTCTGAGTTCAAACCAGTCTAATTTATAGAGAGTTCCAGGACACCCAGGGCCACACAGAGAAACCCTCTCTCTCTCCCCCCCCTCCTCTCTCTCTCTCTCTCTCTCTCTCTCCCTTCTCTCTCTCTCTCTCTCTCTCTCTCTCTCTCTCTCTCTCTCTGTGTGTGTGTGTGTGTGTGTGTGTGTGTGTGTGTAGGTCAGAAGACAGCTTGCAGGAGTTGCTTCTTCTCTGCTTCTACTATATAGGTTCTGGAGCTTGAACTCAAGTCCTTGGGTTCAACAAAAGCCCCTTTACCCACTGAGCAATATCACTGGCCCAAAAGGGAGGAAATTTTTAAATAGAATGGGCTGAGACTACCACACCATGACAAGCACTATGAATACCCCGGCATTTTTTTAATATGTAATGTTTTAAAATGTATTGTTGTAGTGACTTAATAACCAGCTTCTAATCCTTTATATATTATAATCCAGGAGCAGGAGAGATGGTTCAGCGGTTAGGACTGGCTGCTCTTCCAGAGGACCCAAGTACCCAGGTTCGATTCCTGGCAGCTAACAACCATCTAGTTCCAAGGAGATCTGATGCCACACTTCACTTTTATTTTGAAATAGATTCTAAGTTGCCCAGGCTGATTTACACTCATCCTGCAGGTCAGGTCAGGCCTAGGACTTGGATTCTTCCTGCCTCAGTCAGCTGAATAACTGAAATTATGGGCCTGTACCAGCTAGCCTCAAATGTGTTATTCTTAGTGGTTAAGCATACCCTGCCCTCTAGAGGCAGCAAGACTGATCCGTGTGGAATAGGTCCAGCCGCTGGCCTTTCTCCCAGCATCCTCTGCATGCTGACATCATAGCAGAGTTCTACCACACCCAGCACACCCAGCTTGCATGCAGGTTTATCTGTGTAAGTGATGAACACTGTAAGGAGTGAATCAAAGAGGAAGGTGCATGGAGTGATTTCTGCAGGGTCAGTTCTGGGGAAAATGCAGTTGATGGTATAAGGTCGATAGAAAGCTCAGTGGTTGGCCGGAGCAGGTTGAGAGCTGAGCTTACACAGCATGGAGGATTTGGGGACTGGGGCTCCATGTGAGGGTGCAATTAGAATGCGTGTCACAGTACATGTGTTTGCTCAAACTCAGAGTGTCCCACGGTCAGAGAGAGCCCTGAAGTAAATCAGGTGGGTACGAGAGTCAACGCAGGGTCAACTCACCGTTCACACACAGACCCACTGCTCAGAGGACAGTGGTGGGCAGCTGTACATGGAGGGGACCAAGATAAATGACTCTCAGTGTTATCTGCTCGATTTGACGGTGACCCAAAGCCGGTCTAAAACGTAAAGTTGATTATTATTATTATTATTATTATTATTATTCTGGTTTTCTTAGATAGGGTGCCATATAGTATCCTAAGCTAGCCTCAAACTATCTTAGTAGCCAAAAATAACCCTGAACTTCTGACCTTCCTTCTCCATCGCCCCACCCGGCTTTTATGTGTTTTGAGCACAGGCTTCACCCTTGCTAGGTAAGCACTGCACCAACGGAGCTACAGTTGCTGGTGAGCTCTGCAGTGTCAGCAGATGACCTAGTCCTCAGCAGACACCACCCAGCACATCACTGCTTGCTTAAGATGCAACACTAGTGGTGTTGTCCACTGGCAGTCCAGGACTGCTAACATACCCGGGTAGCCCCAAGTTATGCAAAAGCTTTTGTTTCCTCATGATGCTATTTTTTTTAGTAGCTAATCAGCATTTTTATAGCTATACCCATAGTTATTTAAAAAATTACTTATTCTAAAGCATTCAATTGCGCCTACAGCTTAACTATTAGAAATATTTTAATTCAACAACTATACATTTTCACATATTATGTAGGAGGATATAGTGGTTGTATATACAGCTTTATAGCCTTTTTAATTTAAGGCTATTAAAATCATGGTTCCATATCATTAAAGGCTACTCACAAATGCTGTTTTAATGGCTCCATAATAATATGTTACATTATGATCACAATATCATTATAATATATTACAGCAACTATAAGAACACCCATCTGGTTAAGCATTATGCTGGGCCCAGTTTCCCAAAATTGCAAATATTACTGAGATGAATGCACATATGCACAAGGGGGCCTTTGTTTCTTCTTTTATTTTGCATTTGGTCTTTTTAATGAGAATCATATGTCAAAACATTGATCACTTTAAAACTGAGGATAGGGGCCATTTTGTTCCCAGCACCATGCCCCATTTCAGACCCACCTGAGTGGTTTGAGATGGTTCGTCCCACTGCACCCTTGACAGAACTATTGCTTTTTATTTTTCTGAGTGTGGCACACTAGGTACCAGGCCCATAAATCCTCCTGTAGCCAAAAGTTTGAAAAATGGCCTCTGTCCATGCCTACTAGGTCCATGGACCAGGGCCGTGTGGCTGTGTGCTAGGAAACTGGTCTTTATGGATGCAACCATCTTCAGCATCAACCAGGTCACCAGAGCATTGTTGGTAGCAACCAAGTCACCATCAGCATTGTTGGTGGCAAGCCCAGAAAATTCCATCCATGCCACTACCACAAACGTTAATGACTGCAGAAAAGAGCAGTCTGTTAACTCTGTAGCCCGGAAAGGTGCTGTAAGAACAGTCTGTTAACTCTGTAGCCCGGGAAGGTGCTGTAAGAACAGTCTGTTAACTCTGTAGCCAGGGAAGGTGCAGTAGGAACAATCTGTTAACTCTGTAGCCAGGGAAGGTGCAGTAGGAACAGTCTGTTAACTCTGTAGCCCGGGAAGGTGCAGTAGGAACAGTCTGTTAACTCTGTAGCCAGGGAAGGTGCAGTAGGAACAGTCTGTTAACTCTGTAGCCCGGGAAGATGCAGTAATCAGAGTTCTCTAGAGGAGCAGACTGACAAAATGCGTATGCATGGGACTTTACCCCTTCCCCCGGAGCACACAGCAGGGGTCAGGTAGTACCACCATGGCCATCTGCACCCTGAGGAGGCTGAGCGCCCTGTAGCTGCTCAGTTCAGGAAGATGTTGCCTCCCATAGTCACAATCCAGTGGCGAAGGCCTGGAACTCCCTGGGGAGTCTTTAGTCTTCAGTCCCTTTGGAAGGCCAAAGAAGATGATCTCTGATGGCAGCAGGGGAGGTCAGCAGCAAGTTCAAGAGGAAACGCAGACAATTAGACCCACGGTGCTCTCTAACTGGACCACTTTGTCTCTAGGTTGGCCATTCAAAGGCTCCTGTGTAGAGGGAGGGTCTAATCAGTTAATCTCTTAAAAGGCTTTTACAGAAAAATGCCTAGAGAGGGTGAGGAAGAAGTTCAGAGTAACTCTAAATTCTCCCAAGTTGGCAATCAAAACCAACCATCCGATACTCCTTGATGTCCTTTTGTGTCAGTTGGGGCCATTTTTTTAAAAAATGTTTTTATTGAGCTATATATTTCTCTCTGCTCCCTTCTCTTCCTCTCCTCTCCCCTTCTACCCTCTTCCATGATCCCCATGCTCCCAATTTACTTAGAAGATCTTGTCTTTTTCTACTTCCCATACAGATTAGATCCATGTATGTCTCTCTTAGGGTCCTCTTTGTTGTCTAGGTTCTCTGGGATTGTGAATTGTAGGCTGGTTTTTCTTTGCTTTATGTCTAAAAGCCACTTATGAGTGAGTACATATTATGTTTGTCTTTCTGGTTTTGGGTTACCTCAATATGATGTTTTCTAGATCCATGCATTTGCCTGCAAATTTCAAGATGTCATTATTTTTTCCTGCTATGTAGTACTTCATGTACATTTTTCTTATCCATGTTTGACTCTAACTACTCTCTCTATATATCTCTGCTCATATTTCCTACCTGGCTTTATTCTGTTAAGTCATTGGCCGAAACAGGTTTATTAGTCAACTAATAAAAGCATCACACATATAGAAGGTGGTGGGCCCTCTAAGAGTAATGAGAAAAAAGGGTCATCAGAAACTGTTCTAAGATCTCAGACACTCCCTCCTGCACCCTACCCCCACTTGTTCAGAATTCCACCCTAACCAGATGTGACCTTGTCGTATCACAAGGTAGAATATTCAGGCTGGGGACAGTTAAATGATGGGGCCCCACCTAAGCAGCTGTGAGAAAGCCATCATCCGTGCTGGTGAGAATTTTTGTGAGATTGCTTTGGAGTAAGTCACCCTGTGTGTAGATGATCCTTCATCCATGCTCTGTAAACTGCAAACTCATTGACTCCCCAGGTTGTACTTGGCACGATCACACCTCCTTCCTCACTGGTGCGGTGCGAAGAGGTGTTTTTTGTCTCCCCAGGAAAACATTCAAACAACAGTGGTGTTTTGTCCCAGGTCTTCCAAGAGAATGTATGACATTTACGGACATTTGAGGACTTCTACAGTTCCCCAGGACCTACACCGGGAGTTCCCCCCATTGGGTAGTTAGATCCTTAAAGTTACACAGTCCATACACTAAAAATTGTCAAAAGGTAAAATGAGCAATGGCTTTGAGAGAAATCTTAGGTTTTCAAAGGCAAAATGTGTTTTGAAAACAAAGGAGAGGGAAGCATAGATTGCCTTTGGGACCTCCTAGTCTAGTTTATTCTGTTCTATTTTTACTGATGAATCCTGCCTCGGTCGTGACTTGATGCCTGCCACCGCTCAGGTATGCATGCCGAGAAATAAACACAACATCCTTTTATGGCCATGGGTACTTGCTCCAGAGCCGCTAGTTGCTGAGGAAACAAAACTCCCCAGATGTTTTCGTTAGCTTCAGAGGGACTCTCCTTGTTTCTGGGGAGGAGAATTGAATTTACTTTGGCTTCAGATAGGAACATCCATCAGACGAGCTATTATGGGTTGAAATACAACTCCTCAAAACAGACTGAATCTTAACCTCCAATACCTGTGGATGTCTCCTTATTTGGGAATGGAATCATTCCTTACTAGCTGAGTTCAAGCAGGGTTAGTAGAGTAAGCCTCAGAGATAGAGATACGAGTAGGAAAGACCATGCAGGAAGACCCCAGAAAAGCCAGGCAGTGGCAGTTAGAGACTAGAAAGAAGATGCTATACCCAATAGAAGGTCTATGGTCACCAGAAGCCTTAAGAAGCTCAGAATAACCCTTCCTCTGCAGCTCTGGAGGGTGTGTGGCTGCTGACACCCAGACCCCTAACTAGCAGCTTCCTCACAAGACATTCCTTCTGTGCAAACCACTCCCTTAGGTCTCTTGGTTATAGCGCCCTCTTTATAATTGGACTGCTGGCTGGACAGTGCCATTTATTCTGAGGGTAGCCTTCCCACCTCAACACATTCTCTCTGTAAATATCCTCAGACCCACGCCTTGAGGTGTACCTCCTAGATGACTCCAAACCCCACCAGGCTGACAAGTAGCCCCACACCTAATGAATTATACGCTTTTTGCGGCTGCAAATAAACACCACGATTAAAAGCAACTTATAGAGGACAGAGTTTATTTTGGCTTGTGGTTCCAGAGGGAGATTCCTTGGTGGGAGGCCTGGCAGCAGATGGCCAGACCAGAAACTGAGAGACCAATCACAAATGCACAGTACAGAGATTAAACTGGAAACAGAATGAGCCTAGCGACTCCCAAAGCCCACTCCCAGTGACATAAGCCCTCCAGTGAGGCTCCACCTTCTCAAGGTTCCATAACCCCCTAAAACAGCCAACCAGGAGCCACAAATTCAAATACGTGAGGCTATAGATGGCATCGCTCATTCAAACTGCCATAATTAGTGTATCTGGGCTTGTCGCTACCTCACTCCAGTCCCTGCCTCTGCAATCACCCGGCTTCTCCTCGTGGATCTTCCCATTTCCTTCTTATCAGGATGCCAGGCCCATAGGATTAAAAGCCAACCACGCCTCCTCTAGCACAGCCTCATCTTCACTAGCCTGAATCTGCAAAGTTCTTATTTCCAAACGAGGTCACATTCACAGGTGCAACCACTACCAGTAAGGCAGAAAATGAAGAAGAGCCAGTGTTGCCAAGGAAACGGCTCCGGATGGTGGGACTTAACATTCAGACCACCTGGGAGGCATACGAGATACTCTAGACCCTTCCCCCTGAAAATCGCTCACTCATTTAGCACCACTCTTTTCCGATGGTATAATCCACCCACAGTTTTAAGTCTTCTTCGTGCATGGCTTGTGTGAAGTCTATGGAAGAAAGTAAGATCCTGCAGCCCAGGTTTGCAGCAAGCAGCTGTACGCGTTGAGTGACCCACCATGAAACACGGAGGCTGTCCTTACCCCTCCTGGATCATCCCGACTGCACATTTGTTCTGCTCTGTTACCATGACTACAAGGCCATGACGGGACACAACCTACAAACAAGGGCAGTGGGGTGAACATGTGTGTGGCAGTTCCAACTCTCATCACCAGGACAATATCTTAGGGGACTTAATTGGACTCGTGATTTGAGAGTTGTCAGTCCACTGTGGAGGGGAGAGCCCTGCACTGCAGCCCGTTCAAGGTGTGGCGCCAGGAAGCTGACAAAGGGGTCAGTAAGATATTACATGGTCATTTCCTCTAAATTGAAACATTCCCTTCACTAAGGAGGTGGGATGCTCATGAGAGTGGGCCGTAGTAAATAGATTAAACAAACCTCTTGTGACTAGGAAAGCCAACTTTGTGCACTTCATGGGAGTCTCTCCCCAAGGTTACAGAAGCAGTAAACAGCAGCAGGAGTGGGTCCTCTGCCCAGCTGAGTTCCTGGAAGGAGAATCGCAGATCTGTGGAGCAGCCTGCAAGCCCTGAAGAGAGCTCCAGGAATGCAAATCTCATGAATCATCACCTATGGGTTTTCAGTGAGGCGGCTGCTTTGGAGTCATTGATGCGCCTGTAAGTAAGCTCTTACACACACTCTTGTAGGTAGTCTCAATAAACTCATTGGTGCGCCTGTGACTTAGGGTCCAAGCTTGCTCCCCAGACACCCTATACATCTGTCTAAACTGAGCCCGAACTACCCTGGCCAGGATCCTGAGAGCTGCATTCCTGCCTCCCTCACCTTCCTGCTGTTCCTATCCTTTCTCTCTGCTCCCGGGTTTTGCCTGCAGGCAATCTCCTTGCTTCTCTTGCTGTCTGTATTTCATGCTTCGGTCTGATTGCTCTTCCTATTTCCCAGCTTGTTCCTTTCTTGGATGCTCACGCCAACTCTGCCCGGGCTTCCTGGGATTCATGCCCAGTGTTTGTCTCCTTGTAGGGATAAGTCCCGCCCCTTAAGGGGCGTGTTCGCCTCGGGCTAATGTCTGCCTATAAATTTGGCGAGCAAGCTCCGAGCTTCTCGCTTCTGCTTTCCTGGTCTCCGCGGGAACGGTGGTTCTGTAAGTCTATTTCTACATTAAAGCTATATATATATATTTTTACACTCTGTCTGCATTCATTTACGCCGTTACATTTTGGCGTCCAACGTCGGGCTATTTTGCCCCCGACTCAAGCGGGTAGCCCGCTAGCTAACACAGCACCCTCCCCGGTGCTGTTTTTCAGTTCGTGACTCCGGCCCCAGTGCCGAGTCCGAGACACACTCGGCCACACAGGCCCATTCTGCCTGCCTTGGCTAAGTTTTGCAGCGGAACCCCACTGCCTGAACCCCACTGCCTGAAGCTCAAGTACTTGCGGTTTTGCAACAAAAGCTGCCACAGCGTCAGATTTGGTCTGTTACAAAGTGACTTGGCCGGTTGTGGTGGCCCACGCCGGTAGGATTTGCTGAAGGAGGCAGAGGCAGGAGGATCACAAGTTTGAGGCCGGCCAGGCAGTGGTAGAGCACGCCTTTAATCCCAGCACTTGGGAAGCAGAGGCAGGCAGATCTCTGTGAGTTTGAGGCCTGCCAGGCCTTGGTAGTGCACGCCTTCTATCCCAGCACTTGGGAGGCAGAGACAGGCAGATCTCTGTGAGTTCAAGGCCAGCCTGGTCTACAAGAGCTAGTTCTAGGACAGGCTCCAAAAACACAGAGACCACCACTGGCAGGAACCGATCTTTGCAGGTAAAAAAATTTTCTTTTATAAATAAAATGTCTGAACACATTACTGTTCAAGAATTTAATGATTTTTTTAATTGTACCATGTGGGAGATTTTACAAGAGGTGTCTATCACCCCACATATATGGATCCTTCTGGGATTCGTAGTTTTCATTGGCACCAAATGGTTTGATAATAGAAATATGATAAAGTCTTTACGAGACGAATCCAGGATTCTTAAGGCAGAGATTGAACGCTTAAAAACAATTGAGAATGACAACAATCTTCTCAAGAATCAGTTTGAAGTTCTCCAGGCTGATAACAATCTTCTCAAGAATCAGGTTGAAGTTCTCCAGACTGATAACAATCTTTTCGAGAATCAGTTTGAAGTTCTCCAGGCTGATAACAATCTTCTCAAGAATCAGGTTGAAGTTCTTCAGGCTGATGTTAAGGAGAAATTCATTACTATGGAAGAGGGAACAGCTGATCTGGACCATAAGATTCAGTCCCTTTCTGTTGGAAATGAAACATTAACTGAGAGAATCAAAACTGCTGAATGTGACAATCGGATTTTGTCTAAAGCTTATGACAGATTGACGGAAAGATTGTCAATACAAGAAGGCACGGTTTATGCCATAAAAATTATGTCCAAAGATGAGATGTTATCTCTAACGGACAAACTTCATATTTTAGAATCCTCAATGAAGGCTTTGGAACATAATTCTGGACAGGAGATTCAGACATTGCAGAAAGCAATGGTGAATAGAATTGAAAAGATTGAGGAATTTCTAAATTCTGATGAGGAAGAGCAAAGGGTAGAAAGGAAAATTTTAACTACATCTGTGGGTAAGTCTCTCCGGGACAATTTCCACAAAGCTCTACCTACAGCTCTACCTGCCTTTCCAGTAATAACAACAGAGAAGGTGATTGGTTCCAAAAACCCTAGGGTCATCAAGGAGGATACATGGGAACCTGTGCGTATGAATGATCTCAAGGAAATAAAACAGGCTGTCATGACTTTTGGGATGCAAGCCTCTTTTGTTAAGGAGATGCTAAGATCTTGGGCCACGACAAGCAGAGCAACCCCCTCAGACTGGCTCCAGCTGAGCTCTGCGGTACTGGAGAGTGGACCGCAATTGAAATGGAAATGCTTATTCAGGCAAGAGGCTAGACTCTTAGAACAGCAGGAAAAAGCGAAGGGAATTGACATTTCCCTAGATCAAATTCTAGGTGAAGGGCTCTTTTCTGATCCTCAGGAACAAGCTAATTTGGATGAAAACACACTCTCCATGTGTACTACAGCAGCCTTAAGGGCTTGGGACAGGGTACAAGACCCAGGACAGAGAATGGAATCATTTGTCAGAGTTAAACAGGGTCAGAGAGAACCCTTTAGTGACTTTTTACAAAGATTAACTAAGGCTGTACAAATAGGAATATCTGACCCAGAAGCAAGACGTATAATGATTGAGTCTTTGGCTTATGAAAATGCAAATGTGGAATGCAAAAGGATTTTGGGTCCTTTAAAGCTCAGATCAGCACCGTTGGAAGAATGGGTCTTGCATACACTCAATGTTGATACATTTGATTATGGCACTGAAGCATGGGTAGAAGAAGCAATTTCCAATGGTAAAAGGAGACACCAGAATACCAAATGTTTTAATTGTGGAAAAATGGGTCATATTAAAAGGAATTGTAAACAACGGATTTTCAGAAATAATAATAATAATAATAATGCATCTTTCAGAAATAATAATAATAATGCATCTTCTAGAAATAACAGAAATAGGAGGACTCAGCCTTCAGGTTTATGTAGAAGATGTGGAAAGGGCAGACATTGGACGAATGAATGCAGGTCTACAAGAGATAGACAAGGCAACCTGATACAGCCGGGAAACGTGAGAGGGGGGGCCTCACAGGCCCCCATGGCAAACATGGTTCAGTCATATCCAGTTTCTGCAGAGAACGTGCCTCATCAGGACAATTAGGAAGCCCCATGCCTACTGTTACAAGCAATAATGATCAGAAAGATAAGTTACGTGTGTTTTGGCAAACTTCTATAAATGATCAAAGACCTAAACTGAGAGTGTGTGTAAATGGCATTTTTATTACTGGCCTGCTGGACACAGGTGCTGATGTAAGTATCATTACCCCAGAATCTTGGCATCCGTATTGGCCTCTTCAGGATGTAAATGTTCAGCTCCTGGGAATTGGAACCCTATCTCGAGTAAGGCAGAGCACGAGATGGGTTGAATGTATAGGGCCAGAGGGACAAATAGGAAAATTAAAGCCATATGTAGCCAATATCGCAATGAATTTATGGGGTCGTGACCTATTACAACAATGGAATACTGAAATTAACATTCCTGCTAAATCTAGAGCCTATATTTCTGAGAATAATATTAAAAGATATTACAAACGGAGAAAACCGGCCATTCGGGCTGTACAAGAACAAGCAATTGATGTCCCTTCAGAGATACCAACAGCCTTGCCTCTAAAATGGTTGACTGAGAAACCAATATGGACAAAGCAATGGCCTTTAGCTGAGGAAAAGTTACAGGCTTTAGAACAGCTGGTACAAGAACAATTAGATGCTGGACATATAGAAGAGTCTACCAGCCCTTGGAATTCTCCTGTATTTGTGGTTAAGAAAAAATCAGGTAAATGGAGAATGGTGACAGATCTCAGGGCCATCAACAAGGTTATTCAACCTATGGGCCCTCTGCAATCTGGAATTCCTTTGCCCTCTTTATTACCAAAAGGATGGCCTCTCATAGTTATTGATTTAAAGGATTGTTTTTTCACTATACCTTTGCAAAAAGAAGATAGAGAAAAATTTGCATTCACAGTGCCTACTTACAACAATTCTCAACCTTCGAGGAGGTACCACTGGACCGTTCTCCCCCAGGGTATGTTAAATAGCCCCTCCCTGTGCCAATATTTTGTGAACCAACCATTGCAAATAATACGCAAGAAATTTCCCAAATCTATAGTATACCATTACATGGACGACATCTTGTTATCCGATTCAAACATGGATACCTTGAACAGACTGTTTGAAGAAATAAAGATACTTTTACCTAAATGGGGATTGCAATTAGCTCCTGAAAAGATTCAGAAGGGAGATTCTGTTAATTATTTAGGTTATAAAATAGGTTTGCAAAAAATTAAGACACAAAAAGCACAAATTAGGAGAGATCGCCTACGGACTCTTAATGACTTTCAAAGACTGTTAGGAGACATTTCCAGTCTACGACCAGCTATTGGAATAACACCTGATTTAATAATTCATTTGAACAAAACCTTGGATGGTGATAAAGATTTAAACAGTCCCAGAGAATTAACAGCTGAAGCAGAAAAGGAACTGACAATGATTGAGGAAAAATTACAACAGGCACATGTGGACAGGGTGAATCCAGAGCTCGATTGTATTCTCGTCATACTACCATCAAAAATTTCTCCTACAGGAATTTTAATGCAGAGAGATGATATTATTTTGGAATGGATCTTTTTACCACATAAACCAAGTAAGAAACTGAAAACTTATGTGGAAAAAGTCTCTGAGTTAATTATAAAAGGCAAGCTGAGACTTCGTCAACTAGCAGGCATAGACCCAGCAGAAATTATAGTGCCTTTCACTGCTGATGAACTAAAGAAATTATGGGAAGATAATGAACCATGGCAAAGAGCTTGTGCTAATTTTTTGGGAGACATTAATAACAACTATCCAAAAAGCAAGCGGCTTAACTTCATAAAGAGAACTTCTTGGATTCTTCCTCGAATCGTCCGTGATGCTCCAATAACTGGAGCCCGTACATTCTATACTGATGCCAATAAATCAGGGAAGGCAGGTTACAAATCAGAAGACTTGGATAAGGTGGAACAAAGTCCGTATACTTCTGTCCAGAAGGCGGAATTATATGCCATTCTTATGGTGCTAAGGGATTTTAAAGAACCTATTAATATAGTTACAGATTCACAATACGCAGAAAGAGTTATTTTACATATTGAAACTGCTGAATTTATACCTGATGATACTGAACTAACCTCATTGTTCCTCCAGGTTCAAGATTTGATCAGGAACAGGCTTTGCCCTATGTACATAACACACATCCGATCCCATACGGGTCTGCCAGGTCCTCTAGCACAAGGTAATGCAGAAATTGATCAATTATTGATTGGTAGTGTGCTACAAGCCTCTGAATTTCATAAAAAACATCATGTTAATAGCAAAGGTTTGAAGAAAGAGTTTTCAATTACATGGCAACAAGCTAAGGAGATTGTAAAGAAATGCCCTACTTGCTCTTTCTATAACCAAACGCCACTGCCTGCAGGGGCTAATCCAAAGGGCACCCAAAGGAATGAAATCTGGCAGATGGATGTGTTCCACTTTGCAGAATTTGGCAAATTAAAATATGTACACCACACCATAGACACATATTCAGGTTTTCAATGGGCTACTGCCCTGAGCTCAGAAAAGGCTGATTCAGTAATCACACATTTATTGGAAGTTATGGCCATCATGGGTATACCTGCGCAAACAAAGACAGATAATGGTCCAGCATATGTATCTAAGAAAATGAAACGGTTTTTTGATTATTATAATATAAAACACATTACAGGTATACCAAATAATCCTACAGGTCAGGCAGTTATAGAAAGATCAAATCGTACTATAAAGGATATGCTGAACAAACAGAAAGGGACTGAAAATACCCCCAGAAATAGATTACATAATGCTTTATTAACCTTGAATTTTCTTAACGCTAATGAGAAAGGAACGACAGCAGCAGAAAGACATTGGATAATGGAAAAGTCTGCTGAACTAAATCAACCGATTTATTTCAAAGATGTGCTGACCTCTCAGTGGAAGCCAGGAGATGTGCTACGTTGGGGAAGGGGTTTTGCTCTTGTTTCCACAGGAGAAGAAAAATTGTGGATACCATCAAAATTAATAAAGTTTCGATTTGAAGAGGAGAAACCTCTTGGAAAGGAGAAATGACAACTCATCCACAACGATGATATTCATACAGGTGGTAAGAAAAACATATAGAATGGGGGCAGGGTTCTGTTCTTATCTCCACAGGAAAACACTCATCTTTGAGAAATTCAAGGGACCCTGGATGTTTGGATACTGACAGATGGAAAAATACCTGCCCAATAGGAAATATCAAGAAAACTGAATGGGTTGTGTAAGTAATATTAAACCATATTTCTAAATTTATAAAGCTGGTTTTGAAGTTGGACTCTGGCTCAGTCCCTCTCCAATTCCAAGCCTGTTAGTAAGAGAAAAACCCAGAGTTTCTGGAGTTTCTGTCTCATGTCAAGAGCCATGATATGGGACAGAAAGAAATATGAGTTTAGAAAACATCTTTGCTTTTCTTCATATCTATCATACTTTTCATTGAATATATCTATCATGTCTTTCATTGAATATATATATATATATATATATATATATATATATATGTCTATATGATTAATGTTTAAGTTTTTCATAATGAACAATGAGTTTTTCCTGAAGTGACATTTGAAGTTTCCAGGAAGAAGATGGGGCCCCATAACAACAACTCCACCTGGTTGATATGACGTCGTGATACTGACAGCGCTACTACAAGACCTGCTTTGGGTACCAGCTGCACAAGACAGTTCCAACTTGGTTAGCTGAAATGGTGCACATCTTATGCAACATTTTGGCCAGACCTGCACGAGAATACTCAGAGACTATTTGCAATCTTAAAAGACATTATTTTGAAATTTAACCATCATTTTACTTTCACAGGATCCCCCAGAAAGAACGTCGCCCCTATGACAGCTGGAAGTAATTCTAGAGAACGACGTCCCCTCTCCCAGTAAAGTTTGCCCTTGGGTTTAGGGACATCATTTAGGGGTTGATTATAATTAGTATATGATTGAGGGTTGGGGGAGGAATTTTATAAGCTCAGGGATCATTTTGAAAAAAAAAAAAAGAGGGATGATGGGATAATAGACAAATATATTGGTATAGATTCTTGTATATTGATACAAAGTTAAATTATATGGACTATTGTACGCATGCATGTTTCTACCTCTGTTTAAAACATTTTTATGTATTGACATATATTGTATTGATATATATATTGTATATATTTACCATATTGCAGTGTACATTTCTACCTCTGATTAAGATACTTATATAATATTTGTGTATTGATATATATTTACCTACTGCAATGTATATTTGTACATTGTTTATATTTGGAGGTCATTGTCCTCATTTGTTTCACAGTCGTTTATTGTCTTAGTCTTTAAGTTAGATAGATATTGAGAATTATATAGACTAATTGTCATCTAAGTTTGTCATTTATAATTAGACTAATCAGGTTCTTTAGATATATAGAGATTATACTCAGTATAGATAGATAATCTTCAACCTCTTCAAAGAGCTGTAGAATATGGCCTTTAATCTAACTCAGAGTTTCGTGATAGTGAGACACAATTGCTCCTGGCAACACCGCTCTATTCCCGAGAGAATGTTGAGCACCAAAAACACTCCACCTGGAGCCTTTCTATTTTGGCAGAACTGGCCTTTGGGCAAAGAAATGCCCATACCTCAACCACTGACACAGATACAGAGCATGCATCAATGGATGCAACAGGACTGTCATATCCTGCCAAGACAGGGTAAGATAGTTTTGAAAAGTTCCTTGCCTTTAATAATGGTATGTCAGTTATGTTAGGCCTTAGCCAAAATTGGTTGACTCAACGTTGCAAACGAGACTTTGGGTGATTGCCCAGGTAGTCAGTTGTCTCTGTCAATTGTTGCACATTTTGGATATATCTCGTTTGTTGAGTAGTGTTTATTCCCTTCTCAGATCTTTGACTGAGTTGAAGATTATATAATTGTAGTTACTCTTTACATTATTTGGACTTCTTGAGATAGAAAGTTTAGCAAAGCTTTTGTTCTCAATATTGTTTGTTGTATTTATTATTTGTTGTTATTGTATGTAGTTGTATTTGGTTTAGTTCTGTCTTATTTAGACAAAAAGGGGAGATGTAGGGATAAGTCCCGCCCCTTAAGGGGCGTGTTCGCCTCGGGCTAATGTCTGCCTATAAATTTGGCGAGCAAGCTCCGAGCTTCTCGCTTCTGCTTTCCTGGTCTCCGCGGGAACGGTGGTTCTGTAAGTCTATTTCTACATTAAAGCTATATATATATATTTTTACACTCTGTCTGCATTCATTTACGCCGTTACATCTCCTCCCCCAACAGCCCGGGAGATCCGCAGTTTAAGCCGCCACAGGCGGCCACGTGACTCCCGCCCCTCTGCCTCTGTTTATTCCTGCAGTGCCTTCTGGTGCTCTGGACAGCGGGCTGTCCCAACCTGATAGGAACTGCCTTAACGCCATAAAATGTCTTTCATTCTTACGGTTTCTTTCTTACTTGAGGATTTTTAAGTTGGTCATCTGACACAGTTTCTCAGGAAGAGTTTTGTTAGTCCTTTTTTTTTTATTAAAGTTTTGTTTCTGTTAAAAGTTTTGTCTGTTCCTTACGTATGGATAAAAATGTGCAAATAATGCAGGCACGGTATGCTTGTTTATGCCTGTATGTGTAGGTATGCTTGTTTTAAAATCTATAAAACTCATAGTTCCAGACTACACCTACTCTAAAAACATCACATGGTCTGCCAATAACTTACAGGGGGTAGGGGCAGGCACCTTTTGGCTAAGCTCAGCTACAGAGATCATATAATTCCTGCCCTGTAACTGACTGAGTAAACTATATGCCCAAGATTAACTTAAATGTCTAATTTAGATATTCCTGACAGGTAATGGTACCCTGATTCTCAAGTGCCTTTACGGATCTGAGAGTATGACATTTAAAAAAAAGATCTTCTTATGATAGATGTGCAATTCCTGCAGCATCCTATATCTCCAAGAAGATGAGTGACTGCAGAACTTCCTCCCGGAGGCTTGCGTTTGCTTATAGCAAAGCCACCCACACCCCAAAAAGCTGCCTTTCCCCTCACCAGCTGTCTGGACCCTGCCTAAAATGGACAACACTACACCAGGGAATTGATGGTCTCATTCTGCCGAGACAGTAGACTGAACCCAACCGCCACAGGAAAATCTGTCAGGCCTTCTCAGCTCATCAGCTACCGGCAAGCACTGCTTCTGAGACTGGTGTTCGCTAAGGGCCACGGAGAGACTGGGGACTGCCTGGGTAGCTGGAAAAAGCGGTCTCTCTTCTGCTCATTTATTTATCCCTCTCAGATCTGTCTGACAGCTCGTTACTACATTAGTTAAGTTTCCTGCTAAAAGTACAGACAGGTGCTCCTGTTTCACTGGTTCCCCAAGGCTAGCAGCACAGGATGAAGCTGACAGACATCCAGTAGATGCAGGAGGTATGGCAGCCATGAAGAGGAATAACATATTACCCTCACTTCCTCGTGCCATCACGGGCCATCCCTTCCCTAGCATTGCATGAGCAGTTGGAGGCCTGAGGATGAGGTCATTCACGTTACAAACTCGCCTTCTATCCACTTGAGTCTTCTGTCGTTCCCCCTGACTGGTATTCTCTTATTATTCATTAACTTGATTTCCCTTTCAAAACACAGTTGCCAACTTCAGCCTTATTCAAAGTGGAATGCGTTAGGACCAAAGTGCCCCTAACTCCCAACACTGGCAAGCTGGCTGCTGTTGGCTCAGACTTCACTCTCACCAGGTAAACAGAAAGATTGTTAGCGGATAAATAAAAGCTTATGCTCAACATTCCTCAGAAACTTGTGAGGCGGGTTTGCCTGTCAGCGAGAGCCACTACTTCCCTTATGTCTGGCAATAGGGCACCTAGTTCTCCGTTAGCCCAGACCTATAACATACCAAAGCCCCCACATGAGCTTCTGGGGTCTTCTGATCCATTGCTTCCCTATCTTAGTGTACAGGCTCCCTCTCATGCAGGCTGCTTCTTTAGAACCAGAAAGCCCTACTCACACCTTTTTCTGTTCTCCCTGCCTCTAAAGGGTAGCCATAGCATCTTTCAGTTTCCCCCAAATGATCGCTTCTTCCATCGATGGAGTGGTTCCACTGTGTTCGTGCTTACAGTGAGATCTGTGAAGTCATGAACGGGGTGGCTGTGGCTCTCCCTCACACTTTACACAGATGTGTGACTGAGACTGAGATTGTATGTCTGTGCTCCAGAGGGTGACTTGTGTCCACTTGGGAAAACAGTGACCCTCTGTCTAGTCAGGTCCTAGGGACAGAGACCTGGTCTACCTGCTGAGGAGGAGACCTGTTCACTTCCAGATCTGTAGACGGGCATAAACACCTAGATTCGTCCTTCCACTTGAAGCTGCCAGCATCCTCTTTATCTTAACCACATCAGGGAAGAAAGTGGTCCTGCTGCTCTCAAATGTTGAAACCCTACTGTGAGGCACCTGCGATGTTAGAAAAACAAGTCATTTTGATCCCACACAGAACAAGAGAAACTATTTTGGCTCCCTTAAAGTAGGGCTAGTGGCATCTGAAGTCTTTAACACTGACAGGGGTTAGGAACTGTCACCATTTCTTATAGTAGCTGTGTTTTATTGATTTTTTCCAAGCAGGTTTAAACACATTGGCATGTTTACAGGGGCAAGGGATTAACAGTTTAGGGTTTCACATGCAGAAGTATAGCCCAGTGCCTTGGATCCCAAGGCAGTGACTCCTCAGCTCTGTTTAAAATTACAGCGTATCACGGGAACAAAAGCTGTGTGGAGCAGAGGAAAGAGTAATGTCTGAGGACGTCAGTCAGGTAGAACCCATGTTTCATGTGCAATTGTCCCCCGTGACTCAGGATTAGCCTCAGCCGTGTGCAATTCAGACATAAGGAAATCTTCACTGTTCTTGCAGAGGACTTGAGTTCAGTTCCAAAAAACCCACATCAGTGGCTCACACCCACCTGTTGTTCCGGTTCCCGGAGATTTGGTCCCCTCTTCTGGCTTCCATGAGCTCCTTCACACAGTGTGCATACCTACACAGAGTGGCACATACATAAACACATAATTAATGATAAAAACTAAGATTTTGGCTGCACCCCCTATCTATTATGGCATTATTCATAATAGCTAAGGTATAGAATCAGGCACAAGAGGAGCAGTAGATGGGAGGTCTCCCACAGTCGTGGAAAGAACTCGTGAGGTAAACAGTCCTCTGTCACTTGGTAGGCATGTCCACAGTCGCTTGCTTGTCGGCCTGCAGACATGAGCTTCAGGTTCTTCCTCACCCTGCTTCAAATCCCACATTTCTCAAGATCTTCTGAGCCTCCTGGTGTTCCTGTGAGTGATGCTGCTTCTTCCATAGTCCCCAGGAAAATGCCACGGACCACCTCTATCCTGGATGAATGTCTTCTCTTACACTAGCTGGCCACTAGGTGGTGACAGACCTCATCAAACAGAGTCTAAGACACCAGCCTGCCTGTCACACAGAAACCCAAGACAGCTGGTGCATGTAAGGCAGGAAGCTACAGGCTCTTCTGGGAGTTAAAAGACAACTGCTGCCAGAAAAGGAAAGACCTGGGAAGGCAGCAGGGGACCTGCAGCCTCGGGGAGGGTGGGCTTGCCTGTGGAGGACATTTAAGGAGTTCTGAAGCCCAGTGACGGGACTTCATTCCTGAGGAGACTAGTGCTTGGAAAGAAGTCTTAAGAAAACATGTTTAGGGTGTTGTATGACAAGGCAGCAACAGGCCAAAGTGCCATTTCACCAAAGGCCAACTTGGGGAGCCCATGAGTCTATTGGACTTACTTATATAGCACGTGCTAGGGATTACTTACAGGACATGGGGAACACCAAAGCAATCATGCAATGGAGACATATCACCCCAACATGATGTTCCCCCACAAAAATGTAGTCTTATTGTAGTTACTATGCAATCAGGGCTGTGCCTTGAGGTTTCAGAAAGCTCATGGCAGGCTCGGTCTCTCTGCCTAAGGATCAGGTTGTATCTCTCAGCTACTTCTCCAGCACCTGCCTGTACACTGCCATGTTCCCCACCATGATGAAAATGGGCTAAACCTCTGAAACTGTAGGCCAACCCCCAGTTAAATGCTTCTTTTCATGAGTTGGTCATGGTCTCTCTTCATAGCAATAGAACTGACTGACATAGGGTTACAGGTTCACTCAGGCTGTGGATGCTGAAAGGCTGTAGGGCTGTGGGGCTGTGAAGGCTATGGGGTTGTGGGGCTGTAGGGTTGTGGGGCTGTAGGGCTGTGGGGCTGTGAAGGCTATGGGGTTTTGGGGCTGTAGGGTTGTGGGGCTGTGAAGGCTATGGGGTTGTGGGGCTGTAGGGTTGTGGGGCTATGGAGACATGCAGGCTATGGGGATGTAGGGGTGTGGGGTTATAGGACTATGGAGTCATGTAGGCTATGGGGCTGTAGGGTTGTGGGGCTATGGGGTTGTGGGGCTGTAGGGTTGTGGGGCTATGGAGTCATGTAGGCTATAGGGCTGTAGGGCTGTGGGGATGTGTGGCTGCTGAGCCATGCACTCTGTGGGGATTTGGGTCTATGAGGCTACAGGTCATCCAAAGGTTTCAGGAGCCCCCAAAACTAGATTCAGTGATGGACAGAAGGTTTTAGAACACAGAGATTGGAGCCCTGGGATTCACATGTTGCTGGAGCCTTGGGGCCTCTGCATTTCCTTGTGAATCCTTAATGTTCTGTCACACACCCCTTCCTCAGACTCCTGCTTCTCTCTCCTATTCTCCTCATGCCCTCTTCCTTCTCCTCCTCTCTCCTTCCCACCTCCCTGCTGGCAAGATTATTCCAAATCCCAGGATTTCTTTTCCACCTGTGACCAACACCTTAGATCTCAGTTTTTAAATTCCTGGAGTCTGAACTCCATCTGTTCCACGTTAGTTGGGTGTCCCCCAGACCGGCTGCTGTTGTAGTCACGAGGATAAGACATTCCTTCAGAAGTGGATTTCAGATTCTCTTATATGGGAAGGCAGGTGTCAGAAAAGAGGTTTGATGCCACAAAGTCCCTAAGATGAACATTCTAGAAGTGGATGGTTCCTGCTCAAACCCAGCACTTATACCCAGAGCCCAGCCTACTGTCTGCCCACCTCTGTCAGAGAAGCTGTCCCCACTTGGACTGCAGGGTACCTCAGTGACACAGTCTTGGCACATGAGCACAGGAGTGCCTCCCCAAGAGTCCCAAGTCACCATGCTCAAGTCACTGAGCACTGTGTGCCACTGTAGCCTTCTCTCCCACTACACAGTGCCCCCGGCTCCTGAGACTACAAGGCAGGGAAGACCCTACACACTGTATCATTCTGAGACCAGGCAGGTGACTACACACTCCATCATTCTGAGACCAGGCAGGTGAGGCACACTCCATCATTCTGAGACCAGACAGGTGAGGCACACTCCATCATTCTGAGACCAGGCAGGTGACTACACACTCCATCATTCTGAGACCAGGCAGGTGAGGCACACTCCATCATTTTAAGCAAAAGATGGTTGCAAACCTTAGAACTGTCTTTAAAAATGCTCTAGTCTTTAGTAAGTTACTGGACCTCTCTAACCTAAGATTCTACACTTGGGGTAAAGAAAAACAAACCCTGTAGGAATGTCTCAATTTCAAATAAGGGACAAATATTTTTAGTACAAAGGTATTCCATACTTTGTGTGGGACCCACTTATCCTAAACATATTTGCTGCTTATCAGGACATTTGAGAACCCCTTAGGTAGTCATTGATGGTCTGTAATTATCTGCCTTACAGTTTACCTGGCAATTCCACAGTCCACACATGGTAATTAGTAAGCTAAACCTGAGAGTCAAGCCATTTCCAACATCTGAAATGAGGTGTGTGTTCACTGATTCATTGCAATGGCCACTTTTTCCTCCAGAGTGAATTTGTTCCTGGCAGGATTCATCCACGCTTGGCGCTCTAGGGAATTATTAATTGTTGCCCATTTTACATTTAAAACTCTTCAAGTTATCTTGATAAATTATGAGGCTAACCACAGGCAAGCATAAACAGGCATAGGTTCGAACGTAGTACTTGACTTCTGCCACCAGATGGCACTGCAGGGTGAGGAACTGTATTAAAATTACACTTTAAGATCTATATATAAATACATATACACTATATATATATATCCATGTTTGTGTGTGTGTGTGTGTGTGTGCGCGCTCATAAAGGCCAGACGACAACTTTTTATGGCGTTATTGTTGATTGTGTCATCCTTTGAGACAGGCTCTCTCACTGACCCACTGACCCAGAGCCCACTGATGAAGCTAGGCTTGAGAACCAGTGAACCCTAGGAATCTGATTTCTGACTTCCCAGAGCTAGAAATACAAGCATGTACCACACCTGGCGTGTGTGTGTGTGTGTGTGTGTGTGTGAGAGAGAGAGAGAGAGAGAGAGAGAGAGAGAGAGAGAGAGACAGAGAGAGAGAGAGAGAGAGAGACAGAGAGACTTCTGGGGGTGGGAGGTCACACTCAGGTCCTCATACTGGCAAGACAAGCATCTCCCCAGCACTTAAATTTTAATTTACTAACCTCCCCAGACTGTTTCGCTCCCTGCCCACAACACATACACATTGTCGCGTTCTGTTTTACTCTGTGAATGGGTGAGTCAGATGTTCTGTGAATACTTACCCTAAAAATACAGGCTGTAGATTCCTCTTATATATATAAAACATGAATGACTATCCACCAGCTATGTTTTATTTTTGAATATGAAGAAGTGTGTTCCTGCTTTCTTTCATGGACTAGTCTAAGATTAGCTGGGACACTCTGTGTACTCTTCTGTAGCAAGTGCCTGTTTTGGTGACTGTGTGTGGTGTACCCTCAGCCCCTGGTTAAATGCACCATCAGTAGCAGCCCGGGTACTCAGGACTGCTGTAGGGAAGGCCCACGGTCACTATGATATGTTCTTAAAAGGAAACATGGAACCCTGATCGCCACCCCCTTCTCTTCATGTCACAGTATGTACAACATGCAACCTTTGCCAGAAGACCACGCAAATGAGACCCCCCTGACTTTACATTTGAATCTCATAAATCCTAAGGCTCTTCTCAGCTCCACAGGAAGCCCATATCCTGGGTTTCACTGTAGTGACACAAGCTGGTTAGTATACTGACATTCCTAGCATGTGTCATGGTTAAATACATGCTTAGTAGAAAATGAGTGAATGAGTGATTGTCAGGATACATGTTACATGTTTGTCTGTGAAATGACATTTCAAGAAACCAATAACAGATAGTGATGTGAAGCCCTTTGTGAGGAAAGATGACTGAGCTATAATAATCACCTGACATCTGGATCTGTCTCTGTTGAGAAAACTTGCCACCTGCACTCCCATCATTGTAGAACAGCTAATAACAGATCCAGAGACAGATATTGGGGTTCAAGCTGAGAGATCAGAGAAGCAGAGCAGCCAAGTCACTGGAGATGTCTTACCTCTAGAATTCTTCAGACTGAAAAGAGAGAGAGAGAGTTCTTTCTAAATCCTGCCTTATATTCCTCTCTAGTGCTGGTGTTAAAGGCGTGCTCTTGATTAAGGTATTGTTGTTGCAGCTCATTTAAAATGTAATGTATAATTAAGAAATATAGGTAAATAGATAATCATCTATAATAGTCAAGCTTGTAGTCACGTTAGTTAGATTTTCTAGATGTACAGAGATGTAGTTCAGATGGATAGGCATTCTTCAAACCTTACAAAGACTACAGAATATGGCATCTAGAATGTTTAACAACTTAGGACTTTTCATGACAATGAGACACATCTGCTCCTGGCAGCACCAGCTACTTCAAGAGAAAGATGGGCATCGAAGAGGCTCCTTATGGAGTTGGTTAGCCATTGGGCCAAGAAACTGCTCTTTCCTGAATTGTTTCATGAACTGGACATGCAGGACCCACAGAGGGAGGACTGCTGAACTTGCCTAAAGGTGAGATGGTCCTTCAGGGTTCCTGCTTCATAAAAGAGTCTGCCAGACATTCTTCAGGACAGAGAAGAAAGTGACTGACAAACTGCTAATATAGGTGGAACTGTCTTTGAAATGTCCTGCTTTGAGGAAAAGCCTGCTGGATACTATGGGCCTGTAGGCTGAAGATGGATGCCCCAACATTACAGAAGAACTTTGGGTGACTGTCCAGACAGCGAGATGTCTCTGTCAATTCTAGAGCTTTGGAAGTTGCTTACCATGCACTTCCTGTTTACTAGTGCAGGCAAAGGAGATATCAGCCAGCCTGGGGGGTGGCAGGCTCAGTACATGTCATACTAATAATAAATAGATATTATTTATTTATAGATACAGATATGTGCTTACGTCTCATATCTCATTTCTAAGACCCTTAATCTCCATCTGGCCACAGGCACCAGGGAAATGAATCTTCCCTGCTAGAACTCAGGAATAAACACCCCATATTTTTTATTATTTTAATTTTTATCTTTGCATGAGCATGTACAAGTGTAAAAGCAGACGTAAACATCCCACCGCATGTGTGTGGAGGACAGAGGACAACACTGGGAGTGCGTACTCTCCTTCTGGCTTGTCTGAGGAGGAGTCTCTTTCTGTTTGCTACTGTATTTGCAGGCTAATGTGGGAGTCCCCTCTGTGTGCTGTGATTAGCATTAATGAATAAAGAAACTGCCTGTCTATAGGACAGAACTTAGGTAGGTGGAGAGGATGGAACTGAATGCTGGGAGGAAGGAAGGCGAAGTCAGGGGACACCATGGAGCCACCACTGCCAGAGATAGATGTGCTAAAACTTTGCTGGTTGTCCACAACCTCGTGGTGATGCACAAACTAATAGAGATGGGTTAAATTAAGATGTAAAGCTAGCCAATAAGAACTGAGAGCCTAATGGGCCAAACAGTGTTTTAATTAATACAGTTTCTGTGTGATTATTTCGGAGCTGGGCAGCTGGGAACAAACAAGCGTCTCATCCTACAGCAGGCTAGCTGGCTCACCAGCTCCCAGCATCCCCCTGGTCTCTGCTCTGATCTCATTGTAGAAAATTATGGATGCTTGCTAACATCCCTGGCTTTTGGGATCCTTGGGGAATCCAAACTCAGGCCCTTATGCCTGTCTGCCAAGCGATTTACCCACTGAGTCATCTCCTTAGCCCCCCCCCCTTTTTTTTTTGACGGTTTTTATCCATAGTCCAGGCTGGCCTTGAACTTGGTGTCTCTTGCCTCAGCCTCCCGTGTGTTGGGCTTATAGGGGTATACCACCTCATCTTGGAATATTCCACGGTTGTAAACATGCGGAGATGGTGGCGGTACAGGCTACTTGGGAGGATGCCCTAAGTGTCGCACATTTCACCGTTAGCTAAGCACCAGCTGCAGTCCGGTGTCCTTGGCTGAAACTTCAGGAGAATGTGAGCTAGAGACTGGCCTGCAACTCTGTTTAGTGAGCCACATTTCTATTCTGTTACGATACTGTGGTATAATGTCCCTGCTGACCTGGTGCCAACGGGGTAGCAAGCAACTTGTGCTAGCCACGAAACCCTGCTGGGTTATACCTGGCCCCGGACTTTTCATATAGCCCCTAGGCCTTTCTTTGGGTTACCTTTTGTTTTCCTATGTGAATCTTTGTGTGTATGTGTGTGTGTGTGTGTGTGTGTGTGTGTGTGTGTGTGTGTGTCTTTTAAGACAAGGTTTCTCTGTAGTTTTGGAGCCTGTCCCAGTACTAACTCTTGTAGACCAGGTTTGACCTCGAACTCACTCTGCCTTCAGAGTGCTGGGATTAAAGGCACCTGCCACCACCATCCGCTGCCCTATGTGAATCTTGACAGAGAGTTTTCCATGAACACAAAGCCTATGCAAAACTTGATTTAGAGGAAACCCAGAAAACCTTGGTCCCTCATGAATCAGGTATTTGCATCTGGCGTTGTGTTATTAGGAACTTCTATCAGTTTGTTTTGAGATATGGAAATCTACTATCTAAAGTGTAAATACAGGAAAAAGTGAAGATGCTGGGAGGTGAAGGCAAGGCGCTGCAGTTTACCGAGACTGTGCCCCCTGCAGCCGCAGAGGCGAAGTTCATTCTCATGTGTCTCTGAGTTTTCATTTGTCGGACCCGCATGAACCCACACATCCACACCAAAATATTCCGGGCATTCTGGTGCCCAAAGCATGGCTTAAAGATCAGAGAAACTGCCACACGGAGAACTGGAAGGAAGACCCAGGTAGGAAGGGGACTCCAGAATCAGCAGGGTCGTGGAAAATCTAAACTCCCCATGTCAGGAGCAACAAAATGTACAATTACTAAAACGCTGGTCAAAAGAGAAAGCGATAACTGAGCAATTTTTAAAGATAGAAATACACGCGCGTTTGAGACAACGAATAAAAAAGGAAAACGGAAACTTCCCAGTAGAGAAAGGGGAAAGTCAAGAAATCTTCCCTATAGAGAAGAGGAAAGGAAAGGAATTAAAAGGAAATTTCTCAAAGGACAAAGGAGAAATGATTAATCAAGGAAAAGGAATTTTCCTGGTAAAATACTGAATGAAGGTCTAGAAATTAAAAGGCCTGTAAAAGAAAAATAAAGGAAAGAAAACAAGTCTCTTCCCAGTAGATAAAGAGGCAAGAAACAAAGGCTATTTCTGATTATAAAAAAAAAAATGAGAATAGTTAAAAATCAGAGCTCCCTCTCTGTGACTGCAGGCTGCCCTCCAGCTCTTTCAGAGACCAGCACAGAGCCAAGACATCTAAATAACAGCAGGTGAGAGCTCAGCAAGCCCAGAGCTTAGAATTCTGTTGTTTGCTTAACTTTGGTTAAAATTTTGTTGTTATTGTTTTTCCCGCAGAGTGGGAATAATTCAATATTAATGTCCCTTTATGAAAAATGTTTATTTTTGCTTAATAGTGGGAATAACTCATTATCAATAGTCCCTCCATGGGAGAAAGGATTTAAAACAAGCCCTGCTTCTCTAGTAAGAACAACTGAGGTCAGGGAATAAAGTACTAAGTCAATGCTGTTTTAATTTCCAAAGATATTAATCATTCATTGTATAGAGAATGTTCTCTTGATTGCCTAATTAATGTTTAGATGAATGTTTAATTTTCATAGTAAATGAACTAAGAGCAAAAGTTTTGATTTAAACTATAATATTGGGTATGTTCTTGTCTAATTATCATTACTGAAATTTGGCTCTGTTCAACTTGGTTTCAAAAAATTATTGGTTAAATCCTATAAAAATGTAACACCGGAAACAGATTGGGTTGTTAGGTTATTAGATAATATGGCTAGTAAGTTAAAAGCTCGTAGAAGTCTTCTTTTACTGATAAGGAGCTCCTGGAATCGTTTCTCCATTAAGTGAAATACGGGTGAGTTGTTTAATCCACAGTTAATAACTGCCGAGTTGCACCAACACGTCACTTGGGATCCTCTTAAAGTTTTTTGTAAAAATGCTCCACGAGTATTGCCTAAGTTACCTCTTGAGATCCTATAGATTGTTTTAATGCTTTTATAGATGGCTTATGCCCAGCGGACTATACAGGGAGAAGTGGATGATAGAGTTGCTTAATTATTGTTATCTTAAAGGTAAAACAGCTCCAATTATAAAATAAAAGGTTTTTAAAATACTGGGTAAAAGGTGTTTTGTCAAACTGTTATTAATGATGAGAGGCCAAAGCTAAAATTGCAATGACTAAGACATTAAGGCCTACTAGATACTAAAGCTAATTTATCTGTAATATTTCAAAATCCTAAAATCACAATTGGCCTTTGCAAGAGGTTTCCACTCAGCTCTTAGACATTGAAACTGTTAGGAATATTTCTTAACACGATCTCCCTGCCGACGCAAAATTCCCAATCAAGCCAAATTAAGAAATATCCAGGTTTAATGGGAGTTCTGCGCTCAGGTGGCCCCGAGGGGAAACCAGGAAGCCTAGGGAATGTGACCCCCGGAAGTAAGAAAGGGAGACCTCGTGTCCCTCTTTCGGGAGATCACTGAAGTACCCTGGGGAGGGGTCAGGACCTGGCCTGCTGGGATTTGGAGTCCAGACCGGGCCTGGGGGCTGGGATAGATGCGAGTGGCTGGGGCCTATGCTCCCAACTGGACAGAAACCTTATGTCGGGTGGAGGTAAATGTGAGGTGGATTAAGTGTCCTTTAGGAACTAAAGGACAAAAAAAGATGTTGAAGCCTGTGTGGGTAAAACCATGCACCTTATGCAAAGGAAAATCGTAGGCGCTTGAGGACCGTGTGAAATAGCAGTTAGTTAGAGGCTAAGCACACAGAAAAAAACCCTAGTCCTTGGAATTCCCCAGTGTTTGTAATAAAAAAAGAAATCTGAAAAACGGAGAATGTTAACTGATCTAAGCAGCATCAATAAGATAATTCAACCTATGGGATCTTTACAGCTTGGGATTCCTTCACATAAACACTACAGAGAAGAATTTACCTTGTCAGAACCGTTTTATGATAATGCCCAGCCTGTAAAGAGATATCAATAAAAGTTCTTCCTTAGAACACTGTTATACAGTCCAACTTCATGTCAATAGTTTGTAAACTAACCACTGGAAGTAGTATGTAAACAATTTCCTCAGTCTCTTATTTATCACTACAAGGGTGATATTTTATTGGCTGTTTCTGATACAAACACCTTGGAAAGAATGTTTAATGTAATACAAAAATTTACCCTATTGGGGATTACAGATTTGTCCTGAAAAAAAAAAAAAACAAAGAGGAGAGTCTCTTAACTATTTAGGATTTAAAGTAAGTAAACAGAAATTCCGTCACAAAAAGGTACAGATTAGAAAAAATCTAATCACACCCTAAGGGAGATGCTTGTTCAAGAAAAGGGAGCTATGAGGACCCCAGTAGATAGAATACATAATGCTTTACCAACTTTTAATTTTAAAATCTGTTAAATGCCAATGAAACAGGGACAGCAGCTGCTAAAGACATTGGATTGTCGGAAAAAAAAATGCTGAATTAGTCAGCCAAGGAAAGTGTTAAATTCTGGCGGGGCAGCTGCAGGGCGGGTGGGCGGGGCCAGGGGTAGTGACCACCGGGATCGCCCTGAGGCCCCGGACCAGCTGAGCACCGGGCTCACCCGGCGACCTCCTCCCTGACTGGACCCCTCCCCCGGTATGACTACTCTCCCATATCAGTTATGCTTATGTTTCCACAAGAAATAAAAGATTGTGGATCCCATCAAAACTGGAATCCAGCACAGCCAAGAGGAATCTTTCTGATGCTGCAGCTGCTGAGGTGCCTGTGAGAAACAAAAGGCTTTTGGTGCTGACAGGGAATCCTCCCACCTGGGGACAGCTAGAGTCTGCTTGACAAGGGAGGGGAAAGACTCAGAAACCTGAATGCTGCAGATTTGTTCCTTGATACACTTACTTGTGGTAATTACACACTTAACAGGGACAAACTATGCATACCGGGCGTTTATTCCCAATCCTCCAATTAACAGTAGCAGTGATTTGGGGAGATGGTTAATGAATCTTCATGGCTGCCTGGTCCACATGACAACAGAGGTCCATTTCAGCCAATTGTGGAGGAGGGTGAGTGATTGATAATTACACTGCGGAAGCAAAAGAAATTCCTGTTTGCGTGGGAAATGGAACTCAGTGCCTGAAAATAACTTCTCAGCACGGCTATCCATAGTCAGTACTGCCCAGGATTATCGTAACAAGTTTTATATGCTTCGAGCATCTGGCTTTAGAGGGTAAAAGATTAATGCTACTAGTTCCATACATCTACCCTTCTGTGAGATGTGGGTTAGCAGCAAAGAAACTGATTGGGTGTAATGGTAACCGTGCAAGAGTGAGAAGCCTCAAGGGTTAATATCTCCCGAGGAGATGTCATAGATTGGAGCCCTTTTGGCTCCACTCAAGGAAAATATTCTGACTCAGAGCTAAGATGGAAACAGGATAACCTGAATGGTACTGCAGAAATTAACGCCTCTGTTAATGAGCCTATCCAATGGCACAAAGTTGGAATGGCAAGTCCTCTCCCGCAGTTTGGCAATACATTTCAAACTGACTTGTGGAAATTGGCAAGTGCCTTCCACCCTCTTAAGGCGTGGGAAGGAAAGTTAAACATTCAGCAAGATAAATATACTTTGTCTCTTAGACTCAGAGCCATCCTTTTCTGGCGTGTGTACCGTTCCCTTACTTACTACTGAAAGGACCTATACAATGGCACCCTAAAAATTACAGCATCGCTTGTGAACACTGGGCCATTCATTCACACCTGTGTTAACTTTAGTATAATTTTAAACGTGACCTTTGAAAGTTTACATATTCTTAGGGCAAGACCTGCAATCTGGATACCCGTGATGTTGCCAAGGCCATGGCCAGACTCTCCTGTGATGAGACTGTGCAGAAGCTCGCTGAGAGAGTATTCAAAAGAACACGTCCAATGGTTGTGGATGTTTTGGACGCAACTGTTTTGGGGGGTCATTGCCTTGAAGGCTACAGCAGCAACAGCTGGAGTGCCGCTTCATGAAGAAATCGAAACTGCTGAATTTGTTAGAGATTGGTGGTATACACATTCATCAGAACTATGGACTGAACAAAATAAAAATTGATCTTGAGATAGTGAATGAACAAACTGAGCTGAGGCAAGCTGTTATATTGTTAGGGGATCAGCTAGAAACCTTAAAGGAGTGGATGAGATTAAAATGCGATTGGAGCTGGGCGGTGGTGGCGCACGCCTTCAATCCCAGCACTCGGGAGGCAGAGGCAGGCGGATCTCTGTGAGTTCGAGGCCAGCCTGGTCTACAAGAACTAGTTCCAGGACAGGTTCCAAAGCTACAGAGAAACCCTGTCTCGAAACACCCCCGCTCCCCAAGTCTGATTGGAATGTTTCTTCCTATTGTATTACATCCTTAAGATTTAATGGAAGCGAGTATGATTGGGATAAAGTTAAGATGCATTTGACGGGTCACCCTAATTCTTCTCTTCTGATTTACAGAAAGAAATCAAGGAGACTTTCACAAAAAAGTTACCTGAGCCAATACACACTGAGCCCATCTTACTGGCCCTCTAGATTGTTTTTAAAATTTTTAATATTATTTTTAATTTTATTTAAATAAAATTTAATTAATTTCTTATAAAAAAAAGTTACCTGATATGACAGGAATGGATTTTATGGAAAGTCTTATAGATACCATAATTTCATTCAACCTTTTGAATAATTTTAATAGAATTCTTACTGTAGCAGGTGTTGTTCATGTTCTATCAATAATAGCCTTGCATGTTTTATTTCCTTTTTTTTTTTTTTTTTTGGTTTTTCGAGGCAGGGTTTCTGTGTGGTTTTAGAGCCTGTCCTGGAACTAGCTCTTGTAGGCTGGTCTCGAACTCACAGAGATCCGCCTGCCTCTGTCTCCCAAGTGCTGGGATTAAAGGCGTGCGCCACCACTGCCCGGCTGCCTTGCATGTTTTAAAATGTGCTTTGGCCTACTTATGTAAGAATGTGAGTCAGATAGATAGAAAAAAGTTATATATACGATGAGGCTGCAAAACTTCAAAAAAAAAAAAAGTTTTGTATAGAAAAATGGGGAGTATCTGTGGTATAATACACATTGACCTGGGGCCAGAGGAAGAGCAAGCAACCTCCACTAGCCATGAAGCCCCGCTGGGTTATACCTGGCCTGGCTCCGGAATTTTCACACAGCCTCTAATCCATCCTTTATGTTACAGATACCTTTTGTTGGCTTCTGTGAATCTTGAAAGAGAGTTTCCCATGAATACAAAGCCTATGCAAAACTTGGTTTAGAGGAAGCCCAGAAAACCTTGGTACCTCATGAATCAGGTATTTGCACCTGGCGTTGTATTATTAGAAGCGTCTATCTGTTTGTTATGGGATGTGGAAATCTACTAGCTAAAGTATAAATACAGGAAACAATAAAGATGCTGGACTCAAAGGCAAGGCACTGCAGTTCATCAAGACTGAGCCCCCTGCAGCCGCATGTGTCTCTATGGGTCTGAGTCTTCATTTCCTGGACCCGCGTGAACCCATACATCTGTGCCGAAATAGTCATGACACAAAATTTCTCAATGAAATGTTTGCCTCATGAACACAAAGCCAGCCAGCTGTTCCTTTAGTACCCACCGAGAGTGTTGTCTGATGTCACCATTCCGCTTGACAGTGCTTCCAAATCCTGTTTTAAAAAGCCGCGAATACCTGGGGTTCTAACATCTTTGTACTCTCTTGATAAACTTCTCTTAAGTCAGCAACACTCAGGCCTCAAAGGTCAGCCTCCACCATCTCTCCAGGAGCTGGCAAAGTCTGCAGATGTAAGTTCTGAGGAGTGCTTTGACTTAACCACACAGCAACGTGTGACAGGAACTCAAATGCATGCAAACAGCACAGGATCTGAATAAGTGCCCAGCACATCAATAAAAACACTGCTTCTCTTCCATGAGAGATTTTCCTTCTCCATTCAGCCTTAAACTCCCTGACAAACTTCTGCATTTTGACCTTTGACATTTTTTCTTTTAAATATTATTATTATATATATTATCTTAATATACTAGTTTAACTGTCAGCCTGACACAGACTAGAATCAGCTGGAAAGGGAGACACTTGATTGTCCATTGACCCAGGCCATTGTGGGTGGCACCATTCCCTAGGCAGAGGGTCCTGAACACTTTAAGAGCTCATAAATCGAGTTGAGCCTAGCAGAGCAAGTGACCAGGGATCTCTGTGTGTGTGTTCTCTCTGTTCTTGAGTGCGGGTGTGGTATTTGAAGCCCCTGATTTGACGTCCCCACAATAATGAACTGTAACCTGCAGCAGTTAAGGGCTGCATGAGCCCTTTCCTCCCTGAGTCACTCTTGGTCAGGATACTGTATCCCAGTCACAGACACACGGATTGTGATCTTACGATTTAAAGTCTCCACTTCCTGTCACACTGACACCACTCTTCTCACTACCCTAGCACTTGGTTGACCAACACTCGTGAAGTTTCTACTGTACCCAGAACTTCATGCATATTGCACACATTTGCTTCCTTTGGTGGCTGTAGAGCACAGCAGTGATTTCATTGTATCCTTATAAAACAGATGAGAAGCTCAAGGCCCAGAGACATCAGGTGATCTGCCCAAAGTCCTACAGCTAATAGAAAGCAAAGCTTGGATTTGAGTCACGGTGGATTTTTTTCCTAGAAGTCATGTACCAGCAGAGGATGTTTGACCTTTCCACATTTGATATCTTCCTTCGATTGCCACTTAGTAATCAATCACACAGCATCTGTTTATTCAGACCCGTTCTGCCACACTGACACATACTTAGGGATGCCTGTGAAAATATTGTGTTTATTACAATGTTTTTTTCTTAAGGACATTCCAACTCATTCATTGGAAACACCACAGAGCAGTAGCATGGTTATACTGGTGCATTCAGTCTTTGTCAACTGGTATACCCTGAGAACTAAGACCCAGTAGATAGCTTGCTACTGTGGGGCTCTTTGTGTGCTATCTGGGTACACACCAGCAGGTGGCACTGCAAGGCTCTTTGTGTGCTATCTGGGTACACACCAGCAGATGGCACTGCAAGGCTCTTTGTGTGCTATCTGGGTACACACCAGCAGGTGGCACTATAGGGCTCTTTGTGTGCTATCTGGGTACACACCAGTAGGTGGCACTGCAAGGGTCTTTGTGTGCTCTCTGGGTACACACCAGCAGGTGGCACTGCAGAGCTACCCATCTGCAGTCTCACCTTAGTTCAGCTGTTCCCCTCACTCAGCAGTGTTGGGTCTTTTACTCCTCCCCTGACTGCTAAGTCAGCAGTGGCCTCCTGGTTGGTTATGGGTGACATTCTACTCTCTTCTCTCATCCCATATGACTCAGTGAAAGCCACATCATCCTTCATGCTCTGCCATCAGCTTCCAGGACAGTGCAGCTTTCTGCTCCCCCTGAATGCTGACAAACATCCTTAGAAACTCTCTTGCCCAGTTTGGGTTTGGGGAGCACAAAGTCACCAGTGGGTCTTAAGAACTACAGACCCCAGGCCTCTAACCTGTAGAAACTGCAATCTATCAGGTCTTGGTGGGAATACATGTGTGTTTTAAGACGCTCAGAAGAAATCCTGTGCAGAATCAGATGATTCTGCCATGGGTTGTAAACCATAAAATGTTTAAGTGGATCACTAGACCAAATGTGGATCCCAAGAAGAGTGTGACATGTGACTCAGTAGAGATTGTTGTTCCCATACTGAACTCAGCTCACCAGCAGGCATGAGCACTGGGACCCAGCCCAGTGAGCACGTGTCCCCTTCCCCTTTCTAGATCTCATGTACGTGAGCAAGAGAGGTCACCTCATCCGCATCCCTAGCATTCATTGTCCATCCATCCAAGAATCCCGAGTGGGAAAGTGTAAGAGCCATGTCAAGTACTCTGTAGGCTTTATGCCCTTGGTGGCCACAGCCATAGTCAAGAGTGCAGCCAGCTTCCTAACCAATAACCCTCCCTTTGAAACTGTCATTATTCTCTTACCCCAGGGTGAATCAGACCTAGGGTTGTGAGGGTGAAGTGGAACTTGGGAGTTGATGAGGTTTTGATATAAAGTTGATGAAACTTACTGAAAACAATGAGGATTAGAGTAACTGTTTTCTCATAATCTTCTGTTTAAAATACATTTTAATTGTTTGGGAATATTATACAATGTATTTGACCATAGTTACCCTAACTCTAACCCCTTCCAGATCCACCCGACTTCCCTGTGCCCAGCCCCCAAGATTTCTCATAACTTATGGCAATTTCCTTCTAAGATTTAAACCATTTAGTTCTTTAAAAAAAATCTTACTGACACTATGGCAAGGAATAATCACTCTACTTCTTTCTCCTCAAAAACGAAATTTATTGATGGATACATTTGTGCTGTGTATAAGTTCCCTCCAGGAGGGAAACATTCCATCTTACAGGGAAGCTCATTAATACAGGAATTGATCACCTCAAAATGGTTCAGGAAGTCCCTGTAACTGACCTGGTTCATGAGGCCTCTCCTTCCCTACGCATATGAACAGTAAAGAGTGCTGAGAGTCACTCTCAGACAGGCCAAGCAGCCTGGAAGAAGCAAGCTCCAGGTGAGATGCCTGAAAGAGGCTCAGCCCAGCTGAGACACCTGGAAAGGATGCCTCCAACCTCAGAACTCCCACAAAGTCCTGGCTAAGGCTCTGCAGTCTCCCCATTTTTTGTCTTTGGTGCAGGTTCTAAAGCACACCATTTCCACTGGATTTATCTGGGAGGGCAAATTTAACAGCACCCCCACTTTCCTCTCTCCTGAGACTAATTCTCAGGTTTGAACACCAAGCTTAATCAGTGTGATCAGAACTAAGATTTCTGCTTTTATTGCACACCAATCCTTCCTCTGAAGTTTGTCTTTAAAACTCTCCTGCCAGGGGCCATGTCCTTAGAAGAAACCTGTCACTCAGTGCTGTGACACTGAACATCAGCCTCTGCTCCCAGGAGCTCACTTAGCATCTTGGGGACTTGCTGCTCCTCATGGGCTGAGATACTGGGGTCTGAATTCTACTCACATAAAGTCACAGCTTCATTAATTGGCCTCATCAGCCAGGAATCTGTTATGTCTCCATTGTTTTGCTCACACTCCTGCAAGGAAATGTTTGCTAAGCAATTTAGTGGTTGGCCAAGATCCAACGGAGGATGCTTAAGGGATTAGAGCTTGCAGTAAATTATAGCAAAGTATAATGGTCTACTCAAACAAATGCCAAGGATTTCTGCCTAGAAACACCTTAGACAAACAAGTTGCCATCTGATGTACCTAGAAATCAGAAAATGTGTTCCCTCATACATCACACTTCAGTCCAGGCTGATGTAGCTCATCTGAGCCATGTGAACGAGAGCTTTGCAGGCACTTCAAGAATATTTACAAAAACACCAATTATATTTTATAAGGTTATATTCATTTAGTCTCAAGGGTTCATAATCTTCGTACACAATTCCAACAAGGAATCGAAGTAAAGTGGAAACCCTGCTTCTATGTGGTTCGGTTTTCTGAACCGTAAATATCCACCCACACAGGATGAGGACCTGAATGAGGCATGGCAGCTTTTATTTAAAACAGCTTAAACCAGAAAATATTTTAATGTCTACACCGTGTAGAACAAATTAACACTTTTGGACATTTTCATAACATGTAGCACTGTTTAACAGCAGAAAAAGAATAAAATACATTATACACTGAGGGAGAACACAAGACCAGCACAAGTTCAAACCAGGCAAAATGGCAGCACCAAAAGGGGATGTGAACATAAAGTCCCATCCCTAACCAGGAAGTTATCTGTTTTCTTTAGTGGTGTGTCACTGGGAACATCAACTCACTGCAGGGCAGGCCCCATACCCAGTAGAAGCTAGTCAAAAAAAACAGATCCCACAGTGTTTGCTGTTGCTTGTTTGGTCTTACCGGGTTTCTTGTTTGTTTGTTTTCTTATTTGGTCTCTCTCTCTCTCTCTCTCTCTCTCTCTCTCTCTCTCTCTCTCTGTGTGTGTGTGTGTGTGTGTGTGTGTGTGTGTGTGTGTAGAGAGAGAGAGAGAGAGAGAGAGAGAGAGAGAGAGAGAGAAGATGAATTTGGGTATGTAGAAAGGTGGGGGGAGGAACTGGGAAGAGTTGGAAGAAAGAAAATAATCTATCAAAACATAATGCATGGAAAAAAGTCCGTAATTTTTAAAGAAACAAGTCACTGGAGACACAGCAGGAGTGTTCACAGCACCTAGGCACAAAGTGCTGGATCTATCAGCAATGGGGAGGTCTCATTTGGTCGATCCAGAGAGAAATAAACTATCTTCATGCTCTCTGTGGCTATTAAGCTAAAAAGGAAACCAGACAAACCAGCCGTTCTGCTTGGAAGCTCAGTCAAGCCCATACAAATTCAAAGACAAGGCACTGATTGTCAGATGTACATCCTGACTTTCCTCATAACTATTCAACAAACTACTTACTCTTCATGTTTCCTGTATATTTCACTTTTTGGCGTGCAAACATAGATTAAAAAGCATGCTGCAAAAGTCAGTTTGAGAATAATTTAGCACACATTACTTTAGTCAGTAGAAATAAAATCCAACAACTACCAGTTCAGGAATAGTTAAATCCACCTTTTAGAATGGCATAATTCAGAACACCAACAACATTGAGACCTGGAGACTCTGTGGAGCAACACAATTGTTTCTCTGCACTGGTGGGAGGCGAATGGCATGGGCACTTTGGAAGGCAATCTGCAGACCATTCTCAGACCTGATGTACCCTTCCCTTACAGTCCAGCAGTCAGCCGTGCTCTTCAGCATTGACACAAAGGATTTAACCTCATACAACACAAAGGCGTATGTGTTTATAACAGCTGTACATTTGTAAAAACTGAGATGAACTATATATCCTCCAATAGATGAATAAAATCTAAACAATGGAAGACTCTTCAACACTAATAAAAGCAAGAAACGAACTAGAATGGGTCTTTCCTCCCTTGAGTTGTTCACTCTGGGACTTTTCACCAGTTGCAAAAATAACAAATACAGTAGCTAAATCTGACTGCATAAGTAGAATTCCAGGAGAGAATGGCTAAGATGCTGGGGTAATGATTATCAGAAACACCCCTGTGTCATGAAATGACATTTCAGTCAAGGACAGAATATCCCAGTAAGACTGTAATGAAGCTGAAAATGTATTTCCCAGAGACACCACACCAACACCACAGCCCACACAAGGATCACAAACCTAAAATGATCCCTCTCTCTCACACACACACATGGTTACGTTAAAAGTAAGTGAATAGTTCATGATACCTGTCATCAATCATCCATAAACATGAACTGATTCTTCCATGTCCCTACTGCCTACAATGTCCTCATCTTAGAGCCTACTCCTTCTTATAGAAGACAAGTACCATCAAAAGCTATGCCTTACCATGCTGTAACATGTAATGCATCCAGCATGAGCCACATTTTCCTACCGTAGAAAAGTGTGAAGAAGCTGACCAACCCCATCATGGTAAAATCTCATGACAGCACACATCTCAGAGCAGAGTCCTTGTTGGGGACATTAGTGTGAATGTCATAAACCCCAGCAGCAGCAGGCAGGGCCCTAGCAGCAGCAGGAAAGGAAGGGATAGGCTACTGTGGGCATTCCCTGTGGGTCTTAAAGCCCAGAGGCATTGAGTCTGTGGATGGGTAATATTTGGTAATAATCTTTAAACATTATTCCTATAAGAAAACTGATATAAGCCTCTAAATTTAAAACCCCACCTGTGGGTATCTAAACATTTTACACTCAAAGTCTTCAAGAGTGTTTTGCAACCCAATTTCAGTGCTAACCATTCTGGAAACCTCGGCAGATACCTCTTTAGGACACAGTTATAATCCCTGGATAACAAGCAATGCTAGGACAAAGCTGGGACAATTTCTGAGCACACTGAAAAGAAGGCCTGGCGTTGCAGTAGCCTGACACAGTTGGACTCATTTTCACTTATGATAAGTCTGACAGAAAGTAGACCATGCCACAGGTGGGGACTCATGGCCCCCAGTGTCACCTCAGCACAGAAGAAGACAGAAGAGGCTCCACTGGCTCTCATTGGCCTTCTGTCCTGGGTCACAGACCAGAAGGATTTGCTCCTGGACTAATTGTAGGGAATCCACAGGAGTGTGGGGATCATTGGGCACATGCTGCCTTAGCACAGCTCATAGCTGGTCAACAGGCACCAAGGAGGAAAATCTGAGGGAAGAAAGGAAGGGCTCACAGGAAATCATACCCACTACCTGAGAACATAGGGATCTTAACCTTATGCCTCATCTGAGACACCATGAAGCACAAAGGGCACAATGATTAACAATGATTAATGTTAATCATTGATGGTATACACATGTATAATGGTGTACCATCTGAAGGGAGAGCTGTGTCTCTGACCAAAACTCACCCTGTATTGCCTGTATATTGCCTTATTGCCTGGAGAAATCTTCCTTATCACTTAACTTGTTTTCAAAGGTATTAACCTGAAGGTTATAAACCAAGTGACTTACTACTGTAAAGATAGCTCCTAAGAGGCAGTATCAGAAGGTTATCACCACAGAGGGGACCCACCTCTCATTACCCTCACTATAGGAAGGGCTCCAGTTTCCCTGAGGCAAATGTCATCCCCATCATTACAATTCTCCAAAGCTATAGGTGTAGATCCAATTTCTTTCATGTTCATCATTAAAGACATTCTTATTTAGCAGTCGTGTTATTTGTATTTAATAGCTCTAAGGGAGGAAATGCCAGGCTGGGCACACACTGCTCTGACTGACAGGACGTTACAGAGGAACTGCACAGGCTCTCATGTGCAGGGACTGGTGGCTTTTGCTCTCTCAGAGGTCAGCATTCCATAGTCCTCTGAGACCTAAGCCATGTCCAACTGAAGCTCAAATGTATCAGCAAGGGTCTCAGAAATCACCACCAAGGATATGAAGAAAAAACTTGGGGAGCTCACATATTCTGTGTGTTGTGCCCAGAAGACATAGTGGGGTATGACCTACTTGGCTATAACTGATCACATGATCTTAATCCTGATGCAAAGAAGGCTGGGAGATGTCATCTAGTATACAGGAGTTAGGTGATGCTATTTCCTTGTGTTTGTATGTTCATATATGAATATGTGTGCTTGCTGACACCTGTGCACATATGTGCACACACATGCAGAAGTCAGAGGACAATGCCAAGTGTATTAATCCATCGCTCTTCACTTTATTTTTTGAGGCAGAATCCCTTTACTGAACCTGTAAATCATCGATTCAGCCAGACTGTCCAGCCAGCAAGCCTCAGGGATCCTCCTGCCTCTGCTTGCCCAGGGCTGAGATTCCAAGCTCATGCCACAAAGCCAGCTGTGTTATGGGGATGCTGGGTTCACACTCATGTCCTCATGCTTGCACAACAGACACTTTTCTGACTGAGTACCCTCCCCAGGTCTCGTGACGCCATGTCTGTATTGATTACGTGATACAGAGGCACTTGGGAACTGGCAGCCAGGGGTCCTAGGTGGAGGTGAAGGGTTATTAGGAGAACTTCCTGGAAGAACTCCAGAGCCAAGGCTGTAAAGCAGACAGCTTGCACTACTCTGGGTGTTTCGTGCCATAAAGATACTTCTTGTGAGGTCCCATGACCACCTTTCAATTGGTCTCCTGAGCCCAGTTTCTCTTTTCCCTCCAGCTTACAAAGGCTCCATGGGCTCAGAAGAGCTGGGCATCTTTCCCCATCATGCCAATAAACTTGGAAACCTTAAAACAGACCACAGGCTCTGACCCTCATTACAGAAGGAGAAACGGCTTTGTTGTCTACAGCTCAAAGGCTTCTGGGAGCTTGTTCACCACAGGCTCCATACTTCCCTTCACTGTCACAAAACACCAAGCAAGGCAGCTTAAGGCAGAGCTGACTCACAGAGCTTTTGCTGCTGTCCCATGTCACAGCAGCCATGATAGAGACCTGAGAAGGCAGGTTAACACCACAGGAAAACCCTGCCTTGACATCCTATCTCCATACATCCAGACTGTCAGTCCTTCTGGGGCTCAGTCTTGCCCCTCTGCCCAGGTGATGACAGCCACATTCGGAGACTCTGTGCTTCTCTCCCTTTCCTTCCTTGTACGCTTCCCTGTTCTCCGGATATCTGGGTCTAGTTAGCGGCTGCCTACATTAACCCTGTGATACTCCAGTTACCACCTGGACATTAAAGTCAATGAGAACAAACAAGTCATTAACTATATGCTAGGCTACTGATAATCTATTCATGCTGTGTCCTTTCTAAACTATGATGCAAAAGTGTCCCTATGGGCTCCAACCTCAAAAGGAAAGAAGATTTATTTGGGGCTTCCAGCTTCAGAGGTTTTAATCCATGTCATCTGGTTTCTGCTGGGTGATAACACAGCCTGAAGGACTTCAGTAGGTGCTGGTGGTAACATCTTGAACTCCCCCATCTTCAGAGCAGCTCCTTGCTGTTGGCCTGAGTCCTTCTGCCACATTTCCAGCATGCATGCTGTCTGGTCTCACATCTGAAATGAGGCACCTCTCTAGAGAACTCTAGCCCCTTTGCTCTGAGTGACCATGGAAGTGTCTGCAAAGGTCTACACTGCTGAAGGATCATTCGTGGTGTCTAGGTTTGTAGCCTAGATGAAAGTGGGGGAATGTTTTAAAGAGAGAATGTGCCATGCATTAAACCTTAGTCTCCCCCATGTCCAATTCTGGACAAAGCATCCAGCCGACCAACAGACCCTGTGTCTCATCTCCTCTCAGCAGATCCGAATCTCTGGTTCTATACCCCATTGCTCAAGTGTTTCACCTCACACTACACCCGCCACAGCAAGTGGAGACCTCTATGATAGACTTAAGGTCACTATCAAGTGTAATTATTACTCTCCAGGAATGGCTGTAGAGTGGGCATCTCACTATACTACAAAATCAATACACAGCAGAGTCTGTTTGTTTCATTTTGTTCTTTGAATTTTGGAAATGAATTTTTTAAAGTTTTTATTGTATTTGTTGAGCTAAATATTTTTCTATGGTTCCCTCCCTTCTTCCCCCTCCCCTTCTAGCCTGTCCCATGATCCTCATTCTTCCCATTTACTCAGGAGATCGATCTTGACTTTTTTTTTTACTTCCCATGTAGACTATTAGATCCATGTATGTCTCTCTTAGGGTCCTCTTTGTTGTCTAGGTTCTCTGAGATTGTGAGTCTAAGCTGGTTTTTCTTTGCTTTATGTCTAAAAGTCATTTATGAGTGAGTACATATTATGTTTGTCTTTCTGGGTCAATATCTTGTCTTTCCTCACTCAATATGATATTTTCTAGATCTATCCTTTTACCCACAGATTTCAAGATATCATTTAGTCCTTCTGTGAAGTACTTCATTGTGTAAATGTACCATGTCTTCTTTATCCATTCTTCAGTCAAGGGGCATTTAGGTTGTTTCCAGGTTCTGGCTATGACATATAATGCTGCTATGAACATAGTTGAGCTTGTCCTTGTGGTACTATTGAGCATCCAAAAGTGATATTGCTGGGTCTTGAGGAAAGTTGTTTCCTCCTTTTTCTGAGAAATTGTCATACTGATATTCAAAGGGGCTCTACCAGTTTGCACTCCCTCTACACCACATCCTCTCAAGCATAAACTGCCGTCGGTGTTTTTGATCTTGGCCATTCTGACAGGTATAACATGGAATCTCAGAGTTGTTTTGATTTGCATTTCTCTAATGGTTAAAGATGTTGACCATTTCCTTAGGTGTCTTCAATCATTTTAGATTCATCTGTTAAAACTTCTCTGTTTATGTCTGTACCTCATTTTTTTTATTGGATTATTTGCTTTTTTGATGGCCAATTTCTTGAGTTTTTCTATATTTTGGATATCAGCCTTTTGTCTGATGTGGGGTTGATGAAGATCTTTTCCTGTTCTGTAGGCAGTTTTGTCTTGTTGACTGGGTCCTTTGCTTTATAAAATCTTCTCAGTTTTAGGAGGTCCTATTTGTTTCTCTCAGTGTCTGTGCTGCTGGGGTTATATTTAGGAAATGGTCTCCTGTGCCAATGAGTCCAAGTGTACTCCCTACTTTCTCTTTTATGAGGTTCAGTGTGGTTGTTTTGATGTTGAGGTCTTTGATCCATTTGGAGTTGAGTTTTGTACATGGTGATAGATATGGATCTATTTTCATGGAAATACCTTTTAAAGTTAATTTTTGTGTGTGACCATGAAACCTATTCCTTGACTACAAAGTCAAATTTAGACCCAAGGGCTATGGGTGAAGCTGAGGCTTGAACTCTCTAACTGCCCCCTACTTGGTCCATGCACAACTGGTTCCCACTGAGCAGTACGTCCTAGTCTACACACGTCTTGTACTCCACGCCCGTGCATGTTCTTCCTGGACCAGTGCACAATTTTCCATTGTTTATTGCATATTTTTCCTTGAATGTGAGCATTGTTTTCAATATTTTGCTAAGGTAAGCAGGGTTCCCATTAACAGCCGTTTTGCATCAACTGAATGGTTTGTGGGACACCACACTGGGGTCTTTAGCTCAAAGGATGACAAGTGTGTGTAAGATTTTTGCTGGCTGTTGCTAATGCCCTACACAGTCTTCCTAGAAGAACACTTAGAGTGGTTTCCATTACACCATGTTGATCAAATATGATTCATTTTTCCTATAATCTCTTTCTCTGTATGATTCCAAAGAAGAGGTGACAAATCTGGAATTTGCACAAAATTGGAAGAACAAACAGAACAGGACATTTGACTCCCTGAAGGTTGCCATGGCCACCAGAGGCAGCACAACAATAGACCAGACAGTAGATTCCCACATCAGCTTCTCCCCTCTTCCTTCTTCTCTCCCATTGTTAAACCCAGTGCCTCAGCCACACATAGAGCTCCATAGCTGAAATGAAATGGCACCTAAACTGCGGCCCTGGCTCCCCCTTGCAGCTGGACCACATGGCTCCTCAGCCTGGTGACTGCTGACCACCTCGGATCCACTAGTTCTTCCTCCTCTGCTCCTGCGAGGTGGGAGAGGACCTCTTCACCCACCTTGAATCTGTCTCTCCCCAGAAAAGAGAAGTGTGTTATGAAAAACGACTCAGCTCTCAGCTGCAGGAGGCTGGGCTGGTTCCTTGAAGCATGGGAGTAAGACAACCTGTCGAATCATGACCTTTGACACCGTAAGCTCAGCCGACCTTAACCCTCTCACTGCTTGTGTACCAGCCAGCACCTGCACACTGCTTCGTATACAAGGCATGATGTGAGAAATTCCCCGCACAAAGCAGGAATGCCTGCCTTGTCTGTCTACACTGGAAAGCTGTGACAGCAGCAGTTTCCATGATTAGCTTGGGGGTGGTAAGTAGTTTGGTTGCTTTTTCTGTTTTTTTGTTTGCTTGTTTTTCTTTTTCTTTCTTTCCTTTTTTCTTTCTTTCTTTCTTTCTTTCTTTTTTTTTTTTTAGCTCAAATCAAACCAACTCATTTCTGAAGATACAAACACAGTGTCTATAAACACTTTGGGCCATATTTTTAAGATGCTCAAACAAAATCTTATGATGTCTAGGACAAGCTAATACCTAATATTGTATGCAATAAAACCCACAATAAAGCCCTCAGTCACAAAGAACCACCAGCAACTAAAGTATATTAAGAGCTGGAGAGATAATCTTCCCCAAGGAAGAGAGCACCAATTGACTATCCAATACAAAATTGTCAACACTGAAAATATAAAAATACAAGTCATATTATGTGGACTGAGCTGGTTTTATTTTTTGGTTTTAGGAATAATGTATGTATAAATACACACACACACACACACACACATACACACACAACTGAAGAAATAGAAGCTGTAAATTTTGAAGCAAGCAGAGAGGAGAAAGAAGGGAGGAATGATAGAATCATACTAAAATTTTAAAAATATATACAACAGACAGAGATATGACACAAAGTAAATCTGGAACCATTAATCCCACCGTTCCTCTCTCTGCTTCTTCCAGCTTTAGCTGCCATCTGTCTGAGCTTCCACACATCTGCCCCCACCAAATTAAAACTCATTCCTTGTCCTATCAGTCCTCTGTTTGATGACAACAACTTACATTAGATAAGGTGTCTTGGTAGGTGGTAAGGGGAACTCTGGCAATGGTCGTTTCCTGTGGTTCTAGCTAACACACACGCTGGTACACACAATTGTCTCACTGATCTCAGCTACTTTCTCTGTGGGGTCACACCTATGCTCCTGGCTCTTGTGTGAGCTGCTGAGCAGAATCCCAAGATAACAGCTGTCTCTTTAGAGATGCAGGGTGCAAAGGGCTATGGCTCAGGCCTTGCTTGGCTTCTGCAGTAGTCGAGGTCAGTGGCCACTTTTAAAGATGGGATTCTGGCCTTTCCCCATGAGGTCTGATTTTTGCTGTAGGCTTTCTGTACACATTAATTAGGGCTTCCAGTTACAGTCAACAGAAACCGACTCCCGTTACACTCACAACATCCCCACAGCAGCAGAGCAGTGTCCGTTGGCAGAGAATCAATGCACAGCCTGACAGAATGTCAGAGGGGACCTGAGTCAGTAGAGGCCATTACTAAGCCCTGAGAACATGGAACATTCCAGAACATCCTAGGAAAAACACTAGAAGATGCTTCTGCCCCTTCAGTCAGAGATAGCCCTAGACCTGACTGCTACGTTGTGTAGCCCACCAGCTTAAACTCAGGGTTTGGGTTGATGAAACTCAGGTCACTGGTTGACCAGAAGCCTGACAAGTCCTTGATCTTGGGCTGCTTGGCATTTACAACTATGAGAAATGCATGACTGTTCTGTATAAATGTTCCAGCCCCAGGTATTCTGTTATAACAACACAAGAGGACTTTGACACATCTCCTAGAAACCCTTGTTCCTAGATAAACCAGGTGACAGTTCAGATTACTATCCTTGGAGGAGCAGGTGGTTCACCCGATCATTTTGTCTTTCCGGTTTATGGAAACATATCATGAAGATTCTTTTTCTTTGCCATTTTCTTGATTTCTAGCTTCTCTTTCTGTGTTCTGGTTTTTTTTAATTTGATGGAGGAGGGTGTCTGTCTATCTGTTGCGTTCATTGGTTAATTAATAAAGAAACTGCTTGGTCTGATAGGTCAGAACATAGGTGGGCGGAGTAGACAGAACAGAATGCTGGGAAGAAAGGATAGTTGGTCAGCCGCCATGGAGCCAGCTGCCAAGTCAAACATGCTGAATCTTTCCCGGTAAGCCACCACCTCATGGTGCTATACAGATTATTAGAAATGGGTTAATCAAGATGTGAGAGTTAGCCAGTAAGAAGCTAGAGATAATTGGCTAGGCAGTGTTTAAATGAATACAATTTGTGTGTTGTTATTTCGGGTGTAAAGCTAACCATGCGGGAGCTGGGCAGGACGAAAATCAGGCCTGCCCGCAGCTCCTTCTACATAAATTATTATCTTTGTGTAGTTCTTCTGTCTCTAAGAGTATTAACTCATATTTTCTGGGGTTTTTAATGCTTTATTTATTATTGTTGTGCGTGTGTGATGTATGAGAGTGTGAGGACAAGTGTGCCATAGCACACATTTGGAAGTCAGAGGACATTTATTAAACACATTGTGTCTCAATTAGAGGTCTTTTTCATCTGAATGTGTCTTTATTGTGTATCTGAAATTCTTTTCTGACTAGGACTTCTTAAATACTTAAACTGCAGCATTGTTAGAGCAGTTATGGCCTTGTCTGCTTGCTCCGCCCAGTCCAACATGGTGGAAGAGGTATGCTCACTGCCTCTGAGCCGTACACACTAGCCAAGTTCCAAGTATGCAGCCATTAAGCAAGTTGTAGTACTCAGTTCACAAATCTCATTCAAATGCTCCATAGCCAAAACTCCAGAAAGAGTCAGAGTTCACACTGTCAGCATGGCCCAGAAAGCCAGCATTTCAAAACCGTGGCTTTTTTTTCTGCTACCGCTGAGTCAGGAAAACCTCTCTTAAGGAGCTGTGGTGGTAAGCCTTGCTTAACTCTGTCTTTTCTTTCTTGCTCTTTCTTTCTTTCTTTCTTTCTTCTTTTTTTTTTTTTGTGCCCAGAATTCCTTCCCAAACCCTCCCAAGTTTTTTTTTTTTTTTTTTCGAGACAGGGTTTCTCTGTGGCTTTGGAGCCTGTCCTGGAACTAGCTCTGTAGACCAGGCTGGTCTCGAACTCACAGAGATCCACCTGCCTCTGCCTCCCGAGTGCTGGGATTAAAGGCATGCGCCACCACCGCCCGGCTAACCCTCCCAAGTTTTAAGTGGAGTTTAGTTGGACATGTGGGCACCAATTTGTTGCATTAAGGCGGCTAGTCAGTCCCAAGCTGCCTGGCAGCTCAGACCCAAAATAATCATACAGAAACTATATTATTTAAATCACTGCTTGGCTCATTAGCTCTAGCTTCTTATTGGCTAACTTTTCCATATTGATTAAACCCATTTCTATGAATCTGTGTATCACCACATTGATGTGGCTTACTGGCTAAAGTTCTATCCAGCGTCTGTCTCTGGCAGGGCTACATGGCTTTTCCCTGACTCTACCTTCCTTCTCCCAGCATTTAGTTTAGTTTTCCCTGTCTAGTTATGTTCTGCCCTGCTAGAGGTTCAAAACAGTTTCTTTATTAATCAGTGGTAATCACAGCACACAGAAGGGAATCCCACATCATTACTTACTTTCCCCTCTTTCCATTGTAGGGTCCCAGGGATCAAACTCAAGGGTCAGGCTTATGTACCAAGAATCCTTAACCCCTTGACCATGTTTCCAGCCCTTGTTCTCAGTCTTAAACATGTCCTCTGCTCCCACTCTCCAGATCCTTCCATCACTGTGATGAACACCATGACCAAAAGCAGCCCAGGAAAAGTTTATTTCAGCCTAGATCTCTCAGGTCACACTCCATCACTGGGGAAGACAGAGCAGGGAACTGGGGACAGAAACTGAAGCAGAGGCTGCAGAGCAGTGCTGCTTACTGGCTTGCTCCTCACGGTGTGCTCAGTTTGCTTTCTTACATGACTCAGGATCACCCTCCAGGGTTAGCGCTGCCCACAGTGAGCTGAACTCTCCCATGTCAATCATTAATAAAGAAAAGAACACAAGGATTTTCCCACAGGCAAATCTGATGGAGTTAACTCCTCAGATCCCTCATCCTAGATGACATAACTTGTGCCAGGTTGAGAAAAAAAAAACTCAGCAGCACAATTGGCCCCTTGTCATCTCAACATACAAATATATCACTCTTAAGGCATAGCCTTTCTTTTTGATTTATCTCCAAGATCTCTTGTGAATAATACAATATAAAACATAATGTATAGAGTCAGTCAGTGGTACTGCATGCCTTTAGTCCCAGATCAGGCAGATCTCTATGAGTTCGAGGCATCCTGGTCTGTAAGATTTAGTTCCAAGACTGACTTCAAAGCTACAGAGAAACCCTGTCTCAAAAAACCAAAAAAAGAACAACAACAACAACAAAACCATAGTGTACAGAATTCATCCATTACTTCTTCCTGGACAAAGAGGTCATATGCTAATCTTTGCTAACTTTGTGTAGACACATGACTTAATTCTAACCAATAAAGGGAGACAGAAATGCCTCATTAAAATGTATCTCTCTTTTTCTTTTTTAAAAAAACTTTTGTTTCTGTATTGGGAGGGAGTTCCAGTGAATACTGAAATCACCTGTGTTTAATTTTCAATTGCTTAAAATACCCCAGGCCCCAAAAGGTAGGAGTAAGACAAAAACTGCATTAACATGATACAAAGAAATGAACATACCAATTGAAGGTCCTGGACAACATCCATAGTTAAACATTCTGTTGCTAGAACAAAACAAGTCATGCTCACACCCTAGACCATAACATTTTGTAGGCAAACCACTCCCTTAGTTGGATCCTTAGACTTTTGTTTGAGGTAGAAACATATCTACTTCTCTATTCCTGAAATACAAGGCCTGACTATTAGCCACACCTGTTGACAATAATCTTGAGACAGCAGAACTTTCTGATCCAGATCTAGGTAGGACCTTCATTTGAGGTAGAAACACAATAACCTTGAAGGAATAGAGGTAAGTTCCAACTCTCTGACCTTTGGTCAAGGTGGAAACAGGCTCAAATTTTTGGGTCTCAACACCAGGTGAGATGGCTCTGGATTTTAGACCACCCCACACCTTTGTCTCTGCATCCCCGTGTGACTCCTTGGAGGAACCTGGCTTGCATATCATGGCAGCACTCCCAGGAACACACGAAAGAGATGTTTTGTGAATGCCAAGCTGCCAGGCATCCCCTAGATGCTGAGAACAATCAGCCTCCTTTTTATTTGGCAATGAAATCCTCAACGGATTGTAATGTGTGTCTCAGAATATGGTGGACTACTGCCAAAGGAAGACCCAGGCCTTCTTTCTTAATTTGTTGGAGGGTTGAAAAATAAGCTCTCACTCCGTAAGTGAATCCATGGGATGGAAGTGTGTTCTGTGTGCTTATGGTTCCTGTGGAAACTCCCCCCCCTCTCTCTCAGTGTCTCTCTCCCCCCTTTTTTCTCTCCCCTATTTGTCTCTTCTTTTTCCAGTGAACTTCTTGTTTTTTCTTTTGCTTTTTTTATTGATTTTTATTGAGATCTACATTTTTCTCTGCTCCACTCCCTGACGCTTCCCTCCCCTTCAACCCTCTCCCATGTCCCCCTGCTCCCAATGTACTCATGAGATCTTATCTTTTTCTACTTCCCATGTAAATTAGATCCATGTGTGTCTCTTTTAGGGTATTCCTTGTTGTCTAGGTTCTCTGGGATTGTGATTTGTAGGCTGGTTTTCTTTGCTTTATGTTTAACAACCACATATGAGTGAACACATATGATAATTATCTTTCTGGGTCTGGATTACCTCACTCAATATGATGTTTTCTAGATCCATCTATTTGCCTGCAAATTTTAAGATGTTATTTTTTTCTGCTGTGTAATACTTCATTGTGTAAATGTATCACATTTTTCTTATCCATTTTTTGGTTGAGGGACATTTAGGTTGTTTCCAGGTTCTGGCTATGATGAACAATGCTGCTATGAACAGCTGAGCACAAATCCTTGTGGCACACACAATTGAGCATCCTTTGGATATATACCCAAAAGTGATATTGCTGGGTCTTGAGGAAGGTTGTTTCCTAATTTTCTGAGAAATCACCATACTGATATCCAAAAGGGCTACACCAGCTTGTATTCCTATCAGCAATGCAGGAGTGTTCCCTTTACCCCACAATCTCTTCAGCATAAGTTGCTATCAGTGTTTTTGATCTTGGCTAGTCTTATAGATGGAAAGTGGAATCTCAGAGTTGTTTTGTTTTGCATTCATCTGATGGCTAAGGATGTTGAGCATTCCCTTAAGTATCTTTCAGCCATTTTAAATTCTTCTGTTGAGAGTTCTCTATTTAGGTCCCTACCTCATTTTTTTTTGGGATTATTTGTTCTTTTCATGACTGTTTTCTTGAGTTCTTTATATATTTTGGAGATCAGCCCTCTGTCTGATGTGGGATTGGTGAAGATTTTTTCCCATTCTGTAGGCTGTGGTTGTGTCTTGTTGACTGTGCATTAAACTTGTAGAAAAAGTAATAGAATAAAGAAAAATAAGCCTCATAAAGAAGGAATATACACAAAGATTCTGGATTATGTATATTATTGTGTTATTTTTGAATTTTTGAATGTGAAAGAGCTAAATACCAAGAGACATTTCGTTCTATGGACTGCTTAGTTAAACAAATATAAAGGTATTTTGACTTCAGAATTTGGGTCTAAGAATAAGTTGCTTTAGAGAAGAGGTTCTTCTTTTGTTTCCACAGAAGATGAGAACTTGTGGATTTCTTCCAGACTAATGTGGTTTGATGAACCAAGAACCCCCAAAAGGTCATTGTGAACACTCCCAAAAATTACTTCACCAAACTAAAAGCAGAATGCAGTTTGGAGAGAACTATGCCCAAATTCCCAAATATTGTTTATAAATGTTTGTTTACATTTAAAGGGGGATACACCATAGATATTTGCATGGGTCTTGGTTTACTGATACACATTTTAGGTCAATTTTGTTATATGTATATTTTTGCTCTTGATTAAGGTATTGTGTTTGTACTGTTTATTTAAACATGTAATGTGTAATTAAGAAATATGTGTTAATAGATAATCATCTATAATAGCCAACCTTGTAGTCATATCAGTTAGATTTTCTAGATGTAGAGAGATGTATTTCAGATGGATAGGTATTCTTCAAATCTTTCAGAGACCTTTAGAATATGGCATTTATAATGTTTAAGAACTTAGGACTTTTCATGACAGTGAGACACATCTATGCCTGGCAGCACCAATTGCTTCAAGAGTAGGATGAGCATTGAAGAGGCTTTTTAAGGAGTTTGCTAGCCATTTGGGCAAGAAACTGCTCTTGCCTGGAGTGCTTAATGCTATGCTATATGAACTGGACGTGCAAGACCGACAGAGAAATGACTGCTGAATTTGCCTTAAAGTTGAGACCATTCTTTTGGGTTCCTGTTTCATGAAGAAGTCTGCTAAACATTCTACAAGACACAGAGGAAAGTTACTGACAAACTGCCAATATAGGTGAAACTGTCTTTGATATTTCCTGCTTCATGGAAAAGTCTGCTGGATACTATGGGTCTGTAGGCTGAAGATCGATGCTCCAATGGTACAAAAGAACTTTGGGTAACTGTCCAGGCAGTGAGATGTCTCTGTTAACTGTATAGTTTTAGAAGTTGCTTACAATGTACTTTCTGTTAACTTATGTACTATTATATTTTTCTGGAGTCTTTGATGGAGTTGAAGAATAGTTATAGTTTTCCTTAGTTATAATAAAATATAAAGTAGATATAAATAATATAACTGTAATTCTTGCTTGATACCTGTTTTGTTATATGTACTTTTACTATGTTAAAGTTAAAACTTTGTTTTTTATTTAAAAAGAAAAGGGGAGGTGATGTGGGATTCCTCTCTGTATTCTGTGAATACCATTGGTTAATAAAGAAACTGTTTTGGGCCTGTGATAGGGTAGAGCAGAAGTAGGTAGGGAAAACTAAACTGAACACTGGAAAAAAGAAGGCAGAGCAGAGAGAAGACATGTAGCCTCGCTGGAGACAGATGTTGGAACTTTATTCAGTAAGCCATAGTCTTAAGTTGCTATGGGAGCTCCTTCCACTCCTTCAGCCAATGATCTTTAAGATACCAGCCCACAGGGGCGTGGTCTCTTATACCTTTAAAAAGCAGCAGCTCTCTCTCTCTCTCTCTCTCTCTCTCTCTCTCTCTCCTCTCTCTTGCTTCCAGCTCTCATCCAGCGACTAGACATTCTGTTTCCTGTTTGCAATGAGAGGACTGTTGTTTGGGATGGTTATCTGTAAGTTTTTCCCCTTAAATAAATAACTGTTTTTTTTATTATCCATAATTCTTAACTGGTGTGGGATTGTTTTGTGGCTTCACATAGTGATACACAGATTAATGGAGATGGGTTAATTTAAGATATGAGCTAGCCAGAAATATGCTTAAGCTATTGGCCAAACAGTATTGCAAATAACATGGTTTCTGTGTGATTATTTCAGGGCTGAGCAGCTGGAAACAAACAAGCATCTCCTGCAGCAAATACTGATGGTGCCTGTCCCATTTCCACTCACCACAGCCACACTACTCTCAAAGCCTGCTTAGCAGTCATTTTCTTTAATGGAGAATAAATTTCTGCAAGGTGTGGTACATGTCTGTAATCCCAGTACTTGGGAGGGTCAGGCAGGGGGATTGTGAGTTCAAAGCCAGAGTGGAAAGAGGGAAAGAAGGAAGGGAGGGAGAGAGGAAGGGGGAGGGAATAAGGAAGGAAAGAAGCCGAGGAGGGGAGGAAGGAGGGAAGGAAGAGGCTCTAGGAGGACACAAAATGAATGATAAGTAAGTTTGTTGTGTTGATAGGCATCAATCACTGTTCCTGATGCTGGTGGGAAACGGATCCAGCCCCACCTGGCCTCCTTTAAGATGTGTGCCTTTAGCTCTACTGTGAATTCCAGGTAGAAGGTAACAGAGTTGAACTTCTGTTTACCTTGACCAACCTAACCCTAATTCACTCTCTGAGTCAAGTGCTTATCTATCTAGTCAGTGTCATCTGTGGCTACAGAAAGTTATTTGGGCTGGTGAATTGGCTTAGCCATTAAAGGCTGGAAACCTGAGCTTGAGTCCCCAGAACCCTATTGATGGAAAAGAAAAAAATTCCTCCAGGTTGACTTCCAATGGAAAGAAAATCATTATATCATGGTGTGTGTGTGTGTGTGTGTGTGTGTGTGTAGGTGTGTGTGTTTCCATGTGTGAATTCTAGCACACACATGGCACAGTATACCTGTGGAGGTCAAAGGCAAACTCTGGTATCAATTCTTGCCTTCCTCCTTGTTTGAGGGATTTGCCAGTTTGTACACCAGGCCCCCTGTCCTGCAAGTTTTCAGGGAGTCTCCACCTCCCATCTCACAGTAGGGAGGCTAGGATAACATTCTTCCATTTCTAGCTTTACAAAATCAGGTCTTTTTGCTCATGTAGCAAGCACTGTGTTTACCGAGCCACGCCCCTAGCACCTCCTTTGACTTCTTAATACTTCAATGGAGACCACTGTGCCTGTCATAAAGCAGAGGAATGCAGGGATGAGATGCCTTGGGAGGTGAAGAAGAAGCAGGTTGGATTCTGCCCTCCCATGTGGTAAGAGTACTCGCCAGAGGGAGGATGCTGTCCCTCCACCAGGATGATCAGGATATTCTGAGATGAGGGGAGCAAGCTGGAGAAAGATAACATGGGGAAAGCTGTTCTTTGGAAGGGATTTTGCACTAAGAAAAAGAGAAAACAGGCAGAACTGGAGAGGGGGCGGTCTGGCAGACAGTCTGTGTAGAGAGGGCGAGCATGTTGTGTGCTGAGGGAATGTTCTAGAAGGGAGGGGGTACCAGAGCTGCAGATGGGAGATAACAGTGTGAGCCTAGTTGGAGAGGCAACAAGGCAGGCATACAGGTGGAACAGGACTAGCCTTCAAGGTGACCACGGACGGTCTCCACATTGTCATGGAGAGGCAAGGTTGCTGGTGGGGACAAGAATGAGTAGAGCCATTGGTAGCTGCCCATCTCCAGGCTGCAGAGGAGATGAGTAGTATGGAGCACGGGGTGCAGAGATTTCCAGGGCTGCACATGAGATTAGTGGCACATGTTAGAGTCGAAAGGAGACACTTCTGGTTCATCCACTTTATTTCCATTTAAGTACACATGAGAGATCGAGGATCCAAACTGCACCTAAAAACAAATAATGATCAAAGATGCTGAAGGCACAGCCAGTGTACTCATAAGGTTAATTCCTTAGTCTGAAACAAAAGAAAAGTACTCCAGAGAGAAAATAATTCCAAAAGATGATTGCCTACCGTCTGGATTTATAGTTACCAAGAACGCCACATTGCTCATCCAAGGCTCACTGCCCCTGAAAGCCTTCCAAACTGTAGAGTTCTGTGGCTTTGCTCCAAAATATGAGTGAAACAAGAAGTCCTCTTATATTTCAAACATAAGCAAGACTCTTCAGCAATACTTTTCTAAGCATTCAAAATCAAAGCCATATTTTTTTAAAAAAAAATCCAGACACAAACATCAATGAAAAAAAAAGATAGCCAAATTTAGATCATACAGATATGGATAAATAACTTCAGAGGAACTGTAAGTTAGAACCACCCACATGCATTATGTTGCTTATAATTTAACTTTTATTAAAGATAAATATTATAACAAATAATAAATAGATACGTCTGCCCCCAAACACATAGTGTCAGCCTGTAGAACCTCCTCAATATACAGGCAAATGACAATTTCAAACACCATTCAATGACACAAACATTTAATTTTTTTATTCTTTAGAAAATCAGATTTGACCACAAATCTTTGTCCTCGGTTTCAGATGAGTGGCTTCCAGTCACGGAGGGTATTTCTTGTCTTACATGGCCAGGTGAAGTGAGTCTGCTCCCCACCTGTGATGTTTCCTGAAGCAGAATGTAAGAAGGGTATCACAGCTCTCTGGACTCACCTCTGTTCGGCACAGAGGGGTAGCATTTGTGATGACATCCAGGACATGGTGGGGAGAGAAGGGTCTGTGGCCCCGTGTGGGTAACGCCCTGAGCATCTGTTTTAGCTTCATTTCTGTTACTGTGATAAACACCCTGACTAAAAGCAGCTCCAGGAATACGGGTTTCATCGGATCACAATGCCAGGTGTAGTCTGTTCTTGCAGGGAAGTCAAGGCAGGAACTTAAAGCAGTGGGGCACATCCATGGTCCCAACAGAAACAGGAAAATACATGGATCCTTGCTTGCCCTCAGCTGGCTTCCTCCTCTCATACTGCTCAGGACACCCTGCCTAGGGAACAGTGTCAACCACAGTGGGCTGAGTCTTCCTACACCAATGGATACAAGAGAGATATTTCTCATTAAAACTCGCTGCAGCGTGATTGTAGGTTGTGTCAAGTTAACAGTCATAACCTCCCAACACAGCATTTGAACTGCAGGCATCAGGAGCTGATCCCCATGACCGCTTCATGGAGGTAGTAGATCGCATGATGCAAAACACTCACCAGGGGCTGGGAAGAGTTTGTATGCAGTCATGGGCTTCATCCCCAGCACCAAAACCCCAAAATAATATGCACCAAAAAAAAAAGACATTTGGCCACAGAATCCATTTTTCTACTTATATTTAAAATGACTATGCTTAGTTACTAGAGAATGCTGCTGGGGCACTTTCAATCTTCACCTCCAGGAACAATCTAAGGCCATCTGTGAGGATCTGTCTTTTCCTGAGAGTCAGGCTAAAAGGCAGGAGACACCTAAGGCAACGAATTTTCCCAACAAATTCTCAGCCAAACGAAAGCACCATACAAAACATAGAGGTGTGAATGAGAGTTTACTTCTAATTCACCTGTGCCAGTGTTCACGCACAGTTTACATCCTGGAGAGCCACAGAGAAATAAAAATAAGCAAAGAGCCTGGGAGGTCAGTGTTTGCAGGAGCCTTTGCAAAGATTATTTTTGTTTGCATTTCATTTATTATGTGTGTGCATGCACATGTGGGCAGGCCCACCATGGGCTTGTGAAGTTCAGTTGTCTTCTTTCATCATGTGGGTCTCAAGGACTGAATTGCATTTGCTAAAGTAATTTGGCAGCAAACACCTTAGCCCACCAATCCATCTTACCCTGGCCAGAAGAGACTCCCAGGCTAGCACCCTCACAGAATGCAGCAGCTTGGCTGGCATCAGACACCTCCTTTGGGAAGTCCCCTCGGGACCTGTGGATAATTACAAGACTCTCCTCCCCCACTATACCAAGCCAAAGTCGCAGCCAGAGAGGAGGAAGCATCCTGTCTACCAGAAGACCCAGCCTAGAGAAGGCTCAGATGCCTTCTAATGTGATGAATACAGGAAATTAGTTCTTAATTTTAAAACCGTGGTATGAGAAAGCAAAGCTTCCAAAAGGAGGGATGGAAAAGATCTAAGCAACATCTCATCTATTTTTTAAGTGATGCCCAGCAGCTACCATATTAAATTCAGCTTGTGAATTATTCAGTCTGCCATGAGGCTGCAGACTCAGTGGGGAAACCAGACGATGTCTGAAGCCTGGCTTTGTTCTTTCAAAACAGCATCCTGAGGCCAGCGATGGACATTCTAGTGTGAGCACTGGTGCAGCTGTGATGGTAAAAGCTGTGCTCCCTCAGCAGGCTGGTGGGTGTGTTTCACTTCTGCCTGGAGGCTGGAGGTCAAGAACCCTCTGGGTGTGCAACTGTGAGCCACTCCTTCAGCTCATGTCCCCACCATAGCTCACCTGGCCTCGTGACAAGCTTGCAGCTGATTGTGCAAGAAAAAGATCAAGGCAACCTCACACTCTAGAGAGAAGATCGGAGGCACTTGCTATATCTCATCCCAAGTAATAAAAGTAGCCTGGATCCTGCATGTAGACACCTGGATCTGTGTGTTCATGTGAAATGCACATGACCTCATGATAAAGCTAGTCTAAACGGGAGGTTTGTGAGAATTCCACGGGGGACCCCAGGGCCACGTGAGTTTCAGGGAGAACCATGAAGAAGTAGACCAACACTCCAGCCAACACCTAGGACAGAGGTGGCATTGTGCGGGCAAAGAGAGATGCTGGTGACTCCTTGGGTAGCACCAGCCCCAGGCCTCTGAGAGAAGTAAGCATGCAGGAAGGTTGTTAATGCTGTGCCAATGGAGAAGGCTGAGGGCTGGGCCTCCACTGCATCTCAGACCCTGGGTGAGTCACCGAGTCACCTCAGTTGCCTCTGCTGACAACCAGTTTGATTGTAAGAATGAAGTGCAGCTACCTGCAAAAAATGTCTCCATCTTCAATGCGAGAGCAAGTCTGGGCACAGGTGAGCACACCTGCTTATGCTCCCATGCACTGTGCATAGTTCAAGAGAACCTGTGCCCGACCAGCTTCTCAGCACTGAGCTCACTCAGGTCTGCTGTCTGGAGACCCTCACCTTGACCTGCTCATGATGTGTGTGAATGCAGTGAGCAAACATGGCTAAAGAAGGAATGAATAAAGGGAAGGTCTGACCCAGAGAGGCTGCTGCCAAGTCCTGATGTCAGCTCTTCCATCCTCTAGGTGGCAAAGCCACCATATTGTTACAAGCCTTTGCTTCCCTCTGTCAAGAGAAGACCTGGTTTGGTTTTGACGGTGTATGTAGTCTCTAGTACAGACCCAGGAACAATCACCCTTTCTCTTTCCCTGGCTCAGATTTTCATATATTCTGAACTAACGGTCCAGAACATGGTGCTGTAGGATTTTGAAGAATGTCACAGACAGAAGAATCCCCCCCCCCCCCTTATGAGGTATGGGAGAGACAGGAACATGTGTAGAAATGAGGCCCTAAAGTATTCTGACTTAAGTAAGATTTCCTGAGTTCAGATGAGAGCATATTGCAACGTTTACAATCACACAGTCACATGAAGCCTTTGCTCCAAGCACACCATAAAATCTAGTAAAATAAAAAGCAGGGTAAATCAATAATTTCAATGATACAGAGCAAGATTACATGACTGCTGGCAATGGCTGAAGGGCCATGAGCCCCTGTTTTTACTCAGTTTTGAAAACCATCAGGGGTAAATTCCAAACCAAAATACTCAGCAGATCTCTGACCATGTGATAAACCCAGTGTGAAGAGGTGGGGAAGGTTCACAGATGCAGGGAGAGCCCTTCCACTAGGCCTATCTCCATGCTCTGAATCCCAGGAGCTTGGACCAGTCCAGGTTCCAGCAAAGTTCCTGGACACAAATACAGGCCATGCCTGTGCCTGGCTGCCCTTGAGTCTGAGATCTGAAGGGTTTTAGTGCTGCAGCTGGTCACCACCATCAATCCATCAAGACATCCGCAACAGAGACAAAGTGTCCCAAAAGGCTCAGAGGAAATGTCACCCTTGCTAGGATTTCAGCAGTGTATTTGGCCTATACAGAAAGACCCAGCTATGGTTTCTCAGCCTGATTTATATGGTCATATAACCAGTTTTCTTCTAGAATGGAGGTGAGCTAGTGTCTGCAGACATGCATGTTTCACGTTGAAGATGCATTGGGTACCCAGTGGCTAACAGACTCAGTACCTAGCTACATCATTCAAGTGAGGGGAAAGTCCTGAGAAAGCTGGTTCATCCCAGACTTAGCATTTCCAAAGCAGGATGGGGAAGTGAGGGACAGGGGACCCTGAAAGGTCCTGAAGGATGCCAGTTAGCTTTAAGATACCCCCACATTAAGCTTCTTTCACCACTGGTCTCTCCCAAAGAATGAGACACTCAGTTGAGTGCCACCAACTGAATTATGATAGCACTTGATTCTCAATCCTGTTCTGTCTGCAGACTGGGAGTCTTTGGATACGTAAGTGGCCGTGGCTACTGGCTCCTGACCTGTAAAATGGGAATGATCACATCCATGGCTTCATATGTATACTGAGCCCTGAAATGAGTAGATGAGGGCATGTCTCAAACCTTGAGAACATAGTGCAAAAGCCTGGTAGATGAGATCTGTTATTGCTCTGGGTGCCAAGTGGGAACAAGTCTTGACTCTGTTTGTGTGTACATCCACTCTAGTGTATGCAGGGCATTGAGAACAGAACTCTTTGCCTTCCTCCTCCTTCTCTCTCTACCCCTGACAGTTCCCAGCAAGGCCATCCCAGATGTTCCCAAAGTATCACCAAAGGTTATTGGAAGTTTGCACCACAGGCTCCCCTCAGACAGCAGAACAATCCTGTTCCTGAGAGTTCTCCAGTGCCTGCCAGTAAGTGAGTAAGTCCTGGGGTGTCATGAAGTGGCAGGTCACAATTTTCTGAAAGCGACACACAGAGAAGCGTAAGCCACCTGGGAAAAAGGTCTGTTTGGTGTGGAGTTCCTCAGGCCGGATCTTCAGCTTAGCTAGGCAGAGTCCAACAAACACATCCTCCAGCTTGAGGAATGGAACACTCTCTGAGATATTGTATACTTTGCTGGCCACATCACTAGAAAAGACATAACCTGTCCCAGAGCAAAATGGTGGGTATTTTTCCCAGGGATATTCAAATTTACTCACAAACCACTTGTTGAACTTCTGCCTGATGGGAAGATCATTGGACTTTATGTAGCCCGTGAAGAACCTGGAGGTTTTGTTTTTTTTCAGCAGCAGGTCAGTCAGATAGCCAACATTCACAAACATGTCTGAGTCTGTCTTCATCACAAAAGCTGCCTGCGGACAGAAGTGGTGGACCCATTCCATGCCCATCAATGTCTTCAGGGTCAAGTTGTAATAGTCATCCTTGAAATCCTTCTGGATGATGTCACGGTGCTGCTTGCCCTCCTGGGCTGTGGCATTCATCTCATCGGTGCTGTCTGAGGCCCCCAGGAGGAAGAGGGTCTTCACAAGCTGTCCCTGCACCTCTGTTTCTCTACCCCATGTCTTGCGGATGGCCATGCGAGCTGCCAGCTGCTTGTGGGACGAAGTCACCAGCAGCACAAGGAAAGGTGGCTTCTGCTTGCAGTCTATATCTGGAAGCTGGAGAAACTTCCCGTGACCTTTCTTGAAAACAAATGGCAGTTCTTTGAAAGGCTCCATGCTGAAGTACAAGCAAAGAATGCCCATCATCAGAATGAAAGCATAAACCAGCCTCATCTTCATGAAGGCCATCTGAAAGAACAAAGACAAACTGCCAGGTCTCCCAAGAGAGAGGGTGGAGGAACAGATATGCAAACACATGGAGATCAGAGGGCTCTGTTCTGGTGTTCAAAACCTCGTAGTAGGGCCAGAATTTATACTTTATGAGCTACTTACAGAGAAGTATTTGATAGTTCCCAGCACAAGGCTAGAGAGACTACTCAGTGGTTAGGAGCACTTCTTGCCATCAACCACCTGTATCTGCTGTCCCAGTGGATCCAATGCCCTCTTCTGGTCTCTGTGGGCACTGAACACGTGGTGCACAGATAAACATGCAGACGAAATTTCCTTATATGTAAACTAAAAACTTTTAAATTTTGCCCGAAAAGTACCAAACAAAGGAAAAATAGATACTTAAGGAAATGGAACTGTGAATCTGTGTAAACAGTACACATTATATATGTGTACTGCATTATACCAAACCTCACATATACACAATTTAAAAATAAACTTTTAAAAAATATGAGTTGATGTGCCAGGTAGGTGAGATAGATGAAGAAATCCATGGTTTAGAAAACTCTGGAGGGGCTGGAGAGATGGTTCAGAGGTTGAGAATATTGGCTGCTCTTCCAGACTTCCCAATTTCAATTCCCAGAAACCACATGGAGGCTCACAGCCATCTATAATGAGACCTGATGCCCTTCTCTGACATGCAGGCGTGCATGCAGAGCACTCATACATAAAATATAAAGAAGAAAAAGAAAGAAAGAAAGATCTGGACTCCTTCAACACATAGAAATGGAAGCCATTCCTCTACAGTGAAGCACACAGGAGAGCCTGCCATGCTGTCCCCCAATGCCAGACTTACAGCTTGGGATTCTAGATGCTGATCCCAGCTCTGGGAACTGCCAGCCCTTCACTGATGGGGTATTCAAACTCCTTGTCAGTAGATGGGACCAGATCTCCCAACAGATCCTCAGCTCTGATCTCTGGTGACTCCATGGCCAAGAATGTCACAATGCATCTAGACAGCCTGTAGGTCTGGAAGCAGTGCATTCTGGGTACAAGCACAGATCTGGAAGCAGAGCATTCTGGGTGCAAGCACAGGTCTGGAAGCAGTGCATTCTAGGTGAAAGCACACGTCTGAAAGCAGTGCATTCTGGGTACAAAAGCAGCACTTAGCCACAGTCTCCTCTGCTCTTATTAAGCATGCTCAAAATTCAACTCTTAACACATTGAGTTCCTGGCAGGCTCATGTGTTTGAACTCTTGGTCAGCTGCTGATGCTGCTGTTGGAAAAGGTTGTAGAACCCTTTTTGAGATGGGGTCGAACTACAAGAAGTGACTCCTGGGGGATGAGTGCTGAGTTTATAGCACTGTCCACTTCATGTCCTCTGCCTCCTGATCCACAAGTTATGAGTAATAATCTCATACCCTGCTACCACAGCAACAAACTGCTCCCAGTGGTGTGTATGTGTTCCTGCTGCAAAGGAGAATCACCTCGAGTCAGGATTCAAAGTAAATACCCACATAAGTCATTTCTCTTTAGGTATTTGGCCATAGCAATGAGAAAAGTAATGAACACAAAAGGAGCTCTGGTTTTCTGATTTGCACAATTACCTTGAAACTCTAGAAACCTGGAGAGTGGTAAGTTTGAGATCACTGGTGTTAGTGTTGTAACAATGAGAAAGAAAGACACTCACTTTTGTTGAGCAAGAAATCAGCTCCCTCCAGAGGGCTAAGTCACAGGGTAGAAGCCACGATGAAATGAATTCCTTGTGAGGATCAGTGCTGACCGTGGCCAAGGTTCCACCTTATCTTCTGAGACAATCTTCTGGACTCGGTTTGTCTACCAAAAATGAAGCTTGTGTCTCTCAGGAATAACTAGGAGAGAAAATAATAGCATTCAAGTTGTTTTCATTTTACTTCATGCTTTGCCCTCTCCCTGTGTGACCTCGAGCAAGTGTGTGAGCTGCATTCCTGGACTCAGTTTTGTGACTTCTAACATAGGTACAGCTGAGGCACAGTGTCAACCATATGACTCAGTTGACTATAACAACAAACCAGTATCTGAGAATCCTCTGATGTCTGATAGATGAAGATAGGCCCTGTGGTGGTTTGTGGGAGAATGGCCACTGTGGGTTTATATGTTTGACGACTTTGTCATCAGTGGGTGGAAGTTTTTGGGAAGGATTAGGGGTGTGGCTTTGGTGGAGGAGGTGTGTCACTGGATGTGGGCTTGAGGTTTTCAAAATCCACACCATTACCACTGTGCTCTTTCTTCCTCATGGCTGTGAATCAAGGTGTGAGCTCTAAGCTGTTCCCGCCATTCAGGTCTTTGCTGTCATCATGGACACTAACCCTCTGGCACTACAAGACCAACTCTATGCTTTTACGAGATCCTTTGCTCATGGTGTTTCACCACAGCAAGGGAAAATAATTAACACAGAAGTTGGTACCAGGGAGTGGGATAGAGCTTGACAGGCCTGACCTTGTTGTGTTTTGGAGGAATGTAAAAGACAGTGGGGCTTTGGATGAGGAAAATGGTTGAACACTGAGTGCTGAGCTTAATGGGCCATCCTAGTAGGAGTGTGGCAGTAGTGCTGTGGACCGTGGGGGTCACCTCAAGAGGTTTCAGAGGGGAGCAATATTAGTAACAGGGATAGAGACAATTCTTGTGATATTTTGACAAAGAATGGGGCTGCTTTCTGTCCTTGTATCAAGAATTTGCATGATGCTAAACTGAAGAGTAAGGGAGTTTGAATGTGGTAGTTTGAATGCAATTGATCCTCATAAGTGCATAAGGAATGACACTATTAGGATGTGTGACTTTCTTGGAGTAGGTGTGGCCTTGTTGGAGGTCATGCTGTCTCTTCCCAGCAATAGAAACACTAGGACAGTTGCTCTGGAAGAGCAATTTCCAGACAGGCTAATACTGACTTTCTCATGTGGTTACTCATGATACCCTTATGCAAATATACAATAAAAAAGAGCATGTGGAACAGAAATTAATATAAAATGTTTGAAGAGAAAAAGAGCACCAGATGGATTTAATGTTGGAACCCAGGCTTGTGCTGAAAGAGATAAGGAGATTAAAGAAAGGCCTGATCCAAACTAGAATAATGCGAGGGTGTCCTCAGGGCAAGACCCCACTCATCTAATCTTCCATCTTGTAAGAGGGAGGCCTAAGGAATTTTCTGTTCCTAAAGAGCAACAACAAAGGATAGATCCTGCAAACAGGATTCAAGGAGGCATCCAGACTTGAAACTGTCACCCACAAGGTTCTGGGATAAGGGGTTGTGGAGTCTTTCTCTGTGGTTAAGGAGAGCTGAGGAGGCCAGACAGTAGTTTATGTTAAGAAATCCCCTGCAAGAGCTGGAAGCCCCGAGAGTTCATTGCATGAAACTGAAACTGAAGCTTGGGTTGCTAAGCCTGGAGACTCTAAGGTGTCAGACTTGCCAGAGCCATGGATGTTTGCCAAAAAGAGCTTCACAGAGGAGTGGGGCAGGAGAGGGATGTGTAGTGTGGGGAGCAAAGCTGGAAGGGAAGGGCCAGCTAAGCCCAGTGACACTGGGTATGGAGCCGTGTTTCGTTTCCATTTTGCTTTTATCCAATATTTCTTCACTATGCTCCTTTTCCTCCACTTGGAATGATGATGTATATTCCCTGCCATTGTGTGTTGAATGTATATAATATGTTTTTTGATTATGTTTTACAGGTGGTTACAGTAAAGAGACTGCCTTAGTCTCAAAAGGAGATTTTAGACTTTTAAACTGAGTTGACATTTGAAAGACAATGGGATTTCTGAAGGTGGACTAAATCCATTTTGCAGTTCAGTATAGCTACAAGTCTGTGGAGTCAGAGAGTGAACTGTGGTGGTTTGAATAGGAATGACTCAGAGCAGTATTCTCAGAGAACCTGAATTCAGGTCCTAACACCCATGTCAAGAGGTTCACAACTAGCTGCAACTGCAGTTCTAGGGAATCAACCACCTTCTTCTGGCCTCAGTAGGCAACTATATTCTATGTGAAAACCCACACAGAGAGACATAAGCACATAAAAACTTTAAAAACTTCATTTTTAAAAATCATTAGTGTGTGTATGTGTATGTTTTGTGTGTGTTTACAGTACAATGCAAGTGTGGAGTTCAGACAAAAACTTGCTGGAAGCCCAGTTTTCTCCTCTCACCATGTGATTCCAGGTCTCATGTCATCAGGTCTTGGGGACAAAGTACCTTTACCTCCAAGGTCCCTTTACTCAGGACACATCACAGAGGTAAAGGTAACTTTTCTCTAGACACTTAACAGAGGTTAACCATTCCCCTTCTCCACTGCATCACCCTCTATGTAAACACTGAATGGCAGTCCATGGCCAAAGTAGATGCCATACCCAATGCCAACACTCCCTGGATTTTCTGTTCCCATAAATGTAGCAACATTTTTCCTATCTATAATAGAATTACCAAGAAACTGTCCAGAGTGACACCCTCAGTATTCTCATGTACACAGTAGGTATATGTGCCTTGAGTTGAAAGGGAACCTTCCTCTTAGTAGACTTGGAGAGACACTGGACCATCAGGAAATAGATTAGGACAGCATTTTTCTTGAAGGACATGATGTCACTGTGTATCCTCAGATTGCAGCCCCAAGCTTCTGGTAGGCAGGAACATTTGGTCACTGTATGTGGAGTCAACCAAATGTGGGCAGTGTGGCATACATGAGTGACTAAGCTTGGGGCTGGGGAACAATCTTTGTACACTGTAAACAAGTACTGCTCTCATTATTAATAAAAAGCTTATCAGCTGATAGCTAAATAGGAGGTATAGGCAGGACAGCCAGACTAAGAGGATGCTGGGAGGAAGAAGAGCAGAGTCAGGAGTTGCCAGCAGATGCAGAGAGAAGCAAGATGGGTGTTCTGTACTCAAAAAGGTACCAAACCATGTGGAATAAAATAGATAAGAAATATGGGTTAATTTAAATATAAGAGTTAATTAGTAATAAGCCTGAGTTATTGGTCAAGCATTTCTAATTAAGCCTTGGTGTGTTTATTTGGGAGCTGCTGGTGTGACAGAAACCTCTGTCTACACCTTAGGTCATTTAATCTTTAAGCTATGGAACTGAAAAGATCCATTCTGATGAGTGTAGCAGAGAGGAGAAAGCAGGTAGTGACTAAGGGTGATGCACAAGGAATGAACTCATAGGTCACCCACAGCTTGAAGCCAGAGAAGAGCAATGGTTCCTCCCGTGAATCCCATCCCAGTATTACCAGGCAAGACTAAGCCAGTCCTTCTCAGAGAAAGGCCATTCCATGATTTGACAGGAAGACAAGCCTCAGGCCACATACTATTCTCTTTCTAAAAAAGAAAGACCTCCACCAAAATTATATAAGCTACAGAAACCACATACTGAGGAAAAGTGTTTCCAAGAGTGAGATGGGGCAGACATCCTTCATAGCTTCGACCAGTCATGGAATGGCAGGGCACAGTGAAATCTTTGGCAATGCCCAGATCCAAATGGGGCCATCAGCTTCAAGTTCCTAGCTGGAATTCAGCTCTTTTCCCATTGGGTGAGGGCCAGGCAGAGTAGCCCACACAGCTCCTGCAATGTGCTGGCTAATTTATATCAGCTTGACTGGCCATGGGGTACTCTCAGACACTTAGGTAAATATTATGTTGGATGTGTATGAGATAGTGTTTAGGAATGAAAATAGCATTCAAATGGGTGGACCTTCCATGACAGTGAAAACAGACCAAAAATTGGTCTGTTCAAAAGGACTGCTTCATTGAGATGACTGCCATTCCCTGTGTTCAGGTGAAACACCTTCATTTTGTGGTAACACCTTAAGTATAACTTTATAAATAATGATAGTGACCCTTAAAGAGGAAATGAAAAATTCCCTTAAAGAAATGGAGAAAAAGACAAACAAAAACATGGAAAAAAAATCAATAAATATCTTAAAGAAAGCCAAAAAAAAAAACCAATCAAACAGGCAAAGCAAACAGTTCAAGCAGTTCAAGACTTAAAAATTGAAATAGAGTCAATAAAGAAAACACAAACCAAAGGAAACCTGGAAATGGAAACTCTAGGTAAATGAACAGGAACTACAGATGCAAGCAGAGCTAACAGATTGGAAGAGATGGAAGAGAGAAACTCAGGAGTTGAAGATACAATTGAGGAAATATATTCATTGGTCAAAGAAAATGTCAAATCCATCATATCCTTAATGCAAACATCCAGGAAATCTGGGACATCATGAAAAGATCAAACCTAAGAATAATAGGGATAGAAGAAGGAGAAGAACTCCAGCTCAAAGGCACAGAAAATATGTTCAACAAATCATAGAAGAAAACTCCCCCAACCTAAAGAAGGACATGCCTATGAGGGTACAAGAAGCTTACAGAACTTACAGAAGCTTACAGACTGGACAAGAAAAAAAGTACCCTTGCCACATAATAATCAAAACACTAGACATACAGAATAAAGAAAGAATATTAAGAACACCCATATATGTGGAAAAAAACACTACTAAAGATTAAATCACACATCAAACCACACACTAATGGGGGAGACTTTAACACCCCACTCTCCCCAATGGACAGGTCAACCAGAAAGAAACTTAACAGAGAAATAAGAGAACTAACAAATGTCATGATGCAAATGGACTTAATATACACCCAAAGAACATTTCACCCAAACACAAAACAATATACCTTCTTCTCAGCATCTCATGGAACCTTCTCAAAAATTGACCACATCCTTGGTCACAAAGCAAACTTCAACAGATACAAAAAATTGGAATAATCCCTTATATCTTATCGGATCACTATGGCTTAAAGTTAGAGTTCAACAACAACACTAATTGTAGAAAGTCTAAAAATTCATGGAAATTAGACAATTTTCAACTGAATCACCCCTGGGTCAATGAAGAAATAAAGAAGGAAATTAAAGACTTCCCAGATTTCACTGAAAATGAACATACAGCATACCCAAAACTATGGGACACAAGGAAAGCAGTGCTAAGAAGAAAGTTCACAGCACCAAGTGCCTACATAAAGAAAGTGGAGAAATCTCACACTAGTGACTTAACAGCACACCTGAAAGCTCTAGAACAACAACAAAAAATCAGACTCACTCAGGAGAGTAGATGACAGGAAATAATCAAAATGAGGGTTGTAATCAATAAAACAGAAACAACAACAAAAAATGAAGAATCAATGAAACAAAGAATTGATTCTTTGAGAAAATCAACAAGATAGACAAACCCTATTCAAACAAACCAAAGGTCAGAGAGAGAACACCCAAATAAACAAAGTCAGAAATGAAAAGGGGGAGATAACAACAGATGCTGAGGAAATCCAAAGAATCATTATGTCATACTTTGAAAACCTGTACTCTACAAAATAGGAAAATCTAAAAGAAATGGACAATTTTCTATATAGGTACCACATACCCAAACTAAATCAAGCCAGATAAACAATTTAAATAGACCTATAAAGCCTAAGGAAATACAAACAGTCATCAAAAGCCTCCCAACCAAAAAAGTTCCAGGGCTGGAAGACTTCAGCGTAGAATTCTACCAGAACTTCAAAGAAGAGCTAATACGCATACTCCTCAAATTGTTCCACACAATAGAAACAAAAAGAACATTGCCAAACCCTTTTCATAAGGTTACAGTTTCCCTGATAACCCAAACCACACATCGACTCAATTAAGAAAGAGAATTACATACTAATTTCCCTTATGAACATTGATGCAAAAATACTCAATAAAATCCTGGCAAACTGAATCAAAGAACACATCAGAAATATCATCCACCAGGTGGTGTGGGAGGTTCTTCAGTCTGTGTGTTGATTTTATTGGTTAATAAATAGAGAAAACTGGCTTGGTTTATAGCATGGGAGGAGGAAGGCAGAGTGAGGAGATGCCATGGAGCTGTTGCTAAAGATGTGCTGAAACTTTGCTGGTAGGCTACAACTTTGTGGTGATGCACAGATTAATGGAGATAGGTTAAATAAAGATGTAAGAGTTAGCCAATAAGAAGCTAGAGCTAATGGGCCAATCAGTGACTTAATTAATACAATTTCTGTGCAATTATTTTGGGTCTAAGCTAGCCAGGCATCCAGGACGAACAAGTGACCCTTCCTCCTCCAACAACCCGGACCAATTAGACTTCATCCCAGAGATGCAGGGATGATTCAACATATGAAAATCTGTCAATGTAATCCACCATTTAAATAAACTGAAAGAAAAAAATGATCATCTCACTAGATGGTGAAAAAACCTTTGACAAAATCCAATATCCCTTCATGATAAAGGTCTTGGAGAAATCAGGGATACAAGAAATGTATCTAATGCTGAAAAAGCATTTGACAAAATACAATATCCCTTGGTCGTAAAGGTCTTGGAGAGAGCAGGGATACAAGGAACATACCTAAACATAATTAAGGCAATATACACCAAGCCAACAGCCAACATCAAACTAAATGGAGAGAAACTCCCAGCGATTCCATTGAAATCAGGAACAAGACAAGGTTTTCCACTCTCTCCACACCTATTCAATATAGTTCTTGAGGTCCTAGCTAGACACCAAAGGGAGATCAGGGGAATACAAGTTGGAAAAAAAGAAGTCAAACTATCACTGTTTGCTGATGATATGATACTTTACATAAGTGACCCCAAAAATTCTACCAAAAACTTCTACAACTCATAAACACTTTCAGCAATGTAGCAGGACACAAGATTAACTCAAAAAAATCAGTAGCCTTCCTGTATACAGATGATAAAAGAGCTGTGGAAAGATATCAGAGAATCAACAACATTCACAATAGCCACAAATAGCATAAAATATCTCAGAGTAACTCTAACCAAACAAGTGGAAGACTTGTATGACAAGAAATTTAAATCTTTGAGTAAATAAATTGAAGAAGACACCAAAAAGTGGAAAGACCTCCCATGCTCTTGGGTAGGCAGAATTAATATAGTAAAAATGGCAATCTTACTGAAAATAATCAACAGATTCAATGCAATGCCAATCAAAATTCCAGCAAAATTCTTCAAAGAGTTGAAAGAACAGAACTCAACTTCATTTGAAAAAGCAAAAAGCCCAGGATAGCCAAAACAATTTTGGGCAATAAAGGAACTTCTGGAGGCATCACAATCCCTGACTTCAAACTCTACTACAGAGCCACAGTACTGAAAACAGCCTGGTACTGGCATAAGAACAGACAGGAGGACCAATGGAACTGAATAGAAGACCTGGATATCAATCCACACATCTTCGAACATCTTCTTTGATAAAGAAGCAAAAAAATATCAAATGGAAAAAAGAAAGCATATTTAACAAGTGGTGCTGGCATAACTGGATATCAACATGTAGAAAAATGAGAATAGACCCATATTTATCACCATGAACAAAACTCAAGTCCAAATGGATCATAGACCTCAACATAAAAACAACCACACTGAACCTCATAAAAGAGAAAGTGGGAAGTACACTTTGATTCATTGGCACAGGAGACCACTTCCTAAATAGAACCCCAAAAGCACAGACACTGAGAGAAACAATTAATAAATGAGACCTCCTGAAACTGAAAAGCTTCTGTAAAGCAAAGGACATGGTCAACAAGACAAAACAACAGCCTACAGAATGGGAAAAGATCTTTACTAACCCCATATCAGACAGTGGTCTAATCTCCAAAATATACAAAGAACTCAAGAAATTGGACCCCAAAAATCACATAATACAATAAAAAATGGAGTACAGACCTAAACAGAGAACTCTCAACAGAGGAATATGAAATTGCTGAAAGACACTTAAGGAAATGTTCAACATCCTTAGTCATCAGAGAAATGCAAATCAAAGCAACTCTGAGATTCCATCTTACACCTGTAAGAGTGGCCAAGATCAAAAATACTGATGACAACTTATGCTGGAGAGGTTGTTGGGAAAAGGGAACACTTCTGCATTGCTGGTGGGAATACAAGCTGGTACAACCCCTTTGGATGTCAGTGTGGTACTTTCTCAGAAAATTAGGAAACAACCTTCCTCAAGACCCAATAATTCCACTTTTAGGTTATATCCAAAAGATGCTGAATCATGCCACAAGGACATGTGCTCAACTATGTTCATAGCAGCATTGTTTGTCATAGGCAGAACCTGGGAACAACCTAAATGCCCCTAGATCAAAGAATGGATTTTAAAAAAATGTGGTACATTTTCACAATGGAGTACTACACAGCAGAAAAAAATAATGACATCTTGAATTTTGCAGGAAAAGGGATGGAACTAGAAAACATTATTTTGAGTAAGGTAACCCAGACGCAGAAAGACAATTATCACGTGTACTCACTCATAGGTGGTTTTTAAAGAAAGCAAAGAAAGCCAGCCTACAAACCACAATCCCAGAGAACTTAGACAACAATATGGACACTAAGAGAGACTTACATAGATATAATCCATATGAGATATAGAAAGTATAAAAAGACAAGATCTCCTGAGTAAATTGGGAGCATGGGGCCTTGGGGGAGGGTTGAAAGGGGGAGGGGAAAGGCAGGAAGGAAAGGAGAGAAAAATGTAGAACTCAATAAATACCATGAAAAAAAGAAATGTATCTAAACATAATAAAAGCAATATACAGCATGCCAACAACCAACATGAAATTAAAAGGTGAGAATCCTAAAGCAATTCCACTAAAATCAGGAACAAGACAAAGTTGTTCACTCTCTACATATCTATTCAATATAGTACTTGAAGTTATAGCTAGAGAAATAAAACAACAAAAGGAGATAAGGGGATACAAATTGGAAAGGAAGAAGACAAACTTTTGCTATTTGCAGATGATATAATAGCATATATAAGTGACCCCAAAAATTCTACCAGGGTACTTCTACAACCCTTCAGCTTCAAACTGTGGCAGGAAACAAGATCAACACACACACAAAAAAAATCAGTAGCTCTCCTATAGACAAATGCTTAAAAGTCTGAGAATAAAATCAAAGAAGCATCACCTTTACAATATCCAAAAATAACATAGAATATCTTAGGGTAACATTAACCAATGAAGTGAAAAACTTGTACAAAAAGAACTTTAAGAAATTGAAGAAGATATCAGAAAATGGAAAAATTTCCCTAGCTCTTGGATAGGTAGGATCAACATAATAAAAATGGCAATCATACCAAAAGCAATCTACAGATTATTCAGTCCCCATCAAAATCCCAACACAATTCTTCACAGACCTTGAAAGAAAAATATTTAGCTTCATATGCAGAAAAAAAAAACAATAGCCAAAACAATGCTGTACAAGAAAGGAACCTGTTAGGAAAACTCTTCCCCCTATAAGCCTTCTCCAGCTTCACCCTCTGCTGACAAGTTTTAAGAACCGAACTATGAGGAGCCATGTTCAAAAGGTCCAGATCTATTTTCACAGCCTTTGAGAAAGGGCAAATTGGGAGCCCAGTAGGAATACACTGATACCTAAAACAGCTGCTGTCAGGAAATACGCATTAAGAGAAAGACAAATAAGTGAACTCCCACACAGCTGTGAAATACAAACAACATATGCACTGTGTGCTAACACAACAGACACTGTTGTAGAAAGGAACTACACAAGGATGGACACATTTATATGAAACAGGAAAAACCTTTCCACAGTAGTGGAAGACAGAGCAGTGATTATCTTTGGTGAGGGATTATTAACTGGAAGGGACAAAAGGAACATTTTGGAGAGAGCTAAATACATCCTATTCTTGATCAGAATGGTGTCTAAAAGGGTATAATTTTACGTTAATATCCATTGAACCAGACAGCTAAGACCTGTGCCTTTTGTTCTAGGCACACACTATGTAATGTGGTTTGAATGAGAAATGTCCCCAAAGGCTCATGTGCTTGAACACTTGGTCCCCAGTTGATGGTGACATTTGGGGAGGCTATGAAACCTTTAGGAGGTGGAGCTTTGCTGGAGAACTTACATCATTAGGGACAGGCATTGGGGATTTGTCTCCTACTCCAACCTCCTGCTCGCTCTCTCTCTCTCCCCCGCCTCTCTCTCTCTCTCTCTCTCTCTCTCTCTCTCTCTCTCTCTCTCTCTCTCACACACACACACACACACACACACACACACACACACAAAGCTGTTCTCATTCCAGCTCAATCCCAGCATGGTGTGTCATGCTCCACACCTCCGTTCTGAATCCCTCATCACATGGAGAACAGGGTAACTAACTTCTTCAAACTACAGTGTGGTAGCATCCACATAGGGTACTCAGGGATGCCAGCTTGGTTCTGCCCCTTGTGCCCCACCTTTTCAAGAGCCTTTGTGGGTACCAGCTTTCCTGTTTATGAATAGAAATTTCCTCTCCATGGATAACTGGAAAGTCCAAAGAATAAGAACCTTGCTCCAAGCTCTCGCTAACATTCCAAGCCTTGTCTCTAGGACAAAGAGCACAGCCAGGGACACACCCCTCAATGAATAATTTACATTGATAAAATTTTTGCTTCGTTGATATAAATTTAAGGTCAATTTTGTTATATGTATACGTATATGTATATCTATTTCTGATATTGATTAAGGTATTGTGATTGTGTAGTTCATTTAAAAATGTAATGTATAATTAGAAAATGTAAGTTCTTAGTGAATAATCATCAATAATAGTCAAGCTTGTCATGTTATATTTTCTAGATATATAGAGATATATTTCAGTTAGATAGACATTCTTCATATCTTTCAAAGACTGCAGAATATGGCATTTAATCTTTTAATAACTTAGGGTTTTCATGACAATAAGACACATCTGCTCCTGGCAGCACCAGCTACTTCAAGAGGAAGATGGGCATTGAAGAGGCTCTTTATGTAATTTGATAGCCATTTGGGCAAGAAACTGCTTTTGCCTGGATTGTTGCATAAACTGGACACAGACAACCCGCAGAGAGAGGACTGCTGAACTTGCCTAAAGGTGAGATGGTCTTTTGGGGTTCCTGATTAATGAATAAGTCTGCGAGACATTCTGCAGGACACAGCAGATAATGACTGAACTGTCTTTGAAATTTCCTGCTTCATGGAAATGTCTGCTGGATACTATGAACCTGAATGCTGAAGATGGATGCCCCAACGGTACAGAGGAACTTTGGGTGACTGTCCAGGCAGCAAGATGTCTCTGTCATTTCTAGAGTTTTGGAAGTTGCTTACTTCTTGTTTACTTACGTAATATTATATCCTTCTGGAGTCTTTGATGGAGTTGAAGAATAGATAGATAGTTATAGTTTTCCATTGTTATGATAAAAGATAAAATAGATATAAATATTGTAATTGCAATTCTTGCTTGATATCTGTTTTTGTTATATGTAATTTTACTATGTTAAAGTTAAACCTTTTCTTTTTTGTTTAAACAGAAAAAGGGGAAATGATGGAGGAGGGTCATCTGTCTATGTGTTACTCTCATTGGTTAATAAAGAAACTGCCTTGGCTTTTTGATAGGGCAGGATTTAGATAGGTGGAGTAGACAGAAGAGAATGCTGGGAGAAGGAAAGCATAGTTGGTCAGACGCCATGGAGTCATCTACCAGGTCAGACATGCTGAATCTTTCCCGGTAAGCCAGCACCTCGTGGTGCTACACAGATTATTAGAAATGGGTTAATCAAGATGTGAGAGTTAGCCAGTAAGAGGCTAGAGCTAATGGGCCAAGCAGTGTTTAAAGGAATACAGTTTTTTGTGTAATTATTTTGGGTAAAGCTATCCGGGTGGCAGGACACAGCCTGCTGCTCCTTCGACAAAGGAGGTTAAGTCTTTTTTATTTGTTTTTAGAAAAAATAAGTTGGCGACTTCAATATACCAAAAAAAAAAATCAAAGCAACAGGGTTTTCTTCTTAACAAAAATCAAACAAAACTACCTAATAGCTACAAAAAAAATTTAAAGATCTGTAGAATGACATCAATTGCAATGTTGGGTATTTTGACCATCCAAGTTAGAAACTATGAGAATTTTGTATTAGATCCTTGGCCATGAAAGCCTGATGAAAAAAAGTATAGAATATATCCTTGCATCTTTTGTACCCTGCAAAGGGTTGAATGAAAATGTCCCCACAGGCTCATATATTTGAATACTGGGTTCTCAATTGATGGAACTCAACTGGGAAGGACTAGGAGGTGTGGCCTTGGAGAAGGTGTGACATTGTTTGGGCTTTGAGGCTCATCATCCTGTTTTCTCTCCCTACATCATATTTGTGGATCGGATGGAAGCTCTCAGCTACTGCTCCAGGGCAATGTCAGCCTGCCTGCTGCCATATTCTCCACCATGATGTCCATAAATTCATGCTCTGAAACTGTACACCCTAAATAAACTCTTTCTTCTAAAATTGCATTGGTCATGATGTCTTATCACAGCACTATGAAAGTACCTTTGACAAGTGGCAAGGGCTTCACCAAGTCCAATCCCTTGTTCTTGACCATGCAACTACCTTAACACTCATGGCTTTTCTTGGTGAGCAAATTCAGCACTCTGAAAGACATGGCTCCCATGGTCTGCATGCTGGTTTGTCTAGTCCTGGTGACTCCCCAATGCCCAGCCCTCATGAAAGTTTTTGTGCCTTGGTCAGCCCCACCCTGTGTGGCTCTTATGCCCCCCATGTTCAACACCCCTGTCTACTACCACATGTCTCCACTTTCTGCCAGCTCCTCCATAGGCTACTCACATCACCAATGTGCTTTGTTGTGCAGGGAACCAGGGAGCTGGCCTGGCCTATCTGCTTTAAGAGGCATCATAAGTTTTTCCTGCTAGAATCCATAGCTCCTGGTGCACCCTGTGCCTTCCAGTACCTGAAAGACCAAGGCACTCCCTCAGACAATGAAGCATTCAGACTACTTTGTGTTTCTCTGTATGTTCCCTCAGAAGTCAAGGAAACAGAGAAGCCTGAGAGGACAATTGTTCTCAGACATTGATCTTCTGTACCCTGTGTAGTTTGCAAACTTCACTGTATCCTGGAAACTGTAGCTTTATTGATCCTGGCAACTGCTGCTACATTCTGTTTCTGATAAAGATCTCAAAAGTCTGTTTGCTCTCAGAAAAATGCCACAGTCTTATTTGTATTGTGACCATCCAAATGGCGTGACTTAATTCCCCATGGCTACATTAGGTGACACTGGTGTGGTAATAAATTTGGGCACTTACAGCACTGTATTATATGGATTTAATTACAAAGTTGTATAGCCCACCTTATCATTAGTTGACAACTCCAGAGAACCAGTTATCATCTATCTGCATTTTCTACTGTTGTAGACTCTGTTTGGACAGATGATTCAGCACATGGCCATCCAAAGGAAAGTTTTGAGCCAATAGATGAGAATGGAAGAGATTCCTGTCTCCAAATTCCCACATTTGTTGATTCATTTTTGCCATTTTGAAGCAGATACTTGGTTTATGTGGCTTCTCAACTACTGATTGAAATGTTGATTGAATCAGATATGTTTGCTTTCTGCATCTTTTCAAAGAAATTTTCATGATTTCTGAAAGGTGAGCCTGGTTTACTATATAAAAGAAGTGGTCAGGTATTTCACCCCCTGCTGTTTATGGGTGTGGCTTCAGGGCTAGTGGGTGGTTAGAGACCCAGTGTGCTTCTGGGACATGTTCAGCACTGGGGTGCTCTAGTGTCCCTGCTGCTAGCTTCCCCGAGCACTGGGAAGTCCTTATCACACAACTGTTTTCCCTTCTTTCTGTTGAAAATGGACTTTTAAAAAAGCACTGATGGCTGATTTTTCATAAGTGATTAGCTCCAAGAATGCAGGGAGGAAGAATAAATGTGGCCATGTGTGTCCACCAGCTGCCAAAATCAACACTCAAGCCTAAAACTTCTCTGGGAAGTATTTCTTCCTTGGTGACTCTGCTGAACAATGAAAGGTGTAGGTGGACATGGAGTGCTTATTATTCTCCTTCCCCTTTCACTACTGCCTGACCTGGCTCATGGCATTTCCCAAAGGCTGTCACTTAGGAAGAAATTTAGCTAGATCAGCTGGAATCAGTAACTAGCCACCTTTATTCAGAAGTCAAAAGTCCAATCTCCCCAGTTTGCCTTTGGCCAGCAGAGACTCTGAACAGAACCTCATCTAGGCATCATTGTTCACTGCCCCTTTATCCACATAAACATCCCTCACACCATGTGAAAATACAGAGATTCTACATGTATCTGATATGGAGCAGATGCTGGGACATACACCAAAGCAATGCCAGATATTCACATGGCTTGTGGCAAGAAAGCCATCCAATATTTGTGCATTCTGGTATATGGCTAAGAAATCATCAAGAAGGAAGGGCATTATGATATGGGAAGTCCTTCTGTATATGTGTTGTTTTTATTGGTTAATGAATAAAGAATCTTCTCTGGCCTGTGATAGGGCAGAATAGAGCTAGGCAGGAAAACTAAACTGAATGCTGGGAGGAAGAACACAGAGTCAGTGAGACACCATGGAGCTGCTGAAGCAGACAGATGCTGGAACTTTGCCCAGTAATCCACAGACTCATATATATATATATATATATATATATATATATATATATATATATATATGGGTTAGTTTAACATATAGGAGCTAGCTAGAAAGATGCTTAATCTATTTTTAAGTAATATAGTTTCTGTGTGGTTATTTTGGGTCTGAGTGACCAGGGAACAAGGAGCCTCTGCCAACAATTTGGTACCAACATAGTCAAGTATATCCACATAAAACCCAAGAGAGCTTGGAAAGGAGTTCTAGACACAGCAGAACAGAGTTATGCATGACTTCTTGGTAGCCAGCCCTTTGTTCATATGGGCTCTGTTTGCTGTCAGTGATCAGTGCCACAGTGGGATTGGGTCTGCTAGGAGTGTACAGGCAGGAGAGCATGGCACATTCCCTCTGCCATACACAGAGATCTATCCAGGCCACACAGTGTGCTACATGACATATTTAGCTTTTACTAAAATAAAAAAGGGTTTGTATGCTTCATGGTGCTACCCAGAGTTGTAGTGATGAGCATGACTCCCAACCAGCAGACCCAGAGCTGGCAGTTAGGTGGTGAACTACCTCTGCCATATTGAAAGGCAGAGAGAGGCAGAGCCAACATCCTTGGCTGCTGTAACCAGCTGTTTACCATGTTAAAAGTGCTCCTGGTCAGAAAATAATTACAGATACACATTATAAAGGCAAATCCAGATGGAAAAGACCTCTAAATGGGTCACAGTGTTGGATAAATGTATATAGACTTGGAGAGAGTAGAAACTGTTATAAAAAAAGTAAATAATTTAAAAAATAGATAAAGTCTTTCAAGGGACAGAGTACAGACAGTCATTGATTAAAGGAGTAATAAAAATATGCCACATAAAGATGGAAAATACACAGAGTCTTAATTATATATATTATTGTGTTTTCTTTGAAATTTTTTACTGTAAATTGATGTAGGAGGGTCATCTGTCTATGTGTTACTTTCATTGGTTAATAAAGAGACTGCCTTGGCCTTTTAATAGGGCAGAAAATTAGGTGGGTGGAGTAGACAGAACAAAATGCTGGGAAGAAGACAATGAGACAGACGCTATAGCTCTCCTTTCCGCAGGTTATCATCTTCCTGGTAAGCCACCACCTCATGGTGCAACACAGATTATTAGAAATGGGTTAATTAAGATATAAGAGTTAGCCAATAAGAGGCTAGAACTAATGGGCCAGGCAGTGTTTAAATGAGTACAGTTTCCATGTAATTATTTTGGGTAAAGCAGGGTGGCCGGGAGCCGGGTGGTGGGAAGCGGCCCACAGCTCCTTCTACAGTAAATGAACTAAATACAGAGAGATATTTCATTGTACAGATGGCTAAGATAAACCAACATATATATTTTAAAGGTATCTTGATGCCTGCTTTTGTTTCCACAGAGGAAGAGAGCCTATGGATTCCTTCCAACTAATGTTATTTGATGGACCAAGAACCTATGCAAGGTCTCCGTGAACCTTCCCCCTACCCCCCAAAAATTAATTTGACAAACAAAAAGCAGGAAACAGTTTGGAGAGAACTATACCCAAATTCCAAATATTGTTTATAAATGTTTGTTTATATTTAAAAGGGGATATGTTATAGAGATGTGCATTGGTATGGATCTTGGTTTATTGATACAAATTTTAGGTCAGTTTTGTTATATGTATACCTCTGCTCTTGATTAAGGTGTTGTGTTTGTGCAACTCATTTTAAAATGTATAGTTAAAATATAGTTAATAGATAGTCATCTATAATAGCCAAACTTGTAGTCATGTTATTTAGGTTTACTAGATGTACAGAGATATATTTAAGATGGATAGTTTTCCTTCAAAACTTTCAATGACTAGCATAATATAGCATTTAAAATGTTTTTCGAACTTAGAACTTTTCATGACGAGACACATCTCCTGGCAGCACCAATGTATTTCAAGAGGATGATGGACATCAAAGAGGCTCATAATGGAGGTGGCTAGCCATTTGGGTAAAAACTTTTCTTACCAGGACTGCTTGATGGTTTGCTGTGAACTGGACATTCATGGCCTGGTATGGGAATTGGTCTGTATTCTGTCAATTATATTTTAAATAAATACTGATTGGCCAGTATCCAGGCAGGAAGTATAGGTGGGATAACCAGACAGGAAGTACAGGCAGGTCAAGGAGTATTATGGGAAGAGGACATAGTCCTGACCCAGCCACAGAGCAAGCAAGATATAACTGCCTCACTGAAAAAGGTACCAAGCCATGTGGCTAACATAGACAAGAATAATGGGCTAATGTAAGTTATAAGAGCTAATATGAAACCTGAGCTAATGGGCCAATCAGTTTATAACTAATGTAGAAATCTGTGTGATTTCTTTGGGGCCTATCGACTGTGGGAACTGGTCAGGACAGAAAACCTCACACAACAAAGGCCCACAGAAAAATGACTGATGAAGTTACATAAAGAAGGTGAGGCAGTCCTTCAGGGTTCCTGCTTCATGAAAGAACTTCCAGACATTCTGCAGGACACAGGAGAAAGTGACTGATGGACTTTCATTAAAAGGCAGAACAGAGCTTAGAACTTCCTGCTTCATAGAGAAGTCTAATGGATACTATGTGCCTGTAGGTTGAAGATTGAATACAACAATGTTACAAAAGAACTTTGGGTGATTGTCCAGACAGCGAGATGTCTCTGTCAATTCTAGAGTTTTAGAAGTTGTTTACAATGTAATTCCTATTTACTTAGGTAATATTATACACTTCTGGAGTCTTTGATGGATTTTAAGAATAGTTACAGTTTTCCTGATTAAGATAAAATATGAAGTAGACATAAATATTATAACTGTGATTCTTGCTTGATAACTGTTTTGTTATATGTAATTTTACTATTTAAAGTTAAAACCTTCCTTTTTATTTGAACAGAAAAAGGGAGATGATGTGGAAAGTCCTTCTGTATATATGTTGCTTTTATTGGTTAATGAATAAACAAGCTCCTTTGGTTTGTGGTAAGACTGAGTAGAGATAGGTGGAAAAACTAAACTGAATACTAGGGGAAAGAAGGCAGAGTCAGTGAGACACCATGTAGCCACCAGAGCAGACAGACTCTGGAACTTTGCCTGGCAAGCCACAGCTACACGGGAATATACAAATTAATAGAAATGGGTTAACTTAAGATATAAGAACTAGCTAGAAAGACGTTTAACCTACTGGTCAAACAGTATTGCAATTAATATAGTTTCTTTGTGGTTATTTTGGGTCTGAGCAGCCAGTAATCAAATGAGCAGTCTCTGCCTACAGCATGAATAAAAGAAGGACCTGCCTAAGGGTAAATCTGTGCTATATATACTGTATAATAACCAAGGAACAGATTCCCAAGAAAGTAAAGAAAATCAAAAGATGTCAGTCAATTAAATTGACTTTGTCTTGTACCTGGGCCACATCATCACACAGCTGTGCCTTTGGTGCCTGAGGGTCAGACTCTAGACACAATAGGGACAGTATCTTTCCCTGTGTGCAACATAGATTCCTCAGTTAGAGGTGGATTGACCATCTCAAAGGAGACTTTCTCCATGACTTACAGAGTATAATTCTCATCAGTCATCCTGCCCTAGATCCTCTGGACCCTATGGTCACTTCTGACTGTGTAGTAATTTGGACCAATCATCTAACAAAGAAGGGAGATGTGAATTGCTCATCTTCTTATCTCATGGCTATTCGGGTAGAGAGAGCTAGTGGATCATAGCCAGCTTCACGGGAATACTAGTTGGATATTTAAAATGATACAGAAATGTCTCTGTGGCTCAGAATTGTCCTTTACCTTCAATACAATGCAAGACACTCCCAGGCACACAAACACTCTCACATATATACACATATGTAAAATAAATTTTGAAAATTGAGGGATAAAGTTGAGCAAGAAAAGGTTTTTTGTTAAGGTCACCCAAGAATGAGCTAGAGGAAGGAGAGCAAGTGATCTTGAGAAGAAGGCCAGCTGGAACTTGATCCCTACAAAACTCTATTGGTGACAGCCAACTCCAAAGGGAGGAGTTCTGGGTTTGTGGAATTCTGCTGATTATCAACCACAAGACCCTGGCTGTATCCTGTGGCCTGAAGAAGGGCAGTGATTTGGAGCATGTGCCAAGAGGGACTAGGAATGTTCTTGAACTCCATGGTGAAGGCATAGAGCCCATGTTCTTCTGTCCAAGACCTTCAAAAAGCTGTTAGACTTGATGAACCCAGATTCCTCATCCATTGGAAGGGAGTGACCCCCAGAGGCAACATACTTAGGGATGAAGATATCCTTAACCACACAAAAGGCTTTGACACACAACACGGGATTTACCATTAAGAGCTGTGGAAATTGTTTAACACTGCAAGGACAGATTCCCTCATGCATGGCTATGGTAAGCCTCCTGTAAGCTCTGCACCTTCAGGGCAGCTGTGGGGCCCACAGCAAGATGGAAATCTAGTAATAATATAGTTTCTATGTGATTATTCAATTCTAGGCAGCCGGGAAATGACTTTTTACATTTAGCTACTGCTATAGAACCATGCTTGCCTGCCTATTGCCTTACTTCCCACACTACGATGGTCATGGATTCTCCTAGGAAACTAAGCAAAAACTCGATTAAGTGCCTTTCTCAGGGTGCCTCTTAACAGTAGTAGAAAAGTAATCAAGATAGTCCTTTATTTTATTTGTCATTTTAGGACAGAGTGGGGAGAGAGAGAGAGAGAGAGAGAGAGAGAGAGAGAGAGAGAAAGAAAGAGAAAGAGAATGTGTGTTAGGTACATTTAGTTACTCATGCACACATGAAAGCTAAAAGAAGCAGAAGGCTTTTTGATGCAATTCAAGGTCTGGCCTTGACAGTGGCCAGAAGATGTCACTCAGCAGAAAGAATCTGAAGAGAATTAGGAAGAGGGGGGAAAGTCTGAGCAGACTGAGCCTGTTAGCACAGACAACAACCAGTCAAGTCAACTGAAAGCAAGGGAAAGGAAGCAGAGTGGAGATATATCCTCTACCATTCCACCCACTGCCCAGCTTTCCACAGCTGTTGACCACAGGCCAATGAGCATCCCTTCCTTCCTCTCCAACTGTAGAAACATGCACATCTCTTTCTGTCTTTCCTCCATCACCAACCTTCCTCTACTACTTCACAAAGGAACAACTGAATACATGTTTTATTCAAACTGTATCATGGCCTATGTTTGTACCATGGGATCACCTTAATAGAACAGGATACTAAAAGGAAGATAGAATTGAGTAACTGAACTAGCAATCACAGGAATAGCAGAAGTAAGTGCTGTGTGAAGGATCTTATATTTTCTGGCTAGATTTGTTGTTGTTGTTGTTGTTGTTTTTGCTATAGTTTGTTTTTTTTTTTTTTGAGCTTGACACAAGCCAGGGTCATCTGGGAAGAAGGAAGCTTAGTGGGGCACTATCTTGATGTGGGGAATCTCAAACCACTGTAGATGGTGCTACCCCATAGGCAGATGGTCCTGTATTATATAAGAAAACAAACCGAGCAGGATACAGAGAATAAGCCACATACTGCATTTCCCAATGGCCTCTGCTTCAGTTCCTGCCTCCAGGATCCTGCTATACTTGAGTTTCTACCTAGGTTTCCTCTGATGATAAACTGCAAAGTATAAGATAAAATAAACCCTTTCCTCCCCAAGTTGCTTATAGTCATGGTGTTCATCACAGCAATAGAAGGCAAACTAAGATTCTATGTGTGAACCAAGTCAGCTAGTGGCAGGAACTAACTATGGTTCAAGAAAGCTAGAAAAACAGTGGTATAATGACAACCCAAGGTAGTCACCCCATACAGAATATTATAAAGCCTCTCCCAGTGCCTGAGGTTCTTCCGAATATCCAATACTGTTTGATTTTAAACAAGTTTCTTAAAACCTTGAGCCTCCGTGTCTTCAAGCTTAAAGTAAGAAATATGATAATGGATTAAAAGAATGCATTCACAGAATAAAGCAAATATGCAGAAAGGGATTTATAAACTAAGAAGAACATTACAAATGTGAGTAGCTATCACCTTAATGCAAAGATCCTGCACATTTTGAAGTTTGTCTTTAGGATCACAAGCTTTGCTCTCTGCAAACAGCATGGCTAGTATAATATGGAAAACTCAGGGCCACTGCCAGGTTCTTCATTCATGCACAAGAATGCAATGACTGTGTACAACAGGGCAATAGCCTGGCCGTGTAGTGCTTACCTGTCACACACAAGGCCCAGTGTTTGGTCTCTAGAGTTGAAGAAAAGAAGACAGGATTGCAGAAAAGCTTAAAATGAAGTCCTTAAGTATGTCTTAAGACTATCTAAGAAAACAAACTATAATAGAATATTCTATAATCATATTTTAAGTTGTATTTGTACATGGATACTATGTGGATTACATTGATTTGTGCGAAGATCACAGTTCAAGATTGCTCAAGATGCCCCATAGTAATATCCTCTTAACTAGTTTGAACTGGTTTCAACAGAAACCAGGAAGGTCAGTGTCACAGTGTATCATGAAGTCACCCTTTTAAACTGACCTTTCCCCTTCATTTGGGGGCTGCTTTATCACAGTGGGGACAAAGACTGTTGAGTCATCTCTGGTCATGATTCACTCAATATGTTGGGACCTAAACCCAGGAAATCTGGCCGGAGCAAACCCTTGTAGAGTCCAGTGTGCGGGAATGCCAGTCTATTCCATTCATTCTCTGATGAACCAAGGTGACCATTCCCCTGCCCCAACCGTCCATTACTCAGCCTTCTAATGTCAAAGCAGGGTAGCTGCATTCCAGTGGCAATCCCTGGGTCAGGAAAGTTGGTACAGATGGACATTTCCGTAGCATGCTGTTTTCAGGCCCTCTTAGGTGAAATTCTACCCACAAAACTATCACGCCGCTTTCTGTCCCTGTGTGCTTTTTCCTTTCCTCACTAGACCTTCATTTTCTTCAACCTTTATTTTATGTATGTTTTTCCTGCATTATGTCTGTGTGCCATATGTGAGTAGTATCCACAGAGGTCAGAAGAAGTTGGGGGAGCCCCTGGATCTGGAGTTTCAGATCATTGTGAATCACTGGATATATGCTGGGAATGAAACCTGGGTCCTCTGAAAGAGCAGCCAGTGTTATTAACAGCTGAGCCATCACTCAGGCCCTAGATCTTCATTTCTTTGAGGAGACCATGCTGCATATAGTGACGTTACCAGAAGACAAGTGGTCACAGAGGTCTAAAGACAGCAGGGACCTCTTTTCAGAATTGGATCCCACTCTTAAGCTGGTGTCTGCCTCATCTTACCTCTCTGAGTTGGAAATGTCAGGGAATCACTTGTCAAAGAGGGTTTAGACAAAACTCAAGATTCTGGGGCTGCCCACTCTAGCATCTGGGTTACTTTTGGAATCTGATTTTAGCTTCTCACACTCACATAACTCCAAGTCTGACTGCAAACACATGGCTTGCAGTGAAGATGACTTTGCCAGGAAGTCTACAGATTTACTGTAAAATGATTCACAGCTAACACACAACACATTTTACAACCTTGTTAAAATTGTTAAACATTGATAGGTTTGTTAGAAATTCTTCCTGTTTGGTAGAAAGAGGCCTCCTAAGTTTTAACAGGTGTCTGGCTTTTCATGTTGGCTGTAATGGAACGGGCTGAAACTGTTTTCCCACGAAAACTCACAGTAGTAATTCTGTCTACAAATTTTATCGATAATATATATTTTACTTGTTTAAAAACCTGTTGAGTGAGGAACCAGGGAGGTAGCCCAGTGGATGAAGATCTTGCTGAAAAAGTGTGATCATCTGAGCTCAGATTTCTAAAACTTGGTAGGCATAGTGACTCTCCTGTAATCCCAACAAGGGAGAGGCCGAGACAGGGGATCCCTCACCAGCTAGGGGCAGTGGATCCCCTGGGAATGAAGTTACAAATGATTGTGAATCACCATGTGTCTGTGGGGAGCCAAACTTGGGTCTACTGAAACAGCAGCCAAATCCTTAAGGTCTAAGTTCGATAAGAGATCATACCCCAGGAAAATAAAATGGAAAGCGATTGGAGGAAATTATCCTCTTCTGTTATCTGCATGCATCCACCCACATGTAAGCACACACACACACAAACACACACACACACACACGTAAAAAAATTCAGTTGAGGGAAAACAATCCTTAATTTTATACTTAAATTAGTGACTTGTGAGTACGAGTTCCAGATTCTAGTTGCCTTCCTGTTAAACCAGCATTTTGGTAATTGTGTAAACATCCACACATCAGTACAATAACGCTGAATTTAAGCAGTGAGTTATCATCCTGGTCACAAGGCAAAAATTTACAGCAAACTTCATAAAGATCAAAACTTCCAAGTACTTAGAAAGAAAATTAGTATCAGGTGTAATCCCAGCATTCAGGCTACTAAAGAAGGGAGATGTTACATTTGAAATCAGCCTCACTAGATAGCAAAACTTTGTCTGAAGGAAGACAGGGAAAGGGGAAATCAAAAATGAAGGGGTAGGGATTTGAAGTCATGTCAAATGCAAAACTAAATATGCAACAGCAGACTACTCGACAAATCAAGTAAGAATTTTAGATTCAATCTCTTAGGTGTATTTAAAATTACTTTCACAGATAAATCCGTATATAGCCTTAGGAATTTCCATTATTAAGCCAGGCTTGGTGGCACATGCCAGCAATCCCAACAGCTTAGGAGCCTGAAGCAGGAGAGGCACAAATTCCCAACAGCCTTAACTATATAGTGAGATCTTATCTTGTTCTTCCAGTGCTGGAGTGGTAGAGACAGGAAGATCCCTACAGTTTGCTGGCCAGCCAGTCTAGATGAACCATCAAGTCCAGGCCAATAATAGACCCCATCCAAAAACTAAAAAATAAAAAAATAAAAATAAATAAATAAAAATCTCCTGAGGAACTACACCCAAGATTGACTTCTTGCTTCCAAGTACATACACACACAAATGGGAACATGGAATGTCTCTTTGACCTATCTTTGTGTCAGATCATTTTAACAACTGCTGTTACTCTCAATATGAGGTAGAACATGGAACTTTTGTTTCTCTGCTGTTCACACTAAAATAAAAAGAAAGTTCAAGCCAAACGCTGATGTGAGATTCCCCTCTGTATTCTGTGAATAAGCTTTATTACCATTGGTTAATAAAGAAGCTGCTTTGCTCCTATGGCAGTTAAGAATAGAGCAAGGTAGAAATTTTAAGCAGAGATAGAGGAGAAAAGAAGGTGGAATCAGAGAGATACCATGAAGCTGCCAAAGGAGACAGATGCTAGAACCTTTCCAGTAAACAATGAGCCTACTGGAAATACATAGAATAATAGAAACTGGTTAATTTAAGATGTAAGATTTAGTTAACAAAAAGCCTGAGCTAATAGGCTGAGTAGTGTTTAAATTAATACAGATTTTTGCATAATTATTTTGGGTCTGGGCAGTCGAGAAATGAACAAGCAGCCTCTGCTTACAAGGCATGGTGATTCATACATGAAACCACACTCTTAGGAAACTGAAGCAGGAGGATCATCATAAGTTCAAGACCTGCTGTAGAGTGAGCTCCAGACTCTGTCTCCAAAAACAATCCCACAAACTTTAGAAAAGCCAAAAATATACAAAGGGCACCCAAAGAGGCACAGCTCTAGGTAATTCTGTCACATTGGAGGTCAGAGGAGGGACAATGGAAGTATCAAATTTTTACATGTACCTTTTCAGCAAAAGGAAAGATGAAGCACTGAAAATTAAAGTCTCACTAATAATCCCCAGGTTAGAGAAAAGGGAACATGGGCATTAAAGGGGAGATCCAAGGGAGATGATCTCTTGGCATGAACTCAGATTTCTGGCCTTGCCCCTCCACTAATTACAGAAGGCTGAGGCAGGAAGAAGAGCCATTTTCATTAGAAGTAACTGTCTCCATAGTAACCTGCATTAGGCAGAGGGGCTGCTGAAGAGGATCAACCTGCTCTGATAAACACTGCTGATAAAAGGAATGGGGGAGAACAGGAATAGATGTGATGAAAAGTTTGCTGATGACTATGCCTAATTGAAAATGTGAGTCCTTAGATCAAAGCTGTACCCTAATTATCACCAGGACAGATTCATACTTCATTATAACAGTGAGACTGAAGAACTGCCAGAGGAAAAGTCAAATTACTACAAAGAATTGATAATGAAGCTAATAGCAGTTTCCTATAATTAACAATATGAACCAAAGTTATCCTCAAAACGCTGAAAAGAAATGCTTTCCAGGCAAGAATTTTATACCCTGCTAAATTAACATCCAAAAGCAAAGCCATAATTGATACATCTTCAAACACATATGTATAAACTGTAGCATCCATGTAGCTTCTGTCATACAACATAGTTCATACTACAAAAAGGGAATGAAAGAATTCATTCTGATCCAAATATGAGTGATCATAGTCAAGGAAATCAAGAGTCACCTTGCCACAAATGACATGCACCACTATGGAAAGTAGTTGCATGTACTTTTTATAGTCACAGAACAAAATCCATCATAAGTGAGCACACTAAGTACATTGGTAGAGATGAGAGATTTGTAGCTCAGTGGGAAAACTTGGCTATAGCTTCAGATGCTAGCTAATAATATAACTTGGAGTTGGTGGAAGCCAATGGTCTCTTAAGTTCATACATGACAAATATTTTACCTGAGAGTCAAAGATTTTAGATCAGATACAGAGGTGGGTGATAAATTGCTATTAAAGGGACTAATGATGATGTAAGATCATTTTGGCTCTTGAGTTACAGCATTCCAACCCTACACAAGCAGGAAGTCCTAAGCAGTCAGTCAGCGTGCAGGATTTCCCACATGGGTAGGTGTGTTTCTTTTCCAGGGAACGAGAGTTGACACAGCCTTATTCTAAGGATTATAAATGGATATATTTGGACAAGATACTGTATAAACCCGTGTATATGTCACAGAATATAGGACATCGAAAAGAACACAGAGCAAGAGGCTGTGGTAGTGGGAGATTCCATCCACTTTAATCCATTAGCAGAGATGAATATTTGCTACAGTGAGTGAGGTGGAGGGTCTTCTGTGTCAGGAGAAGAAGGCAAAGCAATATATTGAAGCCATGGAACAAATCAAGAAGAAGGCAGAGAAAACTACATCTGACAGCTGAAGAAAGAGACTTTCTACCTTTTACATACAAAAATAGGATTAAAGCTAGAGCCCGTTGGAGACTAGACAGCAGCATTGAACAGACAGAAAACAAAAAACAAACAAGAGAGAAAAAAATGATTAAAGAAAATGGGCAAGGGGATGAGGTGGAGCTGAAGTTGGACTGGTTGCACCCTGGAAGTACAGCAATGCATTTATTCCAGCTGATACTGATGAATCTGAGGCTTTCCATAAAAAAATATTTTAAAAAAGGAAAGAGGGGCACCATGGGTATCCAAAGAACTGGGTGAATCTGTAGTAATAGGCTGGCTATAAAATGAATCTTGACTTCTTTGAAACCTGGGGCTCCTGGTGGTCACTGTTTGGGGATAAGATCCTGCCTCCCATCTCAGTCACCTTTTTTCTCCCTGAGTGGAAGAATAGCCTTGAAGCAATTGTATGTGAGGCAGCATACAAATGGTTCCTTGTTTCTTCTCTTCCGCTATTCCTACAACCCACCCTCCTTCTCCATCCAATAACTTTTGTTCCGTATGTGTTACTGCTTATGGAAGCTGTAGATGCAACAAATGAAACTAACTTACGTTTAAAATGACAAAGAAAAGTATAGGAACTGATCAAATACATGATTAAGTTCAGTTTATGCCCATTAAAATGATTACAATTTCATATTTACTAAATTCTTGGTAATAAAGACAAGGCAAAGAGGTTTCTTGATGATTACGTAATGGGAATGCAAATCTTCCATTATATATAGCTAAAATACACGGCTCATAACCAAGACAAACAGCAAACAGATGGAAACATGGTTTCTAGACAGCACAGCAGTGAAGGGAGGAAAAACCAGAGTGTGAGAAATATCCAACAGAAGAGAAAAAGTAGAGAAGAGAGGTGAAGAAAATGTGGCAAAGAGGAAACACATAATGATCTACTCACATCCAATTGCCGTAAGACATTTATTTAAAGGGCTGGAGAGATAGCTCAAAGATGAAGAGCACTGGTTACTCTTCCAGTGGATTTGGGTTCAATTCCCAGTACCCACATGTTAGCATTAACTCCAGCTCCAGGAGATCCCACACCTTCACACAGGTACACATGCAGGAAAAACATCAATGCACATAAAATAAAAATAACTAAAAAGGATAAAGACAAAAAATAAGATTTTTTAAAAGACAAATTTTTAAAAAATGAAATTATCAGATTGGGAGAAATTAGCTATATATAAGTTTAAGTAATATTCTCAAAGGAGATGTGGGGAGCAAGTATGATGTGGGATGCCTTTGTTTATACTGTGAATATGTTTTATTATCACTGGTTAAGAAATAAACTGATTTAGTCAATAGTCAAGGAAGAAGAGAGCCAGGAGGGAAATCCAAATAAAGATACAGGGAAAAAGAAAAAGTCAGGGAGACACTGGAGAAGTAACATGTGAGGTAACAAGACACGAGACTCGTGAAAGGCCTTACCATCTCTTTGGAGTGGATGTGGGATAGGGGGCCCGTGTGGGGTAGGAAGGAGGGGGAACAGTTGTTGGTATGTAAAATGAATTAAAATATTTAAAAGAAGATGAAGAAAAACAAACATACACACAGAATACTATTATCAATTCTCTCCATAAATTCCAAATCTGAAAATATTTTATGGCAAATCATGAATTCATAAAGTTTGCTAAAGAAGAAACAGAATTTGAATAACCAGAGAATGATTAGACAATAAGTCTATAATCAAATGTTGACCTGCCTCTATTCCAAAGTACAACCCAGAAAAGATTAAGGGACAAGGTTTACAAGGATTTTAAAGGAACAACAATGATTATATATATTTATATAAGACATGAATGATTTCAAAGAAACAGAATAGCCAGGTGTGATGACACATACCAATAATCCCAGTATTAGGAAGGTAGTGGTTTAAATAGGTATGGCCCCATAGACTCATGTGTTTGAATGCTTGGTCCACAGAGAGTGGCACTATTAGGAGGTGTAGCCTTGGTAGAATATGTGTGATTTTCTCAGAGCAAGTTTGTACTGTGGAGGAAGGCTTTGGGTCTTATATGCTCAAGCTATGCGCAGTGTCGCACACAGTCAGCTGCTGCCTGCAGATCAAGATATTGAACTCTCAGCTCCTCTCCAGCTCCATGTCTGCCTGCATTCTGCCATGCTTCTCACCATGATGATAATAAATTAAACCTCTGAAAACGTAAGCCAGCCTCCATTAAATGTTTTCTTTTATATTAGTTGCCATGATCATAGTATCTATTCAAAGCAATAAAACCCTAAGACAAGCTGTATCCTAAGTATTCATAATAAAAATATCTAATATAATTAATTGTATTAAAATGCTGAAGACAGGAGTTGGAGAGATGCCCTAGTGGTTGGGAGCACTTCCTGCTCTTTCAAAGGACTCCAGTTCAGTTCCCAGTTGCCATTTGAGCAGTCCACAATTTCCTGTCATTCCTACTCTAAGGGATCAGACAACCTCTTTTGTCCCCTACGGTTGTATGTACACAAGGCATACATTCACAAGACACATATACATGCAAATAAAACATAGCAAAATGTATTTTTTAATATAAAGACATTCTTATGATGACATATGAACATTAGAACCAATAAAAATATAACAAAGTTATCATTTCTTTACAGTATCTCTCTTTCTGGGTTTTGATTTTTTAATCAGGGTTTTTCTGTGTAGCCCTGACTGTCCTGGAACTCACTCTGTAGACAAAGCTAGTCTCAAAGATATCCACCCGATTTTATCTCCCAAGTGCTGGGAGACCAATGTCATGAACTAAATGGTGCCTCCCCTAACAGTCATGTCAGAGTTGACCCCAGTATGACAGAGCCTTCAAGCTATAATTAAGGTTAGATGATGAGGCTCCAGGGTGGAGCCCTAATTTAATTGAATATCAGAAGAGAAAGAAAGAGAAATGCCAGGCCCTTCAAATGACAGAAAATGGAAATCTGCAACCAGAAGAGAGACCTCACCAGAAGCCAGCCACTCAGGGACTTTGACCTAAGACTTACTTGGGCTCTACAAGTTTCTCCTCTAAGACCTGGACTAAGATGTCTGCATAGCAGACATCACAGTGAAAATTAAGGCTCTAAGGGAATGGTGTTCACAGGTAAATGAAGGCTCTAACAAGCCTATGCAACCACTAATAAAGAGGCATCAAAATGAAAAGTGAACAGAAGGTACAAACAGATCCCTCACAGAAGAGCAATGCCAAGGGGTAGGCAGATAGACAGACTTCCTTAATATGAATGTGAAATGTCCCCCATGGCTTGTGTGAATAAATTATTGCCCTTAACCAACGTTTTGGGGAGGCAATGAGCCCTTTGTGTGGAAGCATAACTGGATAAGGTGGAGGCAGCCCTTTAAGTATTGTAGCCTGGTCTCCTTCTTGCCTAAGCTCTATACTGCCTGGTTGGTGTGGTCTGACTATTCACCTTATTTTCTCAGAGACAGGAGATGGTCCTCACTCCATGCTCTCCCTGATGTAATGGACTGTACCTTCTCCCCTGTGATCTCAGGGCAATCCTCCCTCTCAAGTTACTACTGTCTTGATAAGTATTTGGTCAAAGTGACAAAGAGACAGACATAGATGATTGATGATATAGATAGATAGATAGATAGATAGATAGATAGACAGATATAAATATAGATATATAGATACATACATATATGTGTGATAGATAATAGATTATAAATAGGTATATGGTAGGTGATAGAGAAATGATATATGATTTTAAACCAAAGATAGACAGATGACAGATAGATAATAGGTATAGCAAAAAGATATACAATAGAAGTTAGATAAATTGTGTAGAGTATAAATAGAAGACAGATGATAGACTGATGAAAACATACAATAGACTCTTGATAAGTGGTGTGGGACAATTCTATATTCTGTGAATTATATTTTAAATAAATGCTGATTGGCCAGTAGCCAGGCAGGAAGTATAGGCTGGAAAACCAGACAGGAAGTAGAGGTGGGGCAATGAGAACAGAAGTATTATGGGAAGAAAGAAGCTCTTTTCCCAGTCCTGCTTAGACACCCAAGAAGCAGGATGTGACCTACCCCGCTGAAAAAGGTACCGAGCCATGTGACTAACATAGGTAAGAATAATGGGTTAATATAAATTATAAGAGCTAGTACAAAGCCTGAGCTAGTGGGCCAATCAGTTTATAACTTATGGAGATCTCTGTGTGATTTTCTTTGAAACCAAATGACTGTGGGACCTGGTGGGAGAACAGAAACCCCAACAAGCAGCCCTCGTGTTACAGATAAGTGATAGATATGGATAGATGATAGATAGATTACAAGCTGATTGATAGATACACCAGACAATATTAGATGATAGATAAGTGATATATATTATGAATAGAAAATGGACAAGTGATAGGTACATAGGTAGTAGAAAACTAATAGGTGATAGATGGATATATGATAGACAAGAAAATATAGATGATAAATACAAAGACAGTTGAAAGACGGATCAATCAATAGATGATGATGGCAGATTGATAAACAAGAGACAGACAAATCATAGGCCAATACCTATATGTAAATGAAAACACAACCAGCTATGCTAAAATCGGGTAAATGCATCTTCTTCCTTTTTCTCTTCTTTGGTTTTTTGAGACAGGGTTTCTCTGTGTAGCCTTGGATGTCCTGGGACTTGCTCTACAAACTAAGCTGGTCTTGAACTCACAGAGATCTAGCAACCACTGATTCCTGAGTACTGGGATTAATGGTGTGCACCACCACCCGACTTCGGTAAAAGAATATTAAAACATGAGACGGAATTACTACTTTTTCTATTAATACAAATGTAAAGGTCCAATGAATCTAAGTCTTGGCCAAGCTGTGGGGAACCAGACACTAAGTTATTGAACCATATGGTTGGTGGGAGTGTGATTTAGTGCAGCCCCTAACCTCTCAAGTAGCATCCTTCAGGATCTAGGACAGATTGAGACCTATCTAGAACAGCCCTGGAAGTCAATTACATTCTTATGGAAAAATCCTTAATCTACAGGAAATCACACAGTTGTGCAAGAGGAGACAGACCAGGAATGCCTACCACTGTGTTTTATATAAAAGTGCAAAACATTTAGATACCCAACAATAGTGATGAAAATGCAGAAATTAGCACTACAGCTTAATATCGGCAAATTTCAAAAGCATAATAGTAGAGACATGAGATACAGACTCACACGTAGAGATATGAACACGAACACAGGAAGGATGGAGGAAGGATCCAGAGCAGGGAGGAAGGGTAAAAGGCAGGGAGAGAAATGAAAGGCGACACTTTATGACCAACTCACTTTTTACTATCTCACCTTATAAGTCACAGCAGGTGCCGCCCATGTGACAGGGACATGCTCACACACAGCTTGTCTGATTGGTTTAAAATTTCAAGAAGTATAAATTTTATTCCTTCCTAACCTGAGTAGCCTTGAAAACCTGTTTTGGTAAAAATAACATAAATAGCAATCTGCCAAACATGACCATTCACATTGCCTGATTCCTCTCTCTGTTTTTCATAACTTGGGACAACAAAGAAGTAGATTGTGATACAAAGGGTTACACTGAAGCTCTGAGAAGAATTTGAATAAAATCTACATAAGAGAGGCAATAAGGAATGATCAAGGTAACTTGTACCCACAGAGGCAGCCAAGCAGGTGACCCTGCCCTGTTAAACGAGAATGACAGCCTGGCTAATCTGGAAGAAGGGACTCCCAGAAGTGGATCAAAGGGGAGCCTGATAAATGTCTGCTCCCCAGAGAAATTGGGAATGCTCAGTCAGCAAAACACAATGGACATAAGAAATTACAAGATACCCAGGAGATTAACAGGGAACTTGCATAGCTAACACATGGCAATTAACACACCCCTAGGGAACAGAGAAATGAGGTCTTGCAAGAGAGAGAACAGACAGCCTTGAACAGTGACACAGGGAAGGGAGTTTAGACAGAGAGAACAAGCTACATGGAAGAGAGCCCAAACCTGAGTCAGCACACTCGCCACTGTGCCCCAAAGTCTGTCCTCTCTTCTGCTAGTCTACTGAGCCACAAAATATATAGCTCATGCTAATTGGCAATTATTCTTAAGACCAAGTTATTTTATAATTTGAGAAGCTTTTTATTTCTTTCCACAACCAAGCAAAATTCAACAGAGAACTTAGAAAATGATAGGTAATGTAATAATCATTGTCGCCGGTGTCACAAGGAAAGGTGTGACCATATTGTCCTCATGTTCACCCAGAGAAATAATAATATCAGCCTCTGTGGTTTTAATGGAGAGAACTGAAGCACAGTGTTGAATTAATGTGCCCAGTTCCTCTGTCTCCATGAGTACACAGAGAATGAGGAAGTGATCAACTACATTTTTAGCCCTGTTTGGTCCCAAATGACTTCTAGCTCTTACTAAGGATGTGGGATGATGTTCAAAATCAGATACAAAGAGTCTGGATGACAACTTTACCAAGTGAGTATCATTACATAGCATTCTGAGCCCTTGATTCTGGTTTTCAACTCACTACCAGGCTGTTTTTATCAGGTCCAAGAGAAACTAGGGATAAATTCTCTGTGATGCCTATTAGCATCACAAAGCACAAACTGACCTCCAAGCTCACTCAGTTCCTGTGGCTCCTCTCAGCTCCACTAACCCTGCCCCCTAATCCTCTCCAGCTCAGGGGATCCCCTCCCCACCTTCTCCTTCCTCTAAAACCCTTCCTTGTCATTCATGAGCCCCTCTTGACCTCTTCTTTTTGTTCTCCTCTCTTCTCTTCTCTTCTCTTCTCTTCTCTTCTTCTCTTCTCTCCTCTCATCTCTTCCCTTCCATTCCCTTCCCGTCCTCTCTCACTTTACTTTTCCATTCTCCTCTTCTCTCAAAGCTCAGTTCAGTCTACTACTGTCCAGCTCACAACTCTTCCAGGTGCCTCTAATTGTTCACTCCTAATGCCTACAATAAGAACCTTCCCCTCAGCTATACCTTGAATCATCCATGTCCTTGCTTTATATAATTTTGTGTAAAGCTCGTTTATTGTATTACCATAGCTGGGTCTTCAGGCTCTTTCCCTACTAGGTACAGAATACAGATGGCTAACCAGTTCAGAGAGCCAGCTGGAAATTTGACTAGATGGCCAATGACAATCACAGTCAGCTTATATTCCAAAGGACCCTTCTTCTCTCCCAGAGCAAATGTGCTCTCTGAACGGCCATTCATTCAGGCTGAGTTATAAGGGCTGTGACAAGCTCAGATCTTTCTCAGCATGGGATGGTGTGTTTTTATCTCTATATTGAGATTATAATGAGCCTGAGTTCATCTGATATGTCAATGTAGCATCTAGGCCACACGGTTCTGGTCTGGAACATCACCACCCAACTTTCCTTTAGTTGGGTATAGGGAATACAAACTAATAATAACTAGCAACCAAGGATTGTGGTTTCCAGAGTCCAGGCTTTAACCTATTCATGCCATACGACTACCAGGACAGCTGGTCATCAGTTATTTCAAATTCAGTCTGGGGACACTCAATCTCATGATCCTGGCTTTAAACTGAGATTAGGTAACTTTACCAAAACCTCTATCATTCATCTTACCCAGCCTTTCACTCTGCAGCTTCAGACATGGGCTCAGATAATTCCCTCTTACCAGAAGATAAGGGAAGTGTTGTCCAAACCCATGTGAGGCCAGTCACAAAGTCTGATGGAGCACAATCCCCAAGCCTGAGATCAGGAGAAGTGGAAAGATCCCTTGCCAGTTGTGTGTTTCCCTGATGGCAGGGAAGTGAGCAGAGACAAGCAATAGGGATCAGGAGAAAAGCCAACTGGGTACTGGAGGCCACTCCCCAACTCCCATCCCCACCCCCTCCCCCTCAACACCACCCCAACCCCTATATATACACCACACACACACACATACACACACACACTCAGCTCACCCAATTCAGGGTGGGGCAATAACAATGCAGTGAGTTCCTGGTAGTTGATACTTAGAGTCAGGAAAAGGACACACTAGCTCTGTCAGGTTCAAGAAAGGATCACATCCTATTCAGTCAACTCACTTACTGGGGACAGAAGATACCACACAGCTATTCAAGACCACAGGAACCAAGAGTGACTCTCAGGACCAGAAAACCCAGGAGAAATAGAATCTGATGCCCAGTTAAATGGGCAAACAGGACAGATGGCAGGTTCCTGAGCTCAGCATCCAAGGCCCAAGTCAGGCTCAGGAGAGCAGAGACCACCTCTGGAAGTCCTTCTCAGGACTGACCAAACCTTTCCTGACCACTATCTATAACTAGCAAGTGGGAACAGAAGGAGGAGATCCCAGCTGAAAAGAGACTCCCCAGCATGTCAGAACACCTGGCCTCATCTCATAAAGTCCAGTCTCAGAGAAACCCATTGTTTATTCAGAGCACCTGCCCACAAAAGAAGGAACATCTGGTGAGAGGAATGTTCATAAAGGAAGAACTGTCTGGGTCAAGCTGGGGGTGGGGAGGAGGGAGAAAGATCTGCTTCCTCAACATCTCTTCTGGGACTTGGCGACAACAGCCTCACCCTGAGCTTTCCCCTCAAAATTAGACTTTCTTTTTAATTTTCATTTTGCATGAATGACTTGGAAAGAGAAGACAAAAAACTGAAGGTAACAGGAAACAGAGCCATGCAGTCACTCCTTAAGACAAACATCTCTTAGAGGATAGATTGGCATATTGCTCAAACTGTATTTTTTAAAAGAAGAAACACTGAAAAAATGGGGCAGATAGATGTAGCATATACAAGACTGATGGATGATTGACAGGCAGGTAAACATACAGGTTTTTGCTTTCGTTTTCAGTAATGAAGATTGAGCTGTGGCTTCCCACATGCCAGGGATATATTTACCGCTATGATATATTGCTTGTCCAAACTATAATTTAACTGAAAAGCTTCATTATACAAGAATAAGCAACTGGGTCATGGTGGTGGTGCACACTTTTAATTTCAGCACTTGGGAAGCAGAGGCAGAGGCAGGCAGATCTCTATGAGTTTGAGGCCAGCCTGGTCTATGAGTAAATTGTAAGTTTCATGGTGTCCAGGACTACAAGAGAAACCTTGTAACAAGATGGAGAAGAAGAAGAAGAAGAAGAAGAAGAAGAAGAAGAAGAAGAAGAAGAGGAGGAGGAGGAGGAGGAGGAGGAGGAGGAGGAGGAGGAGAAAGAGGAGCAAGAGGAGGAGAATGAAGAGGAAGAGGAGAAGAGAGAAGAGAAGGAAGGAAGGGAGAGAAAGAGACAGAAACAGAGAGAGAGAGAGAGAGAGAGAGAGAGAGAGAAAGAAAGGGAAAGAGAGAGAGAGAAGAAGAAAGAAACAAAGAAAAGAATGGGTATAGGCATATAAGTGTATATATAACTCAACCATGCAACTAAGAATTCCCTACAATCATAAAATGTGCAAAAGCAACCACTGGGCACCACAGCACTGACTGGACCCTTCCCCAGACCCCATCTCATTAAAATCTATTCCCTCATCCCCTTGACTCATGTCAGAAATAGTAAATGAAGGAGAAACAAACCCAGAGCAATGCTATAGAAACACACACACACACACACACACACACACACACACACACACACACACAATGTTCTTTAAGTTGATTGAACAAATAGAAAAGTGAAAAAGAAATCTATAGCAGCTTTCTTCTAATTCAGTTTCCATTATTTGAAAGCTGACTCTGTCCCCTAAAATTAGAAACCTGTGAACTGAAACGGGATGAGGGGGCAGAGGAGTTTCTCAAGTGCTGTATTTTCTGTGTTTACCTTGATGGGTGCACACAGGCACGCAATCGTCGTCATCGTCATCATCATCATCATACCACGGCTTTCACCTACCCCACCCCACCCACCCCCCCCCAAAAAAAGAAAATGCTGATTACCAAGCACAAGGCACTCCTGGGATTTAGAAATGACCAGGAGAACAGTCCCTGGGAAGTCAGCCCCTGGCTGTCACCCCTGGCTGAGGCTTTTTCCTTTCTTGTTCTCAACCCTGGGCCCACACACTGCAGGAGCTGCTGCAGCAGGATGCTTCCGAGTTGGTTTTAGAATTTGGTTTGATTGATGTGATTTCCTCTAGCTCAGGCTGTTCTTTTGAATCATGCGCTGTGTCCATATGATGTGTAGCCCTCATGTATGTGTGTGTGTTGTTACCCACCCAGAAACACAACTTCCTTCAGTGTGTGTATACAAGACTCTGTCAGTGAACCCAGGCTCGCACAAGCTCTGTGACATCTCTGCCTTAATTTTACAGGAAGAAGGAACACATGGATGCCAGCCTGCCCTGCGGTTCCCTCGCCCTGGGGTCCCGGCATTTCCTTACCTTCTTCAGGCTGGAGCTGAGGCAGGGGTAGTGCCAGGGCTCAGGCGGCCCGCAGGCGCTGTCCAGGCTGGGGCGGTCGCTGACTGGGCAGGCATTTGCAGGTGGGCGGAGCGCAGGGCAATGCTCTCAGGGTCTGTGATAGGTGCGCAGTGGAGGGAGGAGGCACACTGGACTCTCAGGGTGCACAGCAGCGGGTCAGTCAGTGCCTGGGCCGCAGGACCATAGACCTGCTAGCTGCTCTGCTGACAAGCAGCCTAACTGACTGCGAAGGTCCCGCCTCCAAAGTGCGCCGGCCAGAGCATCTTCCCTGGCACCAGCAATTGCACAGATCCTCTGCGGAAACGCTGCTGGCTCTGTGCTCTGTCCTTCCCAGGGGACAGTCTCGAAGTTAACTTTGAAATTACTCCAATGCAAGCCAAGTTTGGGGTCCCGAGTTCACAGACACCGAGGTCCCCAAAGACCTTGATGCTCCCTCAAAGAGGGAGGGAGAGAGGGAGGGAGGGAAAAAGGGAGGGAGGAAGGAAGGAGGAGGAGGAGTAAGGGGAGGAGGAGCAAGGGGAGGAGGAGGAGAAAGAAAGGGGGGAGGAGAGAGGGAGGGAGATGATTCTCATATGAAACATTTCTGCAAGGTTAAAGAACTTCATGGGGAAATGTGCCTGCATCCTGGGGCAATGATGAAGGTACGATTCTTTTTTCTCATTTTGCAGATGGAGAAATTGAGGCACAGGAAAGTTAAGAGGCCAGTGCTGGGTAATGCCCTCTGCCACAGGCCAAGTGAAAACAGAATACAAATGTGTTGATAGAACGGAGGGAAAGAAGCTAGCTGGGGTGGCAGAAGACACCAGACCCTTCTCAGGACTGAAAAGTGTTCATTTATTTTTGTGTCCTTATGTGCAAAACTGCACAGTATTTTTGTCAATTGAACACAGCTCTAACTCAGTGCTTAACCTGAATCACACAGTTAAAATCTTTGGGAAGTTCCGAAGATGCCCAGTGCACAGTTCCTATCCCTAGCAAGTGCGTGTTGCTGTTTTCCCATAAAGTCCTGTGTGTGGTGGTCTCAGACAGTGCAGGACCTTATCTGCCTACAGTTAGCATGCCATTGTTGTTACACAGAGACAAACGTGCTCCTGGGCTAGGGACCTGGGGCAAAATTTTAGGACAACTGGAGTTCACGGCCAGACTGATGTGAAATCCTTTCAGGTATGAGAGCGGGGACCTGTGGGTTGCGGGAACTGCAGTCCCTGTGGGAGAGGAAAGGAGTTGAGTGAAGCACCGCCCTCACCCACAGTTATTAAACTCCCACGCTATTCTGTGCAGGGCTTCAAGCAGAAGCTCAGTTTCCTGTGGTAAACAGGCCCTGATGCACAAGCAGAACCAGGTTGTACAGAGCCTCCTGCAGCCAGGGATTGGACCACCCACAGAGTGCAGGACTGTGTCCACTACTTTCCACACCTGACCTCTCCATCCTGACCCTCCCTGACCTCAGGGCAGCCCCTCTCCCCAGCTATCTCATAGCCTTTTCGCCAAGGTCACTTTGACTCTGACAGTTCATGGACCTCAAACAATTGAGGGATGTGATCAGAGGCAGGAATGTTTCATTTCTTTGTTTCTGTGTTTGCTTAGCTTACAAAATTGTGGGTTCAATTATGACATTACTTTAGATTGCACTTTGCTGAGATTCTCTCTGGCCTGGGGTGAAAGCACTGGGGATCCCCTCCTAGGGTGTAGCCTAGAATGCAGGGGAGAAATCCTGTCCTGGGAAGAGTTGTGGTTGAGACTTGGATGATGAAGACACAGGGAAAGGATAAGGAGAGAGCATTCCCGGAAGGAGCTGGCCAGACTCAGTCCTGCAACTGGAACACACCTTCCTGGGACTCCGTGTAGGAGATGAGATAAGAGCAGACATAAGGTGAGGCAGGTCCATATGTTTACAATGCTGGTCACAGGAAAGCCCAGTGGGAAATGAGCTAGGCTCGGCCTTGAGGCTTGGAGGTGTGAGTTAAAATATGGTAGATGATTCCTGACCAAAGTTCAGACTCTAAAGTTCTGACACCGTTCCAGGCTGTGAGCTGTGCTGTTTGTCATGAGCGTTGTTCTGTTATCTGTGAGCTACGTAAACTATACCACTTTCCCTGTGCCCAGTCCACATGCAAACAATCTCCAGAGCCTAGTACCAGAGACTGTCAGTCTTAGCATTCACTTTTGGGGGCCAAAGCAGCACTCCCTTCCTCAGCTGTAGAGACTGTTGTCGGGTCTGACCATTCTTTGTTGTAGTAAAATGTTTAGCAATATCCCTGGTACCAATCCACTCCTGCCAGTGCCATACCTGCCTGCACACACACACACACACACACACACACACATTATCTATGGAACAGCAAATGTGCCATGGAAAGAAAAGTTGTCTACAGTTGAGAACTACCACTCTGGGACAAAAGGACCCAGCCTGGCATGTGGACGAGGAAAAAGAAATACTTTCTGGACCAATGTAATGGAATCCTAACTGGTCTTACTAAATAAAAACCCAGAGTCAGATATTAGGGTGTGAAACCTGAAAGATCAGAGAAGCAAAGCAGCAGTCACTAGTTCTTACCTCTAAAAAAAATCTTCAGACCAAATGGGCTGAGCTCCTGTCTCAGAATGAATGCCATCTCTATGAAACCTCAGACTGCATCCTGAGTTCCTGTCTCTTTCGGCCTTATATTCCTCTCTCCACCGAGTCATATCTCTTCCCATCTCCATCTTCCTATGCCTGGGATTAAATGTGTGAGCCACCACTGCCAAGCTCTGTGTCTCTTTTATACTGATTCAACCTCATACAACCCAGGGTGGCCTTGAACTCACAGAGATCAGTCTGCCTCTGTCTCCCATGTGCTGGGAGTGAAGGTGTGTGCCACCACTGCCTGGCCTCTATGGGAACTAGCATGGCTAGCTCCGCACTCTGATCTTCAGGCAAACTTTATTTGTTAAAGCACAAACAAAATATCACCACAGGACCAGTCAATGAGATGAGGAGTGATGCTGTCTGGTGTCTGTGGACAGCAGCTGGGGATGGAGAAAGGGATGCCTTCTTCCACAGTGTGGGTAGCCTGACACAGGGACAGACCAATGCCTTCTTCCACAGTGTGGGCAGCCTGCCAGGACAGACCAATGCCTTCTTCCACAGTGTGGGCAGCCTGACAGGACAGACCAATGCCTTCTTCCACAGTGTGGGCAGCCTGACAGGACAGACCAATGCCTTCTTCCACAGTGTGGGCAGCCTGACAGGACAGACCAATGCCTTCTTCCACTGCTGACCTGGCTTGGTCAAGGGACACAGAGGAACTGTAGCTCAGCTGTCTCTCACTATTTTCAGAGCCTCAAACCATTGCCAGTAAGATATCTCTGGCTTCTGAGTCAAGAACCTGCGTAGAGGCAGCCTCTGGCTGAAAGATCCAGAGACTTTCCGTGAGGTTCTATGAGGCCTGGAAGATGGTTCTCCCAGAGAAGCCCCTATCCTGATCACAATGACTCTACTGGGAAGGCTTTTCAGACTCACAGCAGTTTTCTGATCCATTAAACACAACTGTCTAGTCAACCACGAGAAGGGTCACTGGGACAGAGAGCTGGAGGATAAATCAACTGCAGCTCAGAGTGTGAGCACTGGGAGCAGAGAGCCATGGACAGTGAGACCACTACCCCAGGGCCCTTGTGATCTGCATTCTCTTCCACCAGGAGATACCCGCTGCCTATGTGTGCCAGGTTGTCCTTTTCTTACCTGGGCGGGAGCCCTCAGTGGGTGGCAGAGTAGAACAGGGTTTTATGCCCTCCCTGGTCCACATTGGTTGCAACCTGTCCCTATGCATGGTAGAGAGGCAAGGCTGGGGCCAGTCATATCATATGTGCTGGCATGTGAGTAGCCCTCATTCCTGTAAGCAGCTGGATCCCAGTGACCAGGTGATGGCATCCACCCTCTGGAAAGCTGAAGAACGGACCACACTGGAGGAAAGGAGGGTCAGGTTAGTGGAGGATGGCTGCCTTTTGAGGTCTTTGTTTGCCTCTGAAGTGCAGAACCTACCAGTCCTGCTGCCACAGAGAGAGGATAGGGCTCTGGATGTGGAGTGCCCAGCCAGAGTTCATGTCTTAAAGACTTGTTGGAGAAGCAATTGGATCCCGGGACTCTGACCTAATAAGTGTCCCTTGGTGGATTTGTACTTGATAGCGCTATTGGGAGATAAAAGGTGAAACATGTTAGTGTGTCCTGGAAAGTGTGTGTGTGTGTGTGTGTGTGTGTGTGTGTGTGTGTGTGTGTGAGAGAGAGAGAGAGAGAGAGAGAGAGAGAGAGAGAGAGAGAGAGTTAAGCGAGATTCCTGATAGGCAGCAGATAGGGAGAGGGGTCTCTGATAGATAATAAAATTGACACATGTAGCTTCTTCCTTCCCCCTTTTACCCAAAACTGTAACATGAAGTGTAATTGGTCTTAATAAATAAAACCTGGAGTCAGATATTAGGGGCTGAAAACCGAAGGATCAGAGAAGCAGTGCAGCCAGCCACTAAAGAGACCTTTTACCTCTACCAATGCTCAAACCAAAGGGCTGATCCTGTCCTCAGACTGCACTAAGCTATTGTCTCCTCCTGCCTTCTATTCCTCTCACTGCCCAGTCATATCACTCCTGTATCCTCCTGCCTAATGCAGGGCTTAAAGGTGTGAGTTCCCAAGTACTGTGATCACCTTTGTGTGAGCTCCATTACTCTTTTAGACAGATTCAATCTTATATAGCCAGGGTGGCCTTGAACTAATGGAAATCCTTATGCCTCTTTCTCCTGAGTCCTGGGATTAAAGGTGTGTGCCACCACTCCCTGGCCTCTAGTGGCTTAGCTCTGCACTTTAATCTTTAGGAAAACTTTATCTGTGAAAACACAAACAAAATATCACTACATTTTCCTTATTTTGTCTAAAATAAAGAAGGGTACAACTAATATAAGAATAACTATATACAATATATACAGGCGATATGTACATCAACAATGTATAGTCCATTTGCATTTGAGTAATTCAGAGTAAATACTTTGATGTGTAATTCCCCCCTTGTATGTTGTGAATACCATTGGTTAATAAAGAAGCTGCTTTGAGCCTATTGCAGCACAGAATAGGGCAAGGCAGGAATTCAAAGGAGATGGAGGAGGAGAGAGTAGGCAGAGTCAAAGAGAAACCATGTAGCTACCAAAGGAGACAGATGCTCCGGAACCTTAATGGTAAACCACGAGCCTTGTGATAAAATATAAAATAATAGAAATGGGTTAATTTAAGATGTAAGAGCTATCTAACAATACTCTTAATCTACTGGCCAAGCACAGGCAGGAGAGCATGGTGAATTCCCATCATCATACAAAGAGGTATTTCTAGGCCACATAGAGCATTGCATGGCAGATTTAGCTTTTACTCATATGAAAAATGTTTATATGCTGCACGGTGCTTCCCAGAGTGGAAGTGGTGAAGACGGCTCCCACCTGCAGTCTCAAAGGCAGTGAACATGCCTCTGCCATGTTGGACTGGGCAGAGCAAGTAGGCAGGGCCTAGGTGGTCCTTGTCACACCTGCTTATCATTTAACAAAAGGGTGCTCCTGGTCAGAAAAACAATTACAGATACATATGCAATAAAACAAATTCAGATATCAAAAACCTCTAAATGGGTCACAGTTTTGAATAAATGTACGTAGGCTTGAGAGAGAGAGGAAAAAGAACATAGAGAGTTATAAAAAGAAGTAAATTCTTTAAAAAAAATAAAACTAAATCTTTAAGGAGACAGAATACAGACAGTTATAGATTAAAAGAATAAAGAAAAATAAGCCATGTAAAGATGGAATATACACAAAAAGTCTGGATTATGTGTATTATTGTATTTTCTTTGAATTCTTTGACTGTGAAGGAGCTAAGTACAGATAGACATTTCATTGTACAAGCGGCTAAGCTAAACCAACGTATATACTTTAAATGCTTAATTTTTGCATTATGCGTTTTATTTGTACAGGTATACCTATAATGGCCAAAACTTCCAGCAAATGTGTGATTACCAAATCAATTGAAAACCTGAATAAGTACAAATGGTGTGCTGTACGTATTTTAGTTTTCCAAATTCTACAAAATGGAACACATTCATCTGCCAGATCTCATTCCTTTGAGTACCCTTTGAGTTACTGCCTCCAGGTAGTGGTGCTTTGTTGTATAAAGAACAAGTAGTACATTTCCTTATAATTTCCTTGGTTTGTTGCCATGTGACTGAAAAGCCTTTTTTTAAACCTGTGTTATTAACATGATTTTTATGAAATTCTGAGGCCTCCAGCACTTTCCAATCAATAGCTGATCAATTTCTGCACTACCTTTTGCTAGAGAACCTGGCAGACCCATAGGGATCAGATAGATGTTATGTATATGGGATGATTCCTATTCCTGATTATTTCTTGTAACTGAATAAAAAATAAAGTGGATTCTGTATCATGTGGTATAAATCCAGCAGTTTCAATATGCAAAACAATGCATATTGTGAGTTAGTAACTATGCTGAAAGGTTCTATAAAATCCTTTAGTACCATGATAATAGCATGTAATTCTGACTTTTGGACAGATTCATAATGTCTTAGATCTACTTTATTAATATTTTCTTGGTGCTGGACAAATCTGTATTCTGTCAATTATGTTTTAAATAAATGCTGATTGACCAGTAGCCAGGCAGGAAGTATAAGCAGGACAACCAGACAGGAAGTAGAAGTGGGTCAAGCAGTACAGAAGAATTCTGGGAAAGAGGAAGCCCAATCCTCTCCAGTTCTGTCCAGACACCGAGGAAGGAAGATGTGACCTGTCCTGCTGAAAAAGATACTGAGCCATGTGGCTAACATATACTAGAATAATGGCTAATATAAGTTATGAGTTAATAATTTGCCTGAACTAATGGGCCAATCAATTTATAACTTATAAACACCTCTGTGTGATTTTCTTCAGGGCTAAACGGCTGTGGGACCTGGTGGGAGGACAGAAACCAGGAAGGACAGAAACCCCAACAACATTTTCTAACTTGTATCCTGCCTTTTCTGATTTATTTGCATCAGTATAGAATGTAGGGGCTCCAGATATTGGTGATTCCTGTATAATGTGAGGAAGTATACAATTAATTCTCTTTATAAGTAGAATGTTTTTGCTTTGGGGACATTTATTGCTAATCTCCCCCCCTCCAAATTACTATAAGCTCCTTGTCAGGGTTCACTTTCTTCTCATAGTTTGCCCATCTCTTCACTATTAAACAGTCCTACAACTTCTGGATTTATTTCTGCTAATTGATGAAGTTTCAACTTTTCTTTTAGGATTAACTTTTTTTTTTCACATAAGTTTTTAAGTTTTTACTCGGTTTATATAGTAAAAAGATCCGTTCTGAGATGCTACCTTCCCTCTACATTAAAACTCCTGTAGAGGAACTCTTCGAGGGTAACATGACCAGAATGCAGCTAAGCTTCAGATCTCATGATTCACATGAGCATTCTGTAATTCTTCTGCCACCAAAGCTTTTTCTGATAATTTCCTGGGACTATTTAAGTCCTTTTTACCTTCTAAGGTTTTGAACAAATTATTCAGTTCATTTTTTTCTATTCCAATACTGGGCCCTAGATAGGAAATGTCTTCTAGAGATCTTTGAAAGTCACTAATAGTCAGTGATGGAGCTCTCCTATTTTGAACAATTTGCGGTCTAATTTTCTGGAGAAAATTTATATTTTTATTCTAAATAATTAATATAATCGCTTTTTAAATTTTTTTTCAGGAGCAATTTGTAATTCCCACCAAGGAAAATACTTCCTTACTTCTTCAAACATTTCTTTCTAAAGTATCTACATTTGGGTCCTTAAGTAAAATATCATCCATATAATGGTAAACTATAAATTAAGGAAAGTGCTTACATATTATTTCCAAGGGCTGACTTCTTATATAATATTCGTACAGGGTGGGACTATTTAACATTCCCTCTGGGAAATTATTCCAATTCCACTGAAGTCTCCTAACAGGACGATAATTACTGTAAGCAGGCACTGTGAAGGCAAATTTTTCTCTGTCTTTTTCTTGTAAAGTTATGTTGAAGAAATAATCTTTTAAATCAATAGCTGTAAGAGGTCATCCTTTAGGCAATAGAGAAGGCAAAAGAATGTCAAACTGTAAAAAGCCCATTGACTGAATCACCTTATTATCAGCTCTTATGTCTGTCACCATTCTCCATTCTCCAAATTTCTTTTTAACAACAAACACAAGAGAATTCCAAGGGCTAGTTGATTCTTCAGTATGCTGAGAATCTAATTGCTCCTGTACCAGCTGTTCTAAAGCTTGCAGTTTCTCTGTCTTTAAAGGGTTAAAGGTCATTGCATAGCCCATACAGGTTTCTCTGTCAACCATTTTAAAGGTAGGGCTGTTGGTGCCTTTGAAAGATCAGCAGATACTGTGCACTGTTCTTGTACAATCTGAATGGTCAGTGACTGTTCTTCATAATACTTTCTAATATTTTTTCCCAGAAAAAATTGTTAATTTATTTATTTCTGAGATTGGGGGAATATTAATCTAGTATTCCATTGCTGTAACAAATCACATCCCCACAAATTCATTGCTATGTTAATCACATATGGCTTTAATTTTCCTCTCTGCCCTTCTAGTCCTATATATATCTCATGCTCTGCTTTACTTGAGATAAAGTTCCAATCCCCAAAATCTGAACATTTACCTCCTGAAGAGGCTAGTTTGTATGTCAAGATTCTGATGCAATTATTGTAGACATGCACCTATGTCTACCAAACCTTCAATGACAACATCATTTATTTATATTTTTAATTTTGGTCCTTGTTTGTTTATAGAAGATTGCCAAAATAATCACTTTATGGTTTTTCCTTAATTTCTCTTTTCTTTTATATAGCTGTTCTGTCACCCAGACCAGTGTGGTTTCTTACAATAGGCCTTAGGTTTTTTAATTGCTCTGGGAAGGAGTTTTCTCCATAATGGCAGGAAATGATAAAAGCCCGTGAGAGGCCCCTCAAAGGGTTTCCCAGTCCTAATGTCCCTTCTTGATCTACATTCATTAGTTCAATATTTGCCTTTGCCACACCTTCTGCATATTCCAGAAGAGAGGGGTATTGTGTTTGTATTATGCTTAGAAAAAATATTGCTTCTAGGAATGCCCTATTTAGAGCCCCTTTTAAGTGACCTTGTGTGCCACAATTGAAACACTTGACATTTTGATTTTTCCTCAAACCTCTGGAAATCACCTCTCCTATCCAAGTATCATCATGGTCATGAGATTCAATATTGATTGTATCTCAGATCCATTCCTCCAAAGGCACTTATCTTGCCTTTGAAAGCCTAGTTGTCCTTTTGCATTGAGAATTAGCATTTTCAAAAGCCAGAGATTTAATTATTATTTGTCTAGTTTCTGAATTTGGTATCATTCTACTTACTGATGATGTCAGTCTTTGTAAGAAATCCATGAAGGTTTCTTTTGAGCCCTGCATGACTTTAGTAAATAACCCAATCTTCTTTCCTACTTCAGTACTGTCCCGAGCATTCAAAGCTGCTGCGTGGCATAAAGTCAGGATGTGGTCATCATATAAAGATTGCCTTTCTCTATTACTATAATCTCCTTCTCTAGGAAGTTGATCTTGGGAGACTTCCATACCTCTAGCTCTACTCTGTTGTTCAATGCTCTTAGCCTCTTCTTTCAACCAGGTCCTCCATTGTAATTATGGACCAACCTCCAAGAATGCTGTAAGCAAGTGGTATGGGAGGTCCTTCTGTCTATGCGTTGCTTTTATTAGTTAATGAATAAAGAACTGCTTTGAGCCTATGGCAGGGAAGAACAGACCTAGGCTGGAAAACTAGACTGTATGCTGGGAGAAAGAAGGGCGGAGTCAGAGAGGAGCCATGGAGCTGCCACCAGAGTCAGACATGCCGACACTTTGCTGGTAAGCCACTGTCATGTGGCAATAAACAGATAATAGAAATGGGTTAAATTAATATGTAAGAGTTAGCCAATAAGAAGCTGGAACTAATGGGCCAAGCAGTGATTTAAATAATACAGTTTCTACGTGGTTATTTCAGTGCTAAGTGGCTGGGAACCAACAAGCAGCCTCCTGCTACAAGAGAACAATGAGTTGGTACATGGATAGCAGTGCTTGGAAGTCTTTCTCTATGCTTGTACAATCCAGGATCCCCTGCTCGAGGAGGAGTGCCACCCACAGTAGGTGGGTCTTCCCATCTCAATTACCTGACAACTCCCCACCCCCACAGTAGCTACCACAGACCAGCCTGATCTGAAAAATCCTTCATTGAGGAACTCCTCCCACATGATTCTAGATTGTTTCAAGTTGACAAAGTTCCACCACACTTAGACATGGGACATCTACTTTAGGCAGTAGGCTAGCTAGTCATACAAAGCTACTCTGTGACAGAACTCTCCAGCAGGTTCTGGAAAGTCCAGCCCTAAGATGAGTCAAAAGGTCTTCGAGACTAAAATCCACCTGGAATCATAGGACAGAAGTTCTAAGCCAGAGAGAAGATGTATTGGTGGGATATGAAGTGCTCGGCCAACTGTCTATAACCTCCCTACGTTCTGGAAGTTGGCTCTACCCCTCCATTTCTTCATCTAAAGACCAGGTACCAGCTCCAGTGATGGAGGAAGGTCATTGGCTAATAAAGAAACTGCCCTGGCCCATTTTATTGGTTAGGACATAGGTAGGTGGAGTAAACAGAACAGAACACTGGGAGGAAGAGGAAGTGAGGTCAGAGACTCTACAGCTCTGCTCTCCGGAGCAGACGCCTCAGCAGAGACGCCATGCTCCTGGCTCCTGGGCAGACGCACGCTAAGAAGCTCCGACCCAGGATGGACATAGGCTAGAATCTTCCCGGTAAGCGCACCTAGGGGCGCAACACAGATGATTAGAAATGGGCTAAATTAATATGTGAGAATTAGCCTAGAAGAGGTTAGAGAGAAATGGGCCAAGCGGTGTTTAAAAGAATACAGTGTCCGTGTAATTATTTTGGGGCATAAGCTAGCCGAGCAGGCGGCCAGGGTGCTGGGAACGCAGCCCCGCCGCCCCTTATTACTTCACTCCAGGTCACTGCAGGGACTGTAGAATAACCATGCAAGCAGAAGCTCATAGTCTCTTGGGAGCCTCGCACTTGGCATTGTTAGCAAATATAACATTTGTTTGGTTTTATTTCTGCCTTGTTTAACAGGTGACAGTCTATGGGAAAGAACCGGCACTATCTTACTGGTGTTACTTCCCCAGCTGCTGTTTTAGTGCAGGGCCTGAAGTGATGGGTATTATAAATTGTCAACTTGACATAACCTAGAGTTTCCTGGAAAGAGAGTGCCAGTGAGAGACTGTCTCAGTCAGGTGGCCTGTTGCACACCTGTGGAGAATTAGCTTGACTATGTTGACTGAGTTGAGATGATGGAAACACTACGGGTGAAAGCATTCTCAAGACATGAGATTCTAAACTGAATGGGAGTGGAGGAAGAACTTACAAGATGGCTTAACTAGTAAAGGTGCTTGTCTGAACTGGAGCTGCACGGAAGAAGGAGATAACTCCCAAAAGTTGTCCTTTGACATACACACACACACTGTTCCCCATGTGACCATCACATACACATGCACACTCATACACACAACCAGTGTAATTTTTAAACAGTGAAGAGAAAAAGCTATTGCTCCTTGCTTTCACTGTGGATGCAATGTGACCTCCTGCTCTGAGTTTCTTACGCTTTGATGACAAACTATGACTTGGAACTGTAAGTCAAATAATCCATCTCTCCATTAAGTCTCCTTTCTCTGGATATTTTATCACAGCAACAGGAACAGAAGGGACTGTATGAGCACTCAGACGAGTGGCACAGGATAGGCAAAGCAATAGAGTACCAAATGCATTTAAAAATGAGCAGAGGAGTAAAACGATCACAGAGGCCAGAAGGTCGCGAGCATGCCATGCACTGTCTGCTCCATTTGTCATCTTCAGGGCTCATCATTTCATCCGTTGCTTTTGGAACAACGGGCCTTTTGTTAAGAAAATTGCTCAAGACAAAGATGACACCATCGGTGGCATTTTGGGGGAAGGACGACCACAGGAGCTCTCTTCCTGTGCACAAGCAAACAGAAGACACTTTCCATTGGTCCTGTCTATATCTCATTCAGAAAAGAGGATGGAAACAATATGGACCATGGCTGGGTAAAGCACTTGCAATGTAAGCATGAGGTATCGAGCTAGGATCCTCAGCGTCCATGTAAAACCTGGGTGTCATGGCACTTAGGAGCCACAGACAGGCCGATCCCTGAAGCTCATTGGCTGGCCTGCCTCACCCACTTGATGAGTCAGGTTCACTGAGAGACCTTCTCTCCCAAAATAAGATGGAAAGTAACAGAGGAAGGCATCCAACATCAACATCCCTCTGGCCTCTACATACATGAGCACGTATAAGCTAGAGAATACACACATATTTAAACATGTACCTAGCCATTAGCCAAGCATGCATATCACATGTATACACACACACACACACACACACTGAGAACTATCTTTCTCTCTGACACTAACAATGGTACATGCACATACAGAGAACCAGAGCTTGGAGAGAGGAGACAGCTCTGGCTGTCAATCAGATTCAAGGATGCCTGGACTTTCATTTATTTTTATTTTTTTAGATTTACTTATTTATTATGTGTTCTGCATGCATGTATACCTGCATGGCAGAAGAGGGTACCAAATCTCATTATAGTTGTTTGTGAGCCACCATATGGTTGCTGGTAATTGAACACAGGACCTCTGAAAGAGTGACCAGTGCTCTTAATCTCTGAGCCATCGCTTAACCTGCCTGGACTTTCTAAAGTACCATCTAGAAGCAGAGTTGAACAGACTATAGCTGGATTAATTAAGAAGGAAGCAGGAAGAAGCACCATTCCAATGTAACAAGCTATTCCTTTGATGATACAGCAGTCTGACACCGGTCAAGTTAGCCTGCACGTTAAAAGTCACATCCTTATCCCAGCCGCCCCTAGTATATCTGCCACCCTCTCAGAAACTCCTTCTTCAGAGACACTTGTCACTCTTAGAAAAGCCACCTGCTAGTGGTGGGTGAGCTGGTGACACATGGAAATCAAATCCATCATCAGAGAGATAAGGAGGCTTTTAGTGATTCTGAAAACAGCTAGGAAAAAAAAAATGAGACCTGCAGCCATTTGCACTAGGAGACACTTGTCTGAAGAGTACCAGTTCTTTGATGGCTTCATACACTGATCTCCTTAATAAGGGCGAGGACTTGAGTCTCAACCCTAGAGCTCACATTTTGTTTTAAAAGCTGAACATGGTAAATGCAGGCTTGTGACACCACTGCTTGGGTGGGAGTTGCTTGCCCAGACACGTGGATCTTTGAGGTTCACTGTCTGGACAGCCCATCCTACTTGGCAAGCTCCAGAACAGCGAGAGACCCTCTCAAAAATTACGGAGGGTAGCTTAGCTCCTGAGAAACAACACAAAAGTCCACAACCTCTGGACATGTGTCCAAATACATGCACAAGCACACATACACAAACACACACATATGTATGTATGTATGCAAACTTACATGGTAACCTTTTTTTCTTAGGAACAAAGAGTAGCAAAAAGAAGACCAGAGTGGCAGTCAGAAGCCTCCCCTGTCAGGACCAGGATTCATGCAGGGACATTTCAACACAGGATGACAGATAATGGAGAACTCCAACCTCCCAGCTCAGCAGGAATTGATCTACTGCTCTCTGTTTAAAAGTTAGAAGCTCTCAAGCTTACATGTGTGTGGACTTGAAACAAACCAGCGGAGGCAGCCTTCATTTGGCCGGTAACAGGGACAGCATTAATATCCTCTCTATCACTCTGGGTCAGAGTATAGGCTCATTCCTTTCCATTTCTGACTTCATACACTGGTCAGTGGGACCCCTGAGCAAAACAGAGAAAGGAAGCCACAGGGCCAGTGGCTCTGTGAGGGCAGCAGCAAGCAATTGAAGTTTGGGGAGTCAGCTCACCAAGAGGTGAAACTCTGACGGATGAATCTCAGATAGACAAGGACCACAGACTCCAGAATGTCTTTTGTTTCCACTGTGCCATCTTTGTCTGGTCCCTGGTATGGTGTGAGTGGGTGCAGGGAGAGCCACATTGCTGCTAATGTGGTGTTGTGTCTATCTTGCGGAAACATCCCACTCTACTGGGCATTTTAACCCGTGGATTGTTAAGATGATTTCTTCCCAAGATGTACGGTCTAACTGATAATAATAATAATGTCAGTTTAGGTAGAGTTTTGAGGATTAAGGATAAATACAAGGAGGTGTCACACAGCTAGGGCCTAGGAGGTTCTGATCTAATTTCCATCACATCTGGGGTCCCACAGCTATCAGCATTTAGCAAAATGCTTAGTCACCCTAGGCGCTAGCATTTCTGAGGTCCCACAGCTGTGCATCAGCATTCAGGCACATTCTCTGGTCACCCTGGAGCCTTATGCCCTAGGTTTTGAATGCACATGTGTAGCATGGCCATGTAATCTATATGTATGCCTGGCATAGCTACATAAACTCCTATATACATGCACTGAACTACCTTTAAAATTCAGACATGACTACTCCACACTCTCTTTCACTATGTTTCTTTCAGATATATCTGTGTACCCCCTTTCTCTTTAATAAAAATAACTTTTAAAAATTAATTTAAAAAAAATAAAAATAAATAAAAATAAATAAAATTTAATTTAATCTTAATTTTTTAAAAAAGAAAACCAGCATAGTCAAGATGGAGGAAGAATAGAGATGAGAGCAAGGAAAGAGATATTTTGATTGAGGAATTCGTGATGGGGTTAACAAGAAACCTGGCTCTAGATGAAATCCCAGGATTGTACAAGAATGACCCCAGCAAGGACCTTAAGCAATAGAGAGAGTGCCCAAACTGGCCTTTCCCTGTAGTCAGATTGATAAATATCGTAAATGTCACCATAGAACTTTCATCCAGCAACTGATGAAAACAGAGGCAGAGGCCTGCAGTGGAGCATTGGGTTGAGTTCCCAAAGTCCACTTGAAGGTAGGAGGAGTGAGAATATGAACAAAGAGGTCAAGACCATGTCAGGTATACCCATTGAAACAGTTTACCTGAGCTAATGGGAGCTTACCATCTCCAGCTGCACATGGAAGGAAACAGCATAGGTCCAAACTAGTCCTTCTGAATGTGAGTGACAGTTGTCTGGCTGGGGCAGTCTGTGGGGCCACTGGCAGTGGCACCAGGTTTTATCCCTACTGCTTGTACTGACCTTTTTGGACCTATTCTCTTTGGATGGATTCCTTGATCAGCCTAGATATAGTAGGAAAGGCCTTGAACCTTCCCCAAAGCAACATGCCTTACCTTCTCTGAGGAGTGGATAGAGGTGTGTGGGGGGGATATGTGGAGGGAATGGGAGGAGGGGAGGGCATAGGAGCTGGGATTGTTATGTAAAATGAAAAAAGACAGTTTGTATTCTTTTTTTTAAAAAAAGAAAAAGACAAAAAAGAAATGTGGATTATGCTGTAAGAGCTAGTTAGTAATAAGCCTAAACCATTGGCTGAGCATTTATAATTAATAATAAGTCTCAGTGTGATAATTTGGGAGTTGACTGGTGGGACAGAACTGACTAAAGGCACACCAAGAAAGTCTACAAATGGTGCCCAAATTCCAACATCTACATCCATATAAGACCCCGAGAAAGCTTTAAAATTAAATGTTTTAAATACACACAAAACACAGGTAGGCTCAGCACTAGCAGCAAACTAAGGTACAACTCTCTTTTAATAAGCTTTGCTACTGAACACTTAAATGGGAGTTATGAGCAACAGAAAGTGTGCTACTGGGTGGCAGCATGGACCCAAAATCTTCCCAGAGTTGGGGCAGTAAATGCGGCTTTCTGAGTATCTACTCCATGAGAGTCAGCTCCCAGAGAACTGAGTGGGGGAGGAACCAGCCACCAGCATGCCATGACCTCTGTAGAGCAGTTTGTTTCATTCATGCAGACAGAAAATATCACAGGTCTGAAATAAAGACAAATCCAGATGAAACAAACCTCTATATGGGTTAATGTGTGCTTGAAAATGTACATAGAATTTGGAGAGAAAAGAGAAGGGTATAGAAAGTCATAGGAAAAAAAGCTTAAAATTATATATTAATAAAGTCTTTAAAGAGAGAAGTAAAATAAAAAAAAACAGAGAGATGGGAAATACACAGGAGTCTGGATCCTGTATGCCATTGTGTTGACTTTAAATATTTAGGTTGTTGATGAATGAACAATAGCTGCTAAGAGACAATGGATTATGGAAGCTGCTAGATTAAACCAACCTATATATTTAAAAAATGTCTTGGCTTCAAAATGGAAGTCAAAAGATGTGTTGTTTTGGGAAAGAGGTTATGCTTTCATTTCAACAGAATACCGAAGGCTATGGATTTGTTCAGGGTTGAAGAAGATCAAGTTTGATTGAGGAACACCCCCTGATAATCTTGTCTACAGACATAAGGAAATAAACATAAGAAAAACTATAAGACTTGTAAAATATATTTTACCTGCTGAACTCTAAAAAAGAAATCATCTTAGACTGTGTACAACACACAGTCTATACTCGTATTAATGCAGATTTGCATGTTAATTTTAAAGGTTAATGTATTTTTCAGAGCAAATGAACCAGACACCAATAACAATGAGTGACCCAGGCAATCCAGCATCTCTCATAGTGTTTCTGTTGCAGTTTCCTCAGAGTTGTGCATCCAGAACAATTTCAAGACTGTAGGCTGAGATGATCCAGCCTCACAGACTAACTACTCCAGCCAAGACTTAACAAATATCCTGATTTTGTCAAGGCTCACCCAAAAGATACCAATATCTCCATATAACAATAAGCAATATAGATAAAATAATGCCCACATTCCCAAAATATGGCTTATGGATGTTTGCCATTCTTTGGGGGAGTGGTGTTTATAATTATTATTGGTCAAGGTCAGAAAAAACTCAACAAAGGACTTAAATTCAAAGATCTTTCTTTAAAGGTTGATATTATATATAAATGATGAGAAATGGGGTAGATTATCGACTATAAAAACTATAATCTCACATTATTTGACATAGATATGGATTTTGGTGTACTAATATAAATTTAAAGTTATTTTTGTTACACTGTATGTTTCTACTCTTGTTTGGGGTGTTGTGCTTATGGAGTGTATTTAAAATGCAATGCATAATTAAGAAATACAAGTTAAAAGTCATCTATAATAATCAAACATATTCATGTTAGGTATGTTTTCAAGGTCATACAGAGATATATTTTAGATTGATAGGTGATCTTCAAATACTTCAAAGACCTACAGAAGATGCATTTAAAATGTTTTAATGACAGAAGGTTTTTCTTGATAGTGAGACATGTCTACTCCTGGCAGCACCAATCTACATCAAAAAAGTATATGGACATCAAAGATACTCCATGTGAGTATGCTTTCTTTGTGGAAAAAGTTAGTTACTGGGCAGAGAAACTGTCTTTGCCTCAATTGTTGACAATATACTTTCCAAACTAGACCAGTAGATAACAAAAGAAAGTAACTGCAAAACTTTACCAAGACAAGATAGAATTGTCCTTCAAAATTCCGTGTTTCTGAGAATAGTTTGTTAGATATGCTAGGCCTATAGGCCAAATATGGATGTACCAATAGGATATATAGGCATCTATTCTTACTATTTACCCAATCATCCCCTGTTACATTTTATAAAACAATGCCCTGTTCCCTTTCCTCTCAGAACTAGATTCACCCCAATGCTTCCCCCAGCAATGCTTGTCTTTACTGATGACACAGCCTTGGGACAAGCTGTTTTAAGTATTGATGGCCACAAGGAGTCCTTTCCTACAAAGGAAACCTCCACACAGAGGGTAGAATTAATAGCAGTAATTACTGTTGTGAGAGGCTTAAATACAAACTTTCTAATGTACATATGCATATATATTAATGTATATAATGTATTCTCAACATGTGGTCAGATTATGTCCTCATATAGAAACTGCACCACTGCCTTCTAGTCATTCTACAATGTTAACTTTGCTCTCAATGTTACAAAATGTAATCCAACCTAGGACCTATCCCCTTCCTGTGAGGCACGTTTGAGCACACTTTATATTTTCCGGCCTTATACATGAAGGAAAATGCATGACTGACCCCTTGACAAGACTCATAGCCCATTCCACAGAAGCAGGTCAACAGAGCCACACACTCTATCATCACAACACTGTGGTGTTCTACTTTCAGCTTCAATTCCCTCACGAAGCTGCCTGGACAAGTGTATGGAATTGCCCTGCTTGTCCCACAACCACACATACTCTCCCCATGGTAGTCAACCCACGAGGCCTAAGTCCATGTGACTTATGACAAATGGACATTACTCATGTCCCTTCTTTGGAAAGCAGGCTAGTTTTTGTCCATGTGTATGTGAATACATACTTTCATGTTATTTGTGCTTCTGACCACTCTAGAGCAACATTTATTTTATTGTTTTATAATATGGGGGATGCCCAGGGCCTTAAAGACAGATAATGCCCATTTATATTTCTAAAGCTTTTAATAAATGTTACTCAGTTTTTACTATTTCCCACTTCACAGGTATCCCTTATAATCCTCAAGGACAGATAGTTGTAGGGACAACCCATCAAACTTTAAAAATTTAAATATCTATGTTACAAAATGGGCATTTTATATACTTATCTCTCCATCATATTTTAAATCATGCCCTATATGTAATAAGTCATGTAAATATCTCTGAGGACAAAATGAGTTCATTCCTTAGACATTTTACTACCAAAATTATTCCTAAACTTTTGATAAAATGTTAAGACCTGTGAATGGGTCAGTGGAAGGGTCTAGATGTCTTATTTACATCAGAAAGAGGCTATGCTTATATTTTTCCTCAGGACGCTGATTCACCTTTGTGGGTACCAGACCAATTGATCAGACCATATGGCCAGCTGGTCTAGATCAGGTGCATTCAGAGGCTCCCTGGACCACTGCAAAGGAGGAGATTTTCACCCCGGATGCTTCCTTCATGCCCACCTCATTCTCCAATATCTCAAAACACCACCTCAGATGAAGACACTGGAAATATTCAACCAACACCTTCCTGGTGGACTGCCTCCAAATTCATCAGCCTCATCCTTATCACGCCCCACAGTCTGTTGCTTCTACCCACCATGGTTGGATTCCTTCTTGAGGACAGATTAACCAGCAGAAGTCACTCAGGTTTTACTGAATCAGGGAAAAGCTCAACCTCCTGAAAATCTTTTCGTGGTTATGTCAGCTGTGGATACTCTGCAGATACTGTGCCTTATTCCTTGTGCTCGTGCTCAAGAAGCATATTGGGCTTGTGTCCCTGACCCTCCTCTGTTTCACCCAGTTACATGGAACTATGAAAAAGTAAAGCTTGTCACTAATGGTTCTTTGTTAATGGGGGATCTGGTTTTGTTCAACTCCGTTTAACCGAGCCCTTTGAATTTCAGGGACATTCAGATAGTCTTTCCTTATCCTCTTTTACATCTGCTGCGACCCCATTACATTATGTTTGCTTCTAAAATACAGGACACTCAAGACTAGTCAGCCTACACAAACAGCTGGAAAATAGACCTGGTCACTAAATATGACTTCGGCTGCAGACCGGTATCAACCAGATAAACTAACTCCTGATCCCACACCCCCTACTAAGGGTCTTCCAGATTGATTCTAGAACATAAATCATACTTGGAATGGCATTAACCCTGTTACCCACAGTCCCAGGTGGATACCATGTGCTTTCCCCAATACAGGAGTTAGTTTCCATCCTTATGGAAATACATGCTGTAACACAATGGACTTTGACTGGTCCAACCCCACATGTGTAGCCCTAGTCATCCCACTACCCTGAACCTCAGACTCAATTGTATCACCTATTTGCTGCCCTTACTTACACTAACTTAAAATTGCTTTTGCAATCTGATTGTCTTTCTCCTAGAATTCAGTCTTGTGTCACATCACATTTTGCTATTTTATATCTAGGAGATTCAGGCCTTATAAATATCGTTATGAATGGATCTATATATAACATTTCCTGTAAAACTTGTTATTTGACAAGATGAATTAACTCTATTGCGAATCCCAATGCTTTCCTTATAACCATATGTGTTGTCACACATTACGCTTTCCCCACCCTGGTGTGAAGATCCTGTTGCTTTCACATTCGAATGGGTTGCTAACTCTCTCTTTCATGGCCTAAAAGATTCATGGCTATACCTATTCTATTGATTGACATTGATTGCTAAAGAAGGGATTGATTGAGGACTAACAGACAGAGTAAATGCTCTAGAAAAAGCCGAGGGGTTTCACTTCAGGAGCTTCAGTGATCACAATTCAAGTTAATGATTAAGGAAAACAGTTTAGTCCAGGAACCAGGATGGCTGAAATTCTTTTAATCTTGGTGTTGAGAGATTGAAGATTCACAGGTTTGCATTTTATCATTGCTGAAACAAAGCCTTAGGATGACTTCAGGTTAGATTGAGATGTTTTGATAATAACTCTAGAAAACAATCTAAACCCTAGAAAACAATTCAGAAGGACACATCCAACATCAGCTAAGGGATAGATTCATTAGGTTAGGCATCTGTCTTAGGGTTTCTGCTGCTGTGACAAAAAATACCATGACCAAAGAGCAAGCTGGGGAGGACAGGGTTTACTAGGATTACATTTCAACATTGCTTCTCATCACTGAAGGAAGTCAGGACAGGAACTCAAAACAGGACAGGATCCTGGAAACAGGAACTGGTACAGAGGCCATGGAGGGGAGCTGCTTACTGGTTTGCTTCCCATGACTTCCTCAGCCTATTATAGAATCCAGACCAGCAGCCCAAGGATCCCACCACCAACTGTGGGCTGGACCCTGAACCATTGATCAATAAATGAGAAAATGCCTTCCAGCTGGATCTCATGGAGGCATTCACTCAGTTAAGTCTCTTTCCTCTGATGACTCTATAGCTGTGTTAAGTTGACAAACAAAACCTCCCAATACAGAATCAAAAATCAAAGAAACCCAATTACTAGTTGACGTACTTTCCTCGCTAGGATTGGTTTGTGATCAAAGATGATGATTAATTCCTTGTGCCCATTTCTGCACTCAACTTCCTGATATAAAAAACTATTGATGAGTAGGCTAAGCCCTAAAGATTTAAAGTAGAGTTGGCTAATTGTTTTTTATGTATACAAATTTAGATTTGTAGTTCTGTATAAGATTACTTTTCAAGATAAGTAATAAAGTGATTGATTCTTCCTTTGTAACCACAATATGCAGACTGCCAGCAAAAGAACTGGCTGAGAAAATCACCCTGCATGCTCACACTCTGATAATTATAACAAGTTACTTAGATGTAAATGTATGTGGGTTTTGGGATGATTTTGTCTTCATCATGTAAACAGAAATGAAAAATATGTTCTTACTTGTATTCATTATAATCATTCACTTGAAAAATAAAATGTAACCACATTGTAATTTCCATATTGTCTGAAAGATTCTGTTGGGGTATATAAGCTGTAGATGAAAAACAAAGAGTCAGAATATAGAAGAAAAATAAAGAAAATGTCCGGAGGAAGCCATCAAGAGAATGTGTATCTTTCCCCTTACTCTCTCCTACAAAAAAAAAGTCTTAGTACACTGACCCTGTGGATTCCCTTTGAGCCCTGCACGGTGAAGGCTGGCCCTCCCAGCAGCAGAACCATAAGAAGAGGAAACCCAGACAGCTTGTCACCCCAAAGTCCCAGGCATCTCCTGCTGCTGCTCTCAAACAGTCCTTTATGGCCGGTCCACGTGGTAGGGTAGAGGGACAAGAGCTCTCTTGTCAGCTCTCCGCAAAGGCAGGGATGACACATCCACAGAGTCTGAGAGAACAATGCTGGGCAACCGTCGTAAACAACATGAGATACTGAAATGACACGTTCACAAAACCTCTCTTTGTAAAATCAACATGCACAAATAAAAACTTTAAGGAATGATGCATCCAAGTGAGCTTTTGAGATCTACCATCTCCCACCAGAAAGCTGTGGCTTTCAAAGCACTGTTTAGAGACATCCAGCACAGCTTCTGATAGGCTCGGAGTGGGCAGAATGTATTATTTACACCTGAAATTGAGACCCACGGGTGACTGAGCCCATGGTCTCTTGTTACCTCTAAGTGCAAGTCTTGCATGTGTTAGTGCTGGTCATTTAGTGAGCAGGCCCTTGGGAGGAGGAGGAGGGAGTGGCAAGACAGGGCCCAATCCTCTGTGTTCCCTCCTTTCCCCTCCTCTCACTCTGCCAGGCTAGTGTCCTTGGAGTGGTTGTGTGCACTGCAAATAAGCAGAAAATACAGCTTGGTGAATAAAAATAACATTGTGGTAGAAAGACCATTTTCTGTGGTTCATCTTGTTGAGTAAAACTGGGAAGAAAAGAGTTAATCAAGAGCTTTTTAGAAATGTATTTAAGTGCCCTTTTAAAGCAAAAATATTGTTCTTATTAATTACTATAATAACTGTGTCATTCGTGATTATTAGTGCCATATTAACTCATTTCCTTCCCACCACACTCCTGTAAGGCAGATGACATTAGCAGATGACAGAAATAGCGCACAGAGAGGTCAAAGCATTGAACCAGGGAAAACAGCATCATAGCAATGTGGAATTAATACTGTAATACTTTATCAGCTGATGTGGTAGTGATTTCTTTCTAATCTGTTGCTTTCATTGGTTAATTAATAAAGAAACTGCCTTGGCCCATTTGATAGGCCAACCCTTAGGTGGGTGGAGTAAACAGAACATGTTCTCTGAAAAGTGGATTCCAGTGTCAGACAATTGTGGGAAATCCTGCACCCCTCATGCCGTTCTTCAGTATTCGCAATTTACCATCAAGGCTCTGAGAAAGTCTGCAGTGTGAACAGTTGGCTCGGGCTGGGAGATGTTGGATCAGAAAGGAGAGTGCTCACTGAGCAAGCATGAGGTTCTGAGTTCAGATCCCCAATACCAAGCACTGACAGCACATCTATGATCTCAGTACTGACGAGAGCAGAGGCAGGAGAATGCTGGGAGAAAGAAGCTGAGTCAGGCGGTCACCATGATTCTCCCACTCCAGACAGATGCAGGATAAGATCTTTCCTGGTAAGCCAGGTCGTGGAGCTACACAGCTTATTAGAAATGGGTTAGATCAATATGTAAGAGCTAGCCAATAAGAGGCTGGAACTAATGGTCCAAACAGTGTTTAAAAGAATACAGTTTCTGTGTAATTATTCCAGGTAAAGCTAGCCGGATGGCAAGACACAGCCCGCTGCTGCTCCTTCAACAATCAGCAAACCTAATTCCTCCTTAGCTTTCTTTTAAAGATTTATTTTTACCTTGTAAGTACCAGTGTTTGGCCTGCATGTGTGTTTTGTGCATGGTGTACATGTGGGAGCCTGCCAACACCAGAAATGGGAGTCAGGTCCCCTGGAATTGGAGTTACAGTCAGTTATGAGATACCTTGTGAGTTCTGGGAACTGAACCTAGCTCTTGTAAGATCGTTAAATGTTCTGAACCACTGAGCCATCTCTCCAGGACCCTTTCTAACTTTTTATAATAATAAATGAGTCTGAAGTCTCCAGGGACAGAAGAGAAATCAGCCTGGGGTGGTTGGGTGGTGGAGGATAACAGCATAGATTTATTACAAAGGGAAAGAACCCTAAAGCCATAATTAACTGCTAAGCCAGAAGGCAGATGAGACACCATTAAAAACAGAGACAAGGAACTAATTACCCTACTTTCATCTAAAGTAAAAGATCAAGAAATAGAATAAGTAAGAAAATTATCATGAGCGAGTAGGGGGGAAATGAAAATGGAAGGTGAAGGCAGAAGACATTTGACATCCTCCTACAGGTCAGGGGATGCCCCACTCCAGCTCCAGGGCTGCCCAAGGCTCTACTGCTTTCACAGACTCTCAGCAAGACCTTAAAGTCTAGCCTAGTGTGAATGCGCTATGACAATATTCACAGTGGTCTAGCCCCCAGGTGTTAAAACTACAGTCAGCAAAAAGTGCAAAACAAGGGGACTGGAAAGATGGCTCACTGACTAAGGGCACTTACTGATCTTGCCAAGACCAGAGTTTAGTTCTCAGGACTCCAATGTTGGCTTATAGTCATCTATAATTCCAGCCCAGCAATCCACTGTCCTCCTCTGGCCTCCTTACACACCAGGCATACATGTGGTACATAAACATATATTCAGGCAAAGCACACGTACATGTAAAAATGCAATTTTAATGCAAAACAACACACAGGTTTTGTGTACTGACAACCAATAGAGAATCTACAGTTTTGAGGAGCAAGAGAGACAGAGAGTTGTATGTGTTCGTGTGTGTGCACAGACTGTCTGGTAAAAGTGCTCACGTGAGCACATATATGTGGAAGCCACAAGCCAGGACAACCTTGTCTACTCTACAGCTCTCCACCACGTACATCTAAAATGGTGAAGAAAACCGGGGTCTCTCACTGTACCAGAGCTCACTGACTGGCTAAACTGGATGGCCAAGGAGCCGGGAATTCTCCTGCCTCTGCTCTCGTCAGTACTGAGATCATAGATGTGCTGTCAGTGCTTGGTACTGGGGATCTGAACTCAGAACCTCATGCTTGCTAAGTGAGCACTCTCCTTTCTGATCCAACATCTCCCAGCCCGAGCCAACTGTTCACACTGCAGACTTTCTCAGAGCCTTGATGGTGAATTGCGAATACTGAAGAACGGCATGAGGGGTACAGGATTTCCCACAATTGTCTGACACTGGAATCCATTTTTCAGAGAACATGTTGTATAGACATGTTGAAGATTCCACTTTGGGTAAAAGTTGTTCTAAAAACAAAGTAAACCTAGAAAATAACGACATAAATATGTGTGGTTACCTATTTCTGCGATTATCTGAGACTCTTCATTGGGCAATTTGACCCTCAAGTTTATGAACGTAGGTGAGAGGCACCTGGTCATGGCCTAGGAAGGCTGAGAAGTGAGAATCTGATACAGTTGACTTTTTCATACCTATGGAAGCAGACCACACTGTCCCTAAATCTAGGGGACAGTGTTATACTTAGAAATAAATGTGTTTTTCAGAAGGCAGTTATTGTATTATATTCTGCTGGGCCCAAACCCCTGTATCCCAAAGGAGGACAGTAGGCCATACTGTCAGGCAGCTCAGAAATGGTGGCTTTGGAGCCTAACCAAGAGGCTACGAGAGTCACTGTGCAGGCCTATCATGGTGACCCCAATGGTGAGATATAAATCAATAGGACAGGTATGCTTTTGAGTAGGGTAAGCTGGAGAGGGCTGTGTCCTCCTGGATGGAACAGTCTGTTCACTGACTCATGGGGAAGTAGCTCAGTTCACAGAATGCTTAAAACATGCAAAGCCCTGGGTTCCATCCCCTATACACTGTAGACAAGTGTGGTGAGCACTCATATGATCCTAGCACTTGGGACGTGGAGGCTGGAAGATCAGGAGTTCAAAATCATCTTCAGCTGCAGAGAAAACTCAATGCCAGCCAGGGACACAGGAGACCCCATCTCAAAAAGCAAGGAGTGAGTGTAGAGATTAAGAATTATAGCAAGATCAAGTCTGTTATATTATCCAGCTTTTCTTACATTCATATCTCTCCACACCACATAATGCCCAGCATTGCCTTGGAACTCTACAAAGTCATACCCTATTGCCAACCTTCTTTCTCAGCAGATGCAGCCCTTGGTTCACTTCTTATCAAGTACTATGAGATGAATGAACTCTTGTGCCTTCTAAGTTACTTAGTCTGTGCCATTTGGTTTTATCAAAAGAAAACCAAAAAGACAAGGACAAATTCCAACTCCACTCCTTTCAATAGAGCCAGACACACTGGCTCGGGTGGGAAGATGCAGGGCCAGCCTCTCAGGTTGTGCCATGGAGGCAGCGTGTGCTCAGCTCCCTCCCTCGAGACACACGTCTCCTGCTGATAGCATCTCCTTGGAACCACAATCCTCGCACAGTGGATTCATATCCATGTGGAACCTTTGACCCATTCCAAGTCAAAGATGTCAGGGAGAGTCTGAGAAGCAGAGAACACAGATGCACCAAGGTCCTTCCTCCAAGTTGTATTCAGACCTCCATACTGACCTTTCTAGGGATGCAGGACCATTATCCTCTTGACAACTAGGGCCAAAGCCTTGAGTCCATCTCATCTTTCATAAACTCTGGCCATTTCTTCCTTAACATCTCTTTTCTTAGAGCAACTGAGAGGTCTTCCCCATGGCTAGTGGGCTCTCTGCAGCATCCCTGGGTGGCCTCCCGCATGAGCTCCCCTATCAGCACTATCCTAATGAAATCAAGCCCTTACATAGAAACCACGACTACTCTAGCCAGAAATGCATGCACTTAAGAGGTCTCAAATTGTCCCCAACCTCATTTCTTTCCACCACAGTTCAGTCTCTGTTGCCAGTGATGGTCACCATCCGCCATCACAAGACCCTGACATCATTTGTCCCCTGGCTTCCTCAGCACTTCCTTCACCATATTACTAGAAAACTCCTAGTCATTCCCACAACCCAACACATGCTACCTTATGTGCCCTGATTCAGTTAGTGACTTTGTCCTTGGGGCATGTTTGTTCCTGGCCCTGCAGCAGCATGGATCATGTGGTACCATTAGGGCTACTCAGATCACATGCCTGTACCCTACTCAGGGTCAGGGACTTCATGCCACCAATTTCTCCCACTTGCATGATACTACCATGTCATTGTTAAATAGTGAAGTGGGACAAGCTAAGTGTGGTAGTTTGAAGAATAATGGCCCCCATAGGCTCATATAATTGAAGGCTTTGTCATTAGGGAGTGGCACTACTTGAAAAGGAATAGGACATAATGGCCTTTTTGAAGGAAGTGTATATCACAGGGGGTAGGCGTTTGGGTTTCAGAAGCTCAAGCCAGGCCCAGTGTGTGTGTGTGTGTGTGTGTGTGTGTGTGTGTGTGTGTGTGTGCGTGTGTGTCTCCCTGCTTGTAGAACTCTCAGCTACTTCTCCACCATATCTGCCTGCATGTAGCCATGTTCCCTGCCATGAAACCTCAGAGACTATAAACAACTCCCCAAACTTATGCTTTCCTTTATGAGAGTTGCCATGGTCATGGTGTCACGTCACTGACTAAGACTTAGGAAATCCCTAAGATGCCACCCTCCCCAGAACCTGTCTTTACAACAGGCAGGCTCTGGCAGGGGAGGGAGGAGATGGAGGCAATAAGTAGCTCCTCTTCTGCTAGATTTCATTTTGTGCCACCCCCAGTGCTAGTATCTGTCTGCCCTCCCCCATCTCTGGCTAAGACATGGCAGAGCCATGTGTGGAAGGGAAATGGCATGTATACAGGACATCTGCAGTGAGGACAGGAGAGTTTCAGTTGAAGGTGGTGGCCACAGACAGTACTGCCAGCCCCGCTGCCCTCAGACACAGACATTTCCATCAGAGGAAGGGCAGCTGGCTGGAAGCCCAAGGAAAGATTGATAGAGACCAGATTTGGAGTGGTGGTGACAGAAGCAAGACATCTGATGTAACATGAGGGCCTGCTCATTGGGGTTTCTGTCCTGCCCAGTTCCCACAGCCAGGAAATCCCAAAGAGAATACACAGAAGTCTACATTAATCCTAAACTAATTGGTCCATTAGCCCAGGCTTCGTATTAGCTCTTATAACTTATATTAACCCATTATTTTTTATCTATGTTAGCCACATGACTCAGTACCTTTTTCAGCGGGGTAGGTCACATCTTCCTTCTTCGGTGGTTTGGGTAGGACTGCTAAAAGAGCTTCTTTCTTCACAGAATATTCCTATCCTCATTGCCCTACCTCTACTTCCTGCCTGGTTTTCCCACCTCTACTTCCTGCCTGGCTACCGGCCAATCAGCGTTTATTTAAAATATAATTGACAGAATATAGAATTGTCCTGCACCAATCTGATGCCAAATAGAACATTATCCAGATTTGGGGTGGCATTTTCATCCATCTGACTGCTGACTTCACACCTAGACATGGTGAAAACCTTGGAAATGTGGTGACCATCTAAGCTACTATTTCTTGCTTATCTGTTGGAAAATAAGTACAATGAATATTCACCATCCAACTTCCGTGGGGGCTTCACAAAAACATGCTAATATTCACTTGCTAGGTCCAAGTCCAGACAGAATCAAAAACATGATATTTTCATGCATTCCTGTGGATAACTGTTGACAACCACCAAGGAATTCCCCCAAGTGTAACAATAAACTCTGTCATACAGCTGATGAAGAAAATTCTGGAATGAGTTAAACTGCTAGGCTTAATTCATTAACCTCAGAAAACATAAAAAAAAAAAAACAGGCAAGTAGGACTTCCCTGTAGACAAGGAAGGCAAAACCATCCACCCTGCCCTCAGAATGGGAATGAGAACTGACGCTTTCCACAGTAAAGCCTGCAACTCACTAAGTAGACCAGGCTAGCCTTGAACTCTCAGAGGCTCCTGACACAGCCTCCCTAGTGCTGGAATTCCACTGCACCCAGCTCAAGTCAAAAGGTTTAATCTTATGGAAGCCACTATAAATAGGAGGCACTGCTCTTATTTTGAAAGAAAGTGGTTCAAGTGTCTGCAGCCCAGGTTCTCACGTTCACTAAGCCCACACTATCAGTCCCCTGAAAGATAAGTATTCACAGATGGTAAGAGCCGCTTGGCCATGCCCACATCCTCTCACTGGTAAGGATTGGTCAACAATTTACTCTGCCCAGCTCTTCTGACCGTGCCCCACAGGACAAGCCAGGAGCAAGCTATCCATGTATATATTTATACATGACCTACCTCAAGACTTCCTAAAACCACTGGGATGGGGAACAGAGTTACTGGGTTACTCTGAGTCACCCTTTGCCCTACCTCAGCTTACCTGCCCCCCCTTTGACTCCAAACACAGGTTTAAAGTGCCTGCTCCAAACCCTACCTGGTTTTTGCACCTTAACCGGTGCTGGTTAGCATTATGTCAAGTTGGCCCAAGCTAGAGGTGTTTGGGAAGAGGAAATCTCAACTGAGAAAATGGCCTACCAGATTGATTGATGTGAGAGGGCCTAGCTCAGTGTGGGTGGTGCCAACTCTAGGTAGGTGGTCCTGGGTTGTAAAAGAAAGCAAATTCAACAACCCATGAGGAGCAAGCCAATAAGCAGTGTTCTGCTCAGTCCTGTCCCGTCTTCCCTCCGAGAAGGACTTATGGTGAAATAAACCCTTTCCTTTCCAAGTTCATTTGGTCTGGTGTCTTATCACAGCAATAGAAACCCTAAGACACCAGGCATTCCACCAAACCAATTGTACACAGTAAGTCAGAGACCCCCTACATCAGAAGCACAAACCTCAACTCTTCAATGATCTCTTTGCCCAACACATCCTACTAAAGTGATTCAAAAGCAGAGCCGAACACTAAGTTAAAAATGCATGACGTATGTTGGGCTTTTTAAGGAAGAGACCTCTCACGCAAGAAGGTAAGTACATACCGGGAGAAAGAGTAGTGTGTCCCACAGCACTTCTGAGAGCGAGAGTGTGACCAGGAAGGCAGGACCACAGAACCTCATGTTAGTTCTCACCCAGGAGGCCAGCTGAGGAAAACACAGGCATACACAGGATAACCAGCTCCCCTCCCCATGGGCTTTATCCTACCTCTTGTAGACACACTGACAACCAACCCTGCATGCCCTCTGCACCATGAAGGTTCATGTTTCCTCTCCATTGCTGTAGCCAGCCCAGCATGAGTCTGATTTATGTGTGGCCACACCATGCCTTACTCAGCCTTGGGGCTTCCCAGGCTGGCTTACAGCCTTGGGGCTTCCCAGCCTGGTGCAGAGGTCAGCTGAGCCAGGATCTACCCCTTTTCACAAAGGGAGTGGGGAGAAAGTCACAGAGACTAATGTACTGCCTGGGCAGGGGATGCAGAACCTGAAATACAGTTGCAAGAAAGTGAGTGTGTCTGCCTGGCAACTGAAGTATCAGACTCATGAATTCCCAACCCTGAAGACAAGAAATCTGAGAGCAAGATATCAACAGGGATGGTTCCTCTTGGGGCCTCTGGTTAAAGGTAAACTGAGGCACAGTGGAAAGTCTAAGGGTGTGTTTGCACAAATAGTGATAGTCGCAATTGTTTGAAGTTCTGTGGAGGGGCACAGTTGGAGCTACCTGATCTCATGGGTGACTTGAACTTTGATATGTCTTCAAACACAGTAAACGCCTGCAATAACGAAAAAAGAAAACTCAAGATGTTTATAGCCAATCAGAAACCATCAATAAACTCATACAACCTGGGACTCTCCAGAAAGAAGGGCAAAGAGAGGCTATAGAATCTTAACCAGTCTAACATTTCATTTCCTTCACTTAGGTACTGCTCTGTGACATACAGATTTCATATCAAAGTTAGAGAGGGAAAGAGCACTTTGGGAGCCGCATGTCTTAGCTAGGGTTACTATTGCTGTGATGAAACACCATGGCCAGAAGACGCTCAGAGAGGAAAGGGTTTGTTTCACTCACATGTCCGTACAACTGCTCATCATCAAAGCAGCAATGCCAGCAACTCAAGTGGGGCCATGGAGGGGCGCTACTTACTAGCTTGCTCATCATGGCTTGCTCAGCCTGTTTTCCTATGGAACTCAGGACTGCCAGCCCAAGGATGGGCCTCTTCCATCATTCATCAATTAAGAAAATGCCCTACATGTTTTCCTACCTGGAGAAATTTTCCCAACGGAAGATCCTTCTCTGAGAGCTAGCTTGTGTCAAACTGACATAAAATTAGCCCTACACTACATCTGTAGTCTTTCTCTGGCCACAGGAAGAAAGTTTTAAGAGAAAAAAAAAAAACAAGTAGTGATATAGTCATGATTTACTAGGAGAGAAGGGCTGCCTGCCACTAAAGGTCAGGGTGCATCAAGAAGTAGCATCATGTAGACAGAGACCAGAGAGTTCAGGGACAAATGAGGCTCACTGTAGCCTGAGGCTTTACTGTGTGTCCCATCCGGGCCATCAGGATGGACAGTTGTTTACTGACAAGGACACAACAGTACCTTACAAGTTGTCAGGCAACACCCTGTGAGTGAAGAAGTACAGGAAACCTTTACACGTTAGAAAAAGGCATGAAATTAGGAAAGGGGCAGGACTCTATCAATACTTCCTATCTATGGCTTCCACATACTCAGATCCAGCCAACTTGAATTGCACTGTTCTGAATAAGCAGAGCTTTTTCTTGTCAATCCATAAACCATACGATGCAGTGTCTATTTGCATCAGACTAGCTGTGCAAACTCAGAGATGGCTGAGCACGTGGAAGGATGTGTGTGGGATTTATTCAAATATCGTATCCTCTCCTGACAGAGACTTGAGCATGCATGGATAATAGTTTCTGCAGGGATCCTGGAGCCCTTCTGGATCCCATTCAATCACTGCTAACCATGAGAACTTATTACCTTATGGCTCTGGAAGTCAGAAATCCATGTGCCCCCAGGGCCAATACTCCCATCCTGTCCTTGTTAGCATGATAAGGTTAGCTTCCTATTACTTAGTACCAATTGCTGTGTGATGATGCTCTTGTACACTGCAAACATTCTTCACTCATTTAATAAGACACTGATTGGCCAGTAGCCAGGCAAGAAGTATAGTTGGGGTGACCAGACTAAGAGAATTTTGGGAAGAGGAAAGGCAGAGAGTCAGTCACCAGCCAGACACAGAGGAAGCAAGATGAGAATGCCTCAGTGAGAAGAGGTACCAAGCCATGTGACTAAACATAGACAAGAATTAGGGGTTAATTTAAGTTGTAAGAGCTAGGTAATAACAGGCGTGAACTAATAGATTAAACAGTTTAAAATTAATACAAACCCCTGTGTTTCTTTGGGACTGATTGGCTACTAGACAGGGTGGGAAAGAAACTTCCATGTATACCATTGGTCTTTGTGTATTCTACCATTGCCTGGAGAGCCTACTGGGACTGCTAGGCTGGGATGGAAGCCATAAACCTGTGAGAAGAAACACATGCCCTTCCAGGATCCCTGAAGGAAGGCCCAGCTTCCTGTGTCCTGGTTGGCGGAAGCCATACTGTCACTCTGGGAACAGAGCATAAATGTTTTGCAAAAGGAGTTCCTTGGATGGCAAGGCCCTTTGGAGAGTCCCATCCAATAGGCAAGGACCTGTGGAAACAATACTGCAGACTCCTATGCTGATCCTAGGGACCTCATGGGCTTCAGGCCTTGGTAACTTCTGCTATGCTTATTCTTATGATAATACTTCGTTTTGAGTTATTAGCCACGATTGTGCCTGAGTTTACTGGAAACAAAAGCCCCTACAGAAAAATTAAATTTCTCTGATCTGTTACAGAAACGGTTTCCGGTTGCCCCTGCCTGCCTTTGCAGCCATCCTGAGCAAGCATAAAGAACCCACTAAGGTTAATGATTATTGCTTATTCAATTCCAAAGAGGGATAAATATACTCTGAAGAACTTAACAACTTGGAAAACGGTTTCTTAAAAGATGACATTAAAAGCTTACAGGAACATATAAGGAAACAATACAGGACACAAAAGGTCAGATATTATTCTGGTGCCAGGACATGAACCCTTGAATATTTTCCCAATATATCAATAAAGGAATCTAAAACCCCCAGTTCCCTTAAGGAAAGCACATGCAGAAATTTTCAGGAAGAATAGAAATTTAGTCCCAACAGTTAAAAAGTTAGGTATTAATCATTCCTATTTTGAGAACTTATAAAGAATAGTATTACAACTGTGATCCTCATAATAAAGGTGACTTAGATTATTTAGTGCTGGTATATACCTGAAAATGATACCCTAGGCATCACAATACACTCAGCTGATTTCATATTGTTAAGAGCCAATCACAAGGCTTAAATCTCTTACTTTGTAATCATGTATTTGCTGCGGGACAGGGCACAGTATGAGATGCACCTCGCTAGATAGAAACATTTGTCTTGCATTGTAATGATATGGGGTAAAGGTTGATGGAGTGGGAAAGAAGAGGAATTTAATTGAATAAATGTCAGTGATTCTTTAGTGATTAAAGAGAAAAGATGTGAAACTGCTCGAGCTCGAATGTATTAGAACTTGTATAAAGACGGCCTGAGATAGTAAGGGCAGTGAGTTTTAAAGACTAGCGGTGGATAGACTATTCTTCGCCGACTTCATACATCCATCCTGCGGCACAAGAACCCCGCTGGAGCGGGACTCCGGAACCTGGTACCTCATAGAGGCTGTTGAGCTGGGGGCTCACAGCTCACGGGTCGTTTTGTAACTCTGGTGGCAATCTTCATTGAGACTTTGCACTCACTCTTAAGAGTGCTCAGTCAGCTGAGGTTCCAAGCTTGGTTGGTGTTGCTTTTCCCTGGAGTTTGCCTTTGATCCCTGAAGGAAATCGCCTTCTGTTGTCCCTGTCGGGAAGCACTTCCCATCCTCAGGTACCATTATCTGCAAACTCTCGTTGACATGGGTGGAGAGCAAGTAGAAGAAAATCAGTGAGTTCCGGGGCTGGAGAGATAGCTCGGTGGTTAAGAGCACTTGATGCACTTACAGAGGATCAAGGCTTAGTCCCATATGTCAGCACCCACATGGTGGAAACTCCAGTTCCACGGGGTCGGAGGCCGTCTTCTGACCTTATCAGGTTTCTGCACACATGTGGTACACAGACAAACACTCAAACAAAACGCCCATTTAAAAAAAAAAGTCTATTTTCAGAGTCCCTTGTTCTAGTTGCTGGATAGACTTTTAAGCACTTACATAAATTTTAAGCAAAATAGAAGAATTTCCAAAGGGGAAAATTAATAGTTCATTTTCCCATGTATTGTAAGTAAAACATTCATGCTGAAACTGCAGCACTAGAAGGGGGAAAAGTTCAGCTAGAACTAATTGGATTTCTTTGGTCAGTTGTGCTTGAGGTTTTTGGATAAGAAGCAAGGCCACTGACTCACAGATGATGACATTTTAGAGAAAGGGGAGAGAGGGATTTTTAAGAAATATTTTTAGTCGGGATGAAGCATTAAAAATTAGACATTACTTTGATTTAATAACAGTGTGGAGAGAATGCTGGCATAAGATTCTAATTTATGTAACATGTAACTCACTTCCCTGGAGAACACCTCATCAGCCCGGGCTTGTTGGGTTTTTGCACCTGCTTTGCTGGTCTTACAGTAACATTGTTCTCATACGAGTTAAGATTATGAAAATGTATTCAACTAAATTGAATTTTAATAGCTGCCATTTCTATAAAAAGATACTGACTCTTGCAACTTTTTCTTTTCTATACTCAGTGAAGACAAAAATGTATTCTGATTTCTCTCATCACTTTCTTTTGACAAGTGGGTTATTTATCATTTCCAAATGTTTGAGGATTGTTTAAAGATTCCTTCCTGGTACTGGTTCCTTGGGTTCCACGTTGGTCTAAGAATATAGGTTTTATCACTTTGATCATTTTTAAAGTGTTGGGACTTGTCCAATGGCCCCGAATTTGGTTTATATTGGTCTGTGTTGTGCAAGCATTTGAAGCCAATGTACACACACACACACACACACACACACACACACACACACACAGCTGGAGGGTAGGCTATCTTACCCTGCCAGCTACGAAAGACTGTTCATAATGCCAGTCAAACCCTCTGTACCCTTGCTGGCTTATTTGTTCGGGCACTTATTAGGAGAAGGATTCTGGCATGTCAGAGTATAATTACTTCTGGATTCCTCCATGTTACTCCCTACCCCATCGCATTCACTCTGTGGAAGATGTCGATCCCCTGGAATTACTCATGGTTGTAAGCTGCCATGCGGGTGCAGAGAGTCAAGCCCAGGTCCTCTGGAAGAGCAGCAAGCACCCTTAATTGCTGAGCCCTGTCTCCAGTCCCTGGTAACAGATTCCTGAAGCTGGCCCATGATCTTATGTTAGTTCTGGAAATCTAGACTTTTCTCGCATTGTGTCCTGACATCCCTACCGAGCCCTATTTTCCCCATCTTTCATTTATTTAAGTAGTCGAAAAAATAGAGCGCATGCAGAGATGGGGAGAAATGACAACAACCTAATTACCAAAATGTTTATTTACTCTATAAATCCCATCAACAGTTTTTGGTAATGTTCTAGCGCTCTTAGAGAAATAGATGACCAAGGTAAATTTTTGAAGCATCTGTATCATTTACAATAGTTTGCAGCACAACAAAAAGTAGTTTTTCTGAATAAACTAAATCTAATTTTAATAGAATTGACAAACAAGAATTATAAAAAATATTTTGATACTTTCACAATAAATTTTTGGGGTAGGTGTTTTTTTCTATACACATGACTTGCATTTTCAGTAGAACACTAAAATAAAATTCATGTTGTTGCAAGAAAAAGTAAGCTAGGTGATGTTAAAAAAATAGGTAAAGAACAGTCTCTCATAGGTTTTATGATGCAGAAGTTGACAGCAGAAAACAGTGTATTCATATCATTGTGCCTATACTTTAAAAGACAATACTTCAATTTTGTCTATGTTCAATTTATAGACAATGTTCAATATATCAAAGATTACCATTGATTGTTAATTATAGATTTGTCAGTGTATCTTTGTGAAACTATGTGCACATGATTTCTGTTGCCTGTGATGACCAGAAAAGGGGTTCTGATGCCCTGAGTCTGGAGTTACAAGGATTATGAACTATCAGACGTGGGTGTAGAGAAATAAACTCTTGTCTTTTTGCGTTTTACAAGAAAAAAAGAAAAATATTTTAATCTTCAGTATTCGATAGGTATTTCACTTGGCTTTGTTTTACACTTGTTTTTTCTTCTAGGGGTTGTGCATACAGCATAGCACACAAGTGGGGGTCAGAAGACAACTTGAAGGCCTTGGTTCTCTCCTTCGTTCTTGTGGATTCTGATGATCAAACTCAGGTCATCCAATTCAGCAACAGGTACCCCAATCACTGAACCATTCCTCAGGCCCATCCACTCAATTTTTAAAATTTGGAAACTGAAAGGGTGATAAGGGATTCATCTCTGTATGCTGTGAATAACATTGATTAATAAAGAAGCTGTTTGGGGGCCCGTGATAGGGCAAAAGAATAGACTAGATGGGGAAAACTAAAGTGAATGCTGGGAGAAAAAAGGGGGAGTCAGGGAGAAACCACGGAGCCGCTGTTGGAGACAGATATGCTGAAACTTTGCTGGTAGGCCACGACCTCATGGTGATGCTCAGATTAATGGAAATGGGTTAAATTAAGATGTAAAAGTTAGCCAATGAGAAGCTATAGCTAATGGGTCAAGCAGTGTTTTAATTAATACAGTTTCTGTGTGATTATTTTGGGAGTCTGGGCAGCCAGGGAACCAACAAGCACTCCTTACAACAAAGGGGCACTATCTCACTCAATCATGTGGCTCTGGATGGCCTTGTGCTTCTCCCCACTCACTCTGCCTTGCTAAAAACCATTAGATTACATTCCTAAAGCTACACTGAGGTCTATTCCCTTAGTTGGCCACTTCTTCCTCCTGAGGCTGACCACCAAAGTCCAGCAATCAATCCCCACCCTTTGGCTCACCTAATTAGCATACCCTATTAAAATTAAAACCCTCTTCTATCATGGTGTTTCTCCCATTACCTTTATAAACCACCATTTGCCTATGTGCCATGTCTATCTCCCCTGCATCCAGAGGCAGTTCCTTGTCCTTCTAGAACAAATACCCCTGCCCCTTTCCCTGACCCCTTCGCCTTCTCCCTGTCCCCTATCTCCCTTACCATCACATCCTAGCCCATTCTAACACAGAACTGCCCTCCTTCTCCTCTTAAAAATTACACCTGCAAGGTCATTTGTTGCTGTTTTCTGAGTCAGAAAGCAGCCTCTTTAACTTTTCTCTCCCACTTATAAAAGGATCTCTCTGTGAAAACAAGTGTGCTGATGTGGTTTGTGCCATATCCAGGGTCAGGAAGAAAGCCCCACTGTTCAGGGCTCTAATTCACAAACAGCTCTGTATTTTGTTTTGTTTATTTTATCACTTAATAAATCTTTAATGACTAGCTGCTATGCCAGCCAGTAGCTAAGGTCTGCTTCTGTGACCCTTCATTCTCCCGTCTTCATCTTCATAACAATACGATACAGGTGTTCCCTCCTATTTTTTTTTTTATTAAAGATTTCTGTCTCTTTCCCGCCAGTGCCTCCCATTTCCTCCCCCTCCCCCATCAGGAGCAGAAGGAGAGAGAGCATGAGCAAGGAACTCGGGACTGCGAGGGGTGTTCCCTCCTATTTAAATCATTCCTTCTGAGGCTCAGAGGAAAGTTTATGAGACTCAAAAAGCAAATGAAACACACAAAGCCCAAAAAATAGAAGAAAGTTAGAAGATTTACAAGGCTGTCTCAAGTTTATGTATGCAGTAACAACTGCTGTCTGAAATTCATACCAGGCATCCAGATACCCCTCCTGGCGTGGTTTAGCCCCTTTGCCTGACTAGAGGCATCAGAGGAATGAAGAAAGGACAGATACATGGCCACAGAGCAGAAAAGCTAGGGTCAGGTGGGCTGTGCTTGCTCTCACAGAACACTCTGATTACCCACAGCAACCAGGAACCTCAGCACTTTTAAGAATAGCCCTCTGAGGAAGGGCTTAGCTAGTCTCACCTGGAGGAGGAAGCTGCAGTTGCTAGTTTTCCCATACTCTGGTCAGTTGCTCCTAAACTCTTGGGTTTCCAAGCAGCATCAAGCCCACACAGGCCACAGGAAGGCTTTGCCACCCCTCGAGCCTCACTCCACAATGAAGGCTTTGTCAAGTCTGAGTCCTTCCTACCTAGGGAAGGTTTGGCCATTCCCATGGTTCTCAGAGGCCAAGCCCCTGTCAACAATGCACATCTCCTTGGGACGTCCAGGCTTCCTTTGCTCCCCACATCCAGCAATTTTGTGAGTCGTCACCTATGCTGGTGTGGGCTTTTCAGGATATAGCTGTCTTTAAGTCCCCAGTCTTCCTGTAAGTAAACATCCCCATTTATTTTATCCCCCCAGAATCTCACTGCTTCCCTAAACCAGACTAAGTGGACTCATTCCTTTGGTCTGTCAGTGGTGCCCTATCTGGAGTGAATAGACATTTGCTCACACCTTCCCAGTAAAAGTCACACAACAACAAAACCATCCTAGGATCCCACGCCTCTCATCTACACTACTCAAGGAGAGTCATTCATCAGTTAGGAACTCGCTTTCTGGACCCTAATCCCAGATCTTGTTTGTCAAGATATGTATTATCTCAAGTTATAGATCATAAAATGTATTTTTATAAATACGTAGGCCACCTTCCCATGTGAAGTTCAGCTTTGGAATTGTTATCTCCGGGGCTAATGGAAATGCCACTGTCAGGAGCCAATTTCCTCCTAAAATCATTACAGGAACCATCACCCTGGGGAGTCTGCAGAGAACCCCACACCCATAATTGTGTTAGGAATCGTTCTATTGACAGAGCCTACTCCACACCCAAATTGGCTGTTAATGGAGAGCTATCTGTTAGCGGAACCCATCCCACATTCCAAACTATCTAAAGATCTAGGTGTGTCAACTCGTGATTTCCTGGCCTAGGTGACCTGACCTAAGGTAACCTCCTGGCTACGTGACCAACATGGACCATGTGACCAACATGAACCACGCGGCAAGAGCCCAGGCCCCTGTGCCCATCCCCCAACTCTTTACCCTATATAAGCTGTACCCCATCTCTAATAAACTGAGGCTTTGACAAGAACCCCACTTAGCCTCCTTCCTCTTTCTTAGCTCATTTATCTTCCAGATAGTGCCTCTCCGTGACCCTGGAATAACTGAATTGCTAGGCGGATTACTAACCCTAGACTAAGTAACCCGCCAAGGCAATCAACATGCCACTACTGTCAACATATTATCAAATATCTTTTAGCCACCTGCAGAATAGTTCTATGAAGGCTCCAAGAATCTTAACAAATTGGAGAAATAAATTATTCCTAGAGTTATTAGTTAGAACAAGAAGAGAAGAAAAACTGAAGCACCAGGATTTTGCTCATGCAAAATCAAAGCTACACAACATGTTCAATGCTTCCTCTGGCTCGTGTTAGGGAGCCATCTGTTTCACATACCATTCCAGAAGCTTCCAGGGCCTGACTAAGAATTTATCAATCTAGACTACCTCTGCCTTTCCCTTTCCTAAGAGAAGAAGTCACTCTGAGTCTCTGGAGTCTATGAACTCTCAGAAACACTGGGGTATAACTCACTCAGAGTTTGGAGTTTGTATGCCGGGTTAAATGCTCTGTAGAACTCCTCCTTTCTCCCATGAGTCTACCTCCCTTGGTGGTGTTCTGCATGCACTCATGAACAAAGATCCTCTTTGGCAGGTGATAGACTGAGAAATACTGTTTTCCTTCCTCCTTCTACTAATTAACATCCGCTCCTCTAGGAAGACCTTAATCCCTTAGCTCCTCCCCCCCCCCCCCCCCCCCGCACCAGTCCCTTCAAAAGCCTATATCCCCACCTCAGCCTTATCCCATTTAAACAGCACGCACAAATGCACATGTGTGTGCATGCACGCACCAATCACTCACATATGATTTCCTAAGTTCAATCCCAACAGTCTTCCTGTATAGATTTCTGTCTTCTCTTGATGCTTTATCTGATTTACAAGCTTTTCGAACATTCTTCTTCTTTGTAAATTATTATCTCTTTCAAGAGTCTGTAGTCAGATCTTAGAATTCTGGGATCTTTTGTTTAAAAGAAACAGCAAAATTCAGCAAGCAGGGAAAACCAGCATAAAAACAAGAGATAAGTTGGAGCGATTCCAATAAAATAATTAGAAGAGCTTGTGGGCAATGATGAGATCAGATTCAAATTTTCAAAAATAAGAATTTCAAGTGCAGAAAGTCAGGGCTGGAGCCACAGCTGCTTATTAAGGGCACAGGCTGCTCTTCCAAAGGACCTGGGTTCAATTCCCAACACCCACAGAGCAGCTCACAACCATCTGGTACTCCTGTCCCAGGGAATCTGACATCCTCTTCTGGCCCCTGTGGGTACCAGGCATGCATGTGGTACACAGGTATATATGAAGACACAACACTCTCATACATAAAATACTAACAGTACATTTTTAAAAGCAGAAAGCTATTCCCACTATCACCAGGATGTAATGGGGGATATTTGGGCATAAAATCAAAGAATAGTGTGGTTCCCCAAACTTGTGCCAGAAGCACATGTACTAACTGCGGCATACTCCACACATGTCCCAGATCCCACAAGGAGATAAACACAGAGAAAAGCTTAAACGGACCTACCTGACATTGTAAAGAGATCTTTGTTTAACTTAAAAACCTAAAGGAAGGTGTGGTCCCTTTCCTTATAGGCTCACATGTTTGAATGCTTGGTTCCCAGTTGATGGGACTGTTTGAGAAGGATTGGGAAGTGTGGCCTTGGAGGAGGTGAGCCACTGGGGTTGGGCTTTTCTGCCTTCAACTTGTGGATCATCTGATATAAGCTCTCAGCTGTTGCTCCAGCACCATGTCTGCCTGCCTGCATGGACTCATTCTCTGAAACTATAAGCTCTAGTAAACTATATTTTATAAGTTGTCTTGATAACGGTGTCTCTTTAGAGCAATAGGAAAGTACCTACAACAGAAGACGACCAGCAGGGAAAGCAGAAGCTCTGGAGTTAGGCATGTCCCATAGCCGATATATTATAAGCCAAACAGGTTATGATTGCTTTTAGATCAGCTTCTTAGCTCTCTGAGTGCTTGCCTCAGGTGAAACCCTATCTTATTGATCAGGGTGCTGCTGTGGAAGCCTCCCTCCCTAGAGGACTCAGGATGGAAGCTTTGCTGCCTTGTAAAGAACCCTGTTGAGAGGATACATGTCCCCTGTTCAAAATGAACCCGTCTAAATATTCAGACATTATACACACAACCATATTGCACATATGAAGAGATCTTTATTGACATCACATTTATGTTGAATCTTGATATTATCTAAATAGTTCTTGTTGAGAGCAGGTTGTGGCCTGCCTTAAGCTACTCTAGGTTGTTCAAAACACTGTTTTCTTCAGACTGTCTTGTGCTATAAGACTTCATTTTTAGAGTACAAACACAGAGGCAGGCTGATTCTGTATGCTGTTGGGCACACAAACAGTACAATCTGCCCAATTTTATCCACAGGACACACTATAACTAAGAGAGTTGGTTATATAATCCCTGCAGAAATTATCTTCATAACTCTATCCGCCTTCTGTGAAATTCCTTGAGCTCATCTATGGCATATATCCTCTATCCATTCTATAATATATGTGATAGGATAGATAGATAGATAGATAGATAGATAGATAGATAGCCATAGAGAGACAGACAGACAGATAGATAAACTTGCTGTGTATTGATCGCTTTTACTCTTGTTATAACCAAATGCCTACAAAAAAAGAAATTAAGGGATGAAGGATGTATTTTGGCTTAATTCATACTACACAATCTAGCACAGTATGGAAGGCATGATGGCAGAAGCAGAAAGCTGTCTGGTCACATTGCATCTGAAATCAGTCGACTTTCTCCTTGTAATGAAGTCCAGTTCCCCAGTCCATGAAACAGTGTCATTCACCTTTGGAGGTTGGTTTTCCAACCTCAGTTTTCCAACCTCAATGAACATAATCTAGAAAATCCTTCACAACATTTCCAGAGATTTCTCTCCAAAGTGGTTCTAGATTCTGTCAGAGGTGACAGTTAATATAAGCCATCACATCAACTCCTTGTCAACTTGACACCGAGATATACCATTTTTGAGCTATGATCTTCCACCCTTTGTCCCTTTTGACAAAGCAAAATGAATCCAACCCAACTTCAAAAGTCTCTGTGGTCTTTAACAGTCTAAACACTGTTCAAAAGTCTGAACTCTAGGTCTTCCCTGAGACGTAAGGCAGTTTCTTAACTGTGAGTGGTAGAAGCTATACAGTTCTACATGTAGTGGTAAAAAGTCCATGTTCCCACTTCAAGAGGAAGAAGTAGAGCACAAGGAATGGTGGGACCAAAGCAAAGATGAAGCTTACAATCCCATATCCAGCATCTTGGGCTTGTGACAGAATAGTCTGTGCCCCAAAGAGCTTGCTTAGCCCCATCCCTCCACATCTGCTGCCTGCCACGCTCAAGCCTCTTTCTCCCTCAGTAGATATCCAATGATCCCACCATCCCAAACACCCTGGTGTCTCCATTGTAACTTAGACTTCATCCTTACAGTTATACAGCATGATCTCTCAGGGCCTCCGTGCAGGAAATTCTGACCTTGTCACATATTGCCTGACCTTGGCAGCTCTTGAAACTGTGAAGCAAGGCTCCAGGGCCCCCGAAATCTTGTATCTCCCACGCTTTCAAAATCAGTGTCATGTACTTGATGCTGCCAAGTTCTGCTGCCAGCTTGATCTGAAGATGATCTTCTTGGACTACCGTTCTTCTACTGTGTGTTGATCATGGGGAAACACTTTCCTAGGTGACTTTTTCTTTGTTTAGTTGAAAATCCTTCTAGTAGCAATGTCAATTTGAATTTTACTTTCAAGTGAATTTGCGTTTTTTACAAGATGCTGTCCCAGTGTAGATGCAAGTTATTTTCTTTAATGGTGTTAATTTCTTCACCAATTACAACTGCTTTGAACCTTGAATTATCTATAACTTTACATCTTATAAAAAGGTGAACAGCTACTGAGCAGTGTTATAGCCTAGACTCCAAGCATTCACAGTCTCTGTTGTTAGATGGGATTACAACCATAATTTGCATAATCATTTACATTGCCCTTACATCCCATCATACAGAATCCAACAAGAGGTGGAATATAGGACAACTTCAGAAGCAAAAGTTATTAAGCTCTTAAATGAGACACACAAGGAGTCTTCGTGACCCAAGATCAGTAAAGAGTCCTTTAAACGAGAGGTAAAGAGAACTTACCTGCCCATATGCAATTATATGGTTGGACAACAAGAGTGTTACTTTGTCTTGTCAAAACAAACCAAAGGGATATGGTTTTGTGTTGACATAAGTACACATTAGAAAAAGAATAATAATGAAACACTCAATATTGCATTCTACTCTCACAAGTTTTGCATTGCACACTCAAGATTGCACACAGTTCTCACGAGTTGTGCTTTGCTTATCAGCTGGGATTCTTGTTAAGGTGGTGGTGGTTTCACTGGTTGAGTTTTTAGGTTTTTAAAAACAGGGTTTCTCTGTGTAGTCCTAGCTGTCCTGAAACTCACTCTGTAGACCAGGCTGGCCTCAAATTCAGAGATCCTCCTGCCTCTGTTGGCTGTTTGAATTAAGAATAGCCATGTGAATAAGGCCAAACTCTGACTACTAAGAGTGAGGCACAGGTTCCCTTTACATCCCTGTTGTGTGCTCTTGCCAGCTGGCTATAATGTAGTAATGCATCCTTCTGCAGGAGTACAACTTTTGCTTTGTTCAAATGCTTTGGAATGTGTGGTTATTTTCTCAGGAACCCAGACCCTGATGTGGGATTCTCCTCTGTATGCTGTGAATACCATTGGTGAATAAAGAAGCTGCCTTGACCTGTTGATAGGGCAGAACTTAGGTAGACATGGAAAACTAAACTGAATGCTGGGAGAAGGAAGGCAGAGTAGAGAGAAACCAACAAGCCTCCGCCATAGACAGATGTGCTAAAACTTTGTTGGTAGGCCACAACCTTATTTTATGGTGATACACAGAATAATGGAGATAGATTAAGTTAATATGTAAGAGCTAGCCAATAAGAAGCTAGAGCTCATAGGCCAAACAGGGATTTAATTAATACAGTTTCTGTGTGGTTATTTTGGGAGTCTGGGAAGCTGGGAAACCAACAAGCAGCCTTCCTACTACAAGACCCATTTCTAGTTATGTGACACTGGCATCCAAGAAACCAAAGAATTGCTCTGAACCTTTCTTAGAATGAGAGATTTTGGGGGCCAGACAACAAATGGATCCCTTGTATAAGACCAGATCCTGAGGATTTTCCATGACATCTTGTATACAAAAATTTCTGTTCCACTCAGTCGTACAGCCATTCAGACGCAAATAAATACACAGAGGCTTATAGTACTTTTAAACTGTCTGGTCTATTGCTCAGGCTTAGTACTAACAAGCTCTTACAATTTAAATTTAATCGCAATTCTTTTCTATGTTTAACCATGTGGCTTGGTACCTTTTCTCAGTGATGCATTCTCATCTTGTTCCCTCTGTGTCTAGCTTGGGACTGCATCTTTGCCTTTCCTCTTCCCAGAATTCTCTGAGACTTGTTGTCCCACCTATACTTCCTGTCTGACTACTCCAATCAGCATTTTATTAAACCAATACAAGTGACAGATCTTTACAATGTACAAGAGCATTATCCCACAGTATCATCTTCCAGAGGTCATACCCTAAGACCTAAATATACCATTAAAGGAAGTGGATTTGAGAACCAGTCATTGAAGGAACTTCTGTAAGGGAAAAGTAGTGAACAAAAGCCAGCATCGCAACCCCGAAGGAACTGCAGAATTTAGCACCACCATCAAGGACTTGGAAAATGCAGGAATTGTTATTCACACCACATCTCCCTTTAACTCTTCTCTCTGGCCTGTGCAAAGGACAGATGGAACCAGAGAGTGGCAGCTGACTATCAAAACCTTAATCCAGTAGCGACTCCAACTGCAGCTGCTGTACTGTTGTGAGATCAAATTGCACACTATGTGAAAATGTATTGCTGTGATTGGTGCAATAAAAAGTTGAGTGGCCAGTAGCTAGGGAGGAGGTATAGACGGGACTTCTGAGCAGAGAGAAAGGAAGGAGATGAATCTAGGTGTGTGTCAGACACCAATGAGACATGGAGGGAATCAGACATACAGAATCAAAGAAAGAAAAAGCTATGAGGCAAAATGTAGATTAATATAAATGGGTTAATTTAGCTTATAAGAGCTAGTGGGTCAAGCCTAAGCTAAGGCTTTTCATAAACTTTCATAATTAATAAGTCTCCATGACATTATTTGGGAGCTTGCTAGAGGGACAGAGAAGTTATGCTGTTCCAGATGGGTGTCCTTACTTGATCAGATAAAAGCTCATTTCCTGGTGCATGGTATGGAGCTATTGATCTAGCAAATGCCTTTTTCTCATTTACCTAACCATAAGAACCATCAGAAGCAATTTGCTGGCAGGGCCACTGATGTGGGAGTGATTTCTTATTAATAAAGAAACCGCCTAGACCCATTTGATAGGCCAACCCTTAGGTAAGCGGAGAAAACAGAACAGAATGCTGGGAGAAAGAAGCTGAATCAGGAGTCGCCATGATTCTCCCACTCCAGACAGATGCCGGTTAAGATCTTTCCTGGTAAGCCAGCTCGTGGTGCTACACAGATTATTGGAAATGGGTTAGATCGATATGTAAGAGCTAGCCAATAAGAAACGGAAACTAATGGGCCAAGCAGTGTTTAAAAGAATACAGTTTCCGTATAATTATTTCGGGGCATAAGCTAGCCATGCGGGTGGCCAGGTGCCGGGGACGCAGCCTCGCCACTCATACTTCAACAGGCCACGAGTATACAATTACACTTTTATCTCAAAGGTGTATTGACTCTCCAGCCCTGTGTCATAACTTGGAGACTGAGTGTTGGGATTGCTGGGATTGGTTTGGAGGATGTGGACTCCCAGTTGTAGTGATATTTTGGTGTTTTTTTTTTAACAAATAAACTTTCCTGAAGATCAGAATGCAAAGCAAACCACTAGAAGCCAGGGAGTGGTGGCATACACCTTTAATCCTAGGATTTGGGAGACAGAGGCAGAGTGATCTCTATTAGTTCAAGGTCACACTGGGCTACCTGAGATTGAATCTGTCTAAAAGAGAAACAGAGCTCACACAAACATGATTCCAGAACTTGGGACCCCACGCCTTTAATCTCAGCACTAGGGAGGTAGAGACAGGAGTGATATGGCTGGGCAGAGAGAGTAATATAAGGCAGGCAGAGACAAGAGCTTGGGAAGTCTGAAGTTTGGTGGAGACAGATGTAATCTGAAGATGCAGTCTGAGGACAGGATCATCTCTTTGGTCTGAGCATTAGTAGAGGTAAAAGAACTCTCAAGTGGCTGACCGATCTGCTTCTCTGATTTTCAGCATTAACCCCAATATCTGTCTCTGAGTTTTTTATTATTTTTACCAATTAGAATTCGTGCTATACCCAGTAACTGAAGCAGGAAGAGAGGGAAGCTTCACCTAAGCCCTCACTGATAGAAGAAAGAAGCAGAAGAAGTGATTTTTTTTTTTTGAAGTTCAGCCTTGACCCTTGGAAGCAAGTATGAGTAAGTCAAGAATCTATGAAGATTCTCCAATGTCAAGCAGTAAAGATGCTATTCTACCTTCTCTCTCCATTGCCATCCATGGGCAATAAATTCCAGCAGAGTGTTGTGAGGAACGTGATAAAGCTAAATGTCTCAAATGGAGGAAAAGGGGCCTATAAAGAGCTAAGTCAACCTTCTAATCCAAGCACAATCACTTGTCCCTTGAGACATGAAGGTGAAGTCCAAGTCATGGGAACAAAAAGACAGAGTGCACTGGGCTCAGTGCTGCGTTCCTGCAGTTTCAGCCCTCCAGACACAGAGGCAGGAATTTAAATCCTGCCCGAGGAACACATCTTAGATGCCTTATGGGAGGACAGTGTTCCATAGACATGAAGTAGAAAACACACCAAAAAAACAGAAGACTGCATGGCGGTCAACATATGGTGAAGGTGGTAAAAACCCAGAGGAAGTGGCACATGGGTTGGCAGAGGTGCGAGGGAATGCTGCCCAACACGGATGTAATGATGAACCCCAGGTAAATGCCATTCCTACTAAATAAGACAAAACCGTGCCTGGAGGAGATCCAGGCATATAACTTCCAGATTTTAGACAGCATGGGTCTTCTTAAGCTAAACGTCAATGCTCACAGTAATATGAGCACACATGGTGTTATGACATGGAGGCCATGAATTGAGAAAGGTCACTGGGGACAAGGACAGTCAACCAAATGTGAAAACAAAGAGCAGGACTAGAGAGACCAGAGGACTAGAGAGAAAACTGCAACTCCAGCAGTAAATGAATGTCCTCAGTTGGCAGGGGGTGAACTGGGGTCATAACAGTAGGCTTGGGAAGCAATACAGGAAACCATTATCAGTTAGGAACATGCAAATTAATGCCAGGGGTCAGCACTTCACACCTATAAGCCTAGTGCCAGTCAGCAAGCTGGGCCAAGCTGGCAGGGAAATTGGGATATAGGGCTGTGTGTATTGGTAACAGGCAAGACTTGTCCGGCAGCTTGGCCTAGCTCAGCCGTGGTCAGCCCAGGCAATTCTGACTCTATGGCTGAGGATATTTGCATGGCGTCTATGATGACATAGGAAAAGACTCATGGTGCTCTTATTTGTACAGTGGGGAAATCTAGGTTCTGGTGACCTGTGTCCACCACTAGGAGAGGGGGATGGGATGTGGTGGTTTGTATGAAAATGGTCCCCATAGGCTCATAGAGAGTGGCATTACTTACTAGGAAGTGTGGACTTGTTGGAGGAAGTGTGTCACTAGTGGTGGACTCTGAGGTTTCAGATGGTCATGCTAAGCCCATTCATTGTCTCTCTCTTCTTGCTCCCTGCAGATCCAGATGTGGAATTCTCAGCTCCTTCCCCAGCACCATATCTGCCTGCGTGTTTCCTGCCATGATGATAATGGACTAAACCTCCGAACTGTAAGTCAGCTCCAACTAAATCTTTCCTTTATAAGAGTTGCCATGGCTGTGGCGTCTCACCACAGCAACGGAACACTAAGACAGGTGGCATACTTCTCTCCAGGAGAATCAGAGGTAGTGGCTGGGAAGAGTCACAGGTTAGATTTTACATTTAACACAGACAAATCTTAGACACACCACTTAATGAAAGAAAGACATAATTTGTTTTGCTTTGCTTTTAAAACAAGGACTCATGTACCCAGGCTAACTTGCTCTAGCTTCCTCCTGTTGCTATGACGGGGTACCCTGGCAACAGCAGCCCCAAGCTGACCTGTTCTAGCTTCCTCCTGCTGCTGTGACGGGGTACCCAGGCTAACCTGGTCTAGCTTCCTCCTGCTGCTGTGATGTGGTACCCAGGCTAACGTGGTCTAGCTTCCTCCTGCTGCTTGATGTGGTACCCAGGCTAACCTGGTCTAGCTTCCTCCTGCTGCTGTGATGTGGTACCCAGGCTAACCTGGTCTAGCTTCCTCCTGCTGCTGTGATGTGGTACCCAGGCTAACGTGGTCTAGCTTCCTCCTGCTGCTTGATGTGGTACCCAGGCTAACCTGGTCTAGCTTCCTCCTGCTGCTGTGATGTGGTACCCAGGCTAACCTGGTCTAGCTTCCTCCTGCTGCTGTGATGTGATTCCCAGGCTAACCTGGTCTATCTTCCTCCTGCTGCTGTGATAGGAGTCCCTGGTAATACAGTTTTGAGGGAGTTTATTTCACTGACAAACCCAGGTTATAGTCAATCACTGCAGAAAAGCCAAGGCAGGCATTTGGAGCAGCTGGTCACATGCACAGTACAGAGCAGGTAGCAGATGAACGCCTGTGTTGCTGACACTCACTCACCTTCTCTTCTTACAGCCCAGGACCCACACCCAGGGAGCAGGAGGGCTCACTTTTAAACTGTATCTTCACACATAAATCACCAAAATCGAGACAATCCCACAGACACATCCACGGGTAAACGTGATCTAGACAACCCTTCGTTGAGACTCCTCACAGATGATTATAGATTGCTATAAGTTGACAAAACTAGAACAAGAAAAAAAAAGCGCGGTTGCCAAGGAGGATAGTGACTGCCTTGCTCCTTTCGCATCCCCTTGCTGACTGTTGGGATGGATTACGGACATGCATCTCTACATCTGGTCTATGCATCTCAGGGATCCGACCCCGGCTTCTTGTATGCTAGGCAAGCACAGTGGCAACTGGGCTCCATCCTCAGCCCATAAAGCAAGACTCAAGAAACAACTTGAGTTGCCTAGTTTGTAAGGACGAGAAGTCCTACATGAAGTTGTGGTTGGGAAATGGAAGTGGGTAGGTGCAGGGTCAAGGTCCTCACTGCTACAGACCATCTGGGCATGGTTATGAGGTTCAGCAAGTTCCTTGGGCTGAAGGGGAGCAAAGAGATTGTGTGCATGAGAAGCCTATCTATATATCCTGCTCAAAAATAGCACTCAGGAGGTTTGGTGCAGCTGCCACGAGGAAGGAAATTCCAGAATGAAACAACACAGACCCTCGCATTAAGCAGAATTGAGAATCTGCCCAGAGTCAAAAAGCGTAGCTGGCTCAGTCCCTGAATCTGGTTCCACATGGGATTGAGAGAAAAGGAGACAGGAGAAGAGAGATGGATGGGGGGGAGGGAGGGGGAAAAGAGCTGGGGGGAAGAGGATTAAAGAGGCAAGAGAAGAGGAAGGAAGGGGAGGGAGAAGGGGAGGAGAGAGGAAATGAAGGCATGGAGGGAAGATGTGGAGAGGGGATGGATGCAGAAAGCTGGGATGAGCCAGCTGTGCTGAATACCATGCCTGAGGGCTTTGTACAAGAGGAATAACACTAACTAGGATTGCTGTTGCCTAGAAGAGGCACGGTGGGCCACCCTCTGGGCTGCAAACATTGGGATTAGTCATCAACACAGAAGTGAGACCTTTAGAGACCTCCTGCTGCTCCTTTATCAGCCTGTGCAGCCCTGGAGGCCAGGGCTTCACATAGACCAGGTAAGAGATGTATGGACCTGCGCCCCAGCCCACACAGTGTCCTGTTACCGCTTATTGAAGTTGGTACCACAGCAAAGCCCTCTGTAGCCATCTGGTGAGAGCTAACAGATGCCAAGTGAACATGTAGCCACAGCAGATGGGGTTCAGCCACCAGTTACTTACTACACAAGGTCAGTGTCATCTGCCACAGAGAGGGCTCCAGGAGCTGACAAGGAACCCACAGCAATAAGGACAGGTGTCCTTCCTGTGCCTCCCTACTTTTCCCTAGCCTGCTTTTTGTTTGCTTTCTCAGGACCTAGGTTAGAGGCCACACAGATACACACACAACTAGCTGCGTTGCTCTGTGATTTCAAAACTGCTTCCAGGGAGACTAGAAATGAAGTCAGGACAGTGGCCGTTTCTCTCCGGCCCTCCTACATGGTGTCTTGGGTCACTGCTCCCATCCTGGAGACCACAACTTTGAACTCTCGCAGACACACACCCTAACCTGAGGCAAGTTTCTAGACCAAAAGGGTGACTCAGGCTAAGGAAAACATCTATGAGTGATTAACTCACACTTCCATCTGGGGGAACATTGTCCTCCAAGAGTGGCACGGCCATGACCACCTTCCAAGGAGAGCAGCTGTGTGTACTGGCTTGAAAGTCTTAAAATATCAGGCTCTCATGGAAGGAAGGAGTGGGCAGTGTCACCAGACCCTCACCTGAGATCTCACCTGCTCTATCCCTCCTGCTCCCCTTCTCAGAAGTGTGGAATCCTGCACCAGCTCCATGTGGCCTCAGGAGTTGACAGAATAAGCAGAGGTTACCTGAAGGTAACCTCATCCATGCAGTTTTCAGGAGGTCAACATCCATGCTGGAATGGGATGTTTTCATTGATGCAACTGTTTTGGAAGGCCACGCACACTCTTGTAATTAACTCTTCATCCACACTTGTAAGAAAAACCAATGAGCTCATTGGCTCATCAAGGTGGACTTGGACTTCCATCTGTCATTGGTGTCATAACTTAGGGTGCACAGATATTTGCTGACCTCCCCCAAGAAAAAGTCACACAACAAGAGCTCAGTGTTGAAGTCCATCCCCTAACTAACCCCCTATGTCAGGGCTGACCTAAGGGCTAAAGGGAGAGGAAGCCAGGTAGGACAGAAACCATCCCTACAGTTGTCCTAGAGATTGCCACCTGGAGGTACTGGCTGCCAAGAGTCAGTGTCCAGCAGACCCAGGAGCACTTGCCCTGTAGCTGGCCAGATCAAGGGCCGCTCAACACATTAGGCACTGATACTGAAAGACCCCCAGTGGTGGGGACACTCTCACTCAAGTCTCGGGATAACACGACCCCCCTCAGTAACTCACGAGAGACCATCCTTGCTGCAATCACACGAGGCTTTAATTGATGAGATGAGACTGGAACCAGTGCACTAGGGCCGAGATTCATAAACAATGCAGGGGAAGAGTTCGACCCCGAGTGACCTGGAGAAGGGGTTTTTATAGGAAGAAACCACAGCCCAATAATAGGGGCAGGGAAGGTGTCACAGAAAGTCACAAGGGGACAACTCCCTGCTTCTCAAGATCACTCAAGGTCATAATCAACTAGTTCCTAAACTCACAAGGGGGAAACTCCCTGTTTCTCAAGATTATTCTCAAGATTACAATCTAACTTTATCTTCAGCTAGTTCACTGAACCGGCTAATCCTAAATTTTTGATTCTTCTCTTTCTGCTTGGATTTTTGGCTATTTTCTTCCTGCTGGGGGGCGGGATCTGGATTTATCCAGGTCTTTCAATACCACAGAGGCTTCCAGCAGCTCAGCATCAGGGGAAGCTCGAGGGAGCAGTGTAAACCGCTTTTGGGATGGGTTACTTAGTCTAGGGGTTGTAACCCACCCTACAGTCAGTTATTCCAGGGTCCTGGAGAGGCACTATCTGTAAGATATGGGCTGAGAGAGAGGAAGAAGGCCATGCTAGGTTTGTCAGAGCCTTCGTTTATTAGAGATGGGGTACAGCTTATATAGGGTAAGGAGTTGGGGGGTGGGCACAGGGGCCTGGGCTCTTGCCGCGTGGTTCACGTTGGTTAAGTTCTGTCAGGTCACGTAGGCCAGGAAGTCACAACTAGGAGTTGACACACCTAGTTCTCTAGATAGTTTGGAATGTGGGGCGGGTTCCGCTAACAGATAGCTCTCCATTAACAGCCAATTTGGGTGTGGGGTAGGCTCTGTCAATAGAACGATTCCTAACACAATTATGGGTGTGGGGTTCTCTGCAGACTCCCCAGGGTGATGGTTCCTGTAATAATCCTAGGAGGAAACGGCTCCTGACAGAGCAGCATTAGAGTGGCAGAGTGTGGGTACTTTAGGTTTCCTGAAATGTTATGGGACCTTAAAGGAAGGGCAGAGGCATTGTTCTTTAATGGCTCTAACAAAGCAAACAAGGTTCACCCCAGGACAGGATGCCCTGCAGATTAAACACAAACTGTATGGGGAGCAGTGATTTAGTTAAAAAACCCTTCATAAGTTCTGTAAGGGAAAACAAAGATGTATCAAAGTCAGAGCTGAAGCCTGTTTGTGGGAGGTTAATGCAGGAGGACTGTCATGAGTTGCAAGTCAACCTGAGCTAGAGAGTGAAACCTTGTCTCAAAAACACTGGGGCAGGTGTCCTACTTCCTGTTTCCTCTCTGGTACAAGAGGTGAAACACCCTGACTTAGAGCCCCAAGACCTCTAAGTCTTGGGGAGGGAAGGGTTTGCTCTTGGGTATCAAGTTACAGCCCATCCTTGAGAGAAGTCAGGCAGGAATTCAAGGTGGGACCCTTAGAGGAATGCTACTTACAGGCTCTCTCACTCACTGGTTTGCCCTTCACTAGCTTTCTCCTATGACCAAGGACCACCTGCCTACAACCAGCAATGCCCACAGCGGCCCAGGCCCTCCTGTATCAATTAATCAACACAAGTTAAAACTGTTGGAATCTTTTTAAAGATTGTACCTACCTGATGGGGCTGGAGAAATGTTTCAGTGGTAAAGAGCACTGGCTGATTTTCTAGAGACCCAGGTTCAATTCCCAGCATTCACAAGGCAACTCACAACCATCTGGAATGAGATCTGACGTCCTCTTCTGGTCTACAGGCATACTTGCAGACAGAACACTGTATATATAATAATAAAGACATCTTAAAAATGTACCTGATGGAGAACCCAGGTGTGTTCCTACAGCCCTGCAATCCCAGCACATGGAAGCAAAGGTCAAAAGGATCAGCCATGGTCTGTAGAAATGGCTTAGCAGTGGAAGGCACTCAGTGGCTGCTCCTCCAGAAGACCCAGGCTCAATTCCTAGCACCCACATAATGACTCAAACCAATGAATACAAGGCCCCTTTCTGGCAACCATGCTTACACGGTACACAGACACGTGTTTATATAAAACATCCATATGCATAAAAATAAATGAACTTTACAGTGTGTAATCTTTTCTAAAAGTAAAAGATCAAGCCAGGCAGTGGTGGCCCACACCTTTAATCCCAGCACAAGGGAGACAGAGGCAGGGAGATGTCTGAGTTCAAGGCCAGCCTGGTCTACAGAATGAATTCCAGGATAGACAGGGCTAAAGAGAAAAACCCTGACTCAATAAATCAAAAAGCAAATCAAATGTTCAAAGTCAGGTTAAATACATAGTGAGTTTATAACAGAGCAAGCTAAATATTACAGAGAAAATAGTGAGTGTATGAAGATGCACCGTATTGAGAAGTAATCGCTCTTCTTAGGCAACCGAGGACTGCACACTCACCTCGGACTCAGCCCCCACCAATCTGCTAGCTGCTCTAACCTTATCTTCCTTTCACCAGAGAGTGTGTTAATGGCCACAAGATGTCCCTGGGGCCTGAAAACCTCCATAGAAAGGTCTGAGTAATCTCTGTCCTTCAAGGAACTTGCAATATTGTCCTTGGCTGCTGAGACCCTAAACTCCGCATACCACACCCAGTCCTGTCCGAACAGCACCACTAGAAACCTGTGAGCAACCTACGTCCTCCATCTGCACCCAGCTGTGTGTGCACCTGCTTGGTTTCTGTTCAAACACACCCTGAAATACATTCCTACCTCCCCTCTTCCAGAACCACAGAAAATGGGCAATGTGGCCTAGCCTGCTTTGGGGGTTTCCTCTGAGAGAACTGTTAGGGAAGCTCCCTACTTATGGTCTTACGTCTATGCAGAAGTTGATGCACATAAGATTAAAGTCAGAGGTATCTTGAGAAGGGAACAAAAGCTTGCATAAACCAAGCCTGTCAGTCAAAACTGAACCACCTGTGCCGTGCCCTTGGCAGCCAGACTCCTTATCTGACACCCATAAAAGAAAGCCCCAAGCAATAACAATAACACGTTTCTTTCTGATCTGTACTAGCACTTCGCTTGGAAGTAAGCAGTCCTGCTGCTTCGCAATCTTGAATCATACTTAGAAATATCCGGCCCAGGGCTGGAGAGATGGCTCAGAGGTTAAGAGCACTGCTTGCTCTTCCAAAGGTCCTGAGTTCAATTCCCAGCAACCACATGGTGGCTCACAACCATCTGTAATAAGATCTAGTTCCCTCTTCTGGCCCACAGGCAGGCAAACCACTGTATAATTAATAAATAAATAAATCTTAAAAAAAAATTAAAAAAAAAGAAACATCCGGCCCAGAACCCGCCACTGACCAGCACTAACAATCACGCATTCCATAAGCAGAGCCCTGGGTCACTGCTCCGTACACGGTTCAGTCCTCACTTCCTGAGACCATTGTCCTTTCCATTTCCTTCCTCCAAAACACATGCAGAAAATAAGCAAACCAAGAAATGCACAGTAGGTAAGCAATAAATAAAATAATAAGTAAATACCAGGGGGGTAAAAGCAAGCCACGCTCTTACTACAGAACCTCAGCGCTTGCCCTGTCTCCTTCCCTACAACTGTTGCCACGGAGCGAAACAAACCGGAATTCAGACACATTTTCCCCTCACTAAATTGTTCAAACTACACTCTCCTCTTTTTCTGAGACAACGTTGCGTCTCAGGCTGGATGTTCTCAGGGAGGGCATTTCACTAACTGTGGATCTGCTCTGTCTTGAGTCTGCAGCGTGCGGGTGGTTATCGGAGGACAGTTAACATCCTTGATGACGCAGCAGCGTGTCTGTGAGAAGCAGACAGCAAAGCAGCAGTCGGACTGCTCCTGGTCATCCGGGTGTTTTAAGGCAGACTCCGAGGAGAGACTGAGGTCAGGGACTGCACCTATGTGAGGAGTCTGTGACTGCTAAGAAGGCACCTGGGTCACTCAAGAACAGGCTCCCGCTGATTCTCACGTTCACTTATCTGTTCATAAAGCAACCAAGAGCGGGACGCTAGGACTCGCTTTCTTCCCTCCGGAGTCATCAGCCTGAAAGCTTGTCCTGGCCACCACCACCACAGGCAGGAGCCTCCCCGTGCCCACTAGAACAGAAAACCCTTTGTTATAGGGATTAACCCCCAACCCCAGAGCCTTGAGTTCTGGGAGCTACTTTGTGGATTGCAATGGTGTTGCCATGGTTACCAGACTTCCCTTCGCAGTAGGTCCCTAAACCTTGACACAAAACCTTCAGGAAAACAAAATAAAATTCAAATTGAAGTGCAGACTACTAAATTAGCTTCCATGACCAGCTGTTGGTGTAGAATTGCAACAATGATTTGGAAGAGGAAAATAGGAGAGGGGACTGGGAAGAAGGTCCCCTGGGTAAAGTGCTTACAGGGTGAGCATGAGGGCTGCAGTGTGGACCCCAGCACCCAGGTAAATACCAGTCATGTGCGGTGGCTGCCTATAAATCCAACAGAAGGTAGAGACTGGATCCCTGTGGCAAACTGGAGAGCTCAACTAGCCAAATCCGTGAATTCTGGGTTCAAGTGGGAAAAATCAGCCTCAGTAGACAAGATGGAGAGCAAACAAGGAAAACACCCAACGTCAGCCTCCAGCCTTCACTTGCGCATCCCATGTACACACTGATGCAGGCACCTCTAAACACATGTGTACCCAGACATAAGCAAGCAACCACACACATATAAATACACACACATACACGTACATATACACACACATACATACACACAGATACATATATACACACACATATATACATACACACACGTACATACACAGTACATTCACATACATACATTCACATACATACAAATACACACACGCACATACACAGTACATTCACAAACACACATTCACACACATACATACATATATACATACACACATACACATACACACATTCATACATACACACATACATATATACACACATATGCATATGCATATATATATATACATGCACACATATATACACATACACACTTGCACATACATACATATATACACACATAAACAAGGTATGTAAAAACGACTTTGCTCACCATCTGTAATTGCTCACCGTCTGAGTTTTCTGTTGAGCAGCACAACCCATCGCGTGCTCCCCAGCTTGCTTTTCTGTTTGTAGTCACACAGTTTCTGCTGGGCTCATTCTCCGTCACTGAAGAGTAATCTGCCCTGGTTCCAGTACTCATGAGTGCTGCGTCTGTGGCATAGGCACCTTTACATGGATATCAGCATCGTATCTACTTCACGTCTCTCCCAGGAAACCACATGAAAAGAGCCTCAGTAAAATAAAAACACTGGGGAGATGGTTGAGTGTGTAAAGGGCTGGCTGTGCAGGCTCCAGGACCGGAGTTCAAATCCTTAGAACCTACCCCAGCCAAGTGCAGTAACAGACATCTGTAACTGTGCTCCTAAGGCAAGACAGCAGGCAGAAGCAGAAGACTCCAGAAACTGGTGGAGCTGCCAGCCTGGGGGGCAGAATGGTGGACGGCAAAAACAGACATACATGCAGGCAAAATACACAAATAAAAAATAAAAATAAAAAGTGACCCTCCCTTTCCTCAACAAAGCTGATGGTGAGGACCAACTCTCAAGGTTTCCCCCCTGCCCCACACCACACACAAAACAAAATATTTTAATTACTGATACAATTAGGTAAGAACTAGTAGTGACCAATCAAAAACTATAGTTGATATTGAATAGCCTTAGATTCCTTCTGAGATCAGAACTACTTAAGAAGAAGCCCAGTTGTGCTGTATGGAGCCGTACAATGGGGTTGTGTTCATCTGTAAACTGGACTGGGTTCGGAGCCACCTAGGGGACACGCCTCTGGATATGGTTGTGAGGGTGCTTCCTGAGACGTTTAACTGAAGAGGAAAGAGGGTGCATTTCAGGGAGCTGGGGTCTGGGACTGAACAGACATGGGAAGAGAAGGCAAGTCCCAGCCTAAAACACAGCTCTCGCCTCAGAGGAGATAAGAGAGAGCTTGCTCTGGAGACAAAAGGAGTGGCCATGACCCAGGAGCACAGATTCAGCTGGCCTCAAATTCCATGTTTCAATGTGGTAACCATTTGAGGAAGTCTTTTGTAGTAACAGAACAAAGACAAGTCATAAATCAAGGCACAGATAGCAATTTCTTCCTTCCATGGGCTACGTAATGGTCACAAAGACGTTGTTGGGTCAGTACAGAGAAAGGTGCATCCAGGTGTTTCACCTCTGGACTTGCAGCACAATCAGAAACCTCAGGGGAAGTTTCCGTCCTTCTCTGGAACTTACTTTCACAATTTCACACCCTTGCCAGCTTCGCACCCTTGCTGTCACAGCTGTGGCTGCAGCCGCCACCAAACCTCCTTCTCCGTGGTGGACTGTACTCTCAAAGCTGAGCAAAATAAACCCGTCCTTCCTTGAGTGGCTTCTGTCATTCAGTTGTTGAGAGAAAATGAACTAACACAAGTGCTAAAGGGAACCAGTGGCCTTATGAGGAGAGTAACATCCATTAAGGAGCATGTGGGGCAGGCAGCAGAAGGACCCCTGCAGAACCCTGAGGAAGCCAGTGGTACTGAGCCCAGACAGGGCCAAGTCTGAGAGTGTGAGCAGCTGACTGCCCTTGGAGAGACGGAGTCACACCAGTACACATGGTCCATATACACAGCCAAACCATACCACACTGCCGCAGACTGAAATATGAGCTCATCGTGTTTACCTAAAACCCAGAGACTGTTTGTGAGGAGGAGCGCTTTGCCTGGATGGAAATAGCTGACCTTTCACTTTGAGGGCTTTTGGTATTCAGTGTAAACCAAGACCCGATATGACCCTCCCTTCACCTTTTCTTTAACTTACAACAATCTATCTTTTTCACTTATACTCAGAGGCAGACAGTGGTGGAGTCCAGCCCCACTCCCACCCCCAACTCCACTTCACTTGCGAATTAGTACATTTAGCAGGTACCACAGTACCATGGGGGTCACACTTGCACCTGATCTTCAAAAGACTAAGGGCTGTACCATACAAGTTGGCAAAGCAAAGGTATGAATGGGGCTGGGACAGAAAGTTGCAGCAGGGATGGGACTAGGAGGGATGGTCCAGGAGTCACTCCATAAAGCCCCTAAGATGCTCCCTCTTCAAGAATGGTGCTTTTGAGATACCTGTTTCCTTCAAGCTTCATACTTGTATAGATCTATCTACTCTCCCTATTGGTGGAAACACAAGCAATTTCTGACCATTGCCTACCTTGCAATCCTAGAACACTATCAAAAGGTAACTGTCTGTTCCCTGGGGAGACACAAACAGCTTCTACCCCCTCCCCAGAAGGTCCCAGGGACAAACCAAAACACAAGTCCACCCTGGAGACCTGATGTGGGAGTGTCATATATCAATCTGTTGATTTCATTGGTTAAGCAATAAAGAAACTGCTTGGCCCTCATAGGTTAAAACATAGGTGGGAGGAGTAAACAGAACAGAATGCTGGGAGAAAGAAGCTGAGTCAGAGAGTCGCCATGATTCTCCTACTCCAGGCAGACACAGGTTAAGATCATTCCTGGTAAGCCAGCTCATGGACTACACAGATTAATAGAAATGGGTTAGATCGATATGTAAGAGCTAGCCAATAAGAAACTGAAACTAATGGGCCAAGTGGTGTTTAAAAGAATACAATTTCCGTGTAATTATTTCGGGGCATAAGCTAGAGCTAGCCATGTGGGTGGCCGGGTGCCGGGGACGCAGCCCTGCTGCTCATATTACAACAGGGACCCAATAAGTTCATCTGTCAGACTTACACAGCCTGAGTGGAGGGTTCCTGGAAGGAGAATGGGAGACCCTGAGGGACTCAGAGTTAGACCCCTGGAAGGAGACAGATCGGAAGACCAGCCAAAGATAGGTCCCGGCTTCGTCCTCTCCTGCTTAACTTGAGACAAAATCTGGAAGCTCGAAACAAAGACTTGATGGACTTTCAGGACATGTTTATCCCCAAAGTTGGGGGCCTATCAGCCTCCTTGATTTTATTGAAACTGACCAACCCTAAATTAAGGAAAGAAAATCTCAAAGACCCTTATAACCCCAAGCCCACTGAAGAGGCTAGGCTTCAGGAACCCCAATCTGCTCTGCAAAAGGTCTCTTTCTTTCTTTCCTTGTGTGTGTGTGTCTGTGTTTTTGTGTGTCTGTGTTTTATGTCTCTGTGTGTGTCTGTATATATGTGTCTGTATGTGTGTGTCTGTGTCTGTGTGTATCTGTGTGTGTTTCTGTATGTGTGTCTGTTTTTATGTCTGATTGTGTATCTCTCTCTCTGTGTGTGTGTGTGTGTGTGTGTTTTCTTTCTTACCCCCAGTAAAGGCAATTCGTTTTTTATTTTTGATTTTCAATACAGGGTTTCTCCGTAGCTTTTGGTTCCTGTCCTGGAACTAGCTCTTCTAGAACAGGCTGGCCTCGAAAAAGGCAATTCCTTATGGACTGATTCTGACTTCTGAGTCTGAGATTTTCCCTGCAGCTACCTGATGTGATCAAGATTTCCTGCCTTTTAATTCCTTAATTGTCCCAGCAAAGGAACCTGACCAAGACCCCTAGAATATAACAACCCCAGCATGGATGATGGCTTCCTCAAGTCACCATAGATGGAAGTCTTCTTCCAGCCTATATACTAAAGGCTTCCCCAGACTCAGGAGGCCCTGCTCAGTAGGGACAGAACTGCACACGAATGGCTGGTAGAAGACAACAGAATCTCAAGACAGATTCCAGTAATCTGCCCCGACCCTTCTTCTATAGGGAACACCAACAGACAAGCATGGCTGTGATGACATTCTACAAGCAGAGCCTGTGGATCCCATGAAGATGGCAGCTGTTTTGCCCAGAGAACCACATTCTACAGCAGAAGCAGTTAGCCCACCCCAGAGTAGAGAACTGGGTGCATGATTTGTGTGGACACAAAAGTCAATCTAAGCTGCGAGAAGACAGACAGCTCTTTCAAGCCAGGAGAGTCTGGTGTCCTTTCCCAGGCCTTTGTTAGCCATGAAGACTTAGGTGAACCGGATGTCTGATTCTCAAGTTTCTCCATAGAAAAGCTGTAACCAACCTGGCAGATGCCAAGACATTCCAAAGAGACGTGCATCTCTCATTTGGCCATCTGGCTACTGAAACAATTATCCCAATGGAACTGAAATTTCCCCACGGATCTTGGGCTGGAAGTAGGAAAAAGCTGAAGCCCGGGGCCAGCCAGAGGAGGAACCTGGAACCTAAGAGGAAATTTCACACCATCTGGACAACTTGTGTGGAAACTACCTTACAGGAGAGACTGGAGTTTAGACAGAGAACCACACCTTGGCCAGAATTCTTCAGCTGTGCATATACTCACCACCTCTGTTGAAATTTAAGCCTTACATCCGCAAAATGGTTCCAGTAGGTCACTGCAGCAGATGGCAGGGGTAAGAAGTTCATTAGAATAGTTATAAATGCCATCAGCAGATGGAGAGACAACCGTTAGACAAAAACTCTGCAGGGTTCAAGATCATAGAGCTGAGTCATGAATCTTCCTTATGGGGTCTCCCTAGAGCCAGCAGCCAGGTCAACTGTGATTCTTCAGCAGGGCTCAGGGGTGGGAGGCTTCATCAGGATCTCTTTGATATTTCAGGTCTGGCCACCTCCTAGGAGAATCAAGCTATTTGGGACTAGAGATTCTGTTAGGAAGCTTCAGGTTCATAGACTGCTCGTTAGAGAGATTGGGAGGGGAGGCTGCTACAGTCAGGGTCTATGCAGCTGCCTGGTCTGCATCTGAACACCTAAATGAATTCCCTTTCTCTGCTTTTCACTATCATTTCTCTCTTATGTTTATTTCTTGGATTTATTTTTATTGTATGCATGTGTGTTGGGCACCAGACATCTTTATCTGTGCCCAGTGCTTTTAAAGGCCAGAGCAGGATGTCAGATTGACTGGGAAGGAAGTTCGACAGTGTGAGCACCATGTGGATGCTGGGAATTAAGCCTGGGTCATCTGGAAGAGCAGGCAGTGCTCTTACCTGCTCAGTCAAGTCCTCAACCCCTTGCTTTGTCTATATTTGGCTACTGGGGATGGGTGACTAAATCTAAATTGTTAGGGTTGCCAAGGCCCCTAGACAAATATTTTGGCAAGGACCCACAGAGAAAACTGGCCTGTTACAAAATAAACCAAAGATACCCCAAGATTTGGACACATCTCACCTCTCTGAATTACTCAGGCAGAAATTATTCTCACTACTAAAAATTGCCACCAGGAACTCATGGCAACTGTCCAGTGGTAGCTGGAAGCTAAGTGTTAAATTTCTGAATGCCCCTTCTGCAGGGTATACCCAGGTATACAAGGCTGGAACAAGTAGGAAGCCAGAGAGATGGCTCAGTGGTTAAGAGCACTGGCTGCTCTTCCAGAGGACCAGGAGTTGATTCCAAGCACCTTACAGTGGCTCATAACTGTCTATAACGTCAGTCTCAGGGGATCTGACTCCCTCTTCTATCCTCCTTGGGCATGAGGCATTAATAAAGACAAAACACCCATACACATTTAAAGAAAAAAAAAGGATTCATATGGGAACAGTCAGAGGGCGGTGCTATAATAGGGGGTGAACAGCAGCAGAAATGCATGATATATATGTATGAAAATGCCATCATGAAGCCATTTATGATATATGTGTTTATATATTACACATTTATATGTAAACACATATTAATTTTAGACCTCCCCAACATCTTGAACAACAAATTATCTTGGATAAAAGCATTGTAAATGGTGTGTTTGTTAGCTCACAATTTGTGTGGGTTTGTCTTCTCTCTTCCTCCTGGTTGATAGACCTTGGCTTTCCTCATGGTGGACAAACAGGCTGCCTGCCCCAGGGACTGTGATACCCGACCAAGAATCTTGTCCTTTCTCGCCACCTACTGGTGGTTCTCTGTTATTACAGCATGGACCATTTTTCATGTTGGTGGGGTTGGGAGAGGGGTGTTTAATGGTTGGAGAACTCTGAGAAAATATTCCCAAAGATTCCCCAAGATGCTTTGCAGACAGACCATCTCAGTCCCTTCCTGTTCTTACATTAATCTGGAACACAAGAACAAACTGTCCTTAGCATGAGAGGTAGCTTCTTCAACCAGAAAAATGGAGGACACTCCCCTGGGTGGATGAAACGATGGGAAGAGGGGATAAAAGAGGCTGAAAAATAATTTTCTAACTAGAAATCTTACTTTAAACACTTAGGCCTTCTTTAGACTAATAAAACTCTTTAACCTTCTAGTCCTATCAGATTAACATAAAATTAGTTGATTTCTTGAGGGATTCTTGGGGGTTTTTATTTTTGTTTTTAATGTGGAATTTTGAGTTATTGGGGTACATAAGTGCACATGCTTATGGGGGCAAGAGGTCAGCATCAGATGCTGCTCTTCAAGACTTGACCCATCAATGGGAGGGAGGCTCCTTCCTGCCTCCACCTCCTGCTTAAAAATGTGTGAGCTAAGAGGTAAATTGGCAATGAGCCTCGTCTACCTCATCCTACTCGGCCAAGGACAGAAAGTCAGCCCTAAGCACCAGCAAGAAGTACATAGAGATGCTTAAACACTACTAGAATACGATTCATTGCAATGAAATAGAAGGTGAATTAACTTTTGATCACCTGACTAACATCTCACCAGTCTTTACTGTTAGCAAAGGGAGAAATGTTTTTAAAGGAAGCTACTTTGGTGATCTGGGAAAGAATTACTTTAATTCTCTCTAAAATATCTCTTGTGAACCTAGACAACAATGAGGACCCTAAAAATAACCTCAAGAGAATGCTTGAAATTTTTAAAGATGAAATGAGAAATTCCCTTAAAGAAATTAAGTATAAGACAAGCAAAAAGTTGGAAGATATCAAGCAAATCGCTTAAAGAAAACCAAGAAAAATAAATCAAACATATAAAGGAAACTATCCAGAACTTGAAAACTGAAATAGAAACAATAAAGAAAACACAAGCTGAAGGAATTATAGAAACAGAAATCATGAGCAAAAGATCAGGAACCACAAACGCAAGCATGAACAGCAGAGTACAAGAGATGAAAGAGAGAATCTCAAGCACTGAAGATACAATAGAGGAAATAGACTCCTCAGTTAAAGAAAACATTAAATTTAATAAACACTTAACCCAAAATATCCAGAAAATATGGGACACCATTAAAAGCCCAAATCTTAGAAAAATAGGTATAGAAGAAGTTCAAATCAAAGGCACAGAAAATTTATTTAACAAAATCATAGAAGAAAACTTTCTCTACCTAAAGAAAGATATGTCTATGAAGACACAAGAAGCTTACAGAACACTAAATAGACTGGATCCAAAAAAAGTCCTCTCACCACATAATAATCAAAACATTAAATATATACAGTAAAGAAAGAATACTAAGAGCTGCAAAGGAAAAAGGCCAAGTAACATATAAAGGCAGACCTATCAGAATTACACCTGACTTCTCATTGGAGACCAGAAGGTCATTGTCAAGCATTATGCAGATATTAAGAGACCCTGGATGCCAATCCAGACTATACCTAGCAAAACTGTGAATAACCATAGATAGACAAAACAAGATATTCCATGACAAATCTAGATTTAACCAATACCTAGCCACAAACCCAACACTACACAAAATTCTAGAAGGAAAACTCGAACCCAAGGAAGATGGGTACACCAACAAAAACACAGACAATTGATGATCTCATAGCAGCAAATCCCAAAGAAGAAAACAACGCACAAATTAACATCACCAACGATGAAAACTAAATTAACAGGAGACCGCAACCACTGGTCATTAATATCCCTTAATGTAAATGGACTCAACTCACCTATAAAAAGGCATAGGCTAACAGATTGGATACAAAAACAGAATCCATCCTTCTTCTGCATACAAGAAACACATCTCAACCTCAAAGACAGACATTGTCTTAGAGTAAAGGGTTGGGAAAAAATATACCAACCAAATGGACCTAAGAAACAAGCGGGTGTAGCTATCATAATATCTGACAAAATAGACTTCAAGCTAAAATCAGTCAAAAGAGACAAAAAAGGTCATTTCATATTAGTCACAAGAAAAATCCATCAAGAGGAAATTTCAATACTGAACATCTATGCCACAAATACAAGGGCACTCTCATATGTAAAAGAAACACTTCTAAAGCTTAAATTATACATTAAACCCCACACACTAATAGTAGGTGACTTGAACACTCCCCTTTCACCACTGGACAGGTCAATCAGACAAAAAATGAACAGAGAAATAAGAGAACTAACAGATGTTATGACTCAAATGGATTTAACAGACATCTATAGAATATTCCATCCAAACAGAAATATTATACCTTCTTCTCAGCACCTAGATTCTATCCTGCTCTTTTGTGCTAAGCAAGTTACTGCTTCAAAATAAGGGTTTAATATATTAACTGGTGATACAGGAAGGTGCATCCATAAGAATGGCCCATTTTTTCATAAAACTACTGTAGGAGCAAGTTTTGTAGGTAATAAATATGCTTGCCAAGGCTGGTCATAATTTATATAATATACATGTTCTTTTTGTATAGCATGCTCTACCTGGGATAGCACCTGTCTGGCAGCTTCTGAAAGCTGTCTACTGGAATTTGGATCACTGTCCCCTTTAAGGGTTTCACTTAGAGGCTCGAGGTCTCCTGAAGGGTATCTTAAATAAGGTTTCAGATATTGGATGTTTCCCAACAACTTTTGGAAATCATTTAGAGTCTTTAAACCATCCTTGGCTTGATTTCTCTAGGGTATAATGTACGACCTAAATACTGGAATGGTGGGTGCTTCTGCACTTTCTCTGGAGCAATAACTAGCCCTGGATGGCTTAGCCTCTGTTGTAGTAATCCATATGTTTCAAGTAAAATTCCTTCATCTCTATGGGCAAGCGGAATATTATCCACATAATGGATAATATAAGCCTGTGGAAATTGATCTCTCAACTTTTGTGTAGCCTGAGCTACAAACTTCTGTCATAAGGTGGCACTGTTTGCCATATCCTGAGGTAAGATGCTTCATTGCTAACTCTCCACTGGCTCTCTAAAATTAACTGAGGGGACACTGAAAGCAAACCTTTGGCAATCTTGTGGTGCCAACGGAATGGCATAAAAGCAATCTTTTAAGTCTAAAATTATTTTATGGGTGTTTTTTGATAGCTGTAGGAGAAGGCAGCCCTGGTTGTAATGTTCCCATTGGCTGCATGCTCATATTAATCTTCCTTAAGTCCTGAATTTCTTTTTAATAACAAAAATTGGAGAATCCATGGTGAATTAGATGGTGTAATGTGACCATTATCCAGCTGTTCCTGCATTAGTTGCCAGGCAGCTTGTAATTTTTCTTCTGTTAGAGGCCACTGATTTACTCATATAGGTTCCTCGTTTTTACAAATTATTGGGTCTTCATGGAGTGCAGGTTTTTCAATGACTTCTCCTAAAAATACCCTAATCTTGTCCTGGGAGGTCTATTGCCCAGTATGATAGGACCAATTCTTCCCTTGTCTTCCTTGCCTAGACCTGGATTAGGTAATAATCTTTGCTGAAACATTTGATTAGTAACAACTGTGCAGGGATAATATAAAAATACCCCCATTCTAATCATAATATCTCAGCCCCACAAATTAATGGGTAAATGAAATAATATACAGCTGAAGTTCCCTCATGGCCTTCTCCAGGAAAGCTTGTTACTACTTTTGTTCAAAATTTTGAGTCTGACGAATTCCCTGTATCTGTGTAATAGTCTCTGTCTTGGGCCATTTAGAAAGCCACCATCTATCAGTTATAACCAAAATATCTGCACCAGTAGCTATAAGACCAGAATTTTTTTTTCCGTTTATAAACAAGGTGAATTCTGGTCCTTGAGTACCTATGGCTTGTTGCCAATAGGCATGAGATGAACCAAATTTGGCCTTTCCTCTCTTACCTCTCTTAATTTGATTTTTGGTTTGCACAGCAGAAACTAAAATTAATTGTGCAAGCCTCTGACCTGTCTTTACCACAGAAACTCCATTAGGTGAGTGAGTCATAACCTTGATTTCTCCCTCAAAAATCAGTGTCAATGACTCCAAGGGCAACAATAATGCTTTGCACAGTGATGCCACTTCTCCCTAATAATAGCCCTATAGTGCCCTCCAGTCATTGGAGGAGGGGATGCCACTTGTTGGTGCCAGGTCACCTGGCTAGCTTAGACCTGAAATCATCACTCAGAAACTGTATTAATTAAATCACTGCTTGGCCCATTAGCCTCTTATTGGCTCATTCTCCCATCTAGATTTAACCCATTTCTATTAATCTGTATATCACCATGAGGTCGTGGCTTACCGGGAAGGTTTCAGCATTTCTGATTCTGGTGGCTCCATAGTGGTTCTCTGGCTCTGCTTTCTTCTCTCAGCATTTAGTTCTGTTTTTCCCACCTACCTAAGTTCTGCCATATCAGGACAAGCAGTTTCTTTATTGATTAACTGATGAAAGCAGCACAAAGACAGAAGGACCTCCTACACCACTATAATCCTTAATTCATGCACTCACTCCTTGTTTTTGAGATGGGATCTCCTGCTTCCCAGGCTGGCATTGAGCTTTCTCTTCCCGTTGCAGATGTCCTTGAACTCCTGATCCTCCAGCAGGCACCTCCCAAGTGCTAGGATTACATGAGTGCTCACCACTCTTGTCTACAGTGTGCAGGGGATGGAACCGAGGCATTTGTGTGTGTTAGACAAGCACTCTGTGAACTGAGCTGCTCCCCCATGAGTCAGTGAACAGGCTGCTCCATCTAGGACACAGCCCTCTCCAGCTTACCCCACTCAAAAGCAGACCTGTCCTATTGATTCATATGTCACCATCCATTTGCCGTAAGTCATGAGAACACAGGCCTTGTGGGTTGACTACCATGGGAAGAGTATGTGTGATTGTGGGACAAGCAGGGCAATTCCATACACTTGTCCAGGCAGCTTCGTGAGGGAATTGAAGCTGAAAGTAGAACACCACAGTGTTTTGATGATAGTGTTGCAGGGAGGGGGTCTGCTTGTTTGTCCCAGCCACCTGGCTAGCTTAGCCCTGAAATAACCACACAGAAACTGTATTATTTAAATCACTGCTTGGCCAAACACTTAAGTGCATTGTTAGCTAATTCTTATATGTTCGGATTAACCCATTACTATTAGTTTATATTTTACCATGAGGCTCGTGGCCTACCAGCAAGGTTCCAGCTGGAAGGGCACATCTTGCCCCTTTGGCAGCTACATGATGTCTCGTCTCTCAACTCCACCTTCTTTCTCCCAGCATTCAGTTCAGTTTTCCCAGCCTAGCTTTGTTCCCTTATATCTCTGCTATAAGCCTAAAGCAATTTCTTTATTAATCAATCGTAATCACAGCATACAGAAAGGAGTCCCATGTCTCGGGTCTCTGAAGAAGTTGAAGATTAGATAATTATAGTTATAGTTTTCCTTGTTTATCAGACCTAGAAAAGAAACTCACTAAAAAATGTAAAGTATATTAGGTTGAGAGACATAAAAAATAATTTTGAGTTGTTAATACAAATTAGAATAGAAAGTGAATTAGGTACAACACATTGGACTCAGCAGGATAGGATAGATAAAGGAGTGTTTTCTCTGAAATTGTCAAAGGCAAATGGATTATATATTGTCAATGTATATATTGCCTGTATATATTGTATATTGTTACTGTACTTATTGTATATAGTTTTTTTTATATTAGTTATAGCCTTCTTTTTATTTTAGACAAAAAAAGATGTAGTGACATTTTGTTTGTGTTTTCTTTTATTTATTAATTAATTTATTTATTAAAGATTTCTGCCTCCTCCCTGCCACCGCCTCCCATTTCCCTCACCCTCCCCCAATCAAGTCCCCCTCCCTCGTCAGCCTGAAGAGCAATCAGGGTTCCTTGCCCTGTGGGAAGTCCAAGGACCACCAACCTCCATCCAGGTCTAGTAAGGTGAGCATCCAAACGGCCTAGGCTCCCACAAAGCCAGTACGTGCAGTAGAATCAAAAACCCATTGCCATTGTTCTTGAGTTCTCAGTAGTCCTCATTGTCTGCTATGTTCAGCGAGTCCGGTTTTAACCCATGCTTTTTCAGACCCAGGCCAGCTGGCCTTGGTGAGTTCCCGATAGAACATCCCCATTGTCTCAGTATGTGGGTGCACCCCAGTTTGCCTGAAGAGCAGAGTGCAGAGCTAAGCCACTATCAACCAGACAGTGGTGGCTCACACCTTTAATCCCAAGACTTAGGAGGTAGAGGCAGAGGGATCTGTTAGTTCAAGGCCGCCTGGGCTAATGAGATTAAATCTGTCTAAAAGAGTAACACAGCTCATACAAAGGGGATCCCAGCACGTGGGATCTCACACCTTTAATCCCAACACTAGGGAGGTAGAGACAGAAGTGATATTGCTGGGTGGACAGAGGAATATAAGGCAGGAGGAAACAGGACTTCATTGCAGTCTGAGAAGCCAGTCTGAGGACAGGATCGCCCCTTCGGTCTGAGCATTGGTAGAGGTAAAATGTCTCTCTTGCAGTTGGCTGCACTGCTTCTCTGATCTCTCAGCTTCCACCCCCTAATATCTGTCTCCGGGTTTTATTTATTAAGACCAATTAGACTTCATGTCACAGTTTCAGGTCAGAACGGGGAGGAAGAAGCTGTGTGTGTCAATTTTAGTATCTATCAGAGACCCCTCTCCCTATCTGCTGCCTATCAGGAATCTCCTTTAACTCGTACACAAATGCAAATGCAAGTGTACACACACACACACACACACACACACACACACACACACACACACTTTCCAGGACACACTAACATGTTTCACCTTTTATCTCCCAACAGCGCTATCAAGTACAAATCCACCAAGGGACACTTATTAGGTCAGAGTCCCGGGATCCAATTGCTTCTCCAACAAGTCTTTAAGACATGAACTCTGGCTGGGCACTCCACATCCAGAGCCCCATCCTCTCCCTGTGGCAGCAGGACTGGTAGGTTCTGCACTTCAGAGGTAAAAAAGGCCTCCAAAGGCAGCCATCCTCCACTAACCTGACCCTCCTTTCCTCCAGTGTGGTCCGTTCTTCAGCTTTCCAGAGGGTGGATGCCATCACCTGGTCACTGAGATCCAGCTGCTTACAGGAATGAGGGCTACTCACATGCCAGCACATATGATATGACTGGCCCCAGCCTTGCCTCTCTACCATGCATAGGGACAGGTTGCAACCAATGTGGACCAGGGGAGGGCATAAAACCCTGTTCTACTCTGCCACCCACTGAGGGCTCCCGCCCAGGTAAGAAAAGGACAGCCTGGCACACATAGGCAGCAGGTATCTCCTGGTGGAAGGGAATGCAGATCACAAGGGCCCTGGGGTAGTGGTCTCACTGTCCATGGCTCTCTGCTCCCAGTGCTCACACTCTGAGCTGCAGCTGATTTATCCTCCAGCTCTCTGTCCCAGTGACCCTTCTCGTGGTCCACTAGACAGTTGTGTTTAATGGATCAGAAAACTGCTGTGAGTCTGAAAAGCCTTCCCAGCAGAGTCATTGTGATCAGGATAGGGGCTTCTCTGGGAGAAACATCTTCCAGGCCTCATAGAACCTCACGGAAAGTCTCTGGATCTTTCAGCCAGAGGCTGCCTCTACCCAGGTTCTTGACTCAGGAGCCAGGGATATCTTACTGGGAATGGCTTGAGGCTCTGAAAATAAGGAGAGACAGCTGAGGTACAGTTCCTCTGTGTCCCTTGACCAAGCCAGGTCAGCAGTGGCAGAAGGCATTGGTCTGTCCTGTCAGGCTGCCCACACTGTGGAAGAAGGCGTTGGTCTGTCCTGTCAGGCTACCCACACTGTGGAAGAAGGCGTTGGTCTGTCCTGTCAGGCTGCCCACACTGTGGAAGAAGGCATTGGTCTGTCCTGTCAGGCTGCCCACACTGTGGAAGAAGGCACCCCTTTCTCCATCCCCAGCTGTCATCCACAGACACCAGACAGCATCACTCCTCATCTCATTGACTGGTCCTGTGGTGATATTTTGTTTGTGCTTTAACAAATAAAGTTTGCCTGAAGATCAGACTGCAGAGCTAGCCATGCTAGTTCCCATAGAGGCCAGGCAGTGGTGGCACACACCTTCACTCCCAGCACATGGGAGACAGAGGCAGACAGATCTCTGCCAGGCAGTGGTGGCACACACCTTCACTCCCAGCACATGGGAGACAGAGGCAGACTGATCTCTGTGAGTTCAAGGCCACCCTGGGCTGTATGAGGTTGAATCAGTATAAAAGAGACACAGAGCTTGGCAGTGGTGGCTCACACATTTAATCCCAGCCATAGGAAGATGGAGATGGGAAGAGATATGACTCGGTGGAGAGAGGAATATAAGGCCGGAAGAGACAGGAACTCAGGATGCAGTCTGAGGTTTCATAGAGATGGCATTCATTCTGAGACAGGAGCTCAGCCCATTTGGTCTGAGGATTTTTTTAGAGGTAAGAACTAGTGACTGCTGTTCTGCTTCTCTGATCTTTCAGGTTTCACACCCTAATATCTGACTCAGGGTTTTTATTTAATAATACCAGTTAGGATTCCATTACATTGGTCCAGAAAGTATTTCTTTTTCCTCGTCCACATGCCAGGCTGGGTCCTTTTCTCCCAGAGCAGTAGTTCTCAACTGTAGACAATTTTTCTTTCCAGGGGACATTTGCTGGTCCAGAGATATTACTGGGGTATCTGTGTGTGTGTGTGTGTGTGTGTGTGTGTGTGTGTGTGTGTGTGTGCCCTTGCAACATGGGCTGCACCCTAAAGGGGGTCTCTAGTCCTGTCAACCCCAGGCTTCAAGCAATCTCAGCAAAGTACAATCAAATGTAATGTCATAATCAAACTCACCATTTTGTAAGCTAAACAAACACAGAAATAAAGAAGTAAAATGGTCACATCCCTCCATTGCCCGAGCTGACCTTGGCTGAGAAACTATGAGATAGGTGGGGAGAGGGGCTGCCCTGAGGTCAGGGAGGGTCAGGATGGAGAGGTCAGGTGTGGAAAGTAGTGGACACAGTCCTGCGCTCTGTGGGTGATCCAATCCCTGGCTGCAGGGGGCTCTGTACAACCTGGTTCTGCTTGTGCATCAGGGCTTGGTTACCCCAGGAAACTGAGCTTCTGCTTGAAGCCCTGCACAGAATAGTGTGGGAGTTTAATAACTGTGGGTGAGGGCGGTGCTTCACTCAACTCCTTTCCTCTCCCACAGGGACTGCAGTTCCCGCAACCCACAGGTCCCCGCAACCCACAGGTTCCCGCTCTCATATCTGAAAGGATTTCACGTCAGTCTGGCCGTGAACTCCAGTTGTCTTAAAATTTTGCCCTAAGTCCCTAGCCCAGGAGCGTGTTTGTCTTTGTGTAAAAACAATGGCATGCTAACTGTAGGCAGACAAGGTCCTGCACTGTCTGAGACCACCACACACAGGACTTTAAGGGAGAAAAGCAACACCTATTTGTTCAGGATGGGAGCTGTGCACTGGGCTTCTTCAGAGCTTCCCAAACATTTTCACTATGTAATTCAGGTTAAGCACTGAGTTAGAGCTGTGTTCAATTGACAAAAATGCTGTGCAGTTTTGTACACAAGGGCACATAAATAAACGGGCACTTTTTATTCCAGAGAAAAGTCTGGTGTCTTCTGCCACCCCAGCTAGCTTCTTTCCCTCTGTTCTATCAACACATTTGTATTCAGTTTCTTCTTGTCCTGTGGCAGAGGGCATTATCCAGCACCGACTCTTAACTTTCCTGTGCCTCAATTTCTTCATCTGCAAAATGATAAAAATGAATCGTACCTTCATCATTGCCCCAGGGCTTAGGATGCAGGCGCATTTACCCATGAGGTTGTTTAACCTTGTAGAAATGTTTCATATGAGAATCATCTCCCTCCCTCCCTCCTCCTTCCTTCCCTCCCTCTCTCAGGCTCTCTCTTGTTCTCTCTCTCTTGTTCTCTCTCTCTCTCTCTCTCTCTCTCTCTCTTGTTCTCTCTCTCTCTCTCTCTCCTGTTCTCTCTCTCTCTCTCTCTCTCTCTCTCTCTCTCTCTCCTGTTCTCTCTCTCTCTCTCTTCCTCCTTCCCCCAACCCCACCCCCGCCATGGCCACTTTGAGGGAGCTTCAAGGTCTTTGGAGAACTCGGTGGTGTCTGTGAACTCGGGACCCCAAACTTGGCTTGCATTGGAGTAATTTCAAAGTTAACTTCGAGACTGTCCCCTGAAAAGGACAGAACACAGAGCCAGCAGCGTTTCCGCAGAGTATCTGTGCAATTGCTGATGCCAGGGAAGACGCTCTGGCCGGTGCACTCTGGAGCTGGGACCTTTGCAGTCAGTTAGGCTGCTTGTCAGCAGAGCAGCTAGCAGGTCTGGTCCTGGGGCCCAGACACTGACTGACCTGCAGCTGTGCACCCTGAGAGTCCAGTGTGCCTCCTCCCTCCACTGCGCACCTATCACAGTCCCTGAGCGCATTGCCCTGCGCTCCGCCCACCTGCAAATGCCTGCCCAGTCAGCGACCGCCCCAGCCTGGACAGCGCCTGTGGACCACCTGAGCAGGACAAAGGTAAGGGAATCCTGAACACCAGGGGGAAGGGACCACAGGGCAGGCCGGCATCCATGTGTTCCTTCTTTCTGTAAAATGAAGGCAGGAATGTTATGGAGCTTGTGGGAGCCTGGGTTCACTGACAGAGTCTTGTATACACATGAAGTTGTGTTTCTGGGTGGGTAACAGCATACACACATACATGAAAGCTACGCATCATATGGACACAGCATTTGCAGAACTCTTCTGCCTCCTCATCCCGTTTCAGTTCACAGGTTTCTAAGTTTACGGGACAGAGTCAGCTTTCAAATAATGAAAGCTAACAGAAGAAAGCTGCTATAGATATTTTTTTCACTTTTCTATTTGTTCTACCAACTTAAAGAAAACATATATTTTTTTTTTTGGTCCTATGTGTATATAGCGTCGTCTTCTGGGTTTGTTTCTCCTTCATTTACTACTTCTGCCCTGGGTCAAAGGATGGGGGAATAGGTTTTAATGAGATGGGGTCTGGGAAAAGGTCTTGCTCCAGTCAATGCTGGGGTGCCCAGTGGTTGCTCTTGTCCATTTTCTGAATGTAGGGAATTCTTGTTGCATGGCTGAGGTCTATACACACTTTAATGCCCATTTTTTTCTTTCTCTTCCTTCCCTTCCTTCCTTCCTTCCTTCCTTCCTTCCTTCCCCCTCTCTCCCTCCCCTCCCGCTTCTGCTCCTTCTTCTTCTTTGTTACAGGGTTTCTCTTGTAGCCCTGGCTGTCCTGAAACTTACTCATAGACCAGGTTGGCGTCAAACTCACAGAGATCTGCCTGCCTAAAGGCTCTGCCATAACTGCCGCCACCACCCAGCTTGCCCATTCTGTATAATGAAGTTTTTCAGTTAAATTATTGCTTTGGAAAAGGAATACAACTGAGTGGTAGAGAAATCCCTGGCATATGAGAGGCCCCAAGCTCAGTCGTAAGAACTGAAAATAACTACAACCAAAAACCTATCTGTTTACTTGCCTGTCAATCACCCATCCAGTCTTGTGTATGTTCCATCTATCTGCCTTGTCTTTTTCAGTTTTTGTTCTCTTAAAAAAAGTTTGAGTAATATGCAAATTTGTCTTCAAAGAGATTTTTTTTTCTGTCCTTGACAATGAAGGATTTTTTTTTATTAAGAAAAGAAGAAAAAAAACATAAACAAAAAACAAGTTTCCACCTCCTCCCAGCCTCCCATTTCCCTCCCCCTCCTCCCACCCTTCTCCCCCTCCTCCCACCCTTCTCCCCCTCCCCCCACTCCTCTCCCCCTCCCTCTCCAGTCCACAGAGCAGTCCGGGTTCCCTGCCCTGTTGTAAGTCCTAGGTCCTCCCCCCTCCGTCCATATCTAGGAAGGTGAACATCCAAACTGGCTAGGCTTCCACAAAGCCAGCACATTAAGTAGGATCAAAACCCCGTGCCATTGTCCTTGGCGTCTCATCAGCCCTCATTGTTCGCCATGTTCAGAGAGTCCGGTTTTATCCGAGATTTTTTTTTTTTTTTTAAGGAGTGACTGTGCACGGGTCTACTTAGAAAAATTAACAAGAAAGTCTAATTCTGAGGAAGAAGCTCAGGGCAAGGCTGTTGGCGTCAAGTCCCGGAAGAGATCTTGGGAAGCAGATCTTTCTCCCTCCTCTCCACCCCCAGCTTGACCCAGACAGTTCTTCCTTTATGAACGTTCCTCTCAGCAGATGTTCCTTCTTTTGTGGGTTGTGGGCAGGTGCTCTGAATAAACAATGGGCTTCTCTGTCTGAGACTGGACTTTATGAGATGAGGCCAGGTGTTCTGACATGCTGGGGAGTCTCCTTTCAGCTGGGCTCTCCTCCTTCTGTTCCCACTTGCTGGTTACAGGCAGTGGTCAGGAAAGGTTAGGTCAGTGCAGAGGACCCTAGGACTTCCATAGGCGGTCTCTGCTAACCTGAGCCTGACCTCGGCCTTAAACTCTGAGCTCAGAAACCTGACATCTGTTCACATCTGTTCTGTTTGTCCATTTAACTGGGCATCAGATCCTATTTCTCCTGGGTTTTCTGGTCCTGAGAGCCACTCCTGGTTCCTGTGGTCTTGAATAGCTGCCTGGTATCTTCTGTCCCCAGTACATGAGTTGACTGAACAGGATGTGATCCTTCCTTGAATATGACAGAGCTAGTGTCCTTTTCCTGACTCTAAGTATCAGCTACCAGGAACTCACTGCATTGTCATTGCCCCACCCTGGGTTGGGTGAGCTGAGTGAGTGTGTATGTGCATGTGTGACTATGTGTGTGTGTGATTTATGTATAGGGGTTGGGGTGGAGTTGTGGATGAGGAGGGTGAGAATGGGAGTTGGGGAGTGGCCTCCAGTACCCAGTTGGCTTTTCTCCTGATCCCTATTGCTTGTCTCTGCTCACTTCTCTGCCATCAGGGAAGCACAGGACTGGCAAGGGATCTTTCCACTTCTCCTGATCTCAGTCTTGGGGATTGTGCTCCATCAGCCTTTGCGACTGGCCTCCTGTGGGTTTGGACAACACTTTCCTTATCTTCTGGTAAGAGGGAATTATCTGAGCCCACGTCTGAATCGGCAGAGTGAAAGGGTGGGTAAGATGGATGATAGAGGTTTGGGTAAAGTTACCTAATCTCAGTTTAAAGCCAGGATCATGAGATTGAGTGTCCCCAGACTGAATTTGAAATAACTGATGACCAGCTGTCCTGGTAGTCGTATGGCATGAATAGGTTAAAGCCTGGACTCTGGAAACCACAGTCCTTGGGTGCTAGTTATTAAGATAGTTCATATTCCCCACTGCCCAACTAAGGGAGAGTGGGGGGTAGTGATGTTCCAGACCAGATTCATGTGGCCTAGATGCTACGTTGACATATCAGATGAACTCAGGCTCATTATAATTTCAATATAGAGATAAAAACACGCCATCCCATGCTGAGAAAGATCTTAGCTTGTCACAGCCCTTATAACTCAGCCTGAATGAGTGGCCGTTCAGAGCGCACACTTGCTCTGGGAGAGAAGAAGGGTCCTTTGGAATCTAAGTTGACTGTGCTTATCATTGGCCATCTAGTCAAATTTCTAGGTGGTTCTCTGAACTGGTTAGCCATCTGTATGTTATACCGAGTAGGGAAAGAACCTGCAGACCCAGCTATAACAGAGTTTTTGACAAAATTATATAAAGCGAGGACATGGATGATTCAAGGTATGGCTGAGGGGAAGGTTCTTATTGTAGGCATGAGGAGTGAACAATTAGAGGCACCTGGAAGAGTCCAGAGCAGGGACAGGAAGTAATAGACTGAACTGAGCTTTGAGAGAAGAGAGTAATGGGGAAGTAGAGTGAGAGAGGAAAAGTAGAGAAGAAGAGAGGAAAGGAGAGGAGAGGAGAGGAGAGGAGAGGAGAGGAGAGGAGAGGAGAGGAGAGGAGAGGAGAGGAAAGGAGGGGAGGGGAGGGAAGGGAAGGGAAGGGAAGGGAAGGGAAGGGAAGGGAAGGGAAGGGAGGATAAGAGAGAGGGGAGAACAAAAAGAAGAGGTCAAGAGGGGCTCATGGATGAAATGGCAGGGTTATAGAAGAAGAAGCTGGGGAATGGAATCCCCTGAGCTGGAGAGGATTAGGGGCAGGGTTAGAAGAGCTGAGAGGAGCCACAGGAACTGAGTGAGCTTGGAGGTCAGATTGTGCTTTCCATTGCTAATAGGCATCACAGAGAGCCATTTGTCCCTAGTTTGTTTGTTTTTTTGTTTGTTTTCAGAGATAGGGTCTCTCTGTAGCTTTGGAGCCTGTCCTGGAACTAGCTCTTGCAGACCAGGCTGGTCTCGAACTCAAAGAGATCCACTAGCTTCTGCCTCCAGGGTCCTGGGATTAAAGGCTTAAAAGTATGTGCCACCACCGCCAGGTAGTGAGTTGAAAACCAAGACCAAGGGTTCAGAATGCTATATAAAGCTATTCCTTTGGTAAAGATATCATCCAGACTTTTTATATCTGATTTTGAACATCATCCCACATCCTCAGTAAGAGCTAGAAGTCATTTGGGACCAAACAGGGCTAAAAATGTAGTTGATCACTTCCTCATTACCTATGTACTCATGGAGACAGAGGAACTCGGGCACATTAATTCAACCTGTACCTCAGGTCTCTCCATTGACACCACAGAGGCTGATATTATTATTTCTCTGGGTGCACATGAAGACGATATGGTCACACCTTTCCTTGTGATACCAGCGTTAATGATTATTGCAGCATTGCCTCTCATTTTCTAAGTTCTCTGCTGAGTTTTGCTTGGTTATGGAAAAAAATAAAAAGCTTCTCAAATTATGAAATAACTTGGTCTTAAGAATAATTTCCAGTTAGTATAAGATATATATTTGGGGCTCAGTAGACTAGCAGAATAGAGGACAGACTTTGGGGCACAGTGGCGAGTGTGCTGACTCAGGTTTGGGCTCTCTTCCATGTAGCTTGTTCTCTCTGTCTAAACTCCCTTCCCTGTGTCACTGTTCAAGGCTGTCTGTTCTCTCTCTTGCAAGACCTCATTTCTCTGTTCCCTGGGGGTGTGTTAATTGCCATGTGTTAGCTATGCAAGTTCCCTGTTAATCTCCTGGGTCTCTGGCAATTTTCTATGTCCGTTGTGTTTTGCTGACTAAATATTCCTCATTTCTCTGGGGAGCAGGACATTTATCAGGCTCCCCTTTGATCCACTTCTGGGAGTTCCTTTTTCCAGATTAGCTGGCCTGTCATTCTTGTTTAACACAGGCAGGATCACCTGGTTAGCTGCCTCTGTAGATTACAAGTTAGGTTGACCATTCTGCACTAACTCCCTTTTATATGTGTTTTATTCAAATTCTTCTCAGAGCTTCAATGGAACCCTCCATGTATATTACAATCTACTTCTTTGTTGTCCCATGTTATAAAAAATGGGGAGAGGGATCAGGCAATGTGAATAATCATGATGGCAGATTGCTATTAATGTTATTCTTACCAAAACAGGTTTTCAAGGCCACTCAGGTTAGGAAGGAATCAAATTTATACTCAAAGTTGCAAACTATTTCAGGCTGTAGAAAAGTCAGAGAGTTGCATACAAGCTATGTGTGAGCATGTCCCTGTCACATGGGTGGCACCTGCTGTGACTTATAAGGTGAGATAGTAAAAAGTGAGTTGGTCATAAAGTGTCGCCTTTCATTTCTCTCCCTGCCTTTTACCCTTTCTCCCTGCTCTGGATCCTTCCTCCATCCTTCCTGTGTACGTGTTCATATCTCTATGTGTGAGTCTGAATCTCACATCACTATCATAATGCTTTTGAAATTTGCTGGTATTAAGCTGTAGTGCTAATTTCTGCATTTTCATCACTATTGCTAGATATCTAGATGTTTTGCATTTTTATATAAAACAGAGTGGTAGGCATTCCTGATCTGTCTCCTCTTGCACAACTGTGTGATTTCCTGTAGATTAAGGATCTATCCATATGAGTGTAATTGACTTCCAGGGCTGTTCTAGATTGGTCTCAATCTGTCCTAGATCCTGAGGGATGTTACTTGAGAGGGTAGGGGCTGCACTAAACCACACTCCCACCAACCATATGGTTCACCACAGCTTGGCCAAGACTTAGACTCTCTGGACCTTTGCATTTGTATTAATAGAAAAAGTAGTAACTCTGTCTCATTGCTTTAGTATTCTTTTACCTAAAGCAGGTTGTGGTGCACACCATTAATCCCAGCACTCAAGAGTCAGAGGATGGAAGATCTCTGTGATTTCAAGGCCAGTCTGGTCTGCAGAGCAAGTTCTAGGACAGCCAGGGCTACACAGAGAAACCATGTCTCAAAAAAAGAGAGGAAGAGGACAAAAATATACATTACCTGATTCTAGCATAGCTGGCAGTGTTTTCATTAATATATAGGTCTTAGCCTATGATTTGTCTGTCTCTTGTTTATAAATCTGCCATCATCATTTATTGATTGATCTATCCATCTTTCAACTCTCTTTGTATTTATCATCTATCCACCACCTATTAGTCTTCTGTCTTCTATGTATCAAGCACTTGTCCATTATCTATTCATGATATATATTGTTTATCTATCATCTAATATCAATCTGGTGAATCTATCAATCATCTTGTAATCTATCATCTACCCATCTCTATTACTTATCAGTAGTCTATCATGTATGTTTTCATCAATCTATCTTCTATTTATAATCCATATAATTTACCTAACTTCTATTGTATATCTTTTTGGTATATCTATTATCTGTCTGTCATCTATCTCTGATTTAAAATCACATATTTTTTCTCTTTCACCTACCCATATTTCTATTTATAATCTATCCCCATTTATCTGTTTATTCATCTATTTATCCTATCTATCTATCTATCTATCTATCTATCTATCTATCTATCATCTATCATCAATCATGTGTATCTGTCTCTTTGTCACTGTGACCAAATACTTGACAAGACAGAAGTAACTTGAGAGGGAGGATTGCCCTGGGATCACAAGGGAGAAGGTACAGTCCATTACAGCAGGGACAGCATGGAGTCAGGACCAGCTCCTGTCTCTGGCAGCAGGAAGATGAGGTGATAGTCAAACCATACCAACCAGGCAACATAAAGCTTAGGTGAGAAGGAAACCAGGCTACAATTCTTAAACGTCTGCCCCCCACTCTATCCAGCTATGTTTCTACATCAAAGAGCCCATTGCCTCCTCAAGACCTGGCCAGAAATTGAGGACCAATAATTTATTAACATGGGGGACATTTACCTTTCATATTAAGGAAGTCCGTCTACCTGCCTACCCCTTGGCATTGCTCTTCTGTGAGGGATCTGTTTTTACCTTCTGTTCTCTTTTCATTTTGATGCCTTTTTCTTAGTGGTTGCATAGACTTGTTAGAGCCTTCATTTACCTGTGAACACTATTCCCTTAGAGCCCCAATTTTCACTGTGATGTCTGCTATACAGACATATTAGTCCAGGTGACCTAGAGTAGAAACTTGTAGAGACCAAGTAAGTCTTAGTTCAAAGTCCCTGAGTGGCTGGCTCCTAGTGAGGTCTCTCTTCTGGTTGCAGACTTCCATTTTCTGTCATTTGAAGGGCCTGGCATTTCTCTGACTTTCTCTTCTAATAAGTCAGTTGAATTAGGGCCCCACCCTGGAACCTCATCATCTAACCATAACAGCTTGAAGGCTCTGCCATACTGGGGTCAGCCTCCGCTATGACTGTTAGGGGAGGCACCATTTAGTTCATGACGTTGGTCTCTTTGCCTGTATCTCACCAATACATTCCTGACTTATGACTGAATGGCAGGATTTGCAGGCAGCAGATTTCCCTCTGTTTTCTTTGTAATGTGCTGGTCAGTTTTTGTCCTCTATGTGAATTTCACTTTCACTTGTCAAGTTGAGTTAAAACTGTTGTCAGTTTTCAGGATCACTGTTCTTTCATCATGTAATTTGCTGACTCCAAATCAAATACAACTTATTTATTCATTTTAATTATTATTATTATTATTATTATCATTATTATTATTACAGGTTCATAATTTTCAGACAGTGTTCTTGCTCTATAGCTGAGTCTGGCCTCAGATACTTGATTCTTCTGTCTCAGTTTCCTTAGTGCTGGGATTACAAGCATGCACCACAAACCTGGCTCAATATGCTTTATTTCCAGACTGTTTGCATTTTAACAGTGCTCTTGCTGATAATCATTCTGGCCTGGGATCACACCCAGAACCTCATGCTGCACTTGGTTTTCATCTCTGCTTCCCACACTCACTCTGTAATATTGGGAAGGGCCGGGACAATGGTTTCATAGAATATCATTCAGTGTGAACTTGCCTGACATTTCTTCTCATTAGAATGAAGTTAGGAATTCTTAATAATAGTGTAAAGGAGCTGAGAAGTGGTGTTGCATGTCTTTAATCCCAGCACTTGGGAGACAAGAACAGGTGGATCTCTGAATTTGACACTAGCTTGGTCTACAGAGTGAGTTCCAGGACACTCAAGGCTACCCAGTGAAACCATTAAAAAATAAAAAACAAGGGGGAAAAACACTGGGAAAAAAAGAAAAAAAATCTGTAAAGGAGTAATAACCTTACCTATATTCTTAATAGTTCTAATGTTCATATGTAGATGTCATTATATTTAAAAAATAAGTTTAGTATGTTTTATTTGTGTGTGTATGTGTCTTTGTGAATGAATGCCATGTGTGCACATGACCATGTGGGCCAGAAGAGGGCATTGGATCCCTTAGAGTAGGAATTGCAGGAAATTGTGAACTGCCCAAAAGGCAACTGGGAACTGAACTGCAGTCCTCTGAAAGAGCAGGAAGTGCTCCCAACCACTGGGGCATCTCTCCAGCTCCTGTCTTCAGTGTTTTAATGCAATTAATTATATTAGATGGTTTGATTATGAATACATAGAAAGGATACAGCTTGTCTTAGGGTTTTATTGCTTTGAATAGACACTATGACCATGGCAACTCTTATGAAGGAAAACATTAAATGGATGTTGGCTTACATTTTCAGAGGTTTAGTTTACTATCATCATGGTGAGAAGCATGGCAGTATGCTGGCAGACATGGTGCTTGAGAAGGAGCTGAGTGTTCAACATCTTGATCTGCAGGCAGAAGGTGACTATATATCACACTGGGCATAACTTGAGCATATAAGACCACAAAGCCCTCCTCCACAGTACAAACTTCTTCCAAGAGGACCACACATATTCCACCAAGGCTACACCTCCTAATAGTGCCACTCCCTATGAACCAAGCATTCAAACACATGAGTCTATGGAGCCATAACTATTCAAACCACTACACTCTACCTCCCAAAATACTGGGATTATTGGTATGTGTAATCATACCTGGCCATTCTGTGTTCAGCTTTGCTGGGACCTTCAAGGCTATTCTGATACCCAGCAAGGACAAAGGTAGCTGAAATGGGTCATGATAATTTCCCCAAACAGTGACCACCAGGAGCCCTAGGTAGCAGAGAGGCCAAGACTCATTTTATAGCTAGCCTGTTACTACAGATTCACCCAGTTCATTGGATACCCATTGTGCTCCTCTTTCCTTTTTTATTTTTATTTTTTTATGGAAAGCATCATATTCATCAATTCATCAGTATCAGCTGGAATGGATGCATTGCTGTACTTCCAGAGTGCAACCAGGTTAGCTTCAGCTCCATCTCATCCTCTTACCCATGTTCTTGAATCAGTTTTGCTTTTTATTCTCTCTTGTTTTTTTTTCTGTCTGTTCAATGCTGCTGTCTAGTCTCTCCCCAGCTCTAGCTTGTAGTGATGTGGTGAGCAGGCCTGCTTTTCGTCTCACCCAGCTCCTGCACGGCTAGCTTTACACCCAAAATGACAACACACACATTGTATTCATTTAAACACTGCTTGGCCCATTAGCTCTAGCCTCTTACTGGCTAACTCTCACATCTTGATTAACCCATTTCTATTAAAGTGTGTAGCACCATGAGGTGGTGGCTTACCGGGAAGATTCTAACCTGCATCCATCTCTGAGAGGAAAGCTATGGCATCTGACCCACTTCCCTTCTTCCCCGCATTCTGTTCTGTCTACTCCACCCACCTATGTTCTGACCTATCAGGCCAAGCAGTTTTCTTTATTAATTAACCAATGAAAGCAACAGATAGATAGAAGACCCTCCTACATCATTTCCCCTTCTTCTGCTTAAACAAAAAGGAAGGCTTTAACTTTAGCATAGCAAAATTACATATAACAAAACAGTTATAAAGCAAGAATTAGAGTTACAATATTTATATCTATTTTATCTTTTATAATAACAAAAAACTATAACTATAACTAACTATTCTTCAACTCCATCAAAGACTCCAGAAGGATATAATATTGCTTAAATAAACAAGAAATAAGCAACTTCCAAACTCTAGAAATGACAGAGACATCTCGCTGCCTGGACAGTCATCCAAAGTTCTTTTGTACTGTTGGAGCATCCATCTTCAGCCTACAGGCCCATAGTATCCAGTAGACATTTCCATGAAGCAGGAAAATTTCAAAGATAGTTCAGACACTTTCTTTTGTGTCCTGCAGAATGTCTCGCATACTCTTTCATGAGTCAGGAACCCCAAAGGATCATCTCACATTTAGGCAAGTTCAGCAGTCCTCTTCTCTGAGGGTTCTCTGTGTCCAGTTTATGCAATAGTCCAGGCAAGAGCAGTTTCTTGCCCAAACGGCTAAACAACTCCATAAGGAGCCTCTTCGATGCCCATCCTCCTCTTGCAGTAGCTGGTGCTGCCAGGAGCAGACATGTCTCATTGTCATGAAAAGCCCTAAGTTATTAAAACATTTAAAATGCCATGAAGTCTTGAAAGATATGAAGAATGCCTATTTAACTGAAATATATGTCTACATGTCTAGAAAATCTAACATGACTACAAGCTTGACTATTATCGATGATTATTCATTAACAACCTATATTTCCTGATTATACATTACATTTTTTAAAATAAACTACATAATCACAATACCTTAGTCAAGGTCAGAAATACATATACATATAACAAAACTGACCTTAAATTTATACCAATAGAGTAGAATTTTTACCAATGTAAATTATTCATATCTATATCATTTCCCCCTTTAAGTGTAAAAGAACATTTATAAACAACATTTGGGAATATGGATGTAGTTATTTCTTTCCAAACTGCTTCATGCTGAATGGGGGTCCTGTTATTTAGGTCTTTCATGGTATAACCTGTGTGCCAAGTTCATCTCAGTTGGCAGTTGAGTGAGGTAATTTTTTGAGGATGTTCACTACAATCTTTCAGGAGGACGTGGTCTGTCATACCATGTTGGGATAGAAGCAATCCACAGGGTCTCATCCTCTATGAAAACAAAAGAAGGACTTTTTCAAAGCACCATAGCCTTAGATCCAAGTTCTGAAGTCAAGGTATTTTCAAAATAGCTATCTTGGATTAGTTCAGCAGCATTTATAAACAAATATCTTTTAGCAGCTGTTGCTCTTTCCTCAGCATTCAAACAATTCAAAGAGAGCATAATAATATACAGTATCAAGATTCTCTGTGTATTTTCCATCTTTGTGCAGCTTTGTTTTAACCTCTATTTCTTTTATTTTTTATTTTACTTTTTGAGACAGGTTCTCTGTGTATCTTTGTCCTGGAATAACTCTATAGACCAGGCTGTCCTTGAACTCTCAGAGATTGACCTGTCTCTGCCTCCCAGGCATTGGGATTAAAGGTGTGTCCTGCCACACCTTGAAGACTCAGAGGTCAATCTACTTCTGCCCCTTGAAGTCTCAGAGGTCAATCTACCTCTGCCTCCCAAGTGTTGGGATTAAAGGTGTGTACTACCACACCCATCTATTCTCTTTTTTAACTTTAAGAACTTTAACCTTTAGCCTACATATATTTTTAACACACTATAAAACATTTAGAGGGTTTTTTTGTCTTTGAATTTCTCTTTACTGTACATCTGTCTTTTTCTGACTACAAGAGTCTTTAATTTGCTAAGCAGTATGGAGAGGATTAAAGTCATGGCTTTGACAGCTAGATCCAGCCCATTCCTTAGCTTTCCAGCCTTACGGCAGAGGTACTGGCTCTAGCCATTTTTATTGCCACAACTCTGAGGCTTTTCAAGGTCCCTGCCAGCAAGAAAGCTGCAGCATTCTGCTTATAGACCACACTCAGTTGGACTGCCTGCCTGAGTCAGAGTTTGCCCTGGCATGATGACCCAGAAAGCTGGCATTTTAAAATGGTGCAGCTTTTTTCCTGCTATAGCTGAAAACAGAAAAGCATAGTTCAGCTTTTTATCAACACTGTTTAAGTGTTTCATGGCAGGACCTCTTAAAAGAGCTGCAGGGTTTGCAGCAAAAGCTGAGTCAGGAAGCCTCTCTGAGATGAGATCATCTCCCTTAGATCTTATATTTAATGCCTATGTTCCCTTTGCTCTAACCTGGGGATTATTAGTGAGACTTTCATTTTCAGTGCTTCATCTTTCCTTTTGCTGAAAAGGCACATGTAAAAATCTGATACTTCCATTGTCCCTCCTCAGACCTCCCATGTGACGGAATTTGCCTAGAGCTGTGTCTCTTTGGGTGCTATTTTTGGCCTCTCTAAAAGTTTGTGGATTTGCTTTTTGAGACAGGGTCTGGAGCTCACTCCGTGTCTTGAACTCATAGTGATCCTCCTGCTCCAGTCTCCTAAGTGTGTGGTTTCATGTATGAATCACAATGCCTGACTTGAACTTGGTTTTTATTTCAGTGTGAATAGCAGAGAAACACAAGTTCCATGCTCTACTACACATTAAGAGTAACAGTAGTTGCTGAAATGATCTGACACAAAGATAGGTCAAAGAGACATTCAGTGTCCCATTTGTGTGTGTATGTACTCAGGAGCAAGATGTCAGTCATGGGTGTAGTTCTTTAGAAGATGTCCATAATATTTTTTAATTGGCCTGGAACTTGATGATTCATCTAGACTTTCTGACCAGCAAACTGTAGGGATCCTCCTGTCTCTACCCCTCCAGCACTGGAAAAACAAGATAAGATCTCACTATGTAGTTAAGGCTGTTGGGAAATTGTGACTCTTCTGCTTCAGGCTCCTGAGCTGTTGGGATTTTAGGCATGTGCCACCAAGCTTGGCTTAATAATGGAAATTCCTAGGCTATGTATGGATATACCTGTGAAAACAATTTTTAATACACCTAAGAGATTGTACCTAAAATTCTTACTTGATTTGTTGAGTAGTCTACTATTGCATATTTAGTTTTGAATTTGACATGACTTCAAATCCCTACCACTCTCTTCTTCCTTTCCCTTTCCTTTTCTTCCTTCAGACAAAGTTTTGCTACCTAGTGAGGCTGATTTCAAACTCAAAAATCTCCCTTCGCCAGTCTCCTGAATGTTGGGATCACCCCACCATGCCCAGTACTACTTTTCTTTGATTCTAAGTAATTGGAAGTTTTGATCTTTATGAAGATTGCTGTTAACTGATGCCTTGTGACCAGGATAATAGGCTACTTCATAAATTCGACGTGGTTGTATTGACATGTGGATGTTTACACAATGACAGCAATACTGATTTAATAGGAAGGCAACTAGAATCTGGAACTCAGACTCGCAAGTCATGATCTTAGTATATAATTAAGGGTGTGTGTGTGTGTGTGTGTGTGTGTGTGTGTGTTTACTTGTGGGTGGATGCATGTAGATAACAGAAGAGGATAATTTCCTCAATCCCTCTCCATTTTATTTTAGTGGGCTGAGGTCTCTTGTCGAACTTAGACCTTAAGGATTTGGCCGCTGTTTCAGGAGACCAAAGATTGGCTTCCCAAAGACACATGGTGATTTACAATCATTTGTAACTTCATTCCCAGAGGATCCACTGCCCTCTAGCTAGTGAGGGATCCCCGGCCTCTGCCTCTCCCTTGTTGGGATTATAGGAGAGTCACTGTGCCGACTAAGTTTTAGAAATCTGAGCTCAGATGATCACACTTTTTCAGCAAGATTTTTATTCACTGAGCTACCTCCCTGGTTCCTCACTCAACAAGTTTTTAAACAGGTAAAATATATATTATCAATAAAATTTGTAGACAGAATTACTACTGTGGGTTTTTGTGGGAAAACAGTTTTAGCCTGTTCCATTACAGCCAACGTGAAAAGTCAGACACCTGTTAAAACTTAGGAGGCCTCATTCTACCAAACGGGAAGAATTTCTAACAAACCTATCAATGTTTAACAATTTTAACAAGGTTGTAAAATGTGTTGTATGTTAGCTGTGAATCATTTTACAGTAAAATCTGTAGACTTCCTGGCAAAGTCATCTTCACTGCAAGCCATGTGTTTGCAGTCAGACTTGGAGTTATGTGAATGTGGGAAGCTAAAATCAGATTCCACAAGTAACCCAGATGCTGGAGTGGGCAGCCCCAGAATCCTGAATTTTGTCTAAACCCTCTTTGACAAGTGATTCCCTGACATTTCCACATCTGAGAGGTAAGATGAGGCAGACACCAGCTTAAGAGTGGGATCCAGTTCTGAAAAGAGGTCCCTGATGTCTTTAGACCTCTGTGACTACCTAACTTCTGGTAACATCACTATATGCAGCATGGTCTCCTCAAAGAAATGAAGATCTAGGGCCTGAGTGATGGCTCAGCTGTTAACAACACTGACTGCTCTTTCAGAGGACCCAGGTTTGATTCCCAGTATATACCCAATGATTCACAATGATCTGGAACTCCAGACCCAGGGGCTCCCCCAACTTCTTCTGGCCTCTGTGGATACTACTCACATATGGCACACAGACATAATGCAGGAAAAACAGACATAAAATAAAGGTTGAAAAAAATGAAGGTCTAGTGAGGAAAGGAAGAAGCACACAGGGACAGTTTTATAATTTTTTTAAAAAATGCTTCAAGATCCCTGGTGGAAGTTGGCAGCAGAAATGCTGTAGGCCCCAAATGGTGGTAGTGGGACTTGTGGTGGCAGACAATGGGCCCTGGGAGCAGCCAGTCCCAGGCAGAGATGGCTGCCAGTCCCAGAGTGGTGGCATAAGCGATGGTGGCAGGCCATGTGGCAGCAGGCAGCAGGCCCTGAGAGCAGTCAATCTCAGGCAGAGATTGCTGCTGGTTCCTGAGTAATGGCTGGTCCCAGGCAGGGGGACACATGTCGGCGGGCAGAAGACAGAAACATGAATAGAAACAACATGCAGAGTGAGGTTGAATATTTATTCAAGGTGGTTATGGAGGGGGAAGAATGAAGGGGGAGAGAGAGAGAGAGCAGAAGAGAGAGTGACAGAAGGGGGGAAGCAGAGAAGTGGGGAGAGAGGCAGAAGTTAAGCTGCCTCTCAGAGAGGAAGATGGAAAAGAGAGTGAGCTCAGGCAGGACGCTAAAAATCAGCCAGACTCAGCAGATGGGGAGAGAGTGGGCGTGGCTTGTCTCTAAAGGGACCAGGGACCAAAACCATAACAGACAGAAGGTGGCATGATAGTTCTGTGGGTAGAATTTCACTGAAGGCTGCTGTGGCCTGTCTCACTAAGAGGGCCTGAAAATAGCATGCTATGGAAATGTCCATCTCTACCAACTTTCCTGACCCAGGGATTGCCACTGGAATGCAGCTACCCTGCTTTGACATTAGAAGGCTGAGTAATGGACGGTTGGGGCAGGGGAATGGTCACCTTGGTTCATCAGAGAATGAATGGAATAGACTGGCATTCCCGCACACTGGACTCTACAAGGGTTTGCTCTGCCCAGATTTCCTGGGTTTAGGTCCCAATATATTGAGTGAATCAGGAGAACAGAGATGACTCAACAGTCTTTGTCCCCACTGTGATAAAGCAGCCCCCAAATGAAGGGGAAAGGTCAGTTTAAAAGGGTGACTTCATGATACACTGTGACACTGACCTTCCTGGTTTCTGTTGAAACCAGTTCAAACTAGTTAAGAGGATATTACTATGGGGCATCTTGAGCAATCTTAAACTGTGATCTTCGCACAAATCGATTTAATCCACATAGTATCCATGTACAAATACAACTTAAAATATGATTATAGAATATTCTATTATAGTTTGTTTTCTTAGATAGTCTTAAGACATACTTAAGGACTTCATTTTAAGCTTTTCTGCAATCCTGTCTTCTTTTCTTCAACTCTAGAGACCAAACACTGGGCCTTGTGTGTGACAGGTAAGCACTACATGGCCAGGCTATTGCCCTGTTGTACACAGTCATTGCATTCTTGTGCATGAATGAAGAACCTGGCAGTAGCCCTGAGTTTTCCATATTATGACACTAGGCATGTTGTTTGCAGTGAGCAAAGCTTGTGATTCTAAATCAAACTTCAAAATGTTCAGGGTCTTTGCATTAAGGTGATAGCTACTCACATTTGTAATGTTCTTCTTAGTTTATAAATTCCTTTCTGCATATTTGCTTTAATCTGTAAATGCATTCTTGTAATCCAATATCATCTTTCTTACTTTAAGCTGGAAGATATGGAAGCTCAAAGTTTTAAGAAACTTGTTTAAAATCAAACACTATGGGATATTTGGAGGAACCTCAGGCACTGGGAAAGACTTTATAATCTTCTGTATGGGGTGACTACCTTGGGTTGTCATTATACCACTGTTTTTCCAGCTCTCTTGAGCCATAGTAAGTCCCTGCCACTAGCTGACTTGGTTCATACATAGTATCTTAGTTCGCCTTCCAGTGCTGTGATAAACACCATGACCATAAGGAACTTGGGGAGAAAAGGGTGTTTTTTTTTTTTAATCTTTGCAGTTTATCATCAGAGGAAACCTAGGTAGAAACTCAAGTAGAGCAAAATCCTGGAAGCAGGAACTGAAGCAGAGATCATTGGGAAATGCAGTATATGGCTTGTTCTCTGTGTGTTGCTTCATTTATTTTCTTATATAATACGGGACCATCTGGCTATGGGGTAGTACCATCCACAGTGGGTCACGCCCTTTCACATCAATCATCAATCAAGATAGTACACCACCAAGGTTCCTTCTTCTTAGTTGACCTTGACTTGTGTCAAGCTGACAACAAAATAAAACAAACTAGAACAACAACAACAACAACAAACTAGCCAACACACATAAGATCCTTCACACATCACTTACTTCTGATATTGCTGTGATTGCTATTTTAGTTATTCAATTCCATCTTCCTTTTAGTATCCTGTCACATTAAGGTGACCCCATGGTACAAACATAGGCCATGATACAGTTTGGATAAAACTTGTATTCGGTTGTTTCTTTGTGAAGTAGAGGAAGGTTGGAGATGGAGGAGAGACAGAAAGAGATGTGCATGTTTCCGCGGTTGGACAGGAAGGAAGGGGTAGTCATGTGACCTTTTGTCAGCAGATGTGGGAAGCTGGGCAGTGGGTGGAATGGTTTGGGACATAACTCCACTCTGCTTATTTTCCCTTGCTCTTAGTTGACTTGGCTAGCTGTTGTCTTTGCTTAGTCTGCTCATACTTTTCTCCCTGTTCCTAATTCTCTTTGGATGCTCACAGTTGCAGAAGATTGAGTGACATCTTTTGGCTTCTGTCAAGCCCAGAACTTGAATCCCATCAGAAAGCCTTCTGCTTCTCCTAGCCTTTGTTTGTGAATGAGTAAGTAAATGTACCTGTATAAACATATTCTCTCTCTCTCTCTCTCCCTCTCTCTCCCCTCCTTTCTTAAATGCTAATAAAATAATAAAGGTTTATCTTGATTACTTTTTTATTGCTGTGAAGAGGTGCCATGATCAAAGCATTTACTTGAGTGAGTACTTATACTTTCAAAGATGAATCCATGACCACCATGGTGGAGTGAACACGGCAGCAGGCAGGCAGGCATGGTACTGGAGCAGTAGCTGAGTATAAACAAAGAATGGGATTTCATTTCCTGACCACCCATACCCAAAAAATCACACAGAAACTATATTAATTACAACACTGCTTGGCCAACAGCTTGGGAAAATTTATAGCTAGTTCTTATATCTTAAATGAATCCATTTCTATTCATCTGTGTATCACCACAAGGCTGTGACTTACTGATAATGTTCTGGTGTCTTTCTTCTTTGGCAGCTACATGAAGTCTCCCTGACTTCACATTCTTCCTCTATCTCTGTTTGTATTTCCCCCTTGCTGTATTCCACCCTGCTGCAGGACAAAGCAGCTTCTTTGTTCATCTACTGTAATAAAACATTCACAGAATAGAGAGGAGAATCCCATATCAACTCCTCTTTTCTGTCTAAATAAAAAGGAAGTTTTAAAATTTTAATAGCCAATACCTTACATCTTGCCCTCAAGTTGGAGGCAGAGAGAGAGATAGAAATAGATATGGATGATGGATAGACAGACAGATAGGTCAAGAGAAAGAGAGAGGGACACTAGGCCTGGGGTGGGCTTTTGAAACCTCAAAGTGTACCTCCAGTGGCCCACCTCCTAATCCTTCCCAAACAGTTCTACTAACTAGAGACTAGGCATTCAAACATATAAACCTATGGAAGCCAATCTCATTCAGATCACAAGTACTTCAGACACAACAATGTTAACAGATCAAACCATGTCCTAGAAAGATGGAAGAAGGCTTGGAACCCAGCATCAGGTGGGAACTGCAGCCACACTGAGGGGGCCATCTGGCAGAGGAGCTCCTTAGAGAATAAGCCTTTGGTCAGAAGTGGCCAGATGGGAATCCTGATGTCTGGTATTCTGACACCTGACCACTGTTTGCTGTTGCTGTTGCTCACCACTGTCCAGACCTAAAGGACACTGATCAGTAGAAATCCTCCAGAGTGCAGCAGGTGGGGAGAGAAGTCATCTAACATGCAGACACATCTTGTGCAGTGTAAAACCCTTGCATAGAATCTTGTCATGAACTGACCACCATCTCCAAGTCCCCATTTTGAAACCACTGTATGAAGAATACTTGGGTTCCCTTTTAGTTCCCAGCTCATTTGTTGCTGTGTGTCCTCTGACTGTACCCTGGTGACTGACTGTAGCTTTTCCTTCTTCCTTCCTCGAGTCCATGCTTGGCACAGACTCTTGTTAAAAGACTTAATAATCTTCAATAGAATTACTAAAGACAGTCTCTTTGTACATGGTCTTTCCCCCAGGGAAGCAATATGTGAATATCTTTTCTTCCTGAAGGACTGAAAAATACTAAAAGCTAAATGAGTTTTTTTTTTTTTTGAGTAAAAAGTGGGAGCATGAAGAAATATATAGTTGTCTACAAGAGGGTGATCTAGCTTTTCAGGGATGTGTCAAAGCAGATTAGCCATTGGGGTACAGCAGAGAAAGTGCTCCTTACCAGACTGGAGAAGGCTAGAATCAGAGGCTGATTTCTTGTTGTTCTTGGGCACAGGGAACATTATGGCAGGCTGTGAACTTATTCTGCTGTAGGCATCAAAGAGTCATGTGCTAAGGGGGTGGTCATGTAGGTGAAAGGGAAGCAATGAGAAATTGTGGGTGAACAATGAGAATTGGAATGAGGAGGGTCTGGGGGGCTGTCTAAATAGCCTTGCCCTCAGAGCATCTAGAATGGAAACCCAAGGTGAATTCCTATATTACAGAAGGCTTCCATGACCAGAACCCAAGCTAACTCTAACTTTAACCAAGTCTCTTATTCCAGTCCTAATGTAAAAGACAACCCTAACTCAACCCTATCCAAACCGAAGACTAAGCCTAAATTTAAGCCTAACCCTAGTCGTGAGCATGACACTAACCATATCCCTAGCTCTAATGCTAATGCTAATCCTATATCCAAATCTCACTCAAAACACAAATCCTCGACCTAGTTCATCTGTAACTGTAGCTCTGGCTCTAAGTTTAACCCCAGTCTTGACATAGCCTAAGGCTATCCCAGCCCTGGTCCTGGTTCTAAGCTTAGTTCAAGAGAAGGCACAGAGAGAAGAAGGGGGAGAAAGGGGAAGAAGGAGAGATGGGGAGGAAACTATATTTAAAAGCCTAGTCTCAACCATAATCCTCACCCTAACTCATCCCTAAACCTCGTGCTAGCCTTGACACCACCACTAGTCTCAACCCTAGTAGGAGTGAGCTCAAGCTTGTCCTACACCTGCTTGCAAAGTATCACCCGTCATCTTTTATGCCCGCTGACCACTTGACACGCAAGAAAAATTGGTACCAGTGTTCTGAAAAAGTGACTTCCACTCTGGAAAGTGGTTCAGTCAGCCTGCATTTTCCTGTCTATTGGTTGGAGACAGTACTAGATTTCCATCCTGCTGTGGTTCCCACAGCTGCCCTGAAGATGCAGAGCTTGCAGGAGGCTTACCATAGCCATACATGAAGGAATGTGTCCCTGCAGTGTTAAACAATTTCCAAAGCTTGTTATGGTAGATCCTGTGTTGTGTGTCAAAGCATTTTGTGTGGCTAAGGATAACTTCATCCCTAAGTAGGCTGCTTCTGGGACATTTCCTTCCAAAGGATGAGGAATTTGGGTTCCTCAAGTCTAACAGCTTGTTGGAGATCTCTGTGTTAGACAGAAGAACATGAGCTCTATTCCTGCACCCTGGAGTTCAAGGCGATTCCTGTTCCCTCTTGGCACATGCTCCAAATCACTGCCCTTCTTTAGGCCACAGGCTGCAGCCAAGGTCTTGTGGTTTATAATCAGTGGAATGTCACTAATCCAGAACTCCTCCCTTTTGAGTTGGCTGTTGCCAATTGAGTTGTTTTATAGGAATCAAGTTCTAGCTGGCCCTCTTCTCAAGTTCACTTGCTCTCCTTCCTCCAGCTTCTTCCTGGATGACCTTAACAAAAAACCTTTTCTCACTCAACTCCTCTCAATTTTCAGAATTTATTTTACGTGTGTGTGTGTGTGTGTGTGTGTGTGTGCGTGTGTGTAAGCATGAGTGTGCATACAAGTTCTGTGTAAAAGAGCATGATAGCTGGAAAGAAAGAATGAATCCTCTGGAATGAGTTACTATGTCTATACTAGGAACCAGACTAAGATCCTCTGCAGGAGCATCAAGGACTCTGAATCACTGGGCCTTTTCTTTAACCTCCTCCCAGTCTTTTCATTTTTAAAAGATTTAATCTGTAGGCTGGTGTACTAATTAGATGATATAATGTTCATGGACTACAGCAAGAGATTAGTAAATGTAGCTCCCTCTCTCTCCTTGAACATGGCAAAAACACAAGGGATTTCTCTATACTCTCTTGAAGTGAGGACAATTCTGAGCCACAGAGACATTTCTGCATCATTTTAAATATCCAAATAGTTTTCCGATGAAGCAGGCTATGCCGCACTCTCTCTCTCCACCAGAACAGCCATGAGCTAAGAAGATGATCAGTTCACAGCTCCCTTCTTTGTTAGATGATTGGCCCAAATTACTACACAGTCAGAAGAGACCATAGGGTCCAGAGGATCTAGGGCAGGATGACTGATGAGCACTGTACTCTGTAAGTCATGGAGGAAGGCTGCTTTAAGATGGTTAAGCTTACCTTTAACTGAGGAATCTATATCCCACACAGGAAAAGATATGGTACCTATTTGTTTAGAGTCTGATCCTCAGGCACCAAAGGCACAGATAATATTGTGTTTCCATGGTTCAGGTACATGACAAGGTCAATTTTCTTGACTGATACCATTGATTTTCTTTCCATTCTTGGGAATCCATTCTGGGGTTCTTATACAATATATATGGGCTGGATTCATGCTGAAGCAGGTCCTTCTTTTCTTCATGTCCTTCCTTCTTGATGATTTCTCAGCCATACACCAAAATGCACAAATATTGGATGGCTTTCTTGACACAAGCCATGTGACTATCTGGCATTAATTTGGTGTGTGTCATAGCGTCTGCTCTATATGAGATGCATGTAGAATCTCTGTATTTTCACACAGTGTGAGGGGTGTTGATATGGATAAAGGGGCAGTGAACAATGATGCCTAGATGAGGTTCTGTTCAGAGTCTCTGCTGGTCAAAGGTAAACTGGGGAGATTGGACTTTTGACTTCTGAGTAAAGGTGACTAGTTGCTGATCCCAGCTGATCTAGCCAAATTTCTTCCTGGGTGACAGCCTTTGAGAAATGCCATGAGCCAGGTCAGGCAGTAGTGAAAGGGGAAGGAGAATAATAAGCACTCCATGTCTGCCTACACCTTTCATTGTTCAGCAGAGTCACCAAGGAAGAAATACTTCCCAGAAGTGTTTAGGCTCGAGTGCTGATCTGGCAGCTGGTGGACACACATGGCCACATTTATTCTTCTTCCCTGCATTTTTGGAGCTAATCACTTATGAAAAATCAGCCATCAGTTCTCTTTTAAAAGTCCATTTTCAACAGAAAGAAGAGAAAACAGTTAGTGAAGGGAAGCTAGCAGGGAAGCTAGCAGCAGGGACACTGGAGCACCCTAGTGCTGAACCTGCCCCAGAAGCACACTGGGTCTCTAACCACCCACCAGCCCTGAAGCCCCACCCCATGAACAGCATGGAGTGAAACATGACCACTTCTTTTCTGCAATAAACCTGACTCACCTCTCAGAAATCATACAATCTCTTAGGAAAGATTCAGAGAGCAAACATACCTGACTCAATCAACATTTTGATCATCAGTTGAGAAGCCACGTAAACCATGTGTCTGTTTCCAAGAGGGAAAAATGTACTGACTCAAGAAGTGTGGGAATCTGGAGACAGGAATCTCTTCCATTCTCATCTACTGGCTCAAAACATCCCCTTGGGTGGCCATGTGCTGGATCATCTGTCCATACAGAGTCTATAATAGTGGAAAATGCAGATAGATGATACCTGGTTCTCTGGAGTTGTCAGCTAATGATAAGGTGGGCTGTACAACCCTGTAATTAAATTCATATAACACAATGCTTTAAGTGCCCAAGTTTATTACCATGCCACGGTCACCTGATATAGCCACGAAGAATTAAATCATGCCATCTGGAGGGGCCACAGTACAAGTGATTCTGTGGCAACTTTAAGAAGAGCAATCAGACTTTTGAGATCTTTATCAGAAACAGAATGTAACAGCAGTTGCCAGGATCAGTACAGTTGTAGTTTCCAGGATACAGTGAAGTTTGCAAACTACACAGGGTACAGAAGATCAGTGTCTAAGAACAATTGTCCTCTCAGGCTTCTATGCTTCCTTGACTTCTGAGGGAACATACAGAGAAACACAAAGTAGCCTGAATCCTTCATTGCCTGAGGGAGTGCCTTTGTCTCTCAGGTCCTGGAAGGCACATGGTGCGCCAGGAGCCATGGACTCTAGCAGGAAAAACCTATGATGCATGCCTCTTAAAGCAGCTAGGTTAGGCCAGCTCCATGGTTCCCTACACGACAAAGCACATTGGTGATATGAGTAGCCTATGGAGGGGCTGGCAGAGAAGGGAGACATGTGGTAGTAAACAGAGGTGTTGCACATAAGAGCCACACAGGGTGGGGGTGACCAAGGCACAAAAACTGGTGTGAGGGCTGGGCATTGGGGAGTCACCAGGACTAGACAAACCAGTGTGCTGACCATGGGAGCCATGTCTTTCAGAGTGCTGAATTTGCTCACCAATAAGCCATGAGATTTAAGGTGGTTGCATGGTCAAGAACAAGGGATTGGACTTGCTGAAGCCCTTGCCACTCTTCATACTGCTGTGATAATACATCATGACCAATGCAATTGTAGAAGAAAGAGTTTATTTGGGGTGCACAGTTTCAGAGCGTAAAGGTATAAACATCATGGTGGAGAATATGGCAGCAGGCAGGCTGACATCGGGCTGGAGCAGTAGCTGAGAGCTTCCATCTGATCCACAAACATGATGTAGGGAGAGCAAACAGGATGATGAGCCTCAAAGCCCACCCCAATGTCACAGCTCCTCCAAGGCCACACCTCCTAATCCTTCCCAGTTGAGTTTCACTAATTGAGGACCGAGTGTTCAAATATATGAGCCTGTGGGGACATTCTCATTCAACCGTTTGCAGGGTACAAAGGATGCAAGGATTCCTTCTTTATTGTATTTCACTGAACCTTAGTGGTCAAGGATCTAATACAAAATTCTCACAGTTTCTAACTTGGATGATAAAAATACCCAACATTGCTATTGATGTCATTCTGCAGATATATATATATATATATATATATATATATATATATATATATATATATATATATCTTTTAATTAGTTTTGTTTGATTTTTGCTAAGAAGAAAACCTTGTTGCTTTGATTTTTTTTTTTTGGTGTATTGACATCACCAAATTATTTTTCTAAAGCAAACAAAACAACTCAACCTCCTTAAATATGTAAACATTTTTTTGTTCCTTTTTGTCACTGTGGATAAATTTTGCTCAATAAAATTTTCAGTATCGTCTGGGGTTTTCCTAAGAAAGGAATAGAGCAGAAGTCCCATGCTTGTGCCATACAGGGTGAAGATCCAGCATGTTGCTCACTAGTTGGTTCTTTAAAAAAGCTGATTCATATAAGATTGTGGCAGCTTTAACAGGGATCAGATTGCAGCCTGAGGGACAGAGCTTGAATACAACACAGATACCCCTACCCTCTGCATTGGCACACTGTCTCCAAATCTGTGTTTCCAACCAAGGTATGATAACATTTTCCATGTCTGAGAAGGAAAAATTTGAGGTCAAGTGTAATTTCCCAGCAGGAGACCCCCTGCTAGGCCAGAAAAGTGCAACAGCCCTACCCCTATGGGATTGAGAGAGGTGCCCCATGACTGTTGGAGATGATTCCTGCTGTGGACTGTATCAGCATCCTCTGATTCATAGGCAGAGGCTTAGCTAGCCTCCAGAGCACTGGCCCAAAAGACATGGGGCCTTCGGGAGGTGAGCAGGTTTAGGTGAGATCAGCACTGTGAAGTCCTAGCAATGGGAATAGTGCCCCCCATAAGAGTAGGAAAAGACAGCTGGGCATGTTGACAGATGCATTTAGCTGCAGCACCCTGGAGGCAGAGGCAGGTGGATCTCTGAGTTCAAGGCCAGTTTTGCCATAGAATGAGTTCCAGGATAGTTAGGGTTGTGTAGAGAGACCCTGCCTTAAAATACCAGAGTGGGAAGGAACATTAAAATTATCTCTGCTGCGCAAAGACACAGCAAGGTAGGGAGAGAGGGTCCTCCCTAGCAGCTGATTCCCTGCTTGGGGCCTTCAACTTCAGAACTGTGGGATGATACATCTGTGAGTTTGGCTATTAGCATGTTTTTCCCACCATAGCTGGGCAATTGGAGAAGCCTCCTAAATGACCAGCTTCTTTGCTTTCTTGGTTCTGAGACTGGTCATGACCAGGCCATGAGGAACAGCCTCCCTAGATCTTCCCTCAGCTGCAGCTTTCCCTCCACACACTGCACTGTTACCAACCAGGCTATCTTGGATGCCCCGCCTCTACTCATTGACTCCCTGGAGTAGAAACATCCCCATGTGAGACCTCACTGGCCTGGGCCCTACCCACTGGCTTTAGATAAAACTTCTTGACCCAGCCAGTCATGGGAGGGCAGATGTGTGCTTACACTGCTCTTTAAGAGAAAGTCATTGACCTTTGAGGGGCTGTGCTCTTTGTCCTAGAGACGAGGCTTGGAACAAGGCTCTTATTCTTTAGACTCTCCAGTTATCCATGGAGAGAAAATTTCCATTTATAAGCAGGAAGGCTGGTGCCCACAAAGGCTCTTGAAAAGGTGGGGCACAAGGGGCAGAACCAAGCTGGCATCCCTGAGTACCCTATGTGGATGCTACTGCATTGTAGTTGGAAAAAATCAGTTACCCTGTTTTCCATGTGATGAGGGATTCAGGACAGAGATGTGGAGCATGACACACCATGCTGGGATTGAGCTGGAATGAGAACTGCTTTCTTTGTGTGTGTGTGTGTGTGTGTGCGCGCCCGCGCGCGCATTTGGAAATTGGAGGTCAACTCCAGGTGTCATTCTTCACTCCTGGAACTTGCCAAATGGCCTAGGCTGGTTAGCCAGTGAGCTCCAAGCATTTGCTGTCTGCACTTGTCTGGTGTTTGAATCAGACGTGTATGCCACTGTGCCAAGCTTTCTTCTGAAGATAGAACTCAGGTCCTGTGCTTGCACCAGCTGAACCAGCCTTGTGAGCAGTCTTCTAATTCCAAGTTCCTGGTTCCCTCTATCCTAGTTGTATACTGGGATTCCTGTACCTGAGTCTGCTGCCTCAATGCCCGTTCGTAATGGAAATCAATAGCCTTTCGCGTGCAATCGACTGACTCCGTAAGTTATAAAATATTGCAAGAGCCATTGTGCAAACTCTCAGGGATCAGGGTCCTGCCAGGCTCTAGTCTAACACCAACTGATGTGAGGTTTGGATTGGACTGAAAGAGCAAACCCAGTTTTCTTCCCACAGCCTGTGTTGTGACACACAGAAACACGAACTGCATTGTGGGAGGAAAAATCAAATCTGTGGCCAAATAAATTTGGGTAGTTGTGGAGAAGATACCAAAATTTCCGAGATTTATTTCTAATTGTGATAAAGGTATTTGTAGAAGGAGCGGCAGGCTGCGTTCCCACCCAGCTCCCGCACGGCTAGCTTTACACCCAAAATAACAACACACAAATTGTATTCTTTTAAACACTGCCTGGCCCGTTAGTTCTAGCCTCTTATCGGCTAATTCTCACATCTTGATAAACCCATTTCTAATAATCTGTGTAGCGCCATGAAGTGGTGGCTTACCGGGAAGGATCTTAACCTGCGTCCATTTTAGAGAGGAGAGCTATAGCGTCTGCCTCACTGCCTTCTTCCTCCCAGCATTCAGTTCTGTTTACTCCGCCTACCTAATTTTCTGTCCTATCAAAAGGCCAAGGCAGTTTCTTTATTAACCAATGAAAGTAACACATAGACAGATGACCCTCCTCCATCAGGTATTAGCATATATTACATCATTTTCGTAGGTGTGATAAAACACTCTGCAAAAGTGACTGACGGAAAAAGGAGTTTATTTCAGCTGATGGTTCCAGGGGCATAAGAGCTCATTATGGGAGGCATGTCAGCAAGGATAAGTTCAGGAGTGGGGGAGCTTAGAGATCAACTCTTCAGACAGGAAGGGGGGAGAGAGAGAGAGAGAGAGAGAGAGACAGAGAGAGACAGAGAGAGACAGAGAGAGAGACAGAGAGAGAGAGAGGTTGGAGTAGGAGATAAATCCCCAATGCCTGTCTCCAGTAATGTAAGTTCTCCAGCAAATCTCCACCTCCTGAAGGTTTCATAGCCTCCCCAAATGTCACCACCAACTGGGGACCAAGTGTTCAAAATCATGAGCCTTTGGGGACATTTCTCATTCAAACCACATTACATAGTGTGTGCCTAGAACAAAAGGCACAGATCTTAGCTATCTGGCCCAACAAATCTTAACATAAAATCATTTCCTTGTAGCCACCATTCTGATCAAGAATAGAATATATTTAGCTCTCCAAAATGTTTCTTGTGTCCCTCCCAGTCAATAAGTCCTCACCAAAGATAATCACTGCTCTGTCTTCCTCTACCGTGGAAAGGTTTTTCCTGTTTTATATAAATGTGTCCATTCTTGTGTAGTTCCTTTCTACAACACAGTGTCTGTTGTGTTAGCACACAGTGCATATGCTGTTTGTATTTCATGGCTGTGTGGGAGTTCACTTATTTGTCTTTCTCTTAATGCGTATTTCCTGACAGCAGCTGTTTTAGGTATCAGTGTATTCCTGCTGGGCTCCCAATTTGCCCTTTCTCAAAGGCTGTGAAAGTAGATCTGGATCTTTTGAACACTGTTCCTCACAATTCAGCTCTTAAAGCTTGTCAGCAGAGGGTGAAACTGGAGAAGCCTTGAAGGGGAAGCATTTTCCTAACAGGTCAGCCGGGCTGGCATTGCAGGCTCCTATAGCATCATAGCACCCAGCAGAAAGCAGCTTCACTGAGAACACATCCTCTGGGGTTTCAAGCAGAGTGCAGCTGTAAGGTAAATTGCAAATAGATTCCCCAGGCAAACCAGAGGTCTTCAGCTCTCTCTGTCTCTCTCATGTGCACGTGCATATGTGTGTATGTGTGTGTGTGTGTTAAAACATGTTCCTGTGAAGTGCAACTGCATGGCTCTGCCTTTCCCCCATGGTCCAGATCTAAGCCTGGGGCTGTGAGGTTTTGCCTTGGCTGTGCATCTCAGTCTGGGATGGGCAGTGACTCTTCTCAGTCCTCCAGAGGTCTCTTCTTCCTCTGGTTAATCTTGCACTGTTCACATCTGCCCCTAATGCAGCAACTTCTTTTGTATTAATTTCCTGTTTGCAAATAACTCAGTGACTTCTCTCTCTTGTTTGGATCCAGAGGCATTTTTGGGAGAGCTAAGCCATGCTACCATAAATGTTCTGGGCTGTGTCTCTTGGTGTCCACCAGTAGTCATTTCTGTTGGGTATGATCAGGAGATGTTTGCTCAGTCGTGACATGTGTGTCCTGCTTAGGTGGATGCTGCCAAGGCAGGCGGGCCTTTTCTAAGTGTTTCTTCTTCTTCACCTTCTCCTTCACATTATTATTATTATTATTATTATTATTATTATTATTATTATTATTATTATTATATTACTTTAAAAAAATACCCTTCCAAATTCCTACTTCCTCCCCTCCTCCCACTTTCCTCCCACTCCCTCTACACACTCTCCTCCCACCCCTTCCAATCTTAAGAGAGGGCAAGGCACACTGCTCTGTGGGAAGTCCAAGTCCCTCCCCACTACATCCAGACTGAGCAAGGTATACATCCAAAAAGAATAGGATTCCTAAAAAGCCAGTACATGCAGTATAGACAAATCCCATTTCCATTGGCTTCTCAGTCTTCCCCAACTGTGAACCACATTCAGAGGGACAGGTTTGATCCCATACTCGTTCATTTACAGTCCAGTTGGAGTTGGTGAGCTTCCATTAGCTCAGGCACATTGTCTCAGTGGGTAAACCCCTCATGGTCTTGACTTCCTTGCTCATACTCACCCTCTTTCCACTCTTCAACTGGACCTTGGGAGCTCAGTCCAGTGCTCCGATGTGGGTGTTTGTCTCTGTTTCCATCTGCTGTTGGACAAAGGTTTTATGGTGATATTTAAGATAATCATCAGTCTGACTACAGGGCAAGGCCAGTTCAGGCACCCTCTCTTATTGCTTTAGGGTCTTAGCTGGGGTCATCCTTGTGGATTTCTGGGAATTTTTCTCGAGCCAGGTTTTTTGCTAACCCCCAAATGGCTCCCTCAATCAAGATATCAAGATACCTCTTTCCTTGCTCTCACATCTGTCCTTCCTCCTCAACTATCCCATTCCCTCAAACTCTCCCCAACCCTCCCTTTCTCCCCTCCTCTTCCCTTTCTCCCCTTCCTTCTAGCCCCCACCCCCATGCACCCAAATTTTGTCAGGCGATCTTGTCTGATTCCAATTTCCAGGTTCCAATTTCCATATATAAACATTAATATATGTTTTTCTTTGGGTTCACCTTATTACTTAGCTTCTCTAGAATCAAGAACTATAGGCTCAATGTCCTTTGTTTATGCCTAATATCCACTAATGAGTGAGTACATACCATATTCATATTGGGCCTAGGTTATCTCAATCAGGATAGTATTTTCTAATTTCATTAATTTGCATGCAAAATTCAAGATGTCATTGGTTTTTTAGCGCTGAGTAGTACTCTACTGTGTAGATGTGCCACACTTTCTTTATCCATTCTTTTGTTGAGGGGCATCTAGGTTGTTTCCAGGTTCTGGCTATTACAAATAATGTTGCTTTGAAAATAGTTGGGCAAATGTCTTTGTAGCATGACTGAACATCTTTTGAGTATATGCACAAGAGTGGTATTGCTGGATCCTGAGTTAGGTTGACTCCCAATATTCTGAGAAACCACCATACTGATTTCCAAAGTGATTGTTAAGTTTGCTTTTCTACCAGCAATGGAGGAGTATTCCCCTTACTCCACATCCTCACCAGCATATGCTATCATTGGTGTTTTTGATTTTAGCCATTCTGAAAGGTGTAAGAGGCTATCTCAGAGCTGTTTTGAATTGTATTTCCCTGATAGCTAAACATTTTGAACATTTCTTTAAGTGTTTTTTGGCCATTTGGGATTCTTCTGTTGAGAATTCTCTGTTTAGCTCTGTACCCCATTTTTAGTTGAATTATTTCAAATTTTGATATCTAATTTCTTGAGTTCTTTATATATTTTGGAGATCAGTCCTCTGTCTCATGTGCGGTTGGTAAAGATCTTTTCCCATTTTGTAGGCTGTCTCTTTGTCTTATTGACTGTGTCCTTTGCATTACGGAGCTTCTCAATTTCAGGGGATCCTATTAATTTATTGTTGCTCTCGGTGTCTGTGCTACTGGGGTTATATTTAGGAAGTGATTGCCTGTGCCCTTGTATTGAAGAATACTTCCCACTTTCTTTTCTATCAGGTTCAGTGTGGTCAGATTTATATTGAGGTCTTTAATACACTTCAACTTGAGTTTGGTGCATGGCAATAGTTATGGATCTATTTTCATTCTTCTACAGGTTGACAACCAGTTATGCAAACACCATTTGTTAAAGATGCTTTCTTCCATTGTATAACTTTAGCTTCTTTGTCAAAATCACTTGATCATAAGTGTGTGGATTAATATCCTGGTCTTCTATTCAATTCCATTGGTCAATGTCTCTGTTTTTATGCCAGTACCAAGCTGTGTTCATTACTGTAGCTCTGTAATAGAGTTTGATGTCAGGGATGGTAATGCATCCAGAAGTTCCTTTATTGTATAGGATGTTTTTGGCTATCCTGGGTTTTTTGGTTTTCCACTTAAGTTGATCATTGTTCTTTCAAGGTCTGTGAAGAATTGTGCTGGGATTTTGATGGGGATTGCATTGAATCTATAGATTGCCTTTGGTAGAATTGCCATTTTTACTATGTTGATCCTACCAATCTAAGAGCATCGGAGATCTTTCCATTTCTAGTATCTTCTTCAGTTTTTTTCTTCAAAAACTTAAAGTTCTTGTCAAATAGGTGTTTCACTTCTTTGGTTAGTGTTACCACCGAGATACTTTATGCTATTTGTGGCTATTGTGAAAGGTGATGTTTCTCTGATTTCCCTCAGCTTCTTTATCCTTTGTGTATAGGTGGGCTACTGATTTTTTTTGAGTTTATCATGTATTTTGCCACATTACTAAAGGTGTTTATCAGCTGTAGGAGTTCTTTGGTAGAGTTTTTGGGGTTGCTTACGTACTCTGTCATATCATCTGCAAATAACAAAAGTTTGACTTCTTCCTTTCCGATCTGAATTTCTTGATCTCCTTATGTTGTCTTATTGCTATTGCTAGAACTTGAAGCACTATGTTTAAAAGATATGGGGAGAGTGGACAGCCTTGTCTTGTTCCTGATTTTAGTGGAATTACTGTGAGTTTCTCTCCATTTAATTTGATGTTAGCTTTCAACTTAGTGTATATTGCTTTTATTATATTTAGAAATGATTCTTGTATCCATGATCTCTCCAAGACCTTTATCATGAAGGGGTTTTGAATTTTGTCAAATCCATTTTTGGAATCTAATGAAATTATATATGTTTTTTTCCTTCAGTTTATTTATGTGATGAATTACACTGATAGATTTTCATATGTTGAACCAGCTCTCCATCTCTGGGATGAGGCCTTCTTGATCATAATGGATAGTCTTTTTTGATGTGTTCTTGGATCCAGTTTGCTGGTATTTTATTGAGAATTTTTGCACCCATGTTCATGAGTGAGATTGGTCTGTAATTCTCTTTCTTGGTTGAGTCTTTGTGCATTTTTGGTTTCAGGGTAACTGCAGCTTCATAAAAAGAGTTTGGCAATGACCCTTCTGTTTCTATTATGTGGAACACATTAAGGAATATAGGTATTAGCTCTTCTTGGAAGTTCTGGTAGAATTCTGGACTAAAACAATCTTGCCCTGGGCTTTTTTTTTTTTGGTTGAGAGTTTTGTGATGACAGCATCTATTTCCTAGTGACTTATAGGTCTATTTAAATTGCTCACCTGGTCTTGATTTAATTTTGGTATATGCTATCTATCTAAAAAATTGTTCATTTCTTTTACATTTTCCAATTTCGTGGAGTACAGGTTTTTGTAGTAAGACCTAATGATTCTCTGAATTTCCTCAGTGTCTGTTGTTATGTCCCCCTTTTCATTTCTGATTTTGTTCATTTGGCTGTTCTCTCTCTGCCTTTTGATTAGTTTGGATAAGGATTTGCCAATCTTGTTGATTTCCTCAAAGAACAGCTCTTTGTTTCATTGATTCTTTTTATCGCTTTCTGTGTTTCTATTTTGTTCATTTCAGCCCTCAGTTTGATTATTTCCAGTCTTCTACTCCTCCTGGGTGAGTCTACTTCTTTTTTTTTTCTAGAGTTTTCAGGTGTTGATATTAAGTCACTAATGTGAGCTTTGTGCATTCTCTTTCTGTGAGCACTTAGTGCTATGAACATTCCTTTTAGCACTGCTTTCATAGTGTCTCATAGGTTTGGATATGTTGTGCTTTCATTTACGTTGAATTCAAGGAAGACTTTAATTTCTTTCTTTATTTCTTCCTTGTTCTATGGGTGCTTCAGTAGTTGACTGTTCAATTTCCATGAGTTTGTAGGCTTTCTATAGGTAGTATTGTTGTTAAATTCTAACTTTACTCCATGGTGATCTGGTAAGCCACAGGTAGTTACTCGATTTTTTTTTTTTTTTTGTATCTGTGGCTGTTTGCTTTGATGCTAAGTATGTGATCAATTTTCGAGAAGGTCTTTTCTGTTTGGGTGGAATGTTCTATAGATGTCTGTTAAATCCATTTGTTTCATTGCAGCTGTTAGTTCTCTTATTTCTCTGTTAAGTTTCTGTCTTTTTGAACTGTCCATTGATGAGAGAGAAGGATTGAAATCTCCTACTATTAGTGTGTGGGGTTTGATGTGCGATTTAAGTTTTAGTAATGTTTCTTTTACATATGTAGGTGCTCTTATATTAGGGGCATAGATATTCAGGATTGAGACTTCATCTTGATGAATTGTTCCTGTTATGAGTATAAAGTGTCCTTATCCATCTCTTCTGATTGATTTTAGTTTGAAATCAATTTTGTTAGATATTAGGATAAGCACATCTGCTTGTCTTAGGTCCATTTGATTGGAAAACCTTTTCCCAGCACTTTACCCTGAGGTAGTGACTGTCTTTGAGGTTGAGGTGTGTTTCTTGTAAACAGAAGAGTGCTGGATCCTGTTTTTGTATCCATTCTCTTAACCTGTGCCTTTTAATAGGTGAATTGAGTTCATTGATATTAAGTGATATTAATGACCAGTGGTCATTAACTCTGGCTATTTTTGGTGGTAGTGTTTGTGTATTTCCCTTCTTTGGGTTGTGTTGGTAGAGGGTTATCAGATGTCTGTGTTTTTTGTGGGTGTTGTTAGCTCCTTTGGGTTGTGGTTTTCCTTCTAGTACTTTCTGTAAGGCTGGATTCTTGGATACATCTTGTGTAAAAATCTTTTTGTCATGGAATATCTTATTTTCCCCATCGATGGTGAACCATTACTTCTCAATGACTTCTAAGTATTCCTTATAACACACACCTACTAGAAGGTTTGAAACTTCCAATTCTTCTCATTCTTGGCAGGGCTTGTTGTTGCTGCATGTGTCCTGATTACACTCATGGTGTTTCATTATGAGTTTTGTTTCATTTCCTAATGAATAGTTGTCTTAGTCAGTGTTCTATTGCTATGAAGTGGTACCATTACCACAGCAACCCTTACAAAAGGAAACATTTAATTGGTGCTTGCTTACAGTTTCAGAGGCTTAGTCCATTATCCTCATGGCAAGGGGCATGGCAGCACCCAGACAGACATGGTCACTGAGAGTTCTACATCCAGATCTACAACAGGTAGATCCCCAAAGCCCACCCTTAGACACACTTCCTCCAACAGGGCCATACCTACTCCAACATGGCCACACCTCCTAATCACTCAGGTAGTACTAGCCCTAATGATCAAGCATTCAAATATATGAACCTATGAGAGTCATTTTTATTAAATTATTAACAAATTGTTTTAAAACAATCTTTTCTCATTTAAATACCCAGTTCCCACTCCCCCCTCCCATTCTCCCCACCTTCCCTTTTTCCCACCCCCCACCCACTCCTCAGAGAGAGTGAGGCTTCACAAATGGAGACAACAAAGTCTGGCGCATCCTTTGAGGCAGGAACAAGGCCCTGTTTCATATCTAGGCTGAACAAAGAATCCCTCCAAAAAGAATGGGGTCCAACACACCAGCTCAAGCACTAGGGATAAACCATAGTCCACTGACAGTGGCCCCAGAGACTGCCCAAGCCACACAAACTGTCACCCACATTCAGAGAGCCCAATTTGATCCTATGTAGGTTCCCCCGCTGTCAGTCCAGAGTCAGTGATCTCTCACTAGCTCAGGTTAGCTGTTTCTGGGGGTATTCCTAATTATAGTCACAACTCTTTTGCTCATATTATCGCTCCTCCCTCTCTTTGGTCTCGGGGAGCTCAGCCCAGTGCTTAGCTGTGGATCTCTTTATATTCTTCCATCAGTTGCTAAATAAAAGTTCTATGATGACAATTAAGGTAGTCATCAATCGGATTACAGAGGAATACCAGTTCAGACACCCTTTCCACTATTGCTTAGAGTCTTAGCTGAGGTCATTCTTATAAATTCCTGAGAATTTTCCTAGTGCCAGGTTTCCTGCTAGCACCATAATTGCTCCTTCAATCAAGATATCTCTTTCCTTGATCTCCTTCTCTGTCCTTCTCCCATCTCAGCCATTCTATTTCCTCATGTTCTCCTCCTCCCTTTTCTTCTCCCCTCCCCCTCTCCTTCTGACCTCCTTTCTCTCCACCCACCCAACTTTCTCAGGAGATCTTGTTTCATTCCCCTTTCCAGGCAGATCCATGTATGTCTCTCTTAGGGTTTTTCTTGTTACATAGCTTCTCTGGAGACATGGAATGTAATCTGTTTATCCTTTGCTTTATGTCTAATATCCACTTATGAGTGAGAACATACCATGTTTGTCTTTCTGGGTTTGGGTTACCTCATTCTGGATGTTTTTTTTCTAGTTCCATCCATTTGCATGAAAATTCCAAGATGTCATTGTTTTTTACTACTAAGTAGTACTCCATTGTTTAAATGTACCACATTTTTTTAAAAATCCATTCTTTGATTAAGGGTCACCTAGGTTGTTTCTAGGTTCTGACTATTACAAATAATGTTTGTAATAATGAGAGAATGTCTTTGTGGTATGAGTGAGAATCTTTTTATATATGCCAAAGAGTAATATTGCTGGGTCTTGAGGTAGAATGATTCCCAGTTTTCTGAGAAACCGCCCTACTGATCTCCAAAGTGTCTGAACACCAGCAATAGAGGAGTGTTTCCTTTACCCCACATCCTGTCCAGCATAAGTTGTCATCAGTGTTTTTCATATGGGCCATTCTTACAGGTGTGAGATGGAATCTCAGAATTGTTTTCATTTGCATTTCTCTGATGACTAAGGATGTTGAACATTTCCTTAAGTGTCTTTCAGCCATTTTAGATTCCTCTGTCGAGAGCTCTCTGTTTAGGTCTATACTTCATTATTTATTGGATTATGTGTTCTTTTGATGACCAATTTCTTGAATTCTTTGTATATTTCAGAGATCAGACTTCTCTATGATGTGGATTGGCGAATGGAGATGCTTTTGTGTCCATTACTTTTCTTGTTGCTATGACAAATACCTAAAGAGAAATGATTTATGGGGTGGGGACATTTACTTTGGAGCTTGATTTGAGGTTATTCTCCTTTGTGGCAGAAATACATACACACCACTGGGAGCAGTTTGTAGCTGTGGTAGCAGGGTGTGAGGTTATTGCTCATAACTTGTGGATCAGGAGGCAGAGAGAGGACATGAAGTAGACGGTGCCATAAACTTAACACTCATCCCCCAGGTCTCACTTCTCTCAGCCCCATCTCATAAAGGGTTCTATAACCTTTCCCAACAGCACCGTCAGCTGCAGGCCAAGAGTTCAGACACATGAGTTGTCAGGAACTCATAGTGTGAAGAGTTGCTTTTTTAGCACGAGAAGTCTGTGACCAGTCCTGTGTTTCCACCCTGAATGCACAGCTGTCAGACCTACAGGCTGTCTAGCTGCATTATAACATTTTTTTTTGTCATGGATTCACCAGAGGTCAGAGCTGAAATCTCTTGGGAGATTTGGTCCCATATACTGAAAGACAATAGTCTGAATACCTCATCAGTGAAGTGCTGGCAGTTCCCAGAGCTGGGACCAGCATCTAGAATCCCAAGGCTGTCAGTGTGGCACTGGAGAACAGCATGGCAGGCTGTTCTGTGTGCTTCACTGTAGAGGAATGGCCTTGATTTCTGTGTGTTGAAAGATTACAGAGTTTTCTTTCTTTTTCTTTTTTATATGTTATGTATGGGTGTTCTACATGTGTGCCTGACTGCCAGAGGGGGGCATCAGATCTCATTAGAGATGGCTGTGAGCCACCATGTGGTTTCTGGGAACACAACATACTCATATTTTTAAAAGCTCATTTTTAAATTGTGTATATGTGGGGTTTGGTATGCATATATAATGTGTACTGTTTACACAGATTCACAGTTCCATTTCCTTAAACATCTATTTTTCTTTTGTTTTGATACACTTTGGGTAAAATTTAAAAGTTTTTGGTTTATATATTAGGGAATTTTGCCTGTATGCTTATCTGTGTACCACTTGTGTGCAGTGCCCACAGAGGCCAGAAGAGGGCATCAGATCCACTGGAACAGCATATATAGGTGGTTGAATGCAGGAAGTGCTCCTAACTACTGAGCCCTGTGTTATGAACTTTCAAATACTTCTTTGTTAGGTCCTTATAAACTATAAATTCTGGCTCTGGTGCTAGCTTTGGAACACCAGAACAAAGCCCTCTGATCTCCTTGAGTTTGGGTATATGTTCCTCCACACTCTCGCTTTGGAGACCTGGCAGATTGTCTTTGTTCTTTCAGATGGACTTCATGAAGATGAGGCTGGTTTATGCTTTCATTCTGACAATGGGTGCTCTTTGCTTATACTTCAGCACGGAACTTTTTGAGGAACCACCATTTGTTCTCAAGAAAGGTCACGGGCAGTTTCTCCAGCTTCCAGATATAGACTGCAAGCAGAAGCCACCTTTCCTTGTGCTGCTGGTAACTTCATCCCACAAGCAGCTGGCAGCTCGCATGGCCATCCGCAAGACATGGGGTAGAGAGGCAGAGATTCATGGGAAAAATGTGAAGACCCTCTTCCTCCTGGGGGCCACAGACAGCACCGATGAGATGAATGCCACAGCCCAGGAGGGCAAGCAGCACCGTGACATCATCCAGAAGGATTTCAAGGATGACTATTACAACTTGACCCTGAAGACAATGATGGGCATGGAATGGGTCCACCACTTTTGTCCACAGGCAGCTTTTGTGATGAAAACAGACTCAGACATGTTTGTGAATGTTGGTTATCTGACTGAACTGCTGCTGAAGAAAAACAAAACCTCCAGGTTCTTCACGGGCCACATAAGGTACCATCAACCGCCCTTCAGGCATAACTTAAACAAGTGGTTTGTGAGTAAATTTGAATATCCCTGGGACACGTACCCACCTTTTTGTTCTGGAACAGGTTACATCTTTTCTAGTGATGTGGCCAGCCAAGTATACGATGTCTCAGAGAGTGTTCCATTCCTCAAGCTGGAGGATGTGTTTGTTGGGCTCTGCCTGGCCAAGCTGAAGATCCGGCCTGAGGAACTCCACACCAAGCAGACCTTTTTCCCAGGTGGCTTACGCTTCTCTGTGTGCCGCTTTCAGAAAATTGTGACCTGCCACTACGTGACACCCCAGGACTTACTCACTTACTGGCAGATACTGGAGAACTCTCAGGAACAGAATTGCTCTGATGTCTGAGGGGAGCCTGTGGCACAAACTTCTAATAACCTTTGGTGATACTTTGGGAAGGTCTGGGGTGGCCTTGCTGGGAAATGTCAGGGGTAGAGAGAGAAGGAGGAGGAAGGCAAGAGTTCTGTTCTCAATGCCCTGCATACACTAGAGTGGATGTACACACAAACAGAGTCAAGACTTGTTCCCACTTGGCACCCAGAGCAACAACAGATCTTGACTTTCAGGCTTTTGCACTATGTTCTCAAGGTTTGAGACATGCCCTCATCTGCTCATTTCAGGGTCCAATATACATATGAAGCTGTGGATGTGATCATTCCCATTTTACAGGTTAGGAACCAGGAGCCATGGCCACTTATTTGTCCAAAGACTCCCAGTCTGCAGACAGAACAGGATTGAAAGTCAAGTGCTATTAGAATTAAGTTGGTGGCCTCCCACTGAGTGTCCCGTTCTTTGGGAGAGGGTGGTAGTAGAAGAAGCTTAGGATTGGGGTGTCTTAAAGTTAACTAGCATCATTTAGTTTCTTTCCTGAGTCCCCTGCCCCTCACTTCCCAAACCTTCTATTTTTAAATGCTCAGTCTGGGATGAACCAGCTTTCTCAGTCCTCTCCCCTCACTTGAATGATGTAGCTAGGCACTGAGTCTGTTAGCTACTGGGTACCCAATGCATCTTCAACATGAGACATGCATGTCTGCAGACACTAGCTCACCTCCATGCTAGAAGGAAACTGGGTTATATGACCATATAAATCAGGCTGAGAAACCATAGCTGGGTCTCTGTATAGGCTTATAACACTGCTGAAATCCTAACAAGGGTGACATCTCCTCTGAGCCTTTTGAGACACCTTGTCTCTGTTGAGGATGTCTTGATGTATTGATGGTGGTGACCAGCTGCAGCACTAAAAACCCTTCAGATCTCAAACTCAGGGGCAGCCAGGCACAGGCGTGATCTGTATGGGTGTCCAAGAACTCTGCTGGAACCTGAACTGGTCCAAGCTTCTGGGATGCAGAGCATGGAGATAGGCCTAGTGGAAGGGCTCTCCCTGCATCTGTGATCTTTCTGACCCCAGGTCTTCACACTGGATTATCACATGGTCAGAGATCTGCTGAGTGTTTTGGTTTGGAATTTAACCTTGATGGTTTTCAAAACTGGGTAAAAACAGGGGCTCATGGCAATTCAGCCACTGTCACCAGACATATATATAGTCTTGCTCTGTATCATGGGAATTATTGTTTCCCCCTGATTTTTACTTTACTAGATTTTAATGTGTGCTTGGAGCCAAAGCTTCATGTGACTGTGTGACTGTAACGTTGCAATATGCTCTCTGAACACAGGAAAACTTACTCAAGTTAGAACCATTACTCCTCCAGTTGGAGGAGGCTGGAATCTACCTTCAGGGCCTCATTTCCATACTTGTTCCTGTCACTCCTCTGAGTCTCTCCCATAACTCTTGGGGGAAAATTATTCTCTTTGTGACATTCATCAAAATCCTACAGCACTGGGTTCTAGACCCTTAGTTCAGAATATGTGAAAATCTGAGCTGGGGAAAGAGTAAGGGTGATTGTTCCTGCGTGTGTACTAGGGACTACATACACCATCCAAACAAAACCAGATCTTCTCTTGACAGAGAGGGAAGCCAAGGCTTGTAACAATATGGTGGCTTTGCCATCTAGATGATGGAAGAGCTGGCATCAGGACCTGGCACCAGCTGCTCTGCATCAGACCTTCCCTCTATTCATTCCTTCTTTAGCCATGTTTGCTCACTGCATTCACACACATCACATGCAAGGTCAAGGTGAAGGTCTCCAGACAGCAGATCTGAGTGAGCTCAGTGCAGAGAAGATGGTCAGGCACAGGTTCTCTTGATCTATGCACAGTGCATGGAAGCATAAGCAGGTGTGATTACCTGGGCCCAGAGTTGCTCTTGCATTGAAGATGCAGACATTCTTTGCAGGTAGCTGCACTTCATTCTTACAACCAAACTGGTTGTCAGCAGAAGCAACTGAGGTGACTCGGTGACTCTCCCAGGGTCTGAGATGCAGTGGAAGCCCAGCCCTCAGCCTTCTCCATTGGCACAGCATTAACAACCTTCCTGCATGATTACTTCTCTCAGAAGCCTGGGGCTGGTGCTACCCAAGGAGTCACCAGCATCTCTCTTTGCCTGCACAATGCCACCTCTGTCCTAGGTGTTGGCTAGAGTGTTGGTCTACTTCTTCATGGTTCTCCCTGAAACTCACGTGGCCCTGGGGCCCTCTGTGGAATTCTCACAAACCTCCCGTTTAGACTAGCTTTATCATGAGATCATATGCATTTCACATGTGCACACAAAGATCCAGGTGTCTACATGCAGGATCCAGGCTACTTTTATTACTTGGGATGAGACATAGCAAGTGCCTCCAATCTTCTCTTTAGAGTGTGAGGTTGCCTTGATCTCTCTCTTGCACAATGAGCTGCAAGCTTGTCACGAGGCCAGGTGTGCTATGGTGGGGACATGAGCTGAAGGAGTGGCTCACAGTTGCACACCCAGGGGGTTCTTGACCTCCAGCCTCCAGGCAGAAGTGAAACACACCCACCAGCCTGCTGAGGGGGCACAGCTTTTACCATCACAGCTGCACCAGTGCTCACACTAGAATGTCCATCGCTGGCCTCAGGATGCTGTCTTGAAAGAACAAAGCCAGGCTTCAGACATCGTCTGGTTTCCCCACTGAGTCTGCAGCCTCATGGCAGACTGAATAATTCACAAGCTGAATTTAATATGGTAGCTGCTGGGCATCACTTAAAAAATAGATGAGATGTTGCTTAGATCTTTTCCATCCCTCCTTTTGGAAGCTTTGCTTTCTCATACCATGGTTTTAAAATTAAAAACTAATTTCCTGTATTCATCACATTAGAAGGCATCTGAGCCTTCTCTAGGCTGGGTCTCCTGGTAGACAGGATGCTTCCTCCTCTCTGGCTGCAACTTTGGCTTGGTATAGTGGGGGAGGAGAGTCTTGTAATTATCCACAGGTCCTGAGAGGACTTCGTAAAGGAGGTGTCTGATGCCAGCCAAGCTGCTGCATTCTGTGAGGGTGCTAGCCTGGGAGTCTCTTCTGGCCTGGGTAAGATGGTTCAGTGGGTTAAGGTATTTGCTGCCAAATTACTCTAGCAAATGCAACTCAGTCCTTGAGACAATTGAGCTTCACAAGCCCATGGTGGGCCTGCCCACATGTGCATGCACACACATAAATAAATGAAATGCAAACAAAAATAATCTTTGGAAAGGCTCCTGCAAACACTGACCTCCCAGGCTCTTGGCTTATTTTTGTTTCTCTGGCTCTTCATGATGCAAACCCTGTGTGTGAACACTGGCACAGATGAATTAGAAGTAAACTCTCAATCACACCTCTAGGATTTGCGTGGTACTTTCATTTGGCTGAGAATTTGATAGGAAAATTTATTGGGTGCTTGCCTCATGTGTCTCCTGACTTTTAGCCTAACTAGACAGATCCTCAAAGATGGCTTTAGATTGTTCCTGGAGGTGAAGATTAAACTGCCCAAGCTCAGAGTTGAGACGGGCTGTATGAGCCTGAAATGAACGAATTGGAATGAAGCCTAATAACAATAGCAAAAGGTTTTAATCAATTAAAAGCAGCATTCTCTAATGACCAGGCATAGTCATTTTAAATACAAGAAGAAAAATGAATTCTATGGATAAATGTCATTTGTGTGTGAGTATGTGTGGTATCATTTTGGAGTTTTGGTATTGGGGATGAAGCCCATGACTGCGTACAAACTCTCCCCAGCCCCTGGTGAGTGTTTTGCATCATGTGATCTACTACCTCCATGCAGGGGTCATGGGGATCAGCTCCTGATGCCTGCAGTTCGAATGCTGTGTTGGGAGGTTATGACTGTTATCTTGACACAACCTACAATCACACCACAGAGGGTTTTAATGAGAAATATCTCTCTAGGATCCATTGATGTAGGAAGACGCAGCCCACTGTGGGTGACACTGTTCCCTAGGCAGGGTGTCTTGAGCAGTATGAGAGGAGGAAGCCAGCTGAGGGCAAACAAGGATCCATGTGTTTTCCTGTCTCTGTTGGGACCATGGATGTGCCCCACTGCTTTAAGTTCCTGCCTTGACTTCCCTGCAAGAACAGACTACACCTGGCATTGTGATCCGATGAAACCCGTATTCCTGGAGCTGCTTTTAGTCAGGGTGTCTATCACAGTAACAGAAATGAAGCTAAAACAGATGCTCAGGGCGTTACCCACACGGGGTCTCAGACCCTTCTCACACCACAATGCTCCTGGATGTCATCGCCAGTGCTCTCCCTCTGTTCCAAACAGAGGTGAGTCCAGAGAGGTGTAATACCCTTCTTACATTCTGCTTCAGGCAATATCAGAGGGGGAGAGTGGACTCATTTCACCCAGTCTAAGAAGACAAAAAATACCCCCTGTGACTGGAAGCCACTCATCTGAAACTAAGGACACTTTGTGGTCAAATCTAATTTCCTAAAGGATAAAATTTAAATGTCTATGTCACTGAATGCTGTTTGAAATAGTCATTTGCCTATACACTGAGGAGGTTCTACAGACTGATACTCTGTTTGGGGAGCGGGTATATATATATATTTTTGATTTGTTAATAATGATATTTATCTTTAATAAAATTTAAATTAAGAGCAGCATAGTGCGTGTGGGTGGTTCTAACTTACAGCTCCTCTGAAGTTATCCATATCTGTATGGTCTAAATTTGTCTTTTTTCTCATTGATGTTTGTGTCTGGAATATTTTTATTTGGCTTTGATTTTGTATGCTTAGAAAAGTATTGCTGAACAGTCTTGTTTATGTTTGAAATATAAGAGGACTTCTTGTTTCACTCATATTTTGGAGGCAAAGCTACAGAACTCAACAGAACGGATGGCTCAACACTTTCATGACAGGAGATTAGAGAGATGGTCTCTCTGCCACAGAAACTACAGTATAGGGGATAAAAAATACTATCTGTTTGTATAACAAGAAGAATGTTTTTAGAAGGAACTGACTTGACCAACACTTTGACCTCTGACTTCTAGAACTGCCTGATATTTAAGCTGACATAAAAGATATCTGTTCAGGAAGCCCAAATGAATAAAACAAGACTAGATAATTTGGGACTAGAGGATAGCTGTCTTTATAATGTGATACATAAAATTTTGCTATGGTTCCCTGTGATTTTCTGCCCTATTCTCCGGGACAGAATCGGGTGAGACAGCACAGCTGTGGCTATGCCATATTGCATGGCAAAACAGATTTTGTGGATGTAATTAAATTCAGGATCAGTTGACTTTGAGTCCTTTAAAGGGGCATGGCTTGAATGGGTGCAGACTGGGAGCCTTTTGAAGAGGAGATTGCTCTGGACTGCACCGAGCTTCCAGGATGGGGAAAGAGCCATGCCACAGCTGTTGATGGGTGTGTACTGGGAATGGAGGCCCTCAGCTAACATCCAGGGAGGAGATGGAACCTCAATCCTGCAAAGCCTGCTGAGCTGAAGCTGCTAGCATTTACCCAGTTCCTCCTGGGATAGCCTTGCTGTGAGAACTCCTTCAGCTAACAGCCTTTAAGATACCGGCCCACTCTGGACATGGTTTCATGTAGTATAAGTACAGACAAAAAGCATCCATGGTGCTCTTTTTCTGCTAGTGTAGGATTCCCCTCTGTATGCTGTGAATATGTTTTATTACCCTTGGTTAATAAGGATGATGTTTTCACCTGTGGCAGGGCTCAATAGAGCTAGGCAGGGAACACTAAGCTGAATGTAGGGAGATAGAAGGCAGAGTCAGGTAGACACCGTGTAGCTGCAGAAGGAGAAAGGTGCTGAAACCTTGCCAGTAGAGTGATACATAGATTAACAGAAATGGGTTAATTGAAGAAGTAAGAGCTAGCTAGAAATATACCTGAGCCATTGGCCAAACAGCGTTGTAATTAATAGAGTTTTGTGTGATTATTCAGGCCGGGGAGGCCAGGAAATGATTGTGCAATACCATTTGCATAGCCTTTCCTTGACAAGCATGGCAGGCCTCCTGCCTTCAGAACTGCAAGGTAGCAAGCAGGTGTTTAATATTCGCTCTAATTAGTTGCACGATGTGGTGGTTAGTTTTTAATGTTGGCCTTACACGAGCTAGAGACATCTGGGAAGAGCAAATTTCCACTGTGGAATTAATTAAACCTATTGGCCTATGGGTATGTTTTGGGAGCATTTTCTTGATTGATTATTGATGTGGGAGGGACAGTCTGCTGTGGGTGGACAATCCTTGGACACCTGGATTGTATGAGAAACACACTGAGCAAGCCGTATAAAGCAAGCAGTAAGCGGCCCTTCTTCTTAGCCTCTGCTTCAGTTCCTGCCTCCAGGTTCCTGCCCTGATTTCCCTTGTGATGGGGTGGGACCTGAGGGTGGTAAGTTGATTGCCTCCCAGATTGCCTTTGCTCAGTATTTTATCACAGCAATAGAGAGTAAACTAGAGTAGAAATTGGCACCAGAAAGTAGACTATGGCTGTGACACATCTAAACACAGTTGGGAAGATTGTGGAAATGTTTGAGCTCTGCACTAGCAAAACCACCGAGTACTCAGAGCTTACCCTGATCTTCTGTAAGAGTTTGGGAGGTGAGACTACTGAGATCAGTGCAGGCAGTGGAGGCCTTACTTGAAATTTGAGAGTTTCTCAAAGATTCTATCAGTATCATTCATGTGAATTAAGAACCTGTTGTGCCTAACTGTGTGAGGCTGAAAATTCAGATGTGATTCAGAGGAGACCAGCATGAAATAAAGTCTTCTGGAAATACATCCTTGGGGTCAGCAGACAGAAGCTGCAGTCCAGAGGGAGGCAAAGCTGCATCCAATGCTGGCAGCTGGTTATGTGCAAGAGTCTTCCATGTGGTGCTGGTTTTAGCAGTATGAGAGCTGAGGAGCTGAAGAGATCACGGAGAGCAGCTGAGGGTTGGCACAGTGAGAAGCCAGGAGATGCCGCTCATGAAGGTGCAGCCTCAGTAGCAGTGAAAACCGCAGGATTGAAGGGGTCATGGGAAGAAGCTGACACTTGGTCCCCAAAGAGGGAAAAGGAATTCATTCATGAAGGTGCAGTCAGTAGAGACCCCAGCACACTGGAGATGCCAGGACCATGGGGTGCCCACCAAGGATGGCAGAAGGTGTGGAGGGGAACTGGCCTGACCTTGGAAGGCAAGCTGTGGGTGCTGCAGGTGGCAGATTCAGCAAGGTGAAGTCCCAAGACTTTTGGAACCCAGAAGACCATGAGCGAAGCTCTGAGTCAGGGACTAACGTATTTATACTGCTCGGTTTTGGTTTTGCTTTGGCATGGTTAAAATGAGAAATATATAACTAATTGGTGTCTATGTGAGTGTGAGTGTGCACACCCACTCGCACACATGCACACACGCATGCACGCAGGTACCCTCTGAGGCCTGAAGAGCATGTGAAGCTGGAGTTATAGGAAGTGATAAAGCCATGTTTTATGGATTCTGGGAACTGAACTCAGGTCCTCTAGAAGAGCAGGAAGTTCTCTTAAGCACTGAGATATTTCTCTGACTCCCTTATATGCTTCTTAGAGATTTATTTTATGTTTTCCAGCATACATATATGTGTACCACATGTGTGTGTAGTAGGAGCTGCGGGCTCTGTTCCTGCTGCCGCTGCTCCTGGTCGTCTGGCTAGCTTATGCCCCGAAATAACAACACACAAACTGTATTCTTTTAAACACTGCTTGGCCCATTATATCTAGCCTCTTCTCGGCTAACTCTCGCACCTGGACTAGCCCATTTCTAATAATGTGTATAGCACCCCAAGGTGTGCTTACCAGGAAGATTCTAGCCTACGTCCATCATGGGTAGGAGCTTCATCACGTCTGCCCCAGAGAGCAGAGCTAAGGCGTATGAGCTCACTTTCTCTTCCTCCCAGAATTCTGTTCTGTTTACTCCACCCACCTATGTTCTAACCTATCAGGGCAAGCAGTTTCTTTATTGATTAACCAATGAAATCAACAGATTGATATATGACACTCCCACATCATGTGTGCACTGCCTACAGAGGCTGGGAAAGCCTAGAATCCTTAGAACAGGAGTCACAAACAGCTATGAACTGCCATATGGGTGCTGAGAATTGAACTTGGGTCCTCTGCAAGAGCAGCTAGTGTTTTAACCACTGAGATATTTCTCTAGCTTTTAATTTACTTTTGATTTTTATAGAAGTCTGTAGTTGAGATATTTTGGACATTTAAAAAGACTTTGTTTTTTAAGAGATTGGACTTTAACACTGTTGAAAAATTTAAAGCCTATGAGAGTTTTAAACATACACTTGTTTTATATTGTGTCATATACAAGAGACCTTGGGGATAAATCAAAAAGAAAGGCTATCGTTTAAGAGGGATGTATTTGTGTGTTGACAAGGGGTCAATTGCGCCTCTGAGTTTTTTGTCAACCTGGCACAAGTTAGGTCATCTTGAAGGAACTGAGAAATTAACTTCATCAGATTTGCCTGTGGGAAAAATCTTTGTGGTCTTTTCTTTATTAATGATTGTCATGGGAGGGTTCAGCTCAATGTGGGCAGCACCAACCCTGGAAGGTGATCCTGAGTCGTGTAAGAAAGCAAACTGAGCACACCGTGAGGAGCAAGCCAGTAAGCAGCACTGCTCTGCAGCCTCTGCTTCAGTTCCTGTCCCCAGTTCCCTGCCTTGACGTCCTCCAGTGATGGAGTGCGACCTGAGAGTTGAAGGCTGAAACAAACCCTTCCCAGGTTGCTTTTGGTCATGGTGTTCATCACAGTGATGGAGGCTCTGGACAGTGGGAGTAGAGGACATGCTTAGTAATGAGAATTAGGGCTGGCCTAGTGGGTAAGGGCGCTTGGTACATGAGCCTGACCCTTGAGTTTGATTCCTGGGACCTAACAATGGAGAGGCGGGGGGAAGTGAGTAACAGAAGTTGTCCTCTGACTTCCAAATGTGTGCTGTGGCACACCTGTCCTCACACTCTCATGCATCAAACACACACAATAATAATAAATAAAACATTAAAAACTCGGGAAAATAGAAAGGAGTTAATACTTTAAGAGACAGGAACAGAAGAAACAACATAAAGAGAATAATAGTAATATATATATATAAAAAACAGGACAGCGAATGAGAACCTGGAAATCAAGAAAATGGCAATAGAAAAAAAAAAAAAACATGTTCCCATAAGCCAGAAACTCAAACTGATCAGATGAACCGCCCTCTCTTCTCTCCAAGGATAGTAATCTCAACTCTGTCACCTGGTTTATCTAGGGGCAAGGGTTTCTAGGAGATGTGTCTTAGTCCTCTTGTGTTGCTATACCAAAATACCCAAGGCTGGGACATTTAAAAAGAACAGATATGCGTTTCTCATATTTGTAAATGCTGAATAGCCCAAGATCAAGGACTTGTCAGGCTTCTGGTCAACCAGTGACCTGAGTCTCATCAAACTGATGCAAACTCTGAGTTTGAGCTGGTGGGCTACACAAGGTAACAGTTGGGTCTAGGGCTATCTCTGACTGCAGGGGCAGAAGCACCTTCTAGTGTTTTTCCTAGGCTGTTCTGGAATGTTCCTTGTTCTCTGGGCTTAGTTGTGGCCTCTACTGACTCAGGTCCACTCTGATATTCTGTCAGGCTGTGCATTGATTCTCTGTCACCGGACACTGCTCTGCTGCTGTGGGGATGTTGTGAGTGTGATGGGAGTCGGTTTCTGTTGACTGTACTGGAAACCCTAATTAGTGTGTACAGAAAGCCTACAGCAAAAATCAGACCTCTTGGGGAAAGGTCAGAATCCCATCTTTAAAAGGGTCCACTGCCCTAGACTACTGTGGAACCCAAGCAAGGCCTGAGCCACATTCCTTTTCACCCTGCATCTCTAAAGTGACAGCTGTCCTGTCGGGATTCTGCTCAACTGCAAACCATAGATAGAGCCCCTGTTCAGGAAGGGGAATCACACACGAGCCAGGAGCATAGGTGTGACCCCACAGAGAAAGTAGCTGAGATCAGTGAGATAACTGTGTGTACCAGCGTGTGTGTTAGCTAGAACCACAGGAAAGGAAAGTTACCAGAGTCCCCCTTACCACCTACCAAGACACCTTATCTAAAGTAAGTGGTTGTCATCAAACAGCGGACTGAAAGGGCAAGGAATGAGATTTAATTTGGCAGGGCAGATATTTGTGGAAGCTCAGATATATGGCAACTAAAGCTGGAAGAAGCTGAGGGAGGAGTTGTGGGATTAATTGTTCCAGATTTTCTATGTCTCATATCTCTGTCTACTGTATTTTTAAAATTTTAGTATGATTCTATCATATCTCCCTTCTTTCTCCTCTGTTTGCTTTCAAATTTACAGCCTCTTTTTCTTCTATTGCATGTGTATATAAACACATATATACATACATAATTCCTAAAAATGAAAAATATAACCTGCTCATTTCATATAATATTACTTGTATTTTATGATTTCAGGGATGACTATTTTGTGTTGGATAATCAATTGGTGCACCCTTCCTGGGGACGACTATCTCTCCTGCTCTCAAGATGCGTTAGATGGCTGTGATTTTTATGGTTGAAGCCTCATGGGCTTTATTGCGTATAATATTAGGTATTACCTTCTCTCTAGTTCTCACAAGGTTTTATTTGGGCACCTTAAAAACATGGCCCAATGTGTTTATAGGCACTATGTTCATACCTTCAGAAATGAGTTGTTTCAACAGAGTACAAAAGATGGAAGAGAGAATCTCAAGTGCTGAAGATATAAACCCCACACACTAATAGTGAGAGACTTCAACACCCAAATCTCACCATTGGACAGGTCTTTCAGACAGAAAATTAACAGAGAAATAAGGGAACTAACAGATGCTATGATTCAAATGGGCTTAACTGACATCTATAGAATATCCATCCAAATATAAAATAATATACCCTTTTTTCAACATCTCTTGGAACCGTCTCAAAAATTGACCACATACTAGGTAACAAAGAAAACCTCAAAAGATAAAAAACAAAAATTGGAATAAGCCCATGTGTCTTATCAGATAATCATGGCTTAAAATTAGAATTCAAGAACAACACTAATTTGAGAGGGCCCACAAACACATGGAAATTAAACAGTTCTCACCTGTATCATCAATGGGTCAAAGAAGAAATAAAGGAAGCAAAGACTTCCTAAAATTCAATGAAAGTGACTTCACAACATACCCAAATTTATGGAACACAATGAAAGAAGTCTAAGAGGAAAGTTCATAGCAATAAAAGCTTATCTAAAAGAGCTGGAAAAATCTCACACTAGCAAGTTCACAGAACATTTGAAAACTCTAGAACAAAAAGTAGCAAACTCACCCAGGAGGACTAGATGGCAGGAAATAATCAAATTGAGACCTGAAATCAACAAAATAGAAATAAAGAAAACTATACAAAAAAATCAATGAGACAAAGAGTTGGTTCTTCGAGAAAAATCAATAGAACAGACAAACCTTTATCAAAACTAACCAAAAGACAGAGAGACAATACCCAAATTAACAAAAACAGAAATAAAAGGGGAGACATAAAACAAAAATGGGGGAAATCCAGAGAATCATTAGGTCATATTTTGAAAACCTGTACTCCACAAAATTGGAAAATTTAAAGGAAATGGACAACTTTCTGGACAAATATCACTTACCAAATTAAATCAAGACTAGATAACCAAATTAAATAGACCTATCACTGCTAAAGAAATGGAAACAGTCATTAATACTCTCCCAAATAAAGAAAATCCCAGGACCGGATGGTGTCAGTTTAGAATTCTACAAGATTTTAAACAAACTAATACCAATACTTCTCAAATTGTTCTACAAAATAGAAACAGAAGGAATATTGCCAAACTCCTTTTATGAGGCTACAATTACCCTGATAACCAAACCACATAAAGACATTACTAAGAAGAGAACTACACACCAATTTCACTCATGAACATTGATGCAAAAATACTAAATAAAACATTGGCAAGCTGAATCCAAGAACACATGAGAAATACCATCCACCATGATCAAGTCAGCTTCATCCCACAGATGCAGGGATGAATCAACATATGAAAATCTGTCAATGCAATCCACCATATAAACAAACTGAAAAAAAAAACCCACATGACCATCTTATTAGATGCTGAAAAAAACCTTTGGCAAAATACAGCATCCGTTCATGATAAAGGTATTGGAGAGAACAGGGATACAAGGAACACACCTAGGCATAATAAAAACAATATTGATGGAGGTGGGTCTTGTATCTTATCTGTTGCTTTCATTGGTTAACTAATAAAGAAAACTGCTTGGCCTGATAGGACAGAAAATTAGGTAGGCAGAGTAGACAGAACAGAATGCTGGGAGAAAGAAGCAGATTCAATGTAGTAGCCATGATTCTCCCACCCGACACAGACGCAGGTTAAGATCTTCCCTGGTAAGCCAGCTCGTGGTGCTACACAGAATATTAGGAATGGGTTAGATCAATATGTAAGAGCTAGCCAATAAGAGGTTAAAACTAATGGGCCAAACAGTGTTTAAAAGAATACAGTTTCTGTGTAATCATTTTGGGGCATAAGCTAGCTGGCGGCCTGGAGCTGGGGCCGCAGGAACATAGCCTGCAGCTCCTCACTACACAATATACATCAAACCAATAGCCAACATCAAACTAAATGGAGAGAAACTCAAAGCGGTCTCACTGAAATCAGGAACAAGATAAGGTTGTTCATTCTCTCCTCATCTATTCAATATATTTCTTGAGGGTCTAGTTAGAGCAATAAGACAATAAAAGGAGGTCAAGAGGATATAAATTGGAAAAGAAGTCCAACTCTCACTATTTGTTGATGATATGATAGTTTACATAAGTGGCCCCCAAAATTATACCAAAAACTTCTACAACTCATAAACACCTTCAGTAATATAGCAGGATACAAGATTAACTAAGAAGCAAAAAACAACAAAAAACAGTAGCCCTCCTTTAAAAAGATGATAAATGGGCTGAGAAAGAAATCAGAGAAATATCATCCTTCACAATAACTACTAATAGCATAACAAGTGGAAGACCTGTGTGACAAGAACATTAAGTCTTTGAAGAAAGAACTTGAATAAGACACCAGAAAATGAAAAGATCACCAATGCTCTTGGGTAGGTAAAAATTAACATAGTAAAAATGTCAATCTTACAAAAGCAATCTACAGATTCAATGCAAGGCCCATCAAAATACTATAAAGTGGAGGAAGAGAACGGGAAGGTGATGGAGGAAGGTCATTGGCTAATAAAGGAACTGCCTTGGTCCATTTTATTGGTTAGAAGATAGGTGGGAGGTGTAAACAGAACAGAACACTGGGAGGAAGAGGAAGTGAGGTCAGAGACTCGACAGCTCTGTTCGCTGGAGGAGAGACGCCATGTCCCGCTCCCGGGATGAAGCTCCGACCCAGGATGGACATAGGCTAGAATCTTCCTGGTAAGCGCACCTTGGGGTGCCATGCACAGATGATTAGAAATGGGCTAAATTAATATGTGAGAATTAGCCTAGAAGAAAATGGGCCAAGCAGTGTTTAAAAGAATACAGTGTCCGTGTAATTATTTCGGGGCATAAGATAAGCCGGGCAGGCGGCTGGGGTGTTGGGGACGCAGCCCCGCCGCCGCCTTTATTATTACAGGAAGGGAACAAAGAAAAATAGATAGCTCCATAAAAAACAATAACAAATAAAATATTAAAAAAGAAAAGTGTTTGATCTTAGTTAAAAGAAGAAACACACACACACAAACAACCTCCGGTGTAGACAGACAAGGCAGCCATTTCTGCTTTGTGTGAGTGATTTCTCACATCATGCCTTGTATACGAAGCAGTGTGCAGGTGCTGGCTGGTACACAAGCAGTGAGAGAATTAAGGTCGGCTGAGTTTACAGTGTCAGAGGTCATGGTTTGACAGGTCATCTTACTCTCAAGCTTAAACCTGCAGGGAGCCAAATGTCCTGTTCTGTTTGTTCTTCCAATTTTGTGCAAATTCTGGGTTTGTCAACTCTTCTTTGGAATCTTACAGAGAAAGAGATTATAGGAAACATGGATCTTATTTGATCAACATGGTGTAATGGAAACCACTCTAAATGTTCTTCTACAAAGGCTGTATAGGGCATTAGCAACAGCCAGCAAAAATCTTACACACACTTGTCATCCTTTGAGCTAAAGACCCCAGTGTGGTGTCTCACAAACCACTGAGCTAATGCAAAAGGGCCGTTAACGGGAACATTGCTTACCTTAGCAAAATATTGAAACAATGCTCACATTCAAGGAAAACTATGTAATAAACAGTGAAGGGAAGTATGGAGCCTGTGGTCAACAAGCTCACAGAAGCCTTTGAGCTGTGGGCAACACAGCCTTGGCTCTGGAGTTCTTCCAGGAAGTTCTCCTAATAACCCTTCACCTCCACCTAGGACCCCTGGCTGCCAGTTCCCAAGTGCCTCTGTATCACGTAATCAATACAGACATGGCATCACGAGACCTGGGGAGGGTACTCAGTCAGAAAAGTGTCTGTTGTGCAAGCATGAGGACATGAGTGTGAACCCAGCATCCCCATAACACAGCTGGCTTTGTGGCATGAGCTTGGAATCTCAGCCCTGGGCAAGCAGAGGCAGGAGGATCCCTGAGGCTTGCTGGCTGGACAGTCTGGCTGAATCGATGATTTACAGGTTCAGTAAAGGATTCTGCCTCAAAAAATAAAGTGAAGAGCGATGGATTAATACACCTGGCATTGTCCTCTGACTTCTGCATGTGTGTGCACATATGTGCACAGGTGTCAGCAAGCACACATATTCATACATGAACATACAAACACAAGGAAATAGCATCACCTAACTCCTGTATACTAGATGACATCTCCCAGCCTTCTTTGCATCAGGATTAAGATCATGTGATCAGTTATAGCCAAGTAGGTCATACCCCACTATGTCTTCTGGGCACAACACACAGAATATGTGAGTTCCCCAAGTTTTTTCTTCATATCCTTGGTGGTGATTTCTGAGACCCTTGCTGATACATTTGAGCTTCAGTTGGACATGGCTTAGGTCTCAGAGGACTATGGAATGCTGACCTCTGAGAGAGCAAAAGCCACCAGTCCCTGCACATGAGAGCCTGTGCAGTTCCTCTGTAATGTCCTGTCAGTCAGAGCAGTGTGTGTGCTTCCAGTGTGGCGTTTCCTCCCTTAGTGCTATTAAATATGAATAACACGACTGCTAAATATGAATGACTTCAAAGATAAACATGAATGAAATTGGATCTACACCTGTAGCTCTGGAGAATTGTAAAGATGGGGGTGACATTTGCCTCAGGGAAGCTGGAGTCCTTCCTATAGTGAGGGTAATGACAGGTGGGTCCCCTCTGTGGTGATAACCTTCTGATACTGCCACTCCAGAGCTACCTTTACAGTATTAAGTCACTCAGTTTACAACCTTCAGGTTAATACCTTTGAAAACAACATGATAAGGAAAATTTCTCCGGGCAATAAGGCAATATACTGACAATAAGCAGAGTTATACCAAGCGAGTTTATGTCAGAGAATACATACCATCAGTGATTAACAGTGTGTTAGTCATTGTTCCCTTTGTAACTCATGGCCTCTCCAATGAGGCATAAGGTTAAGATCCCTCTGTTCACAGTAGTGGGTATGATTTCCTGTGAGCCCTTCCTTTCTTCCCTCAGATTTTTCTCCTTGGTGCCTGTTGACCAGCGATGAGCTGTGCTATGGCAGCGAGTGTCATTGACTGACTGTTAGAAATATTTCCTGACATGAGCTCTCTGCCAATGCAAATCCCCAATCAAACCAAATCAAAACAAGCCAGATTAAAAGATATCCAGGTTTAATGGGAGTTCTGCATTCTCTGGTGGCCTCTTTTGGGAGTTCATTTAAATACTCTTGGGAGTGGTCCTCACCTCCCCCCCTCCCAGGGAGAGGTCATGACCAGGCCTGCTGGGATTTGGAGTCCAGATCATTACAATTCTCAGGCCTAGAGGCTGGGATAGATGCAAGAGGCTGGGGTCTATGCTCCCAACCTAACATTGATAAGAATAAGAGCATCTCTGCTGGCACAAGAAATCCAATTAGGTTAAATCAAACAAATCAAAGTGCTCATCGTTGTATTAAGGATGACACTCTCGGGTGGCAGAGAGCATGGCAGGGAAACAGGGCAGGAGGGTGCCTGTGCAGACCCGAAAAACCACACATTCTTCCTCTAGGAGGCTTAAATACCGGTGGGACTGGTCCTGACCCTCCCCCTAGGGAGGGGTCAGGGCCTGGCATGCTGGGATTTGGAGTCCAGAACAAAGCAACTCCCAGGCCAGGGGCTGGGGCTACACTCCCAACTTAACATTCCAGAGTCTTTGGATATAGGGGTGACAGGAAATTGAAGTGATAATTATGACAGACATTTAGGCTCTCTTTGGAAAAAGGGCATAGACTCAAGTCTGGCTACTTCCTGCGGGCATGGGGCGACATGGGGAGGGGAGAGCTGGCTGTTGGTGGATCCATTTTCGCTGGTGGTGTGGCTGGAGAGGCATCCTGTCAGCTGTCATTCCAAAGATGCCGGGCATTTGTTTTATTGAGGGAAGTAAGAAGGCAGGTGTCTAGGAGAAAAAATATTGTTATTACTGGACTTTTGTAGTAGGGCTACCCCTGGGATGAGACACAATAGTAGATGAAACCAGATTTGAGTTGGCAGGTGTCTGTGATCAGGAGAGCTGTTACCAATGGTGTCCCAGGAGCTGGTTGGTGTTGTCCTGGGAGCATTTTGTAGGTTGGTCTTGGCTAGGCAGCAGGAGTAACCTGAAAAATATGCCTAGGACTGGAAAATTAAAACCTTGGATTTTACCAGACCTGATTTTGGTGTAGCAATGGAACTTTTAGGATCCTGTAAGAGAACTGGCAGAAGGCTATTAGAGGAAATTGAGAACTTTGAGCCTCTCAAGACTGAAACCTGTTAATCCTGTACTGTGAGGACTGTTAAAGAACAGTCACCTTGAGATGTCAAATGCCTTAGACAGATCTGGGAGAAATAGATGAACAAAAAAAATGAGGCAGCTTTTGGCCAGCAGGCAATCCCAAGTCCTCTCCTGGTCCTTGGAGAACATCAGGCTTAGAAGCAGTTTTTGCCATTAGCTGTTGAGGGTGAGAGACCCAAGATTTTTTCCTGTTAGGGGAAGAACATCTTACCTGGGTTGACAGATACGCTGATCGATTCCCTGAGGAAAAAGGCCTTTTTTGTTTTTGTGTGGGTGCTTTGCAACCCAAAGGAAGCCTGGAAACATAGGTCTTTTTCTTCTAAGAGGACACACATAGGATGCTGCAGAGACTGGCTTGTCTCTATATTAGAAGCTCTGTATTTTTAAAATGCCATGGTCTCAGGTCTGTAAAGGTACTTGAGAAAAAAGATTATTGTCTGGTATTTTAAACTGGGTATATAAGTTAAATTTTTAAAGCTGTTGTAATCTGGAAGCACATACATATATAACATTTATAACACAAAAACATAGTTACACATATTGTGACCACATTATTTTTTTTAAAAAGTATTTATTTATTTATTATGTATACAATATTCTGTCTGTGTGTATGACCGCAGGCCAGAAGAGGGCACCAGACCTCATTACAGATGGTTGTGAGCCACCGTGTGGTTGCTGGGAATTGAACTCAGGACCTTTGGAAGAGCAGGCAATGCTCTTAACCTCTGAGCCATCTCTCCAGCCCCTGTGACCACATTATTTTAACAGAGAAATAGAACATACTTGGAGATCTGTGTAAGCTTACTAGGCAAGAGAGAGAGTGGAAGGATGGAGGAAAAAGTGGATTTATTGTCAATAGGGAAAGGCGGGGCAGTGCAGAGACCAGCGAAACAGCTGGAGAAAGGCAGGGCCTGGCAGGTGCTGGGCCCAGAAGTTGATGGGCAAATGCACTCCAGGAAATGGCGCTGCGTCTATTACTGATGGAAAAGTGCAGCTCCGCAAAGCGCCGCTTTGGGGCCAAGTGCCCTTCTGCAAACTGGCTGCACCGCATTTGGGCAAGTGTGCTCTAGGAACAGGCAGACCCTCATCTTTGTTGGGACTTTATTGTTTTTACAGGCGTAGTGCGGCACGCAGCTTCGGGCAAGGTGGATACATAGTGGCGGAGTGCCGTCACCGTACTTGAAAAAATAAAACAAACACGGGCTTTGAGTGTAATTTGCTTTACATTAGATTGTTATAATTTAAAAATGTTTTAAGTGCCCGCTTAAAGGTGTTTGAAATCAGCTAGGAAATGTAAGAAACCCACTTTAAAAGCATGCTTCTGACACGGGCCCATCGCAGTGCGTCCACTGGAGAGGCAGCACCGAGTCAGTCGGAATATACGTCTAATCTATATGGGGTACATGAGAAATTGGGAGAGAACATCTTCCAGCACCCAAATCCCATCTCAGCAGAAAACCTTGTCTCTGCCGCTGCCGGTCAGGCCTTTGGCATGGCCGTGACTTCAACAAAAGCCTGAAAAAACAAATGGCTCACCCCAAAACCCTACAGCTTAAAACCCTGCAGCTTAAAAGGGAAACTCACCAAGTGAAGCCGAACCTGTCTGGCGGAGTGTGTGTGCAGGAAGGCCCATTTTCCAGCTTGGCCTCGGACCCTGGGCCCTGGGATCCGGGCCACACGGGAAAAACCTAAGGCCCCTCGGTGAGACACTCCATAGGATAGGAATAAGAGCAGCTCCACTGGCTGCCCAGTGATCCCCGCACTCCTGTGGATTCCCTACAATTAGTCCAGGAGCAAATCCTTCTGGCCTGTGACCCAAGGCAGAAGGCAACTGAGAGTCACTGGAGCCTCTTCTGTCTTCTTCTCTGCTGAGGTGACACTGGGGCCCATGGGTCCCCAACTGTGGCATGGTCCACTTTCTGTCAGACTTACCATAAGTGAAAATGAGTCCAACTCTGTCAGGCTACTGCGACGCCAGGCCTTCTTTTCGGTGTGCTCAGAAGATGTCCCAGGTTGAGTCATAACATTGCTTGCTATCCAGGGTTTATAACTGCGTCCTAAAGAGGCATCTGCCAAGGTTTCTGGGAATGATTGGCACTGAAATTGGGCTGCAAAACACCCTTGAAGACTTTGAGTGTGAAATGTTTAGATGCCCACAGATAGAGTTGTAGATTTTTTAGACTTATATCAGCTTCCTTATAGGAATAATTTTTTAAAGATTCATGACTTTACCCCAAATATTAACCATACACAGACTCAATGCCTCTGGGCTGTAAGACCCACAGGGAATGCTCACATTAGCCTATCCCTCCCTTTCCTGCTGCTGCTGGGGCCCTGCCTGCTGCTTCTGGGATTTATTACATTCACACTAATGTCCCCAACAAGGACTCTGCTATGAGATGTGTGCTGTCATGAGATCTTACCATGATGGGGTTGGTCAGCTTCTTCACACTTTCCTTACAGTGGGGAAATGCGGCTCACACTGCATGCATTACATGTTATGGCATGATAAGGCATAGCTTTTTATGGTGCTCATCTTCTATAAGAAGGAGTAGGCTCTAAGACAAGGACAGTGTAGGCAGTAGGGACATGGAAGAATCATTTCATGTTTATGGATGATTGATGTCAGATATCATGTGTTGCAAGGAGAGGGCCTGCTTGTTCATCCTGCCCACCTGGCAAGCTTACACCTGAAATAATCACACAGAAACTGTATTCATTAAAACACTGCTTGGCCCATTAGCTCTAATTTATTATTGGCTAATTCTTATGTCTTAATTTAACCCATTTCTGTTAATCTGTGTATTGCCATATGGCTATGGCTTAGGCTTCTGGTCAATGAGAACAGAATTCAGGGAAGAAGAAAGTTTGGCCCACAGTTGTGACCCAGCCACAGAAGAAGTGAGATGTGACTGCCTTGCCAAACAAGGTACCAAGCTGTGTGGCTAACATAGACAAGTATAAGTTGTAGGAGTTAATAAGAAGCCTGAGCTAATGAGAAAATCAGTTTATAATTAATGTAGACCTCTGTGTGATTTTTTTGGGACTCAAGGATTGTGGGAACTGGGCAGGACAGAAGCCCCGGCAACAAATGTGGCCCACGTGAACAACTGCATCCACATAAAGCCTGAGAGAGCTTGGGAAGTAATTCTAGACAGAAGAGAATAGAGTTAATCACAGCTTATTGATAACAGCATTTTATCAGGTGGGATTTGTTTGCTAGAGGCTTCCTGACTCAGCTTTAGCTGTAAAATTTTGCAGCTCTTTTAAAAGGGCTTGCCATGAAACACTTAAGTGGTGTTGATGAAAAGCTGACTGCATGCTTTTTGCTTTTCAGCCATAGCAGGAAAAAAAGCTGTGCTCTTTTAACATGCCAGCTTTCTGGGCAGTACTGCCAGTGCAAACTCTGACTCTTTTAGGCAAGAGGTCTAGCTACAGAGCATTTGACTGTGGTTTGTGAGCAAAAAGCTGCAGCTTGCTTGCTGGCAGGGACCTTGAAATGCCATAGAGTTGTGGCAATAAACATGGCTACAGTTGGTGCCTCCACCATAAGGCTGGAATCTCAGAAAGCCAAGAAATGGGCTAGATCTAGCAGCAAAAGCCACGCCTTTAACCTTAGCCATATCACTTAGCAAATTAAAGACTCCTGTGGTCAGAAAAAAAGAGAGAGATAGTAAAGATAATTTTAGAAGAAAAAGCCTCTAAACAGGTTACAGTGTGTTTAAAAATATATGTATGCTTGGAAGACTAAAGAATAAAAGATTAAAGTCCTTAAAATAGAAAAGAAAGAGAGTAGTTTGGTGCGGTGTCACACACCTTTAATGCCAGCACTTGGGAGGCAGAGGCAGGCAGATCTCTGTGAGTTCAAGAACAGCCTGGTCTACAGAGGGAGTTCCAGGACAGCCAAAGATATACAGAGAACCTGTCTCAAAAAGCCAAAAACTTAAAAATAAAAAGAAAAGAAATAGAGTTTAAAATAAAGCCATGTAAGATGAAAAATACACAGAGAGTCTGGATACTGTGTGTTATTATGCTCCCTTTGAATTGTTTGAATGCTGTGGAAGGAACAACAGCTACTAAAACATATTTGTTTATAAATGCTGCTGAATTAATCCAAGATAGGTATGTTGAAAATACCTTAATTTCAAAATTGAAGTCAAAAGATAAGTTACTTTGGAGAAGAAGATTTGCTTTTGTTTCCACAGAAAATGAGAGGCTATGGATTTGTTCTGAGTTAAGAAAAATCAGGTTTTATCAAGGAAGATCTCCTGAGATATCTCTGGTAGAAACAGATGGCCCAGATGTCTGAGTTCTACATCTGGAACAGATTCAAGACTACTGCCTAAGATAATCAAGCCTCACAGGATACTCCAGTCAGGACTTAATCATAATTCTAAATTTTCTTTAGGCTTCTATAAGATTATCAGTGCCCCCAACTAGCAGGGAGTAGCCTGAAAAACTATGTGCACATTTCCAAAGGATGGACTATGGATATTTTCTTTTGTTTAGAATGTTGGTTATAAGTTGTTATGGCTAATGGTGAGGAGAAAAGCTAAACAAAGAATATTAGATACAGAGTTCTTATTTTCTTTTTTTTTAAAGAGGGGGAAGTGCTGTAGGACAATGGTTTGTATCCTGTCAATTATATTTGAAATAAATGCTGATTGACTAGTAGCCAGGCAGGAAGTATAGGTGGGACAACCAGGCAGGAAGTAGAGGCAGGGTGATGAGAACAGGAGAATTCTGGGAAGAAGAAAGCTTGGTCCGCAGTTGTGACCCTGCCACAGAAGAAGCAAGAGGTGACTGCCCTGCCGAATAAGGTACCAAGCCACATGGCTAACATAGACAAGAATAATGGACTAATATAAGTTGTAAGAGTTAATAAGAAGCCTGAGCTAATGGGAAAATCAGTTTATAATGAAAGTAGACCTCTGTGTGATTCCTTGGGACTTAACAACTATGAAAACTGGACAGAAAACCCTCAGTCAACAATCATGGATTAGACACATACTTTCACGTATCTCTGTGTGTGTGTGTGTGTGTGTGTGTGTGTGTGTGTGTGTGTGTGTGTGAGAGAGAGAGAGAGAGAGAGAGAGAGAGAGAGAGAGAGGACTCATGTGGTGGCAATCAGAGGATAACTCATGGGGATTGTTTTCTCTTTGCACCATGTGAGTCCCAGGGATTGAACTCAGGTTATTGGGCTTGGTGACAAGGACCTTTACCCACTGAGCCATCTCATTAGACCCACCAGATTCCATGTGTTTTTATACAACAGACAGCATTTTAGGTTTGTGAACCTTGTGTGTGCTGTGGTGTTGGTGTGGTGTCTCTGGGAAATACATTTTCAGCATCACTACAGTCTTACTGGGATATTCTGTCCTTGAATGAAATGTCATTTTATTACACAGGGGTGTTTTTGAAGAAGACATCTAGATTATTACCCCAGCATCTTAGCCATTCTTTCCTGGCATTCTACTTATGCAGTCGGAGGTTTAGCTACTGTATTTGTTATTTTTGCATCTGGTGAAAAGTCCCAGAGTGAACAACTCAAGGGAGGAAAGACCCATCCTAGTTCATTTCTTTCTTTTATTAGTGCTGAAGAGTCTTCCATTGTCTAGACGAGGCTATTCATCTATTAGATGATATACAATTCATCCCAGATTTTACAAATATACAGCTGTTATAAACACATATACTTTTGTGTTGTATGAAGTTAAATTTTTTTGTGTAATGGGTAAGAGCACGGCTGACTGATGGACTGTAAGGAAAAGTGCATCAGCTCTGAAAATGGTCTGCAGATTGCCTTCCAAAGTGGCCATGCCGTTCACCTCCCCACCAGCTGCAGAGAAACAGTTGTGTTGCTCCACAGAGTCTCCAGCACTCAATGTTGTCAGTGTTCTGAATTGTGCCATTCTAAAAAAGGAATTAACTATGCCTTAACTGGTATTTGTTGGATTCTATTTCTACTGACAAATATAATGTGTGCTAATTTATACTCAAACTGACTTTAGCAACATGTTTTTGGATCTATTTTGCACACACACACACACAAAAAGTGAAATATACAGGAAACGTGAAGCATAAGTAATTTGTTGAATAGTTATAAGAAAACTCAGGATGTACATCTGACAATCAGTGTCTTGTCTTGCTTTAAAGTTGTATGGCCTGGACTGAGTTTCCAAGCAGAACAGCTGCTTTGTCTGGTTTTCTGTTTTAGCATAATAGCCACAGAGAACATAAAGACAGTCTATTCTACTCTGAATCTATCAAAAGGAGAACCCCCCATTGCTGATGGATAGATCAGTGCTTTGTGTGTCTGTGCTGTGAACACTCCTTGCTGTTTCTCTGGTGATTCTTTTCTTTAAAGAGTTATTGAATTTTTTTCATGCATTATGTTTTTATCAGATTATTTTCTTTTTCAAACTCCTCCCAGTTCCTCTCCATCTCCCTACCTAACCAATTTCATCTTTTCTCTCTGACACACACACACACACACACACACACACACACATACACACACCAAATAACAAAACAAACACACAAGAAACCCAATAAGACCAAACAACAAACACTGCGGGATCTGTTTAGTGTTGATTAACATCTACTGGGTATGGGGCATGCCCTGCAGTGAGTTGATGTTCCCACTGACAGTCCACTAAAGAAGACAGATTTCCCCTTTCTCAGCAGCTCTCAGTGGCAATAACTTCCTGGTTAGGGGTGGGACTTTATGTTCACTTCCCCTTCTGGTGCTGCCATTTTGCCTGGTTTGAACTTGTGCTGGTCTTGTGTGTGTGGTCGCAGTCTCGTGAGTTTATAAGCATGAGTCCTAGTGTGTCTGGGAGACACTGGTACTTTAGTTGACTCCTTTGTTTGCACTTGTATTCCTAGTACAGAGATGCTGGGAGAAACACATTTTCAATACCAACATAAGGCTTCAGCTTTGTTTCTAGCTGAGTTACACTAATTCAGGTCCGAAAGAGAAGCTGAAATGTCTTCCTACTGAAAACCCCACTTCACCTGGTATTTCCAGCGATTCAGGGTCTGCCAGTGTGGCAAATGGATAGCAGTGCCCGTGAGACTGCGAAGCTGAAACAGGGATCCGGTTATAATAACGTAAGAATTTGGGTCTTTGGATGTGGTGACAACTTTGTACACTGACTGTATGTGAATTATTAGGAGAATGAGCTACAGTGGATTGAACACAAGCTCCACAAAGATGCCCACGGCCACCCATAACAGCCACAGTTCCACTCAGACACTGGGGATAAGAGCATGTTTTTTTTTCTATAGATTTGTGTACACGTGGTCATCTTTTTATTTTAAATTTTTAATTATTTTTTGTGTGTCTTTCATATCATGCATCTCAATCTCTTGCACCTCCCTGTTCTTTGTATCAACCCTTGCCCTTGTACCCATAATAGTGGCTGACTTCCCAGCACTACAAGGTGCTGGGTGGTCCTGTGTTTTCTCCCTGGTGCCCAGGGTGAAGTGCCCCAAGTATGTGACAGGGTTACATTTGGTGAGCACTTTGTTCCTGTGTTTAAAATAATGTTCTGAGAGTTTGTTCTCTGTCTGCGTATAACATATTTTATTCTTTTCCTGCTGTTAAATAGTGCTGCATGGTATGAAAATATCCAAAAGTGTTAATTTGTTTTCCACACTGCAGACATGAAAGTCTTTTCTTGTTTAAGCTGTTTTAAATAAAAGCTGCTGTGACTCAGGTCCTCATCCTGTGTGGGTGGATATTTACATTTCAGAAAACAAACCACATAGGGTCATATTTTCCAGTTTTATTGCTTCCGGGTTGGAATTGTGTACAAAGATAATGGACCTTAAGTCTAAATGAATATAACCCTTATAAAATATAATTGGTGTTTTTGTAAATATTCTTGAAGTGCCTGCAATGCTCTTATTCACATGGCTCTGAAGATCTACATCACACTGAGGTTGTGATGCACGAGGAAACACATTTTCTGATTTCTGGGAACATAATATGCTACCTTGTTTGTCTAAGGTGTTTCTAGGCAGAAGTCCTGTGGCATTTGTCTGAGTAGACCGTTATACTTTGTTACAATTTACCACAAATTCTCATCCCATTAGTAGCCTCCCTTGGATCTTGGCCAACCACTAAATTGCTTAGCAAACATTTCCTTGCAGAAAGTATGAGCTAGACAATGGAGACATAACAGATTTTTGGCTGATGAGGCCAATTAATGAAGCTGTGACTTTATGTAAATAGAATTCAGACCCCAGTAACTCAGCCCATGAGGATCAACAAGTCCCTAAGATGCTAAGTGAGCCCATGGGAGCAGAGGCTGATGTTTAGTGTCACAGCACTGAGTGACAGGCTTCTTCTAAGCACACGACCCCTGGTAGGATATTTTAAAGACAAATGTCACAGACAGGAAGGGTGTGTTAAGCTAAAGTAATAAAAGCAGAAATCTTAGTTCTGAGCACACCAGCTGACCCTGTTGCTCAAATTTAACTACCTAAGAATTAGTCTCAGGAGAGAGGAAAATGGGAACACTATTAAATTAATTCTCCCAGGTAAATAGAGTAGAAATTGTGTGCTTATTGGTCAACAAGACAAAACAGAAACCTACAGTATGGGAGAAAGATCTTTACCAACCCCACATCTAACAGAAAACTGATCTCCAAAATATTAAAAGAACTCAAGAATTGATCATCAAAAGTACAAATAATCCAATGAAAAAATGGGGTACAGAACTAAACAGAGAACTCTCAACAGAGGAATCTAAAATGGCTGAAAGACACTCAAGGAAATGTTTAACATCTTTAGTCATCAGAGAAATGCAAATCAAAACAACTCTCAGATTCCATCTTGCACCTGTAAGAATGGCCAAGATCAAAACACTGATGACAACTTATGCTGGAAAGAATGTGGTGTAAAAGGAACACTCCTGCATTGCTGGTGGGATTGCAAACTGGTACAGCCCACTTTGTATATCAGTGTGGCGATTTCACAGAAAATTAAGAAACAATCTACCTCAAGACCCAGCAATACCACTTTTGGGTATAAACCCAAAGGATGCTCTGTCATCCCACAAGGTTGTGTGTTCAACTATATTCATAGCAACATTATTTGTCATAGCCCAAACCTGGAAACAACCTAAATGCCCCTTGAGTGAAGAATGGATAAGGAAAATTGGTACATTTACACAATGGAGTACTACACAGCAGTAAAAACAACGCCATCTTGAAATTTGCAGGCAAATGAATAGATCAAGAAAACATCATATTGAGTGTGGTCACCCAGACTCAGAACGACAAATGTCATATATATTCACGTATAAGTGGCTTTTAGACATAACACAAAGAAAACCAACCTACAATTCACAATCCTAGAGAACCTAGACAACAACAAGAACCCCTAAGAGAGACATACATGGATCTAACCTACATGGGAAATAGAAAAAGACAAGATCTCCTAAGAAAATATGGAGCATGTGGGCCATGGGAGAGGGTACAATGGCAGGGGAGAGGAAGGGAGGAGAGTTGACAAAAATATATCATTCATTAAAAGCAATTTTTAAAAAATACAATCTAAAAAAAGTAAAAAAGAAAGAAATTGTGTGCTTTACAACCTGCACCAAAAATAGAAAATGGTAAGATTGAAGAGCCTTAGCCAGGACTTTGGGGGAGTTCAGACATTGGAAAGCATCTTTTCCAGGTGGCCCAGCTGGTCTGAGCCACTCTTTTAGGCATCTCAACTGGAGCTTGCTTCTTCCAGGCTGCTTGGCCTCTCTGAGAGTGACTCTCAGCACTCTTTACTGTTCATAGGCTTAAGGAAGGAAAGGCCTCGGGAATCAGGTCAGTTACAGGGACTTCCTGAAGCATTTTGAGGTGATCAATTCCTATATTAATGAGCTTCCCTTTAAGATGGAATGTTTCCACCCTGGAGGAAACTGATACACAGCACCAATGTATACATCAACAAAGTTTGGTTTTTGAGAAGAAAGAAGTAGTGTAATTATTCCTTGCCATAGTGTCACTACAATTTTTTTAAATGAACTAAATAGTTTAAATCTTAGAAGAAAATTGCCGTAAGTTTTGAGAAATCTTGAGGGCTGGGAATGGGGAGGTTGGGTGGATCTGGAAGGCGTTAGAGTTAGGTGTGACTATGGTTAAATACATTGCATACTCCCAAACAATTAAAATATACTTTTAAAAGAAGATTATGGGAAACCAGTTACTTTAATCCTCATTGTTTACAGTAAGTTTCATCAACTTTATATTAAAACCTCATCAACTCCCAAGTTCCACTCCACCCTCACCACCCTAGGTCTGACTCACCATGGAGTAAGGGAATAATGACAGTTTCAAAGGGCTAGGAAGCTGGCTGCACTCTTGCCTACAGCTGTGGCCACCATGGGCAGTAAAGCCTACAGAGTACTTGATATGGCTGTTATTCTGTCCCACTCGGGATTCTTGGATGGATGGACAATGAATGCTAGGGATGCGGATGAGGTGACCTCTCTTGCTCATGTACATGAGATCTAGAAAGGGGAAGGGGACACGTGCTCACTGGGCTGGGTCCCAGTGCTCATGCCTGCTGGTGAGCTGAGTTGAGTACGGGAACAGCAATCTCTACTGAGTTACATGTCACACTCTTCTTGGGATCCACATTTGGTCTAGCAATCCACTTAAACATTTTATGATTTACAACCCATGGCAGAATCATCTGATTCTGCACCAGATTTTCCCTGAGCTTGTTAAAACACACATATATTCCCACCAAGACCTGATAAATTGCAGTTTCTACAGGGTAGAGGCCTGGGGTCTGTACTTTTTAAGATCCCCTGGTGACTTTGTACTATAGGAAGTATTACAACAAGTGGTTACTTGCCCACTGGGGCGTGGCCTCCTATACTATATATGCTGATGTAGAGCATGCACCTGGCCTCTTTTCTGGCCTCTCTGTTCCAGTTGCAGGATTCGTTTTCTGATCTCTGTTTAAATAGAGGATTCTGATTTGTGAGTCTACCCCTAAATAAATAACCATCTACTTATCAATTCTGAGCTAATGTGGTATTTTTAAGCATCCATCCACAATTGGCACCCACGTGGATTCAGACTTCACACCTACCACATGGGCAGCCTAATAGCTTATCCGGTCCAAGGCCCTGACAGTCTCCCAACCCTGTCCACTTGGCTTGCTTTTATCCAAGAGGATTTTTTTTGTAGAATCCCCACCACAGCAGAGTTTACTGTGTGCGGCAACTTGGAAATATTCCAAGCACACGCATGACTGCTGCATTCCCTGGGAAGGTTCCTTGCCCTGTGGCAAATTGTGCAGCTTCCAGTTTCTGCTCCCTGCTCGTGAGTTCTGGGTTTCTTGTTCCGTGTATGGAATTGATTTAACCGCTTTTAATTTGTCAAGCAAAGCATAATTCTCAGTATTAACCAGTACTAAGGAGGGAAAGTAAAGTGGCTCAGAAACTAAAGCAGTTCAAGACTGCTCCTGCCAACACTGCGAATCTGCAAACAGGACACCTCCTGGACTATAAAGATTATTACACCTAAAACAATTTACCAAGTCTTGTAACAGGTTAATAAACAGATTAATAAATTAATAGGGCAGACTACATTAATACTGAAACTTTTAGTAATTTTTTGCCAATACTATGGATTGTATTGTGCGAGGCTTATATGGTTATGGTGATATTTATTTATTGGGTATTAGGATTCATTTTTCTTCTCCATATTTAATCATTAAGAAAGAATATGGCACTTTTAGGAATGAAACTGTTTTTACAGACTAATAATGAACAGCTAGTTGACAGGATTAATACCATGGAAAATCAAAAGTTCCCTGAAAAAAATTAATAATATTAAAAAGGATAACATTAATTTGCTAGACAAAATTAAATTCATATCTAAGGGTACCAAGAAGTTATCTTAAAGAATTCATACTGTTAAATTTGATAATTAAAATTTGTTAAAAAAATTGTAAGTTAGCAGATAGACTGTCTCTCCAGGATGGCACTCTGCATGCTATTTAAGTAATGTCCATGGATGAAGTGTTATCTCTAAAGGAAAAACTTCATACCTTGAAATCACAAGTGCAGAATGTGGGCCAGAGGTTAGGCGCCTCAGTGAAATCACTAGAAATATATACAGAATAGGAGATTCAGGCTTTACAAAAGACAATGATAAAAAGATTTGAAATAATTGAAGCAATTATTGGAGCTGATGAGCAGGGAAAGAAGGCACAAGGACAGGATTCAACATTGCCAGTAGCTGTTAGAAATGACTTATGAAGGTTTTAGCGTCCTACCCTGTAAGCTACTCTGACAAAGCATCAAGTTCTAAAGGCCCAAAGAAGGTAGATGGATACCTACAAGAGTGAATTATCTAAAAGAAATTAAGCAAGCTGTTGTAACTTATGGCTTGCATTTTGTATTTATTAAGTAGATGATAAAGACTTGGGCTTCTAGCATCAAAACAACACCAAATGATTTCTTTTAGTTAGTTTCAGCAGTCCTGGATGATGGACCTCAATTAATGTTTAAAATTTATTTTGGAGAATAGGCCAAAATTTTGGAACAACAGGAAAAAGCAAAAGTCCTTGAGATTTTCCAAGATCAAATTCCTGGTGAAGGCCCTTATGCTGACTTATAGGTTCAAGCTCTTTATGATGAAGAAATCTTGTCCCTCTGCAACAAAGTAGCCTTTAATGCTTGCAAAAATGATTCAAGAACTAGGAAAACAAATTAAATCATATACCAGGGTTAAACATGGCCAGAGAGAACACTTTAGTGACTTTCTACAAAGATTAACTAAGGCTGTACAAATAGGACTAACAGACCCAGATGCTAGATGAGTAAATATTGAATCTCTGGCTTTTGAAAATGTCTACATAGAATACAAAATGATACTTGGGCCTTTAAAGGTTAGATCAGCACCTATGGATGAATGGATTCTGCAAACAATGAACATAGAGACATTTGACTATAATACTAAATCTTGGGTAGGAGAAGCAATTTCAAAAGGGATGAGGAAACATCAAAATGTCAAATGTTTTAATTGTGGTAGAATAGGACATCTGAGAAGGAATTGTACACAAGGATTTTCTAGGAATAATGTCTCCGCTGGGAATAGCAAATATAGAAGGACTCAATTTTCATTTATATGTAGAAGGTGTGGCAAAGGCCAATATTGGAACAATGAATGCAGGTCAACAAAAGACAGACAAAGCAACCTAATACCACTGGGAAACTCCTTGAGGGGCCTCTCACAGGCACCCAAGCCAAAAGTGGCCCAGTCACTACCAGTAACTCTGGAGAACATGTCTCATTAGGAAAATTAAAAATCCAGAGCCTTCTGTAAAAGACCATACTGTTCTAGGTGATGGCATAAACACGGAGAATAAGTAAAAAAAAAAAAACTATAGGACATGAGAAATGTATATTCTGGCAGCCTTCTATAAATGATCAAAGACCAAAGCTAAGAGAGCGTATTAGTATCATTATAACTGTTAGTTTTACAGACATATATGAGTCATTACTCCAGAATCTTAGCATGCAAATAGGCCTCCTCAAGAGACAGATCTTCAATTACTAGGAATTGGAACCATATCTCAAGTTAAACAAAGCACAAGATGGGTTGATTATATTGGGCTAGAAGGTCACAGAGGGAAATTGAGGCCACATGTGCCTAATATTGCAGAAAATTTATGGGGTCGTGACATGCTACAGAAATGGAATACCCAGATTTACATTCCTGAAGTCCCAGTAACACATAATTCTTGGCAGGGTATTACAAGATACTATGTACAAAGGTCACCATCCATCCAGGCTGTACAAGAATATAAAGCAACTAGCAAACATTTAGAGGTATCAACAGCCCTACCTTTAAAATGGTTAACTGAGATGCCTATATGGGTTAAGCAGTGGCCTCTAACTGAAGATAAATTGAAGGCTTTAGAACAGCTAGTAACTACATGCTAACTATATTGAAGAATCAAACAGCCCTTGGAATTCTCCTGTATTTGTTGTAAAAAAAAGACATCTGATAAATGGAGAATGGTGACAAATCGAAGAGCTGTCAATAACGTAATTCAACCTAAAGTCGCTCAATAATCTTGAATTCCTCTACCTTCTCTATTACCAAAAGATGGCCTCTTGTAGTTATTGATTTGAAAGACTATTTCTTCACTATACCTTTACAAGAAAAGAATAGAGGCTAATTTTCCTTCACAGTGCCTACTTGTATGTAGTAATAAGAGTGGCGGGGTTGTGTCCCCAGCACCCCAGCCGCCTGGCTAGCTCATACCCTGAAATAATTACACGGACACTGTATTCTTTTAAACACTGCTTGGCCCTTTAGCTCTAGCCCTTACTGGCTAATTCTGATAGCCCGATCAACCCATCTCTAATAATCTGTGAGCACCGGTCTTACTGGGAAGATTCTAGCCTACGTCCATCCTGGGTCGGAGCTTCATCGCATGTGTCTGCCCAGGAGCGGGGCATGGCATCTCTCTGAGGCGTCTGCCCCCGAGAGGAGAGCTGTGGAGTCTGAGCTCACTTCCTCTTCCTCCCTGCATTCTGTTCTGTTTTCTACACCCACCTGTGTTCTAACCTATGAGGGCCAGCCAAGCAGATTCTTTATTTTTTTAACCAATGACCTTCCTCCATCATTTCCCCTTTTTCGGTTTAAACAAAAACAAATGAAGGCTTTAATGTTAACATAGCATAATTACATATAACAAAACAGTTATCAAGGAAAAATTGCAATAATCTTTATCATAACTAAGGAAAACTATAACTATAACTAACTATTCCTAACTCCATCAAAGACTCAAGAAAAATACAATATTACAGAAGCAAACAAATTCTAGAAATAACAGAGACATCTCGCTGGCTGGACAGTCATCCAAAGTTTCTCTGTACCGTTGGGGCATTCATCTTCGGCCTACAGGTCCATGGTATCCAGAGACATTTCCATGAAGCAGAACATTTCAAAGTCAGTTCAGTCACTCTCTGCTGTGTCCTGCAGAATGTCTCGCAGACTCTTTCATGAATCAGGAACCCCAAAAGATCATCTCACCTTAGGTAAGTTCAGTAGTCCTCTCTCTGCGGGTTCTCTGTGTCCAGTTTATGCAATAGTCAAGGCAAGAGCAGTTTCTTGCCCAAATGGCTATCAAACTCCATCAGGTGCCTCTTCGATGCCCATCTTCCTCTTGAAGTAGATTGGTGCTGCCAGGAGCAGAGTGTCTCATTGTCATGAAAACCCCTAAGTTATTAAAACATTAAATGCCATATTCTGCAGTCTTTGAAAGATATGAAGAATGTCTATCTAACTGAAATGTATCTCTATATATCTAGAAAATCTAACTAACATGACTACAAGCTTGACCATTACTGATGATTATCCATTAACCTATTTCTTAATTATACATTACATTTTTAATGAACTACACAATCACAATATCTTAATCAATAGCAGAAATATGCATATACATATAACAAAATTGACCTTAAATCTCTATAAATAAAGCAAAATCTATACTAATGCAAATTATTCATATCTATATCATATCCCCCTTTAAATGTTAAAGAACGTTTATAAACCATATTTGGAAACATGGGCGCAGTTTTTTCTCTCCAAACTGCTTCCTGCTGAATGGGGGCGTCATTAATTAGGTCTTTCATGGTATAACCTGTGTGCTAGTTTCATCTCAGTTGGCAGTTCAGCAAAGCAATTTTCTGAAGGTGTTCACACCAACCCTTCAGGAGGGTGTGGTCCATCATACCAAATCGGAATAGAAGAAATGAACAGGGTCTCATCCTCTGTGAAAACAAAATAAGAACCTCCTTTCCAAAGCATCATGTCCTTAGATCAAAATTTCAAAGTCAAGGCATTTTCAAAGTATCTATGTTGGATTAGTTCAGCAGCATTTATAAATAAATATCTTTTAGCAGCTGTTTCTCCTTCCTCAGCATTCAAACAATTCAAAGAGAGCATAATAGCATACAGTATCAAAATTCTCTGTTTATTTTCCATCTTTGTGCAGCTTTGTTTTAACCTCTATTTCATTTATTTTTACTTTTAACTTTTTGCTTTTTGAGACAGGTTCTCTGTATCTTTGACCTGGAATAACTCTGTAGACCAGGCTGTCCTTGAACTCTCAGAGATCCACCTGTCTCTGCCTCCCAGGCATTGGGATTAAAGGTGTATGCTACTACACCTTGAACTCATAGAGATCTGTTTGTCTCTGCCTTCTAGGCACTGGGATTAAAGGCATGTGCTACCACACCTTGAAGTCACAGAGGTCAATCTCCCTCTGCCTCCCAAGTGTTGGGATTAAAGGTGTGTACTACCACATACAACAACTCTCTTCCTTTTTTACTTTAAGAACTTCAACTTTTAGTCTGCATATATTTTTAACACACTGTAAACGATTTAGAAATTTTCTTTATCTTTGAATCTCTCTTTACTGTATATCTCTCTTTTTCTGACCACATGAGTCTTTAATTTACCAAGCAATATCAGTAGGACTAAAGCCGTGGCTTTGTTGGCTAGATGTAGCCCATTCCTTATCTTTCTGCCATTCCAACCTTGTGGCTGAGGTACCGGCCAGAGCCGCATTCAGTGCCACAAGTCTACAGTGTTTCAAGGTCCCTGCCAGCAAGCGAGCTTCAGCAGCCTGTGCTTGCAAACCTCACGAATCGCCTGCGTAAAAGAGTCAGAGTTTTCCCTGGCAGGACAGCCTAGAAAGCTGGCATTTTTAAAAGGTGCAGCTTTTTTCCTGCTACTGCTGAAAACCGAAAAGCATGCGTTCAGCTTTTTGTCAACACCATTTAAGTGTTTCGTGGCACGACCTCTTAATGAGATGCAGGGTTTTGCAGCTAAAGCTGAGTCAGGAAGCCTCTCTTAGAGCACTTGCTTGCCTCTAGCAAGCAGAGCAGACCCAAGAAATTGCCACAAGAAACATGCTTTACTCTATTCTTTTCCATGCTTTCTCAGGCTTTCAGAGGATTCAGTTGTCCACACGTCTGAGCGCCATTTGTAGTAATACGAGTGGCAGAGCTGCGTCCCCAGCACCCCAGCCACCTGGCTAGCTCATAACCCGAAATAATTACACGGACACTGTATTCTTTTAAACACTGCTTGGCCCTTTAGCTCTAGCCTTTACTGGCTAATTCTGATATCCCGAACAACCCATCTCTAATAATCTGTGAGCACCGGTCTTACCGGGAAGATTCTAGCCTACATCCATACTGGGTCGGAGCTTCATCGCGTGTGTCTGCCCGGGAGTGGGGCATGGCGTCTCTCTGAGGCATCTGCCCCTGAGAGGAGAGCTGTCGAGTCTGAGCTCACTTCCTCTTCCTCCCTGCATTCGGTTCTGTTTTCTACACCCACCTGTGTTCTAACCTATGAGGGCCAGCCAAGCAGTTTCTTTATTTTTTTAACCAATGACCTTCCTCCATCACTTGTACTAATTCTCAGCCTACTAGGAAACATCAATGGACTACCCTCCCATAATGAATGCTCAATAGCCCCACTTTGTGCCAATACTTTGTCAGCCAGCCATTGAAAATAATATGTAAGAAATTTCTTAAATTCATACTTTACCATTACATGGATAACATGTTGCTATCAGATTTGAACATGGATACTTTATAAAGAATGTTTGAAGAAGTAAAGAAAGTTTTGCCAAAATGGAGATTAAAAATTGCTCCTGAAAAATTCAGAGAGGAGATTCTGTCAACTACCAAGCTTAGAAAATAGGTTTGCAGAACATTAGGACACAAAAGGCACACATTAGGAGATACTGGTTGAACACCCTTAATGACTTTCAAAGATTGTTTGGAGACATTTTAAGTCTATAAACAGATGTTGGGATAACACCTGATCTAATAATTCATTTAAACAAAACCTTAGATGGTGATAAAGACTTTAATAGTCCCAGAGAATTAACAGATGAAACGGGCAAGGAATTGACAATTGTTGAGGAGAAATTACAGGAGGCACATATGGATAGGATGAATAAAAATATTAATTGTATTCTAGTCATCTTGCCTTCCAGAATTTCTCCTACAGGAATTTTAATACATAGGGATAATATTATCTTAGGATGGATCTTTTTTACCACATAAACCAGGTAAAAAAATAAAAACTTATGTGGAAAAATGTCTCTGAATTAATTGTAAAAGGTAAATTGAGACTTCATCAACTAGCAGGTATAGACCCAGCAGAGATTATAGTGCCTTTCATTACTGATGAAATAAAAAAGTTGTGTGAAAGCAATGAACCATGGCAAAGAGCTTGTGCTAATTTTTTTGAAGAAATTAATAAGAATTATCCCCAAAGCAATAGACTTAACCTTATAAAGAGAACTTCTTGAATTCTTCCCCAAATTGTATGTGACACTCCATAACTGGATCCTGTACCTTTTATACTGGTGCGAACAAATCAGGAAAGGCAGAATACAAATCAGAAGAATTAAGTAAGGTGGAACAAACCCTTATAATTCTGCCTTCTGAACAGAAGCTATTCTCATGGTGCTAAGGGATTTTATAGAACCTCTCAATACAGTTACCAATTCACAATATACAGAAAGAGTTAACTTACATATTGAAACCGCTGAATTTAAAGCAGATGATATGGAATTGACTTAATTAATTATCCAGGTGCAAAACATAATCAGGAATAGGCTTTGTCCTACATACATAACACACATCTTATCCCATATGGGTCTGCCGGGTCCTCTAGCACAAGGTAGTGCAGAAATTGATAAATTATTGACTGCAATCATGTTGCAAGCCTCAGAATTTCATAAAAACATCATGTCAATAGGAAAGTTTTAATAAAATAATTTTCTATAACACAGCAACAAGCTACGAAGATTATAAAGAGATGCCCTACTTGTACTTTCTAAAACCAAACACTGTAACCTGCAGGATGTGTTTCACTTTGCAGAATTTGGAAAATTAAAATATGTATACCACACCATTGACACTTTTCCAGGTTTTCAGCTCAGTAAAGGCTGATTCAGTAATCACACATTTATTAGAAGTTATGACCATTATGGTATACCTAAACAAATACAGATAATGGTCCAGCATACATCTCTAGGAAAATGAAAGAGTTTTTGACTTATAATATTAAGCATATTACAGGTATACCACATAATTCTACAGGTCAAGCAGTTATAGAAAGATCAAATCAAACTATAAAGGTTATGCTAAACAAACAGAAAGGGGTGGAAAATGCCCCCAGTAATAGATTACATAATGCCTTATTAACCTTGAATTTTCTTAACCTTAATGAGAAAGGAAAAACAGCAGCAAAGAGTCATTGGATAATAGAAAAGTCTTCTGAATTAAATCAACCAGTTTATTTCAAGGATGTGTTGACCTCACAATGTAAACCAGGAAATGAACTATATTGTGGAAGGTGTTTTGCTCTTGTTTCCACAGGAGAAGAAAAACTATGGTTAACATCAAAATTAATAAAGATTCAGTTTGAAAAGAGAAACCTCTTGAAAAAGAGAAATAACAGCTCATCTAGAATAGTGACAACCATACAGATGATAAGGAAAACTCATAAGGGTTGGTGCATGGTTCTGTCTTGTTTTTGCAGAAAAATACTCATCTTCAAAAATTTAAGAAATTCTGGATGTCTGAATGCTGACAGATGCAAAAATAACTACCCAATAAAGATTATCAAGAAAATCAAAATGATACGTAAGTACAAGTGTTAAAATATATACAATGATATATAAGTATGTATATATATTTATGAATATATGGAGTTGGCTTTAGAGTCGGACACTGGCTCTGTCCCTCTCTAAATCCAAGCACGTTGTTAAAATAAAAATTCAGAGATTCTGTCTCATGTCAGGAGCCATAATATGGGACAGACAGAAAAAAGAATTCAGAAAAAAATTTACATTTCTTAATATCTATTTTGTTTGTATCATACCTTTCATTGAACATATACATCTGTGTATGTGTGTGTACATATGTTTAAGTTTCTACAATGAACAATGAATTCTCCTACAGTAATTTTTGATGTTTCCAGGAAGAAGATGGGGCCCCACACCAACAACTCCACCTGGTTGATATGACATCGTGATGCTGATAGCACTCCTATAAGACCTGTTTTGGGTACCAGATACTTGAGATCCTTCCCAATTGGTTAGCTGAATTGGTGCACTTTTTTTTTTACAACGTTCTGGCCAGAACTCCAAATAGGAGGCTCAGGAGAACCCTACCAAATGCTCAGAGACTATTTGCAATTATACCAGACAGTAATCTTGGAACTTAACCATCATTTTAAGTTCACAGGATCCCATAGAAATAACATTGCCACCCCCATGACAGCTGGAAGTAATTCTAGAAGACTATGTCCCCTCTCACAACAAAGTTTGTCCTCAAGGTGAGGGACATCATTTAGGGGTTGGTTATAATTGATATAGGGTTGGGGATTGGGAGGGAAATTTTATAGGCTTGGGGATCTCTTTGAAAATAGGGGGGAGTTTAATTGGATGGGATAATAGATTAGTGTGAGGTTACTCATACTAATAATAAAAATAGCAAGTAATAGAGTGAATACTTGTAACTTATTTTTATAGGCAATTACATTGGTATAGATTCTTGTATATTGATACAAAGTTAATTACATTGAATATTGCATGCATGCATGTTTCTACCTCTGATTAAAACATTTATATATATTGACATATATATTTATTTATTATATTGCAATGTACATTTCTACCTCTGATCAAGATACTTATACATTGTTTACATTTTGAGGTCATTGTCCTCATTTGTTGCACAATTGCAACTCTGCAAAAGACAAAGGTCTGATCTCCAAAATATATAATGCTAATTAACCCAATTAAAAAATGGGGCACTGAATTGAACAGAGAATTCACAACAGAAGAAGTTCAAATGGCCAAAAGACACTTAAGGTCATGCTCAACCCCCTTAGCAATCAGGGAAATGCAAATCGAAACAACTTTGAGATACCATCTTACACCTGTCAGAATGGCTAAAATCAAAAACACCAATTATAGCCATTGCTGGAGAGGATGTGGAGTAAGGGGTACCCTCATCCATTGCTGGTGGGAATGCAAATTTGTGCCACCACTTTGGAAAGCAGTGTGGGGGTGATGAAGGAAGGTCATTTGTTAATAAACTGCCTTGGCCCATTTGATAGGTTAGAACATAGGTGGGTGGAGTAAACAGAACAGAATGCTGAGAGGAAGAGGAAGTGAGCTCAGACTCGATAGCACTCCTCTCTGGGGCAGACGTGATGACGCTCTGACCAAGGATGGACGTAGGCTAGAATCTTCCTGGTAAGCGCACCTCGGTGCTACACACATTAATAGAAATGGGCCAGGCAGTGTTTAAATGAATACAGTTTGTGTGTTGTTATTTTGGGGTATAAGCTAGCCAGGCGGCCAGGAGCCGGGCTGTGGGAAGAGGCCTGCTGCTTCTACAACATGGCGGTTTCTCAGGAAATTTAGGATCAACCTACCCCAGGACCCAGCAATACCACTCTTGGGAATATACGCAAGAGATGCCTTATCTTACTACAAAACTATTTGTTCAACTATGTTCATAGCAGCATTATTTGTAATAGCCAGAACCTGGAAACAACCTAGATGCCCCTCAATGGAAGAATGGATGAAGAAAGTGTGGAATATATACATATTAGAGTACTACTCAGCAGTAAAAAACAATGACTTCTTGAATATTGCATGCAAATGGATGGAAATAGAAAACACTATCCTGAGTGAGGTAACCCAGACTAAAAAGATGAACACGGGATGTACTCACTCATAATTGGTTTTTAGCCATAAATAAAGGACATTGAGCCTATTATTTGAGATCCTAGAGAAGCTAAATAAGAAGGTAAACCCAAAGAAAAACATATATTAATCCTCCTGGATATTGGAAGTAGACAAGATTGCTGGGCAAAAATTGGGAACTGGGGGGTGGGGTGGGATGGGGGAAAGGGAAGATGGGGAGAGAAAAGTGAGAAGGGGATGATGGGGAGAGTTTGGGGGAATGGGATGGTTGGGGTAAAGGAAGGATGGATATGGGAGCAAGGAAGTATATATCTTAATTTTGGGAGCCATTTTAGGGTTGGCAAGAGCCTTAACTCTAGAGGGGTTCCCAGGGATCCAGAGAGATGTCCCCAACTTGGTCCTTGGGCAGCTGAGGAGAGAGAGCCTGAAATGGCCCAATCCTATAGCCATACTGATGAATAACTTGCATATCACCATAGAACCTTCATCTGGTGATGGATGGAGATAGAGACAGAAACCCACATTGGAGCACTGGACTGAGCTCCCAAGATCCAAATTAGGAGCAGAAGGAAGGAAAACATGAGCAAGGAAGTCAAGACCGCGAGGGGGGCACCCACCCACAGAGACAGTGGGCCTGATCTAATGGGAGCTCACCAAGGCCAGATGGACTGGGACTAAAAAAGCATGGGATAAATGTGGACTCTCTGAACATGGTGGACAATGAGGGCTGCTGAGAAGCCAAGGACAATGACACTGGGTTGTTTTTTTTTTTTAGAGTTTTCATTCTCTATGTTTTTTTATTATGAAAATGGGGCTTTACAAATTATCATAGTTATTACATGGCAGAGACAGTTCAAACATTGAGTTTGTGTCTGCAGTGGATAACTGATAAGTGCTAAAACTGGCATAGCTTGCTCCTGGTAAACTGGGTTTTGATTCTACTTTGTGGGAGCCTAGCCAGTTTGGATGTTCACCTTCCTAGACCTGGATGGAGCGGGGAGGACCTTGGACTGCCCACAGGGCAGGGAACCCTGACTGCTCTTCGGACTGGAGAGGGAGGGGGAGGGGAGTGGAACGTGGGGAAAAATATTCTAATAAAAAGTCTTCGTCTTTAAGTTATATAGGTATTAAGGATTATAGATCAATAGTCATATATATTTGTCATACTTATAATTAGACTAATCAGGTTCTTTAGATACATAGAGATTATATTCTACAAAGATATGTAATATTCAACCACTTTAAAAAGCTGTAGAATTAAGTTATGTGTTTCCCTGCTCCTCTATCCAACCTTGTTTAATCCCCAATCATCCCATTTCCCCAAGTTTCCCCCATCCTCCCCTTCTCACTTTTCTCTCCCCTTCTCCCCTTACTCCCATCCCACCGCACCCCCAAGATCCCAATTTTTTGCCCAGCAATCTTGTCTATTTCCCTTAGCAGGGATAATAACTAAATGTTTTTCTTTGGGTTCACCTTCTTATTTACCTTCTTTAGGATCACAAATTATAGACTCAATGACCTTTATTTATGGCTAGAAACCAATTATGAGTGAGTATATCCCATGATCCTCTTTTTGCATTTGGGATACCTCACTCAGGATAGTGTTTTCTATTTCCATCCATTTGCATGCAAAATTCGAGAAGTCATTGTTTTTTTATGGCAGAGTAGTACTCTAATGTGTATATATTCCACACTTTCTTCATCCATTCTTCCATTGAAGGACATCTAGGTCGTTTCCAGGTTCTGGCTATTATAAATAATGCTGCTATGAACATAGTTGAACAAATGCTTTTGTCATATGATAGGGCATCTCTTGGGCATATTCTCAAGAGTGGTATTGCTGGGTTCAGGGGTAGGTTGATCCCAAATTTCCTGAGAAACCGCCACACTGCTTTCCAAAGTGGTTGCATAAGTTTGCATTCCCACCAGCAATGGATAAGGGTACCCCTTTCTCCACAACCCCTCCAGCAAAGGGATCCACCTTAGGGTTGGTAAGAGACTTGAACCTAGAGTGTCTCCCAGGTGCCCAGGGCAATGTCCCCAGTTAGTTCCTTGGGCAGCTGAGGATAGGGAACCTTAAATGACCCTATCCTATAGTCATACTGATGAATATCTTGCATATCACCCTTGAACCTTCATCTAGTGATGGATGGAGATAGAGACAGAGACCCACACTGGAGCATCGGACTAAGCTCCCAAAGTCCCAATGAGGAGCAGAAGGAGGGAGAACATGAGCATGGAAGTCAGGACCACGAGAGGTGCACCCATCCACTGAGACAATGGGGCTGATCTATTGGGAGCTCACCAAGGCCAGCTGGACTGTGACTGAAAACGCATGGGATAAAACCGGACTCTCTGAACATGGCGGACAATCAGGGCTGATGAGAAGCCAAGGACAATGGCATGGGGTTTTGTTCCTACTTCATGATCTGGCTTTGTGGGAGCCTAGGCAGTTTGGATGTTCACCTTCCTAGACCTGAATGGAGGGGGAAGGACCTTGGACTTTCCACAGGGCAGGGAACCCTGACTGCTCTTCGGACTGGAGAGGGAGGGGGAGAGGATTGGGGGTTGGGGGAGAGGGACGGGAGGAGAGTGAGGGAAATGGGAGGCTGGGAGGAGGCAGAATTTTTTTCTTTTCAATAAAAAAACTGTAGAATAAGCATTTAAATAACTTAGGGTACTGTTGAAGTGAGACAAAATTGCTCCTGGTAGCACCAATCTATTCCAGAGAGAATATTGAGCACTGCAGACACTCCACTTGGAGCTTATTTTCTTCTAGGCAAAACTGGTCTTTGGGCAAAGAAATGTCCATGCTTCAACCAGTGACAAGATACATGATATCCGGAAATTGATAAGCAGGACTGTCAAATCTTACTAAGATAGAATAAGACAGTTTGAAATATTTCTTGCCTCTGAAAATTGTCTGTCAGTTATTCTAGTGTTGTGGGAGCTCCTTCCACTCCTTCAGCCTAGCCTTTAAGATAGCAGTCCCCTTGGGCATGATCTCTTTTGCTTTAAAAAGCAGCAGTAGCCATGAGCTCACTCTCTTGCTCTGGATTCTGCTTCCAGCTACTAGACTCCTTTCCTGGTCACACAGAGGGCTGTTATCTAGGACAGTGATCTGTAAGTTTTCCTTTTAAATAAATAACCCTTTTATTAACCATCATTCCAAACTGGTGTGGGATTGTTTTGTGATTTATGCCTTTATTCTAGGCCTTAGCCAAAGTTGGTAGCATCAACGTTGCAAATGAGACTTTCAGTGATTACCCAGGTAGCCTCTGTCATTTGTTGCACATTTTGGAAGTGGCTTGATTGCACTTCCTGCTTACTCAAGTAATATTATCTCCCTTTTTGGATCTTCGATGGAGTTGAAGACTAGATAGTTGTAGTTACTTTCCTCTCATGACTTGGCCAAGTTATTTATTATACATGACTTAAACTAGTTAGATAGAATAATTATTGAATATATTTGTTCTTATTGCATATAATTTTGTATTAGGCTTAGAACTCTCTTATTTAAACAAAAAGGGGAGGTGCTATAAGAAGTCTTATAGTTAGTGGTTTCCCATCCTCTGGGGCATGGCCTCTTATACTATATATGCTGATGTAGAGCATGCCTGTTTTCCAGCCTCTTTGTTCCAGTTCTGGGATTCATTTTCTGTTCTCTGCTAAAAAAGAAGATTTTTTTTTGTGAGAGTCTACCCCTAAATAAATAACCATCTATTTCTGAGCTAGTGTGGGATTTCTTTTAAGGATCCATCCACAACTTTGTGTTCCCCAAACATGAGAACAAATGGACAAGAGGGGCTCTAAGGATGTTTGTCAGCATTCAGGGGGAACAGAAAGCTACACTGTCCTGGTAGCTGATGCCAGAGCATGAAAGATGATGTGGCTTTCACTGAGTCATAGGATATGAGAGAAGAGAGTAAATTGTCACCAATAGCCAACCAGGAGGACACTGTTGACTTAGCAGTGAGAGAAGGGGTAAAAGACCCAACACTGCTGAGTGAGGGGAATGGCTGAATTAAGGTGAGACTGCAAATGGGTAGCCCTGCAGTGCCACCTGCTGTTGTGTACCCAGATAGCACACAAAGAGCCCCACAGTACCAAGCTATCCTACTGGGTCTTAGTTCTCATTGTATACTAGTTGGCATAGACTGAATGTACCAGGTATAATCACGCTACTGCTCTGTGGTGTTTCCAAATGAGTTAAAATGTCCTTAAGAGAAAAACATTGTAATAAACATAACATTATTATGTGTGTGTGTGTGGGGGGGGCAGATACACATATGCCATGGTGCGTGAATCATTGTAGGTTCTGGAAGAAAACTCATATCATCAGGGTTTTTTTAGATTTACGTATTTTTATTTTATATGTGTTAGAATTTTACCTACATGTCTGTGCACCATATGCATGCACTGACCACAGAGGCCAGAAAAGGGTGAGAGATCCTCTGGAACTTCAGTTACAGATGTAAGACAATCCTAAAGCCATTTTTGACAATTATAAATCCTTTCAGCCTCTGTGCCATAGTGCTTCCCCTCCTTTCCTGGGAACCAAGGACCTAACAGCTACAATCGCACATACTCAGTTCCTAAACAATTACCCATATACGTATGCTTTGGTTCAGTCCCCTGGGAAACTGGGTCAAAATGACCTCTTACCTCATCTGATCTGGCAACAGCTCTCCAGTCAATTATTGGTAATAGCCCTTTCAAATAAGCCAATCAGAATAGTCAAAGAACAACCACCCTTGCTTCTGTGGCCCCTTTAAAAGTAGACTGTACCCGCTATTCGAGGTCCCTCGGCTTCCTGAATGCTGGGGGACCCTGTCATGACAGAATTAATAAAATCCTCATGCTTTTGCATGGGCTGTGGTGTATGAGATGGTCTCTGGGAGTGACTCCTTCTCGGTGTTTGGACACTAGAGTCCAACACAGACAGCTGTGAGCCACATTGCAGGATCTCAGCCTTGATCTGGAATTTTCAGGCAGAGCAGCTAGTGCTGTTACCCACTGAGCCATCACTCGAGGCCTGTGGAAAACATTTTTACCCACTGAGCCATGTCGATGGTCCCAAAGTCCAGTCCCTTCACCAATGAATCTACACTTAAAGTGTCAGAGGGAAGAGGGACATGGATACTTTGGGGTGGTGCTGGGCAAGACCCAGAGAGCATGTGTATCCCAGCATGTACCAGCCCTTGAGCACAGACTCTTTATCACATGGAGATGCCGTCTGTGACACAGGCCCTTTGGATGCTGCCTGAGGTCTGAGGCAGATGGAGGAGTAAAATCCTGAGGGAGAAAAACTTATTGACTGAGTTTACACAGAGGTAACAAAGCTTAGTTTAAATTGCTGTTGTTGAATATTCTGTTAGAAGGAGGTCAAGGAGACTTTGAAACAGAGATTAAATTTGAGTATTAAACATAAACATGTGGCTTCTGTTTTATTTTATTTCTGTGAAAAAGAATAGCCCAACAAAAGTAACTGTAAGGGAAAAAAAAAACAATACATCCTTGTAGAGAAGCCAAGGCAGGAACTTTGAGGTGGCTGCTCATATCCATGGTTGAGAGCAGAGAATGGACATATTCACACTTAAAGTCAGCTTGTTTTCTTCACTCATATGTAGTCCAGGATTCCCTGCTTAGGGGATGGCTCCAGACACACAGGATGATACTCTAACATCAAATAGCCACTCTGACAGCAGTCGCCACACACAGGCCTGTAGTAAATAGGGGCGGCTGGACTGCGTCCCCAGCACCCCGGCTGCCTGCTCGGCTAGCTTATGCCCTCAAATAATTACACGGACACTGTATTCTTTTAAACACTGCTTGGCTCTTTAGCTCTAGCACTTACAGGCTAATTCTCACATCCCGATCAACCCATCTCTAATAATCTGTGAGAACCGGTCTTACCGGGAAGATTCTAGCCTAGTCCATCCTGGTTTGGAGCTTCATGGCGTGTGTCTGCCCAGGAGCAGGGCATGGCGTCTCTCGCAGGCATCTGCTCTCGAGAGGAGAGCTGTGGAGTCTGATCTCACTTCCTCTTCCTCCCAGCGTTCTGTTCTGTTTACTCCTCCCACCTATCTTCTAACCAATAAAATGGGCCAAGGCAGTTCCTTTATGAGCCAATGACCTTCCTCCATCATTTCCCCTTTTTTGGTTTAAACAAAAAAAAAAAAGGATTTAACTTTAACATAGCAAAATTACATATAACAAAACAGTTATCAAGTAAAAGTTACAATAATCTTTATCATAACTAAGGAAAACTATAACTATAACTAACTATTCTTAACTCCATCAAAGACTCCAGAAAGATACAATACTACCTAAGCAAACAAGAAAAAAGCAACTTTTAAAACTCTAGAAATGACAGAGTCATCTCGCTGCCTGGACAGTCACCCAAAGTTCCTCTGTACCGTTGGGGCATCCATTTTCAGCCTTCAGCCCCATGGTATCCAGCAGACATTTCCATAAAGCAGGAAAATTCAAAGTCAGTTCAGTCACTATCTGTTGTGTCCTGCAGAATGTCTCACAGACTCTTTCATGAATCAGGAATCCCGAAAGATCATCTCACCTTAGGTAAGTTCAGTAGTCCTCTCTCTGCGGGTTCTCTGTGTCCAGTTTATGCAATAGTCAAGGCAAGAGCAGTTTCTTGCCCAAATGGCTATCAAACTCCATCAGGTGCCTCTTCGATGCCCATCTTCCTCTTGACGTAGATTGGTGCTGCCAGGAGCAGAGTGTCTCATTGTCATGAAAAGTCCTCAGTTATTAAAACATTAAATGTCCTATTCTGTAATCTTTGAAAGACATGAAGAATGTCTATCTAAAATATATCTCTATATATCTAGAAAATCTAACTAACATGACTACAAGCTTTACTATTATCAGTGATTATCCATTAACAACCTATATTTCTTAACTATACAGTACATATTTAAATGAACTACACAATCACAATACCTTAATCAAAATCAGAAACACTTATACATATAACAAAATTGACCTTAAATCTCTATCAATAAAGCAAAATCTATACTAATGCAAATTATTCATACCTATATCATATCCCCCTTTAAATGTAAAAGAACATTTATAAACCATATTTGGGAACATGGGCGCAGTTTTTTCTCTCCAAACTGCTTCCTGCTGAATGGGGGCGTCGTTAATTAGGTCTTTCATGGTATAACCTGTGTGCTAGTTTCATCTCAGTTGGCAGTTCAGCAAAGCAATTTTCTGAAGATGTTCACTGCAACCCTTCAGGAGGGCGTGGTCCATCATACCAAATCGGAATAGAAGAAATGAACAGCGTCTCATCCTCTGTGAAAACAAAATAAGAACCTCCTTTCCAAAGCATCATGTCCTTAGATCCGAATTTCAAAGTCAAGGCATCAAAATATCTATGTTGGATTAGTTCAGCAGCATTTATAAATAAATATCTTTTAGCAGCTGTTTCTCCTTCCTCAGCATTCAAACAATTCAAAGAGAGCATAATAGCATACAGTATCAAAATTCTCTGTTTATTTTCCATCTTTGTACACCTTTGTTTTAACCTCTATTTCGTTTATTTTTACTTTTAACTTTTTGCTTTTTGAGACAGGTTCTCTGTATCTTTGACCTGAAGTAACTCTGTAGACCAGGCTGTCTTTGAACTCTTAGAGATCCACCTGTCTCTGCCTCCCAGGCATTGGGATTAAAGGCGTGTGCTACCACACCTTGAAGTCACAGAGGTCTATCTCCCTCTGCCTACCAAGTGTTGGGATTAAAGGTGTTACCACACACAACAACTCTCTTCCTTTTTTTTATACTTTAAGAACTTTAAATTTTGGTCTGCATATATTTTTAACACACTTCAAACCATTTAGAAATTTTCTTTGTCTTTGAATCTCTCTTTACTGTTTATCTCTCTTTTTCTGACCACATGAGCCTTAAATTACTGAGCAATATGGGTAGGATTAAAGGCGTGGCTTTGCCAGCTAGATGCAGTCCATTCCTTAGCTTTCCAGCCTCATGGCTGAGGTACCGGCTGTAGGCATGTTTACTGCCACAACTCTATGGCATTTCAAGGTCCCTGCCGGCAAGCGAGATTCAGCAGCCTGTGCTTGCAAACCGCACGAACCGCCTGCGTAAAAGAGTCAGAGTTTGCCCTGGCAGGACAGCCCAGAAAGCCAGCATTTTTAAACGGTGCAGCTTTTTTCCTGCTATGGCTGAAAACTGAAAAGCATGCGTTCAGCTTTTCGTCAACACCGTTTAAGTGTTTCGTGGCAGGACCTCTTAATGAGCTGCAGGCTTTGCAGCTAAAGCTGAGTCAGGAAGCCTCTCTTATGAGGTGCTTGCTTGCCTCTGGCAAGCAGAGTAGACCCGAGAAATTGCTGCTACCAAGAAACCAGGCACAATGCTTTCATTTTGTTCTAGAATTACTTCCCAAGCTGTCTCAGGCTTTATGTGGAAGCAGTTGTCCACGTGGGCGCCATTCTGTAGTAAATAGGGGTGGCTGGACTGCGTCCCCAGCACCCCAGCTGCCTGCTCGGCTAGCTTATGCCCTCAAATAATTACATGGACACTGTATTCTTTTAAACACTGCTTGGCCCTTTAGCTCTAGCACTTACAGGCTAATTCTCACATCCCGATCAACCCATCTCTAATAATCTGTGAGAACCGGTCTTACCGGGAAGATTCTAGCCTAGTCCATCCTGGGTCGGAGCTTCATGGCGTGTGTCTGCCCAGGAGCAGGGCATGGCGTCTCTCGCAGGCGTCTGCTCCCGAGAGGAGAGCTATCGAGTCTGATCTCACTTCCTCTTCCTCCCAGCGTTCTGTTCTGTTTTCTCCTCCCACCTATCTTCTAACCAATAAAATGGGCCAAGGCAGTTCCTTTATTAGCCAATGACCTTCCTCCATCACAGGCCCACTGGCAAGCCTGATCTAGACAATGGTTCACTGAGATTCTTCATAGGTGATCTAGACTGTGCAAGCTGACAGTTCAATTTAACCATCAGCCAAGCACCGAGGGCCACATCTTTAATCTCAATACCCAGAGGCAGTGGCAGTCAGATATCTCTGACTTCAAGGCCAACCCGGTCTACTCGATGATTTCTAGGACCGTCAGGGTTGTGAAGAGAAAAACCCTGTCTGAAAAAGCAAAACAACCCTCCAAATCCAACCCTACCAATCAACCAACCAAAGTCTATAACCCCCCCGCCCCAATAAAAAACATACCACCTCTCTCAGGTGGAAAAAAGAAACTAAAAGCAACCAAAACCAGTGAACAAACAAGATCTATACATTTTGGATGCTGTACCTGTTGTCCATCTGAATTTTGTAAACTGAGGCACTGGCTCTTCCAGGCTTGTAGTTATATCCCTGGTACCATTGATGGAGGACAGTCATCGGTTAAATAAAGAAACTGCCTTGGCCCATTTGATAGGCCAGCCCTTAGGTGGGTGGAGTAAACAGAACAGAATGCTGGGAGGAAGAGGAAGTGAGGTAAGATGCCTCAGACAGACACCCTTCCCTCTCCTCTCTGGGGCAGATGCAATGAAGCTCCGACCCAAGATGGATGTAGGCTAGAATCTCCTTGATAAGTCACCACCTCGTGGTGCTACACACATTAATAGAAATGGGCCAAGCAGTATTTATATGAATACAGTTTGTGTGTTGTTATTTTGGGGCATAAGCTAGCCAGGTGTCCGGGAGCTGGGTTGCAGGAACGCAGCCCGCAGCTCCTTCAACAGTACCATGATAGGTAATTTTTACCCATTAGGTTCTTGATCACTGAGTCATCTCTCCAGTCCCCTGGGTTTCTAATGTTCATTGCATTTTCTTTCTGGATACTGACTGAAAAACAGAAAATGGTCAGCACACTTGGACCCAGCTCTGTTTCACTAGCTATGTGTGAGGGTTATTCTTCATTGTCAGTGTGGCTGGTTTTAGTGTGGCATTCAAGAGGAAGATGGGCATTGAAGAGGCTCCTTATCGAGTTTGATAGCCATTTGGGCAAGAAACTGCTCTTGCCTGGACTGTTGCATAAACTGGACATGAAGAACCCATAGAGAGAGGACTGCTGAACTTGCCTAAAGGTGAGATGGTCTTTCAGGGTTCCTGATTTATGAAAGAGTCTACAAGACACTCTGCATGACACAGAAAAAAGTGACAGAACTGTCTTTGAATTTTTCTGTTTCATGGAATTGTCTGCTGGATACCATGGGCCTGTAGGCTGAAGATGGATGCCCAACGGTACAAAAAAAACTTTGGGTAACTGTCCAGACAGTGAGATGTCTCTGTCATTTCTAGAGTTTTGAAAGTTGCTTATTTCTTGTTCACTTAGGTAATATATCCTTCTGGAGTCTTTGATGGAGTTGAAGAATGGATAGTTATTGTTTTCCTCAGTTATGATAAAAGATAAAATAGATATAAATATTGTAACTGTAATTCTTGCTTGATAACTGTTTTGTTATATGTAATTTTGCTATCTGAAAGTTAAGCCTTTCTTTTTGTTTAAACAGAAAAAGGGGAAATGATGTAGAAGGCTCTTCTATCTATCTGTTGCTTTCATTGGTTAATTAATAAAGAAAACTGCTTGGCCTGATAGGTCAGAACATAGGTAGGCAGGGAAGACTGAACAGAATGCTGGGAGAAAGAAAGCAGAGTCAGGCTGATGCCATGAAGCTCTGGCCCATGATGGATGTAGGTTAGAATCTTCCCAGTAAACCACCACCTTGTGGTGCTACACACATTAATAGAAATGAGTTAAATCAAGATATGAGAGTTAGCCAAGAAGAGGGTAGATATAATGGGCCAGGCAGTGTTTAAATGAATACAGTTTGTGTGTTGTTATTTCGGGTGTAAAGCTAGCCAAGCAGGATCTGGCAGGACAAAAAGCAGGCCTGCTTGCCTCATCAATACACTGCCTCATACTGCAGAAACACTGGTAAGACCCTACACACTGTATCATTCTAAGAAAAGGCAAGTAAGACACTACACACTGCATCATTCAGAGACAAGGCAGGTGGGACTCTACACAATGTTTCATCCTGACACAAGGTGAACCAGTACACACTGCATCATTTTGATGCAATAATGCAGGTGAGACCCTACACTCAACCTCACCCTAAGACAAGGCGGGTGAGACTCTACACACTGCATCATCCTGAGGCAAGTCAGGTTTAAACCATACACAGTTTATCATTCTGAAACAAGAAAGGTGAAACCCTACACTACCACATCATTCTCCAACAAGGCAGGTGTGACCCTACACACGGCCTCATCCAGAGACAATGCATGCCAGACCCTAAACAGTGCCTCATCCTTATACAAGCGAGACCCTACATACTTCATTATCTTGAGACAACAAGGAAAATGAGACCATGCACACTGCATGATTCTGAAACAAAGTGAATGAGACACTATACACTGCATCATTCTGAGACAAGGCAGTTGAGACCATACACGCTTTTCCATTCGGAAACAAAGCAGGAGAGACTATATACACAGCAGCATTCTGAGAAAAGACAGGTGAAACGCTATACGCTTCCTCATCCTGAGACATGGCAGGAGACACCCTAATACTGCATCATCTTGTAACAACATGGCACATGTGCCCCTACCCACTGTCTCACCTGAGAAAAGTCAGGTGAGACCCTACACACTGCCTTATCCTGCAGAAACAAGGTAAGACTCTACAAAATGCACCATTCTGAGACAGAGCAGGTGAGACCATACACAGTGCATCATTATGAGATTAGGCAGGTGAGACCCAACACGCTACATCATTCAGAGTCAAGGTAGGTGAGATCCTAAACTACTGCATCATTCTGAGACAAGTCAGGTGAGACCCTGCACAGCATCATTCTGAAACAAAGCAGGTGTGACCATATATATAGCATCATTCCTAGAGAATGTTAGTGAGACCCTATATATTGCATAATTTGAGACAAGAGAGTGAGACCCTACACACTGCCTCATCCTGAGACAAGGCAGGTGAGACCCTACATACTGCCTCAGACTATGATAAGGCAGATGAGACCCTAAACATTGCTTCATCCTGATATAAGATAGGTGAAACCATACACTATTGCATCATTCTGAAACAAGGCAGATGAGACGCTACACTCTGCATCATTCTGCAACAAGGCAGGTGAGATGCTACACACTGCCTCATCCTGCAGAAACACTGGTAAGACCCTACACACGGCATCATTCTAAGAAAAGGCAAATAAGACACTACACACTGCATCATTCAGAGACAAGTAAGACACTACACACTGCTTCATTGTTGTCAAAGGTTTCTGTCCTGCCCTGTTCCCTCAGTCATTTAGTCCCCCCCCCAAATCACACAGAGGCCTACATTAGTTATAAGGTGATTGGTCCATTAGCTCAGTCTTCTTATTAACTCTTATAACTTATATTAGCCCATTATTCTTGTCTATGTTAGCCACATGGCTTGGTGGTTTTATTGGCAAGGCAGTCACATCTTGCTTGCTCTGAGGCTGGGTCACGACTGCAGACTAGGACTTACTACTTTTCAGAATTCTGTTCTCATCGCCCTGCCTCTACTTTCTGCATGGGTTTCCCACCTATACTTCCTGTCTGGCTACTGACAAATCAGCATTTTATTAAAATACAATTGACAGGGTACAAATCATTGTCCCATAGCACTCCCCCCTCTTAAAAAAAGCACAATAACTCTGGATCTCATATCCTTTGTTTAGCCTTTCTCCTGACCATTAGCCATAACATCTTGTAACCAACACTCTAAACAAAGGAAAGTATCCATAGTCCATTCTCTGGGAATATGGGTGTAGTTTTCCTGGCTACTTCCTGCTGGTTGTGGGTGCTGATAATCTTATGGGGACCTAAAGAAAATTTAGAATTATGATCAAGTCCTGACTGGAGTATCCTGTAAGGCTTGATTATCCCAGGCAGCAGTCTTGAATCTGTCCTGGATGTAGAATTCAGACATCCGGGTCACCTGTTCCTACCGGAGGTTTCTCAGGTGGTCTTCCTTGATTAAATCTGATTTTTCTTAACTCAAAATGAATTCACAGCCTCTCATTTCCTGTGGCAACAAAAACAAAGCCTCTTATCCAAAGTAACATACCTTTTGACTTCAATTTTGAAGTCAAGGTCTTTTCAAAATACCTATCTTAGATTAATTCAGCAACATTTATAAACAAATATCTTTTAGCAGTTGTTGCTCCTCCCTCAGCATTCAAACAATTCAAAGAGAGCATAATAACATACAGTATCCAGACTCTCTGTGTATTTTTCATCTTTATGTAACTCTATTTTAACCTCCATTTCATTTTTAATTTTTGGCTTTTTGAGATAGGGTTTCTCTGTATAACTTTTGCTGTCCTGGCATTTGTTTTGTAAGCCAGGTTGTCCTTGAACTCACAGATATCTGCTTGCCTCTGCCTCCCAAGTGCTAGGATTAAAGGAATGTGCTACCACACCCAACTACTTTCTTTTTAAAAGGACTTTATCCTTTTTTTTCTTTTTTCTCCCAAGCCTACATATATTTTTAAACCCACTGGAAATCATTTAGAGGGCATAACTTAGGTAGGTGGAAAAGACAGAATTCTGGGAGGAAGAAAGCAGAATCAGGGAGAGATGCCATGGATCCACTGGAGACAGTTGCTGGGAATTTTACCTGGTAAACCATTGCTACATGGTGATATATATTTATATATATTGGTTAAATTAATATAAGATTAGTCAATACGAAACTAGAGCTAATGGGCCAAGCGGCAATTTTATTACTACAATTTCTGTGTGGTTATTTGAAGGCTAAGCTAGCTGGGTGGCCAGGACAAACAAGTAGCCCCATCTTGCAACAATTGGTGCCCAACGTAAGGCTCAAACCCATAAACCTGAGATTAAGAGTGTCATACTCTACTGACTGAGCTAGCTGGGTGTCCAGGAAGAACAAGCAGCCTTTTCTGCAACACTTTATTCTGAGAGAAGACAGGTGAGACACTGTGTACTGCATCATTCTGAAAAACGCAGGTGAGACCCTACAGACTGTATAATTCTGAAACTAGGCAAGTAAGACCATACACACTGCATCATTCTGAGACAAAGCAGTTGAGATGTTACACACTGCTTCATTTTTAATGAAGACAGGTGAGGCACTACATACTGCATTATTCTGAAACCCTGCACACTGCATCATTCAGACACCAGGCATGTGAGACTCCACACATTGCCCCATTTGTGACAAGGCAGGTGACACCATACACACTGTATCATCTTGAAACAAGGCAGGTAACACCGTAAATACTGCAATATTCTGAGACAAGCTAGGTGAAACCCTACACTATTGCATCATTCTAATAAAGACATGTGAGAATCTACACAATGAATCACTCTGCAACAAGGCAGGTGTAACTCTACACATGGCCTCATCCTGATACAAGGTATGTGAGACCATACACTGTGCTTCATCCTTATAAAAGGCAAGTGAGACCATATCCACTTCATCATCATGAGATAACAAGGCAGGTGAAACCCAGAACACTGCATCATTCTCACATCAGACTGGTGAAACCCTAAATACGGCATCATTCTGAGACAAAGCACATGAGACTCTACACCCTGCATCATTCTGCAATGTGGCAGGTGTGACCCTTCACACTGCATCTCTCTGAATCAAGTCTGGTTAGACACTACAAACTTCATCCTGAGACAAGGCAGGTGAAACAATACACACTGCATCATTCTGAAACAAGGCAGATGAGACAATACAAATTTCATAATTTTGAGAAAAAAAACAGGTGAGACCCTACGCACTGTGTCAGCCTGAAATAAGTCAGATGAGTTTATACACGAATATATCATTCAGAGACAAGGCAGGTTAGACCATACACATGGCATCATTCTGGGACAACACAGTTGAGAACTCACAGGCTGCATCATTCACAGACAAGGCAGGTGAGCCCGTACACACTGCATCATCTTGAGACAACAAGGTAGGTGAGACCTTGCACACTGTATCATTCTGAAACAAGTCTTATGAGACCCCTCACACTTCATCATTATGAGAAAAGGCAGGTTACAACCTACACATTGCATTATTCTGAGACAATGCAGATGAGACCGTACACACCACATCATCCTGTGAATAAAAGGCAGGTTAGACCCTACACACGCATTATGCTGAGACAATTTATGTGAGACCTTACTTAGTGCCTCATCCTTATACAAGCCAAGTGAGACCGTAAAAACTGCCTCACCCGAAGACAAGGCAGGTGAGACACTGTACGCTGTGTCATCTTTAAACAACAAGGCCATTGAGATCCTGCACACTGCATCATCCTGAGAAAAGGCAGGTGAGATAATACACACTGCATCATTCAGAAACAAGTCAGGTGAGACACTACAGAATACATCATTTTCAGACAAAAGACAGGTAAGACCCTGTGGAGGCCCAAAGAGGCCAAAGGTCAGAGAGTTTGGGGACTTGCTTTTAGTTTGAGATTATTGTGCTTCTAACTCAGACAAAGGTCCTATCTAGTTGTAAATCAGTGTAAATCAGAGTTCTGCTCTCTCAAGGTGTGGTTAGTTGTCAGACCTTGTGTTCCTGAAATAGGGAAGTAGTCTGTTACTACCTAAAACAAAAGTCTAAGGAACCAACTAGGTTCTTGTTCCCTTTATGAATATAACTTGGGAATCCACCCAGGGAGTGGTTTGCCTACAGAGTGTTAGGTATAGGGCAAGAGTCAAGGGCATGAGTGAGGAATGTACCCAGTGACTTTCAATTTGTATGTTAATGCAGTCTTTTTGTTCTACTCTATCTTCTGAAATCAGGGTTATATTAACCTGCTGGAAATTAAACATGGATGAATTTTAAGTATTTACTGAAATACCCTCCTGATACTATCCTATGTGTTTCTGTGTTTTATTATTTTTGTTCAGGTCTTTGTATTCTTTACTATATTTCTAGATTCCTATGCCTCCACTCTGGAAGAAAAGTAATCTTGTCGAGACTGGCCCCCAACAAGACCCCACATACCGCCTCATCCTGAGTCAAGGCACATGAACCCATACCCACTGCATCATTAAATGGAGACTAGGCAGTTGTGACCAAACACACAGCATCATTCTGAAACAAAACAGGTGAGACTGTACACATTGTATCATACTGAGACAAGGCAGGTGATACCCTTCTTACTGCCTCATGCAGAGACAAGGCAGGAGAGATGCTACACAGTGCATCATTCTGAGACATAGCAGGTGAGACCCTACACGCTGCATTATCCTGAGATAAGGTATGTTGTTGTCTGAGGTTTCTGTCCTGCCCAGTCCCTACAAATGTTAAGTCCCAAAGAAATCACAAAGATGTCTACATTAGTTATAAACTGATTGGCCCATTAGCTCAGACTTCTTATTAACTCTTAAAACTTATATTAACCCATTATTTTTTGTCTATGTTAGCCACATGGCTCAATACCTTTTTTAGCGAGGCAGTCACATTTTGCTTCTTCTGTGGCTGGGCCAGGATGGAAGACCAATCTTTCCTCTTCCCAGAATTCTCCTGTTCTAATTGACCCGCCTCTACTTTCTATCTGGTTGTCCCGCCTATACTTTCTGCCTGGCTACTGGCCAATCAACATTTATTTAAAATATAATTGACAGAATACAGAACATTGTCCCACACCAGTGAGTGAGACTCTATACTAGTGCATCATTCTGAGAAAAGGCAGGTGAGACCTACACACTGCCTCATTCTGAGACAGGGATGGTGAGACCCTATCCATTGCATCATTTTGAGGCAAGTTAGGTGAGACCCTACATACTTCATCATTCTAAGACATGGCAGGTGAGACCCTACACACTGCATCATTCTAAGACACAGCAGGTGAGACTCTACACACTGCATCTTTCTGAGATAAGGCAGGTGAGACCCTATATACCACAATATTCTAAGCAAGAGCTGGTTTTATCCTCCAGAACTGTCTTTACAAACTCTCTAGTTTTAAGTAAGTTACTGGGAATCACTTACCTAGGCTTCTACAATCGGGAGAAACAAAAACAAATCATTTAGAAATGTCTTAATTTCAGTTTAACAACAAATATATTCAGTAGAAATACATTCTGTACATTGTTTGGGACCTATTTACCTTAAATCTATTTGCTGTTTCTCTGGAGATCTGAGACACTCTTAGGTAGTCATTGGTGGTCTGTAATTATCTGTCCTACTTTTTATCTGGTAATTCTTCAATACCCACATGGTAATTAGTGAGGTGAACCTGAGAGTCAAGTCATTTCCAACATCTGAAATCAGGTGTGTGTTCACTGATTCAGTAAAATGGTCGCTTTTCCCTCCAGGGAGCATTTGTTCTTGACAGGGTTTATCTAGAGAATTATTCATTGTTTCCCATTTTACATACAAAACTCTTCCAGTTAGCTTTATGAGGCTACCACAGACAAACATAAGCATGCATAGGTTGGAATGTAGCACTTTATTTCTGCCGCCAGATGGTACTGCATGCTGAGGAACTAAATTAAAATTATACTTAATGCTTTATATATGAATATATATACACTTAGCACTGTGTGTGTGTGTGTATGTGTGTGTGTGTGTGTGTGTGTGTGTGCATGCTCATGTAGTCCAGAGGACAACCTTGTATGGAATCCTTGGTGATCGTGTTATTCTTTGAGACAGACTCTTTCACTGACCCAGAGTCACACTGTTTATGCTAGACTGGGGAGCTAGTTAGTCCTATTTCTGCCTTTCTAGAGCATTTAATACTAGTATGTCATGGTATGTCAGCACACCTGACTTTTTTTTGTGTGTGTATGTGTTTGTTTTCTGGGGGTGGCAGGTCACCATCAGGGACTCATGCTTGGATGATAAATACTTTACCAACTGAGCCATCTCCCTAAAACTAAAATTTTAATTTACTAACTTTCCTGTATTATTTCCCTCCCTGCTAATGATACATACACATATTGTATTCTGTTTTACTCCATGAATGCATGAGTTAGATGTTCTTTGAATGTTCACCCTAAAATTACAGTCTGTAGATCCCTCTTTTATAGAAAAAACATGAATGACTATCCACCAGCTCTGTTTTATTTTTGAATATGAAGAAGTGTGTTCCTGCTTTCTTTCATGACCTAGTCTAAAGATTAGCTTGTCCACTCTTTGTACTCTTCAATAGCAGGTGCCTTTTTCATTGATTGTGTGTGGTGGATCCTCAGCCTCTGGTTAAATGCACCCTCAGTAGCAGCCCAGGGATCCAGGTACCAGCAGGTGATGTGGGGAAGGCTGACAGTCATTGTGATATGCTCTCAAAAGGAACCGTGAAACCCCAGTTTCCACCCCCTCTCTTCATACCCCAGTACCTGTAACATGCTACCTGACCTTGTAAGCATGATAAATTGAATTTGAATCCCATAAAATCTAAGGCTCTTCTCAGCTCCACAGGAAACCCATATCTGGTGTTTCATTGTAGTGACACAAGCTGGTTAGGATACTGGCATTCCTAGCATGAGTCATGGATATTTGCATGCTGAGTAGAAAATGAATGAATGAGTGATTGCCAGGTATAAATGTTACATGTTTGTCTGTGAAATGACATTTTGGGCATCAGTAACAGATAGTGATGGTGAAGTTCTTTGTGAGGAAAGATGACTTAGGCATAATAATCGCCTGAACTCTGGCTCTTTCTCTGTTGAGAAAACCTGCCACCTGCACACCCATCACTGTAGAACAACTATCAAAAATTCAGAGACAGATATTTGCAGTCAAGCCTGGAGATCAGAGAAGCAAAGCAGCCAAGCCACTGGAGAGCTCTTACCTCTAGAAATCTTCCTGTCTCACTCCACCTTATATTCCTCTCTAGTGCTTGTGCACCACCACTGCCCAGCCTCTATGGCTAGCTAGTGTTGCTGCTGGGATTAAAGGTTTTTGTGTATCATGAGGGCCTGCTCTTTGGAGTTTTCATCCTGCCCATTCCCGCAGCCAGTAAGCCCCAAGGAAAATCACACAGAGAGTCTGCAATAATGATAAACTGATTGGCCCAATAGCTCAGGCTTTGTATTATAACTTACATTAGCCTATTGTTCTAGTATATGTTAGCCTCATGGCTCAGTACCTTTTTCAGTAGGGTAGGTCACATCCTGCTTCTTTGGTGGTCTGGGCAGGAGTGGGAGGAATAAGGGTCCTCCTTCCCAGCATTCTCCTGTTCTCATTGCCCTGCCTCTACTTCCTGTCTGGTTGACCCACCTATACTTTCTGCCTGGCCAATCAGTGTTTATTTAAAATATGATTGACAGAATACAGACAATATTCCTGCACCATTTGTGCCACCACTGCCTGGCTTGTATGATTGACAAATGTGGCTAGCTTTGCACTATGATCTTCAGGCAAGATTTATTTGTTATATCATTAACAAATTATCACTGTATATCACCCCCAAAGACATTTTCTCCCATACCATCTTAAGTCAGTACATTGAGGCTACACACATCAGACGTCGATATCCAGACTGCAGAGGAAGCAGTTGCAGTGGGTATGCACTGGACTGCAAAATAGAATATTACTCAGATTTGTTATTTCCACAGAGTTGATGCGCAATGTCATTCTGTATATGTGTTGCTTTTATTGGTTGATGAATAAAGTTGTTTGGTCAATGACTTTGGAGTATTTCTAGCTAGTTCTTACATCTTAAATTAACCCATTTCTATTGTTTTATATTTTACCACGAGGCTCGTGGTTTGTTACCTCTTGCTTCTTGGGAAGGTAGATGGTGTCTTACTCCTTCAGCAGTTACATGACATCTCCTAAACTCGGCCTACTCTCTCTCTCTCTCTCTCTCTCTCTCTCTCTCTCTCTCTCTATATATATATATATATATATATATATATATATATATATATCTTCTAGCCTGGTTATTCTGCCAAGATAGCTTTATTCATCAAACAATAAAAGCAATAACACATATACAGAATGACATCACATCACAGAGTCACCCGTGGGCAGGCATTTAGTCAGTGGTGGCTATAGTTGGTAGTTATAATAATGTTCTTGCTAATTAGTACACTGTGTCCTCTTCAAACTTCTACCTTTAAAGTAAGTTATATCAGCAGTTTTCCTGAGCTGAATGGAGTTACCTTCCCTGATGAATGGATGCTTAAAAGAAATCCCACACTAGCTCAGAATTGGGAAATAGATAGTTATTTATTTAGGGGTAAACTCACAAATCAAAATTCTCTGCTTGAACACTGGACAGAGATTAAATCCAGCAATCCAACAGTCTGAATGAGTAGCCAGGGCAAAGGAATAAGGGGCAGGCACAGGCTCTGTGTCAGCATATATGGTTTAAGAGGCCATGCCGCAGTAGGTGGGTAACCACAAGCTGTAAGATTTCCTATAGCACCTCCCCCATTTGTTTAAATAAGAGAGATCTAAACCTAATACAAAATTATATACAATAAGAACAAATTTATTTAATAATTATCTTATTCTAACTAGTTTAAGTCTTGTAAGATAAATAACTTGGCCAAGTCATGAGAGAAAAGTAACTATAATTATCTAGTCTTCAACCCTATCGAAGAACCGAGAAGAGAAATAATATTACTTGAGTAAGCAGGAAGTGCAATCAGACAACTTCCAAAATATGTAACAAATGACAGAGACAACTGGTTACCTAGGCAATCACTCAAAGTCTCATTTGCAATGTTGAAGCCACCAACAATAAACAACTGTGCAATAAAGGAGGACAATGATCTCCAAAAGTAAACAATGTATAAGTATCTTGATCAGAGGTAGAAATGTACATTGCAATATAACAAATTTATATCAATATATAAAAATATTTTAAGCAGAGGTAGAAATAAGCATGCTTAGAATATATAATATAAGTTTGTAGCAATATACAAGAATCTATACCAATGTTATTGCCTATAAATAAAAACTCACAAGTATTCACTCTATTACACACTATTATTATTATTATTGTGAGTAAGCTCATACCAATCTATTATCCCATCCAATTTTCCTCCCTTTTTAAAAAACGATCCCTGAGCCTATAAAATTCTCCCCAATTCCCAATCATGGGAAGAGCATGAGACTCTTAATCTCAGGGTCATGGTTCGGGCCCCACCTTGTGTGCCAAGTAATGAATGGACACTTAACAGAAATCCCACACTAGCTTAGAATTGACAAATAGATATTTATTTAGGGGTAAACTCACAAATTAGAATTCTCTGCTTAAATGGTGGACAGAGATCAAATCCAACAATCCAACAATCCAAACTAGCAGCCAGGACAAAGAAAGAAATGGCAGATGCAGGCTCTGTGTCAACATATATGGTCTAAGAGATCATGCCCCAGTAAGTGGGTAACCACAAGCTGTAAGATTTCTTATAGCACTTCTTGACAGATTTACTCCCTCTTTAAGGAGTATTGCACTAATATAGAAGTTCATAAGCTCTTTGCTTTTTTATTTCACTCTGGACATATCAAGGTTGTCCAGGCTCCAGCACCATCCATGAGCACTTCTGAGAACTGTCACAGCAGCCAGTTCTGTCTTTCAAGTGAAGTTCTCCCAGCATATCTCCATAGGTGTTATCCTAGTTACCTGCTACAAGCAAGTCTTCATCCCAGAGTCCATCATACAGGGCCCTGACCTACAGCAGAGGCTGAGACCAGACTTTGAAGAGGGGTGAATGAATGAGCAAGGTAGCTAAATTTCAGGCGGGACTGGAGGCATCTACACACACCTTTTAATCAATCTCATTTACTTTTCTGGCTACTGTAACAAATGCCTGACAAAAATAGCCTTAAGGGAAAAAGGACTTGTCTGACATATTTTATGAGGGACACAGACTATCATGGCAAGGAAGGCATGGCTGTAGGAAAGCCTAAAGGAGGGTTACATTGTGTCCACAGTAAGGAAGCAAAGAGAGATAAATGCCAGAACTAGGTTTCCTTTCTCTATTTTCACATTTTATTCTGATCTGGAACCTCAAGCCATGGGATGGTGCCAGTTGCAGGAAGGAAGGGTCTTCCCTCAGTTAAGGTCTGTGGAAATGTCCTCACTGACACTCCAAGAGATTTCCAAGAAGTGTGTCTTTTAGGCCAGGCTAAAACCAGCCACAATGACAAAGAAGAATAACCCTCACACCTTGCTAGTGAAACAGAGCTGGGTCCAAGTGTGCTGACCATTTTTTTTTTAATTTTTCATTCAGTATCCAGAAAGAAAATGCAATAAACCTTAGAATCCCAGGGGCTCTAGAGATGGCTCAGTGATCAAGAACCTAATGGGTAAAAATTACCTAGCATGGTACTGAGATATATCAAGAAGCCTGAAAAGGCCAGTGCCTCGGTTTACAAAATTCAGGTGGACAAAAGGTACAGCATCCAGGATGTTTAGATCTTATTTGTTTGTTGGTTTTTGTTTGCCTTTTGCTTGTTTTTTGGGTGGGGGAACTGTTTTTGATTTTTGTGTATGTGGGTTGTGGTCTTTGGTTGGTGGATTGATTGGTTTGGGTTGGGGGAGCTGTTCTTGAGACAGGATCATTCTCTATATAGTTCTGACTATCTTGGAACTCATTAAGTTGACCAGGTTGACCTTGAACTCACAAAGATCTGCCTGCCACTGCCTCTGGGTATTGGGATTAAAGATGTAGTTTTTGGTGCTTGGATGATGGTTAGATTGAACTGTCAGCTTGCATGGGCTAATAACCTAGGAAGAGTCTCAGTAAGCCACTGTCTAGATCAGGTTCACCAGTGGACATGTCTGTGGGGACTGCTGTCAGGTTTATTAATTGATATTAGAAGCTCATCCCATGTAGATGATCCTTTCCATAAGCAGAGAATCCTGTACTACCTATTAGTGGAGAAAACAAGCTGACTTTAAGTGTAAATATGCCCATTCTCTGTCCTCGACCTTGGATATAACCAGCCATCCCAAAGCTCCTGCCTGGGCGTCTCTACAATGACAGACTGTTTTTGCCTGTTACAGCTGCTATTTTTTTTATAAAATAGCAGTCACATGTTTATATTTAATATACTTAAATTTAATCTCTGTCTGAAAGTCTCATATCCCATTTCTAAAACCCTTAATCTCCATCTGGCCACAGGCACCATGGGAATGAATCTTTTTTGTTAGAACTGAGGAGTGGACAATTTATATTTTTATTATTTTAATTTTTAACTTTGTAGGTGCATGTACATGTATAAGAGCAGACATAAGCATACCACAGTATATGTATGGAGGATAGAAGACAAGGATATGAAAGACTCATAGCAGTTTTTATTTAAAACAGCCTCAAACAGAAAAGATTTTAATGTCTACACCATGGAAAACAAATTAATACTTTTGGATATTTTTATACCATGCAGCCCTATGTAACAGCCGAAAAAGAATAAATTATGTTATATGCAGACAGAGAATGAACTCTCAGAACATTATTCTAAACATAGGCACAAAGTGCTCACCAAATACAACCCTGTCACATACCTGGGTCAGGTCACCCTGGGCACCAGGGAGAAAACACAGGCCCACCCAGCACCTTGTAGTTACAGAAAGTGCAAGGCCAAGGGCAGATAGAAAGGAACAGGGAGATGGAAGAGTTTGAGACGCATGATGTGAAAGATACAAAAAATAATTAAAAATTTAAAAAGTTGACCATGTCTACACAAATCTTAAAAAAGCTTGCTCTTATCCCCAGTGTCTGAGTGGAACTGTGGCTGCTGGAGTGGCCATGGGCATCTTTGCGGAGCTTGTATTCAATCTACTGTAGCTCATTCTCCTAATAATTCATATACAGTCTGCATAAAAATTGTCACCACACCCAAAGACCCAAGTTCTCAATCAATTATAACCTCAACCTGTTGACAAAGGTTTCTATCCTACCCAGTACAGCAGCCATTCATTCCCACAGAAAAAAACAGAAGACTACATTAATCATAAACTGGCTGGCCTATTACCTCAGGCTTCTTATCAACTCTTAAAACTTACATTAGCCCATAATTCTTATCTGTGTCAGCCACGTGTCTTGGTATCTTTTATCAGTTAGGAATTCTCGACTTGTTTCCTCTGTGTCTGGGTGACAACTGTGAACTGATCCTTTTCTCTTCCCAGAATTCTTCTGTTCTTGTCACCCTGCCTCTACTTCCTGCCTGGTTGCCCCACCTATAATCCTGCCTGGCTATTGGCCAATCAGTGTTTTATTAAAGCAATACAAGACCATTGTCCCACAACATCAGCTCTGTTTCAGCATCTCTCAGTCTACTATCCATCTCTCACTGCTATCCATCTGCCATGTTGGCAGACTCTGAATTGCTGGTACTACCAGGTGAAGTGGGGTTTATCAGTAGGGAGACCTCTCAGCTTCTCTTTTGGACCTGAATAACCCAGTCAGAATCCAAGCAGAAGCCTTATGTTGGTACTGAAAGTGTGTTTCTCCCAGCATCTCTGTACTAGGAATACAAGTGCAAACAAAAAAGTCAACTCAAGTACCAGTGTCTCCCAGACACATTAGGACTCATGCTTATAAACTCACGAGACTGAGGCCACACACACAAGACCAGCACAACTTCAAACCAGGTAAAATGGTAGCACCAAAAGGGGAAGTGAACATAAAGTCCCAGCCTTAACCAAGAACTTATTTGCCACTGAGAGTTGCTGAGAAAAGAGAAATCTGTCTTCTTCAGTGGACTGTCAGTGGGAATATCAACACTACAGCTCAGGCTCCATGCCCAGCAGAAGCTGGTCAACACAAAACAGACCCTACAGTGTTTGTTGTTGCTTGTTTGGTCTTATTGGGGTTTCTTGCTTATTTGTTTTGTTATTTGGGTGTGTGTGTGTGTGTGTGTGTGTGTGTGTGTGTGTGTGTGTGTGTGAAAGATAGAGACAAAGTTGGGGAGGTAGGAAAATAGGGAGGACCTGGGCAGAGTAGAAAGAAAAAAATAATCTAATTAAAATACATTGCATGAGAAACAATTCAATATTTTCTTTTAAAGAAATGAGTCACCAGAGACACAGCAATGAGTGTTCACAGCACCAAGACATAAAGTGCTGATCTATCCATCCGCAATGGAGAGGGCTTGTTTTGGTAGGTCCATAGTAGAATAGACTGTCTTCATGTTCTCTGTGGCTCTTAAGCTAAACAGAAAACCAGACAATATCTACCATTCTTCTTAGAAGCTCAGTCCAGGCCATACATCTTCAAAGGAATACTAGGCACTGATTGTCAGATGTATATCCTGAGTTTCCTCATAACTATTCAAGAAACTACATATGCTTCACATTTCCTGTATAGTTCACTTTTATTGTGTGTGCAAAAATATATCAAAAAACAGGCTGCTAAAGACAATAATTTAGCATGTTACTTTTGTCAGTAGAAGTAAAATCCAACAAATACCAGTTTAAAAATAGTTAATCTGCCTTTTAGAATGGCATATCCAAACACCAACAGTATTGAGTACCAGTGACTCTTTGGAGCAACAAAATTGTTCTTCTGCAATTGGTGGGAAGGCAAATGGCATGGCCACTTTTGAAGGCAATCTGCAGACCATTTTCAAAGCTAATGTACCCTTCACTTATAGTCCAGCAGTCAGCTGTGGTCTTCAGCATTTACCCAAGGGATTTAACCTCATAAAACACAAAGGTGTATAACAGCTGTACATTTTGTAAAAACTGAGATGAACTGTATATCCTCTAATAGATGAATAAAATAATCTAGACAATGGAATTGTCTTCAGTACTAATAAAAAAAGCAATTGGTGTAGGCAGTCCTTCTGTCTATATGTTGCTTATATTGGTTAATGAATAAAGAAATTGCCTTTGTCTGTTGATAGGGCAGAACTTAGGTAGGTGAAGAAAACTAAATGACATACTGGAAGAAAGGAAGCAGAGTCAGAGAGACATCATGAATCCTCTGCCAGAGATAGAGGCGTGGAACTTTGCTGGTAGTCCACAACCTCATGGTGATACACAGATTAATAAAAATGGGTTAAAGTAAGATGTAAGAGTTAGCATATAAGAAGTTAGAGCTAATGGGCCAAACAGTGATTTAATTAATATAGTTTCTGTGTGGTTATTTCAGGGCTAAGCTAGCCAGGTGGCTGGGACAACAATTGGGCCCTCCTCCTACAAGCAATAAAGTAAAACGGTCTTTCCTCCCTTGAGTTGTTCACTCTGGGACTTTTCACCAGATGCAAAAATAACAAATACAGTAGTAGATAAACCTCTGGTTGCATAAGTAGAATGCCAGGAGAGAATGGCTAAGATGGTAATAATCAAGGTATCTTCTTCAGAAACACCGCTGAATAGTGAAATGACATTTTAGTAAAGGACAGAATATTTCAGGATGGCTGTAATAAAGCTGATCAGCACACCACAAGGATCACAAACCTCAAATGCTGTCCATTGTTTAAAAAAAGCACATGGGGTTCTGGTGGGTATGGCAAGATGGCTCAGTGGCTAAAGGTGCTTGCCACCAAGCCCAGTAACCTGAGTTTGATCCCTGTGACTCAAATGGTGAAAGGAGAGAAAAACTCCCACAAGCTATCTTCTGATTACCACCCCCTCTCTCCTCTCTTTAATGCTTTCCTGTCCCTTTAAGAGACAAGCCCTGCCCACTCCCCTCTTCCTCTGAGTCAAGCTGATCATCCTTCCACTTCCAATCTGGGCTTTCTCTGCCCTGTCTCTCTTTGGAAAAGGTGGCTTGGACTCCTCTTTTCCTCTCCCCCTCCTCTCTCTCTCTCTCTCTCTCTCTCTCTCTCTCTTTCTCTCTCTCTCTCTCTTTCTCTCTCTCCACCCTTCTCTCCCCCTTCCCTTTTACTAAATAAGGTGTGCCCATCTGTCTCTATCTCTCTACCACCATGGCTTCTTCTAGGACAGGCTGCCCCACTGAGGTTTCTCACCCACTGCCTCCCACTGGCCTAGGAACCACAGAGGCCTGGAGTGGTGGGACCTGGCTACCCCTCATGGCCTGTTGGCCCTTGCGGAACTGCACCATTTTACACCATTACACACTTGCATCCACCAGCATAGGCCAGAGCTACACATGGCTGAAGTCACTGCCCCACCAGTTAGGTTTTCTTTTTTTTCTTTCCTGATGGGATTTTCCTGGTTCCCCTTCTCAGGCTGAGGCTAAACTACATAGCTGCCTTGAAATCTGGTCAGTTTTTTATTATACACAGGAGCAGACACTCATATCTTCATCAGCATCAGCAGCAGATTTGGTGAGAAAATTGGGGATTATTAAAAGTGGGAATTAAATAAGAGAAATAGTTTTGTTCCCAAGTTTAAAAAATGGGAGACACAATTACCATGGAGTCAGGTCTTTGTATTATTTCATAATGCATGATTTAAAAATAGAACAATTAGGTCCTGTGGCTAGGATCTCCCCAAATCCAAACCCATCCAGCTGCCATCCAAACTACTAGCCACACCCCATACCCAAACCTGCCTATCCTCTTGCACCCTTAGTGGAACTCTGAAACACAGCATGTTCCTATACTGAAGTGGATTAAGAGGTGAGTGAACAGCCACACTGCAATGCACTCCACTCTCTAGGACCTTCCCAGTGGGACAAAACCTTGGGCCCCTTCTACAACTCCCTTAGCTTTTCTAGCCAACTGGCAGGGATTTTCCTGTGGCTAGGATACCCCCAAACTCAAACCTGAAGGCATATATGACCAGTACGGTAAAATAACCAGATCAGCTCAAAACAAAAGATATAATTTAATAATTGAAAAATGTGGAAACTCCTGCCACCGGAGTAAAAGTTCCAATGTCCAAATGGGTCAGGCAAACACCATGCTCAGAGAGCAAGCACACCTAGATCTCCAGGTTTTCTTCCCTGGGGAGCAGGTCGCCATGCCCCAATTCAATGTGATTGGTTAACAGAGTATCCCCATCACACACCTATCCACCCACCATCCAAACTACTAGCCACACCCCACGCCCAGACCCACCTATCCTCCTGCAACCTCAGTGGAACTCTGAAACACAGCTTGCTCTAATACTGAGGGACTTAAGAGGGACCAAGAGCTTGCTACAATACTGAGGGGATTAAGAGGGACCAAGAGCTTGCTACAATACTGAGGGGATTAAGAGGGACCAAGAGCTTGCTACAATACTGAGGGGATTAAGAGAGAGCAGCAAGAGAGCAAACCAGGAGAAAAGACCAAGAGAGCAGGCATATAGAGACCTCGGAGGTTTTCTGAGACATTGACACTACAGAGTGGACCAAGAAAAATGCCCAAATATACAGATAGCCACAGCAAGGATTGGACAAAGATGCAAAGATATTGCTGGCCCCATTTGAAGGAAGAGATGAGTAGGCACCAATGCAAGAATTCCTTCAACAACCTAAAAAGCATGGTAACACCAGAACCCAGCAGTCACACAACAGGAAAACTTGATCATCCTAACCCAGAAGAAGCAGAAGAAAATGACTTTAAACATAACACTATGAAAATGATGGAGACCTATAAACAGGAAATGAAAGACTCACTTAAAGAGATGGAGGAGAAGACAAACAAAAAAAATGGAAGAAATTAATAAATCCCTCAAAGAAACCTGAGAAATCAAAGAAAACAAGCAATCAAACAAGTGAAGAAAACAGTTTGAGATTTGAAGACTGAAATATAGATAATAAAATGCAAACCAAGGGAATTCTGGATATGGAAAATCTGGGTAAATGAACAGGAACTACAGAGACAAGTATAACCAACAGAATCTAAATGATAGAAGAAACTATCTCAGGCACTGAAGATACTATAGAAGGAATAGACTCATTCATTGGTCAAAGAAAACATTAAGTCCAACAAATTCTTTACAAAAACATCCAAAAAATCTGGAACACCATGAAAAGACCAAACCTAAGAATAATAGGAATAGAAAAGGAGAAGAACTCCAGATCGAAGGCAAAGAAAATATATCCAACAAAATTACAGAAGAAAACTCTCCCAACCTAAAGAAGGATATCCCTGCAAAGGCTATCATTGGTGTTTTTTTATTTTAGCCATTCTGACAGGTGTAAGATGGTATCTTAAAGTTGTCTTGATTTGCATTTCCCTGATTGCTAAGGAAGTTGAGCATGATCTTAAGTGTCTTTTGGCCATTTGAACTTCTTCTGTTGAGAATTCTCTGTTCAGCTCAGTGCCCCATTTTATAATTGGGTTGATTAGCCTTTTACGGTCTAGTTTCAGGTCCGCGAGGGGTACACCCACACACTGAGACAATAGGGATGTTTTATCTGGAACTCAACAAGGCCAGCTAGCCCCGGGTCTGAAAAAGCATGGGATTTTGTTACATGGCCCAGCAAGTATTGCTTGTTCCTCTTCCACATGCCAGGCTGGGTCCTTTTCTACCAGAGCAGTAACTTTCAGCTGTAGACAACTTTTCTTTCCATGGGACATTTGCCAGTTCAAAGATATTACTGGGGTGTGTGTGTGTACACACTCATGTGTGCATGAGCATGGTGCTGGCCGGAGTGGATGGGTACCAAGGGTACTAGTAAACACCTTACCACAACAGAGAATGGTCAGACCCAACAGTTACTGTAGCTGAGGTAGGGGTGTGCTGCTTTGGGGTCACTGTGGCACCTGAAGGATGAATGCTTTGACTGGCATTTTCTGGTACTAGGCTCTGGAGATCATTTGCTTGTTGACTGCGCACACATTGGGGGCACATGGAAAGCGAAATAGTTTACATAGCTCACAGATAACAGAACAACTCTCATGAGAAACAGCACAGCTCACAGCCTGGAACGGTGTCAGAACTTTAGAGTCTGAACTTTGATCAGGAGTTACCTACCATATTAACAGAAACCTCCAAAGCCCAAGGCCCAGTCTAGCTCATTTCCCACTGGGCCTTCCTGTGACCAGCATTGTAAACACATGAACCTACCTCACCTTATGTCTGGTCTTAGCTCATTTCCCACACAGGAACATGGAGTCCCAGGCAAGTATGAGCCCCATAATAGGACTGGGTCTGACCAGCTCCTTCCTGACGTGCTCTCTCTTTATCCTCTCCCTGGGTTTTCATCTCTCAGGTCTCAGTCACAACTTTGCCCAGGACATGATTTTTTACACCTGCAACTGAGGCTGCACCCTTAGAGTAGATCCCCAGTCCTGACACCCAAGGCCAGAAAGAATCTCAGCAAAGTGCAATATAATGTAATGTCATAATTGAAACCACCATTTTGTAAGTTAAGCAAACACAGAAACAAAGAAATGAAACATTCCTGCCTCTGGTCACATCTCTCAGTTGCTGGAACTCCATGACCTTGACTGAGAAACTATGTGATAGGTGGGGAGAGGGGCTGCTCTGAGGTCAGGGAGGGTCAGGATGGAGAGGTCAGGTGTGGAGGGTAGTGGACACAGTCCTGCACTCTGTGGGTGATCCAGCCCCTTGCTGCAGAAGACTCTGTACAACCTGGTTCTGTTTGTGCATCAGGCCCTGGTTAGCCCAGGAAGCTGAGCTTCTGCTTGAAGCCCTGCACAGAATAGCGTGGGAGTTTAATAACTGTGGGTGAGGGTGGTGCTTCACTCAACTCCTTTCCTCTCCCATAGAGACCGCAGTTCCCGCAACCCACAGGTCCCGGCTCTCATACCTGAAAGGATTTCAAGTCATTTAGGTCCCTAGCCCAGGAGTGCATTTGTCTTTGTGTAAAAACAATGGCATGCTAACTGTAGGCAGACATGGTCCTGCATTGTCTGAGACCACCACACACAGGCCTTTAAGGAAAAAACGCAACACCCACTTGCTAGGGATGGGAGCTGTGCACTGGGCTTCTTCGGAATTTCCCAAATCACTGTGTGATTCAGGTTAAACACTGAATTAGAGCTGTGTTCAATTGACAAAAATACTGTGTAGTAATATGGGCGACGGGGCTGCGTCCCCAGCACCCCGGCTGCCTGGCTAGCTTATGCCCAAAATAACAACACACAAACTGTATTCATTTAATCACTGCTTGGCCCATTTCTATATAGCCTCTTCTAGGCTAATTCTCACATATTAATTTAGCCCATTTCTAATCATCTGTGTAGCACCCCTAGGTGCACTTACCGGGAAGATTCTAGCCTATGTCCATCCTGGGTCGGAGCTTCATCGCGTGCGTGTGCCTGGGAGCTGGGAGCATGGCGTCTCTCTGAGGTGTCTGCTCCCGAGAGGAGAGCTGTGGAGTCTGAGCTCACTTCCTCTTCCTCCCAGCGTTCTGTTCTGTTTACTCCTCCCACCTATCTTCTAACCAATGAGGGCCAAGCAGTTTCTTTTTATTTAACCAATGACCTTCCTCCATCAATACTGTGCAGTTTTATACATAAGGACACAAAAATAAATGAACACTTTTCAGGTCAGAGAAGATCTTGTGTCTTCTGCCACCCCAGTTAGCTTCTTTCCCTCTGTTCTATCAACACATTTGTATTCCATTTCCACTTGGCCTGTGGCAGAGGGCATTACCCAGCACCAGCCTCTTAACTTTTCTGTGCCTCACTTTCTACATCTGCAAAATGGGAAAGATTAATCACACCTTCATCATTGCCCCAGGGCTTAGGATGCAGGCACATTTCCCCATGGGGTTCTTTAACTTTACAGAAACGTTTCCTATGAGAATCCTCTCTGTCTGTCTCTTTCTTTTGCTCTCTGTCTCTGTCTCTTGGTGTCTCTCTCTGTGTCTGTCTCTGTGTCTGTCTCTCTCTCTCTCTCTCTCTCTCTCTCTCTCTCTCTCTCTCTCTCTCTGTGTGTGTGTGTGTGTGTGTGTGTGTGTGCATGCGTGTATGTGAGAGTATCATCGTCTTCGGAGACCTCTGGGGTCTAGGTACTCGGGACCCCAAAACTGGGCTTTCACAGGAGTAATTTCAAAGTTAACTTGCCCTAGGAGGGCCAGAGCACAAAACTATTAGCATCTCCTCAGAGGATCTGCCCAATTGCTGGTGCGAGGGAAGATGCTCTGGCCAGTGCCCTCTGAAGGTGAGACCTTCGCAGAAAGTTAGGCTGTTTGTCAGCAGAGCAGCTAGCAGGTCTGTGGGCCTGGGGCCGAGGCACTGACTGACCCTTCCCTGCATGCTGTGAGTGTCGGGTGCGCCTCTCCCACACCTGCGCACCTATCACAGTCAAAGGGTGCATTGCCCTGCGCTCTGCCCACCTGCGCTCCGCCCACCTGCACTTGCAGGCCCCCTGAGCCCCTGCACCACCTCTGCCTCAGCTCAAGTCTTAAGACAGTAAGGAATCGCCGGGACCCCAGAATGAGGAGACCACAGGGCAAGCTGTCATTCATGTGTTCCTTCTTCCTGTAAAATTAAGGCAGAGATGTCACAGAGCGTGTGCGAGCCTGGGTTCATTGACAGAGTCTTGTGTACACATGCTGAAGGAAGTTGTGTTTCTGGGTGGGTAACAACACACACACATACATGAGGGTTACACATCATATGGACACAGTGCATGATTCAAAAGAACAGCCCGAGCTAGAGAAAATAACATAAATCAAATCAAATTCTAAAACACACTCGGAAGCATCCTGCCGCAGCAGCCCCTGCAGTGTGTGGGCCCAGGGTTGAGAAGAAGAAAAGAAAAAGCCATCTTCTTAGCCAGGGGCTGACTTCCTGGGGCGGTTCTTCTGGACATTTCTAAATTCTGGGAGTGCCTGGGGCTTGGTAATCAGCATTTTCTTTGGGGGAGGGTGAGTAGGTAGAGGAAAGCTGTGATATGATGATGATGATGATGATGGTGATGATGGTGGTGGTGGTGGTGATAATGGTGATGATGATGATGGTGATGATGATGATGATGGTGATGATGATGACGATGATGATGATGATGATGATGATGATGGTGATGATGATGATGACGGCGATAATGGCGATAATGATGATGATGATGATGATGATGATGATGATGATGGTGATGATGATGATGGTGATGGTGATGATGATGATGATGATGGTGATGATGATGGCGATGATGATGATGATGGTGATGATGATGATGATGACGATGATGATGGCGATGATGATGATGATGATGATGGTGATGATGATGATGATGGCGATGATGATGATGATGATGGTGGTGGTGGTGGTGATGATGATGATGATGATGGCGATGATGGCGATAATGATGATGATGATAATGGTGATGATGATGATGGTGATGATGAGTGTGTGCACCCATCAAGGGAAAACACAGAAAATATAGCATTTGTGCCCCCTCTTCCCATTTCAGTTCACAGGTTTCTAATTTATGGGACAGAGTCAGCTTTCAAATAATGAGAACTAAGTCAGAAGAAAGTTGCGATAGATTTCTTTTTTACTTTTCTATTTGTTCAACTGACTTAAAAATCATTTTTTTGTTCCTATGTGTATATAGCATCTCCTCCTGTGTTTGTTTCTCCTTCATTTACTATTTCTGCCCTGGGTCAAAGGGATGGGGGAATAGGTTTTAATGAGGTGGGGTCTGGAGAAGGGTCTTGTTCCAGTCAATGCTGAGGTCCCCAGTGGTTGCTTTTGTCCATTTTCTGAATGTAGGGAATTCTTGTTCATGACTAAATTTTATATACACTTTTATGGTCATTCTTTTCTTCCTTTCTCTTTTGCATTCTTTTTCCTTTTTTGCCTTTTTTCTTCCCTTCCTTCCTATTTCTTTTGTTTTCTTTCTTTTTTCTCCTCCTCCTTTTTTTTGTTTCAGGGTTTATTTGTGTAGCCCTGGCTGTGGCTATCCTGGAACTTAATCATATACCCCACTTTCTTTTCTTTTCTTTTCTTCTTTTCTCCTTTTATCTTCTCTTCCTTTTTTGCTCTCTTCTCCCCACTCCCCTCTTCTTTCAAAGTTCAGTTTAGTCTATTATTTTCTGTCCTTGCTCTGGACTCTTCCAGGTGCCTCTGACTGTACACCCCTTGTGTCTACAATAAGAACCTTTTCCTCAGCCATATCTTGAAGCAGCCATGTTCTTGATTTATATAGTTTTGTCAAAAGTTCTGTTATTATATTACCATAGCTGGGCCTGCAGATTCTTTCCCTACTTGGTACAGAATACAGATCGCTATGCAGTTCAGAGAGCCAGCTTGATATTTCACTAGATGGCCAATGACAGGCACAGGTCAGCTTATATTCTAAAGGACACTGCTCCTTTCCCAGAGCAAGTGTGCTCTCTGAATGGTTACTCATTCAGGCTGAGTTATAAGGGCGTCTAGACCACATAGATCTGGTCTGGAACATCACCACCCCACCCTCCCTTAGTTGGGCAGTGGGGAATATGAAGTAACTTAATGACTAGCAGCAAAGGACTGTGGTTTCCAGAGCCCAGGGTTTAATATTTGCATGCCATATGACTAGCAGAACAGCTGGTCATCAGTTATTTCAAAGTTCAGTCTGGGAACATTTAATCTCATGATCCTGGTTTTAAACTGAGATTATGTAACTTTGCCAAAACCTCTATCATCCATCTTACCCACTCTTTCACTCTGCAGCTTCAGACATGGGCTTAGATAATTCTCTCTTACCAGAAGCAAAGGAAGGTGTTGTCCAAACCCATGGGAGGACAGTCACAAAGCCTGAGGGGGCATAATTCCCAAGCCTAGCAGGAGGATAGCCGGAAAAGTAGAAAGATCCCTTGCCAGTTGTGCGTTTTCCTGATGACAGGGAAGTGAGCAGGAAGGATGCAGAGAGAAGCCAACTGGGTAATGGAGTCCACTCCCCAACTCACATCCCCACCCTCCTCATCCACGACCCCACCCCAAATTCCTACACATAGACACTGACTCATCTTATCCAACCCAGGGTGGGTCAATGACAATGCAGTGAGCTCCTGGTAGCTGATACTTAGAGTCAATAAAAGGACACGGTAAATTCTTTCAGGTTCAAGGAAGGATTACATCCTGTTCAGTCAACTCACTTATCTGGGGACAGAAGATAACAGGCAGCTATTTAAGGACACAGGAACCAGGAGTGACTCTCAGGACCAGAAAACCCAGGAGAAATAGAATCTCATGCCCAGTTAAATGAGCAAACACAACAGATGGAAAGTTCCTGAGCTCAGAGTCCAAGGCCCAGGTCAGGCTCAGGAGAGCAGAGACCGCCTCTGGAAGTCTTTCTCTGCACTGACCAAACCTTTCTTGTCCACTACCTGTAACCAGCAAGTGGGAACAGAAGGAGGAGAGACCAGCTGAAAGGAGACTCCTCAGCATGTCAGAACACCTGGCCTCATCTCATCAAGTCCAGTCTCAGAGAAGCCCATTGTTTATTCAGAGCACCTGCCCACAACCCACAATGGAAGGAACATCTGTTGAGAGGAACATTGATAAAGGTAGGACTGTCTGGGTCAAGACGGGGTTTGGGAAGGAGGGAGAAAGATCTGCTCCCCCAAGATCTCTTCCAGGACTTGATGCCAACAGCCTCACTCTGAGCTTTTCCCTCAAAATTAGACTTTCTTTTTTATAAAAGTTTTTAATTGTTTATTTTTTGACGATTTCTCAATATTTAATGAATAATTTACATTATGTTTCCAAAGAGAACAAGATAATATGGAGCAGTTTTCAACTTTAGCTATTAAGTACAACTATTGAGGAATTCTTTTTATTTTGTTTTGGTTTCTAATCTTCAGGTTTTTGATTTTTTGTTGTTTTTATTGAGCTATATATTTTTCTCTCCTCCCCTATCTTTTTCTCCCCTCCCCTCTACCTTCTCCTATGGTTTCCATGCTCCCAATTTACTCAGCAGATCTTGTCTTTTCCTATTTCTTATGTAGATTAGATCCATGTATGTCTGTCTTAGGGTCATTGTTGTTGTCTAGGTTCTCTGGGATTGCGAATTGTAGGCTGGTTTTACTTTGCTTTATGTCTACAAGCTACTTATGAGTGAGTACATATGATAACTGTCTTTGTGGGTCTGGGTTATCTCAGTCAATATGATGTTTTCTAGATCCATCCATTTGCCCATAAATTACAAGATATCATTGTTTTCTTTCTGCTGTGTAGTATTCCATTGTGTAAATATACCACATTTTATTTATCCATTATTCAGTCAAGGAACATTTAGGTTGTTTCCAGGTTCTGGATATGATAAACAATGCTGCTAAAAAACATAGTTGAGTACATGTCTTTTTTGTACAATTGAGCATCCTTTGGGTATATTCCCAAAAGTGCTTGGTATTGCTGGGTCTTGAGGGATGTTGTTTACTAATTTTCTGAGAAATTGCCATACAGATATCCAAAGGGGCTGTACCAGCTTGCATTCCCACCAGCAATACAGAAGTGTTCCCTTTACCCCACAACCTCTCCAGCATAAGTTGTCATCAGTGTTTTTGATCATGGCCATTCTGACAGGCATAAGATGGAATCTCAGAGTTGTTTTGATTTGCATTTCTCTGACGACTAAGGATGTTTAGCATTTCTTAGTTGTCATCCAGCCATTTTAAATTCCTCTATTGAGAGTTCTCTGTTTAGGTCTGAATGGCATTTTTTTTTATTGGATTTTTTTTTTTTGATGACCAATTTCTTGAGTTCTTTGTATATTTTGGAGGTCAGCCCTCTATCTGATGTGGGGTTGGTGAAGATCTTTTCCCCTTCCACTGGACAGGTCTGTCAGACAGAAAATTAACAGAAAGATAAGGAAACTAACAGATGTTATGACTCAAATGAACTTGCCTGACATATATAGACTTTCTTCTTTAATTTGCTTTTGGATGCCTTAGTACAGTCCAGAGCAATCTCCTCTTCAAAGAGCTCCCAATCTAGACCCATCCAAGTCATGCCCCTTTAATGGACTCAGAGTCAACTGATCCTGAACTTCAATTACATCCACAATATCTGTTTTGCCATGCAATATGGCATAGCCACAGCTGTGCTGTCTCACCCGACTGTCCTGGAGAGTATGGCAGAAAATCCCAGGCAACCATAGCAAAATTTCATGTATCACATTATAAAATCAGCCATCATCCAGCCCCAAATTATCTATTTTTTTTAATTAATGTGGGCTTCCTGAACAAATATCTTTTAGGTCAGCTTAAATATCAGGCAGTTCTGGAAGTCTGGGGTCAAAGTCTTGGTCAAGTCAGGTCCTTCTCAAAACATTCTTCTTGTTATACAAACAGATATTTTCTTATCCCCTATGCTGTATCTTCTGGGGCAGAGAGATGATCACTCAAATCTCCTGCCATAAATGTATTGAACCATCCATAAGGATAAAACTGTTGTGGACTAATGTGTTACTTCTCAAATCACCAAGCCACAATGACCATGGCAACTCTTACAAAGGAAAGCATTTAATTGGGGTTGCTTACAGAATGTTAGTCCATAATTTTCATGGTAGATGGCATGTAGGCAGACACAATGTTGAAAAGGTAGTTTAGAGTTCTACATCTTGATTGTAGGCAATAGGAGACTGTCAGTAGCAATGGGTGTAGACTGAGCATCTGAGACATCAAAGCTCACCCTCACAATGACACACTTCCTCCAAGAAGACCACACCTACTCCAACCAGCCCATACCTCCAAACAGTGCCATTCCATATGAGTCAAGCATCAAACACACGAGTCTGTGGCTACTGCACCTATTCAAACCACTACATAGGGCTTTTGAGAGGTAATGGATTAGTACATGCTGAAGGAAATCCCACAGCCAGTAGCCTTTAAGTTACCCATCCACATGGGCATGGCTTCTCATACTATAAATGCCAATGTAAAGCATGTGTGCATTTCCTCTCTCTTCTGGCTGCCTGATTCGGTTCCTATTCCCTGTTTGTACAGAGGACTGTAGTCTGCGACTCTACCTCTAAGTAAATAACCCACTATTACACTCCATTCTGAGCTAGTTTGGGATTTTTTTAGTGTCCATCTTCATCTGGGGCCCACGTGGATCCCAACTCAACACATACCAGGTGGAAAGATCTAAATGGCCCAAATGGCCCACAGCCCAGAATGCCTCCCACTCCTTCCAACATAACTTGCTTTAAACTACTAAGCCATTTTTAAAAAAACCCCAACACAGTGGAGCTCAGTGCACATGACAACTTGGAAATTTCCCAAGCATGTGCACATTACCCCCACCCATTTTCACATACCCTGCCATGCAGCTACATAAAAGCTTCCAGTTGTGCTTCCTGCTCCTGAGTTCTGGTCTCCTTGGTATGTGTACTGAATTGATTTAATTGCTTTTAATTTGTCAAGCAAAGCATATTTGTCAGTAATTAACCAGAACCAAGGCAGAAAACCAAAGCAGTGCAGATCTGTTCCTGGCAACACCAGTTTCACCACCAATGGTAGCAACCATGCAACCACGACACCTGCTGGACAATAAAGATCATTACACCTAAAACAATTTACCAGACCTCATAACACGGCTAAATATTTTATTAATTAATAAATCAATAAACTTGAAAGTTATATCATGACAGATAATATTTCCATGGAAAATTTTAGTAAGTTTTTTTTTTGCTAATACTATGGATTGTATTCTGGAAGGCATATATGGTTATTGTGATAAATACATTTATTTGATATTGGGATTCAGGTTTTTTATTCATATTATGTTCTTAAGAAAATTGTTTGACAACAGAGCCAAGAATGGGGCACCTTTAGAGATAATGCACTCTATACAGACTAATAATGAACAGCTAGCTGACTGGATTAATACCATTGAAAATCAAAAGTGACCTGAAAAAAAATTAATACTATTTGAAAAGTATAACATTAATTTGGCAGAGAAAATTCAATCCATGTCAAAGGGTATTGAGCAATTATCTGAAAGAATTCATACTGTTGAATTTGACAATCAAAATCTGTTAAAAATTATGATAGTTTAGCAGATAGAGTATCTCTCCAGGATGGCAATCTGCATGCTATCCAAATACTGTCCAAGGATGAGATGTTATCTTTAAAGGAAAAATTTCAGACCTTGGAATCACATGTGCAGAATGAGGACCAAAGGCTATGTGCCTCAATGAAATCACTAAAAATATATAGAGGCCAGAAGATTAAGGCTTTACAAAAGAGAGCTGTAAAAACATTTGAAACGATTGGAGAAATTATTGGAGCTGATGAAAGGGAAAGAAGGCAGAAGGACAGGATTCAACATTGCCAGTCTCTGTCAGAGATGACTTCCCCAGGGTTTTAGCTTCCTACCCTGTAGTCTACTCTGACAAAACATCAAGTTTTAAATGCTCAAAAGGATCCAAAGAATGTAGATGGATACATATAGGAATGAATGATCTAAAAGAAATTAAGCTAGCAGTAGTAACTTATGGTTTGCATTCAGCTTTTGTTAGGGAGATGGTAAAGACATGGGTTTCTAGCATTAAAGCTACCACACAACACTGGCTTCAGTTAGTTTCAGCAGTCCTGGGTGATAGGTCTCAACTAATGTGAAAATGTTATTTCAGAGAAGAGGCAACAATTTCAGAACAACAGGGAAAAGCAAAAGAACCTGAGACTTCCCAAGCTCAAATTCTTGGTGAGGTCACGTATGCTGAACCACAGGCTCAAGCTCTTTACAATGAACAAATCTTGTCCCTATGCCACAAAGCAGCCTTAAATGCTTGGGACAGGATTCAAGTACAAGGGAAACAAATTGAATCATATATGAGGCTTAAACAGGACTAGAGAGAACCCATTAGTGACTTCTACAAAGATTAAACAAGACTGTACAAATATGAGTAACAGTCCCAGATGTTAAACAAGTAATTATTGAATTTCTGGCTTTGGAAAAGGTCAACTTCAAATGCAAAAAGATACCTGGGCCTTTAAAGGTTAGATCAGCACCAATGGATGAATGGATCCTGCATACAATGAACATTTTACTATAATAGTGAATCTTGGATAGGAGAAGCAATTTCCAAAGGAATGAGGAGACACCAAAATTCCAAATGTTTTAATTATAGTTGAATAGGACATTTGATAGGGGATTTTAGACAAGGAATTCCTAGGAATAATATCTCCTCAGGAAATGTCAAGAAAAGGAGAATTTAGGCTTCAGGTGTATGTAGAAGGGGTGGCAAAAGTCAATAGTAGACTAATGAATTCAGACCAATAAAAGACACACAAGACAACCCAATACCATTAGTGAACTTCTTCGGGGACCTCTCACAGGACCCCAAGTCAAAAGTGGTCTAGCTATTCCCAGTTACTATGCAGGACATGGCTCATCAGAAAAAAATAAAAAATCCAGAGCCTTCTGCAAAAAAAAAAATACTGTTCTGGATGATGGAATAAACATAAAGGATCAATCAAAATTTTCAATAGAAAATAGAAAACATATTTTGGTTAGACTTCTATAAATGATCAAAGACAAAAGCTAAGAGTGTAAACAAATGGCATTGTAATTGTGGGTTCAATAGACATGGGCATGGATGTGAGTATCATTACTCCAGAATCTTGGCATCCAAATTGGCCTCTTCAAGAGTCAGATGTTCAATTACTAGGAATTGGAACCATATCTCAAGTGAAACAAAGCACAAGATGGGTTTAATGCATAGGATCAGAAGGGTAGAAGGGAAGACTGAAGCCATATGTGGCTAATATTGCAATGAATTTGTGAGGTCATGACCTGTCACAGCAATGAAAAACCCAGATTAACATTCCTGCAGTTTCAGAAACTCATATTTCTGAAAAGGATATTATAAGGTACTATATCACCAAATACAAGAACACAAAGAAAATAACATACCTTTATAGGTACCGATGGTCTTACCTTTAAAATTGTTAACTGAGCAACCAATGTGTGTTAAACAGTGGCCTTTAAGAGAAGACAAACTGCAGGCTTTACAACAGATGGTACAGGAGCAACTAGATGCTCACCATATTGAAGAATCAGCCAGCTCTAGGAATTATCCTGTATTTGTTGTACAAAGAAATCTGGTGAATGGAAAATGGTGTTAGATCTAAGAACTGTCAACAACATAATTCAATTTATGGGTTCTCTACACTCAGGAATTCCTCTTCCTTCTCTACTAACAAAAGGAAGTTCTTTAAGCATTCTTTCTTAAGTATCTATGTTTGAATCCGATAGCAAAATGTCATCCATGTAATGGTAAATTATAGATTTAGGAAATTTCTTATTTCCAATGGCTGAGTTAGAGAGTAATGGTATAGGGTGAGGCTATTGAGCATTAAAGAATTTCAAGGGCTGGTAGATTCTTCTATATATCAAGCATCTACTTGCTCTTGTACCAGCTGTTCTAGTGCCTGCAACTTTTCCTCAGCTAGAGGCCACTACTTAACCTATATTGGTTTCTCAGTTAACCATTTTAAAGGTAGGGCTGTTGGTACATCTGAAAATTTACCAATTGCTTTGTGTTTCTGTACAGCCCAGATGGCTGGTGTCCATCATCTTCTAATATTTTCCTCAGAAACATAAGATTTTAGGCCTGCAGGAATGTTAATCTGAGTATTCCATTGATGTAGTAGGTCACAACCCCACAAATTCACTGCAATATTGGCTATATATGGTCTTAGTCTTCCTATTTGCCCTTCCAGATCTATGCATTCAACTTAACTCATGCTTTGTTTTACCTGAGATAGATTTACAATTTCCAGGAATTGAACATCTACTTCTTGAAGAGGTCAATTCAGATGCCAAGATTCTGGTGGAATGGTACTTACATCTGCACCCATGTCTAATAAGCCTTCAATAAAAATGCCATTTATACAAACTCTTAGCTTTGTTCTTTGATCATTTATGGAAGTTTGCCAAAATATACATTTCCTTTCTCCTACTAGAGTTTTTGACTCATCCTCCACATTTAACCCATCATTCAGACCAATATTGCTTTTTACAGCAGGCATTGGATTTTTAAATTTTCTTGTTGAGACACAGTCTCCACTGTAACTGAGAATAACTGGACCATATTTGTCATGGGGCCCTGCGAGAGACCCCCCCGTGGCATTTCCTGATGGTATCAGGTTACCTTGTCTATCTTTCATTGACCTACATCCATTTGTCCAATGTTGGCTTGTGCCATACCTCCTACATACACTTGGAGCCTGAGTCCTCCTATTTCTGCCATTCCCAGAAGAGGTATTATTCCTATTAATCTGTTATCTACAATCCCTTCTCATATGTCCCATTCTACCACAATTAAAACATTTGGTATTTTGATGTCTTCTCTTACCATTGGAAATTTCTTCTACCCATGCTTCAGTACCATAATCAAGTGTCTCACCATTCACTGTATGCAAGACCCATTCATTCATAGGTGCTAATCTGATCTTTAAAGTCCAAGGATCCATTTGCACTCAATGTTGGTATTCTCATAAGCCAAAGATTTGATTATTATAGGTCTAGCTGCTGGGTCAGTTACGCCTATTCATACAGCCCTACTTAGTCTTTGCAAAAAGTCACTAAAAGATTCTCTTTCACCCTGTTTAATTCCAGGGTATGATTTAACTCCCTTTCTTATTTCCTGAATCCTGTCCCAAGCCTTTAAAGATGCTGTATCAGAGTAAGCTCCTTTGCCTAGAATTTGATCTAGGGAAATCTCAAGTCCATTTGCTTTTTCTTGTTTCTCTAAGATTCTTGCCTCCTCTTTAAAAAAGCACCTCTAAAGTAATTCCTGTCCACTATCTATGACTGCTGAGATTAACTGAGCCCAATCTTGAGGCATTGCTTTGTTAATGAAAGTCCAGTTTTTGACCATCTCCCTAACAAAGGATGAATGTAGTCCATAAGATACAATTGCTCGTTTAATTTTCTTTAGATGAGTCATGCATATGGGCTCCCATATATATTCTTTGACAACATTAGGGTACTTGGAGCCAGATACTTTTTCTGTTATTACTGAAAAGGCAGGCAGAACTCTGGGGAAGCTATCTTGGGGATTTTTTACATACTGACAAGGTTAAATTTGCCTTTCTACCTTTTGTTCCTGGTCATCAAATTTGATAATTTCTTCAAATTTTTCCAATCTGTTTACCATTGCCTTTTTTAATGTCTGGATTCCCTGTCTAGTGTTCTGTTCTAATGCCCTCATTGATGATTCGAAGGTATGATGTAATAGGAGAAGCAGGCTGTTTGTCATCTTGGCCACCCGGCTAGCATACCCCCAAAATAATCACACCAAAAGTATATTCATTTAAACACTGCCTGGCCCATTATCTCTAACTTCTTATTGGCTAATTCTTACATCTTAATTTAACTCATTTCTATTAATCTGCATATCACCATGTGACTGTGGCTTACCAGCAAGATTCTAACCAGCTTGTGTCTCAGGCAAGAGACCCATGGCATCTCATTCTGCCCTTCTTCCCAGTATTTAGTTCTGTCTACTCTGCCTACCTAAGTTCTGTCCTATCAACTAGGCCAAAATAGTTTCTTTATTCATTATTCAACCAAAGCAACAAACAAACAGAGGAACTCCTACACCAGTATGAAGTCTGTCCAGTAGAGATAATGTCTTATCCTTGGACATAATCGTTACAGCATACATATTACCTTTCTGTAGAGACATTCTATCAGTCAATCTGCCATATCCCTTTGACAGAGTCCAATTCATACATTCAAGAGGGTGAATTCTCTCAAATAATGTTTCAGCACCCACTGTCATTGATTGGGTTTTATGTGCCAAATCATCTGTTTCCTTCTCTAGAGTGCTTAATCTTCCATTAAATGAAGTTGTATACGTCTTTAGATTTCCAAACTCTTTCTTGAGAAATATGGTTTCAGTCTGTAAAGACTGCACCATTTCTAGCCCTATTGTCAAAACATTTTTTTAAAAAAAAAACATATTGAGGACAAACCTGATCCCCAGAATTAAGATTAATGATGTAGAAGGGACATCATAAAAGTTTTGTAAAACCTCACTCATGCTGTAAGTAAAGAGGATATTGAAACCTTAGATGGTTAGGTTGTCTAACATATTGACCTTGTAAATTAGCAACTTGTGATCTATATTTAGGATATTAAATCTTACCTCTGATATACTTAGCTGGATTGGGGCAATAACCATAACCTGCTAGTAGGTGTCACAGGCCACCTATAAAACTAACTCAGCTGGGCCCAGTGATACAGTTGGTATGATCTGATTATAGTGTGAAATGCTAAAAGATATGCTTAGATCAAAAATAGTTATTAATAGAAATCACAAACTGTGTAACCATGGTGGGCCCTGATCAGTCAATAGCCACAGGAGCACAGGGATAACAAGATAAACAGCAGGCACACAAGAAACCCCATATACCATTTGAATTTCCATGTAAAGTGTGGTGGCAGGAGGACTGGAAGTCACTCTGAGGTGATTAATGAGAAAATATAATGAACCATGGCAGATCTGCGCAAGAAAAGCCACTGATTTGTGAGAATTCTATATCCAAATGAACTTCTGGCTCCACACAAAGGCCATGGCTGGCTGGGGGTGCCTAGCCAGGCCCACTCTAAGCTGGTTGTGAGTAGTAGAGCTGTGGGTTCTAAAACCAAACTCTTGTTGGGAGCCAGGTGAAGGCATAAGTTACTAAACAATCCCACCCCAGTTTGGAATTATGATTAATAAAAGGGTTATTTATTAAAGGGGAAAACTTACAGATCACTGTCCTAGACAACAGCCCCCTGAGGGAACAGGAAGCATGAGGAAGAAGCAAGAGAGCGAGAGCAGGACTACTGCTGCTTTTGAAAGCAAAAGGGATCCTGCCCAACTGGGCTGGTAACTTAAAGGCTATTGGCTGAAGGAGCAGAAGGAGCTCCCACAGCAAGACAGGTCGTTCTTTCTTTCATGCCCTTCCTTCTTTATGGTTTCTCAGCTGTATGCCATAATGCACAATATTGGATGGCTTTCTTGACACAAGCCATATGACTATCCGGCATTGATTTGGTGTGTGTCCCAGCATCTGCTCTATATCAGATACGTGTAGAATCTCTGTATTTTCACGTGGTGTGAGGGATGTTTATGTTGATAAAGGGCAGTGAACAATGATGCCTAGATGAGGTTCTGTTCAGAGTCTCTGCTGGCCAAAGGCAAACTGGGGAGATTGGACTTTTGACTTCTGAACAAAGGTGACTAGTTGCTGACCCAGCTGATCTAGCCAAATTTCTTCCTGGGTGACATCCTTTGAGAAATGCTATGAGCCAAATCAGGCAGTGGTCAAAGGGAGAGAAGAATAATAAGCACTCCATGTCTGCCTACACCTTTCATTGTTCAGCAGAGTCACCAAGGAAGAAATACTTCCCAGAGAAGTTTTAGGCTTGAGTGTTGATTTTGGCAGCTGGTGGACACACATGGCCACATTTATTCTTCCTTCCTGCATTCTTGGAGCTAATCACTTATGAAAAATCAGCCATCAGTGCTTTTTTAAAAGTCCATTTTCAACAGAAAGAAGGGGAAACAGTTGTGTGATAAAGGACTTCCCAGTGATTGGGAAAGCTAGCAGCAGGGACACTGGAGCACCCCAGTGCTAAACCTACCCAAGAAGCACACTGGGTTTCTAACCACCCAACAGTCCCCAAGTCCTACCCCATGAACAGAATGGAGTGAAACATGACCACTTCTTTTCTGCAACAAACCTGACTCACCTCTCAGAAATGATCAAAATCTCTTAGGAAAGATGCAGAGAGCAAGCATACCTGACTCAATCGACATTTTGATCATCAGTTGAGAAGCCACATAAACCATGTGTCTGTTTCCCAGGGGGAAAAATGTACTGACTCAAGAAGTGTAGGAATCTGGAAACAGGAATCTCTTCCATTCTCATCTACTGGCTCAAAACTTTCCCTTGGGTGGCCATGTGCTGAATCATCTGTCCAAACAGAATCTACAACAGTGGGAAATACAGATAGATGATAACTGGTTCTCTGGAGTTGTCAGCTAATGATAAGATGGGCTGTACCACCCTGTAATTAAATCCATATAACACAGTGCTTAAGTTCAAGTTTATTACCATGACAGGGTAACTTGAAATAGCCATGAGGAATTAAATCATGCCATCTGGAGAGGCCACAGTACACGTGAGACTGTGGCAGTTTTATTGAGAGCAATCAGACTTCAGAGACCTTTATCAGAAACAGAATGTAACGGCAGTTGCCAGGATCAGTACAGTTGTAGTTTCCAGGACACTATGAAATTGGCAAACTACACAAGGTACATAAGATTAATGCCTAAGACCAATTGTCCTGTCAAGTTTCTATGCTTCCTTGATTTATTTACAAATCCTGTAGCTCCATACCCAGTGTCATTGGACTTAGCTGACCCTTCCCTTCCAGCTTTGTTCCCTGTACCACATATCCCTCTCATGCTCCAGTCCTCTGTGCAGCTCTCCTTGGCAAATATCCATGGCTCTGGCAAGTCTAAAATCTTGGAGTCTCCATGCAACTCAGGCTTCAGTATCACAGTTTCATGAAATGGCCTCTCAGGGCTTCTAGGTTTTACAGGGACTTTCTTACCGTAAACTACTGCCTGGCTTCCTTGGCCTTCCTTAACCACAGAGGAAGACTCTACAACCCCTTATCCCAGAACCATGTGGGTGACAGTTTCAAGTCTGGCTGCCTCCTTGAATCATGTTTGCAGGATTTTTTTTTCCTTTTTTGTTGCTCTTTAGGAACAGAAAATTGTTTAGGCCTCCCTCTTACAAGTCAGGAGCTTAGCTGGGTGGGGTCTTGCCCTGAGGACACCCTCTCTTTATTCCAATTTGCATCAGGCCTTTTTTAAACCTCCTTATGTCTTTCAGCATGAGCCTGGGTCCCAACATTAAATTTCTCTGGTGCTCTTCTTCTCTTCAAACATTTTATATTAATTTCTATTCCACATGCTCTTTAAGTGTATATTTCCATAAGGGTATCACTAGTAACCACAAGAGACAGCCAGTATTGGCCTCCTGAAATTGCTCTGCTAGCGAAATTGTTTTGGGTTTCTATTGCTATGAAGAGACACCAGGACCTCCAACAAAGCCACACCTACTCCAAGAAAGTCACACATCCTAAAAGTCCCACTCCTTATGCACTTATGGTGTCAATTGAATTCAAACTACCACAGAATTTAATCCTTTACTCTTCAGTTTAACCTCATGCAGATTTTTGATACAAGTGCAGAATGCAGCCACATTCTTTGTCAAAATATCACAAGAATGGTTTCTATCCCCATTATTAATATTGCTCCCCTCTGAGACCTCTTGAGGTGACCCCCATGGTCCACAGCACTACTGTTGTACTTCTACTAAGGATGGCCCATTAAGCTCAGCACTCAGTGTTCAACCATTTTCTTCATCCAAAACCCCACTGTCTTTTACTGCTGAGTAATACTCTAACATGTATATATTCCATACTTTCTTCATCCATTCTTCCGTTGAAGGGCATCTAGGTTGTTTCCAGGTTCTGGCTATTACAAACAATGCTGCCATGAACATAGTTGAGCATATACTAAATGGATGGAAATAGAAAACACTATCCTGAGTGAGGTAAGCCAGACCCAAAAAGAGGAACATAGTATGTACTCACTTATATTTGGTTTCTAGCCATAAATAAAGGACATTGAGCTTATAATTCATGTTCCTAGAGAAGCTAAATAAGAAGGTGAATCCAAAGACAAACACATAGGCATCCTCATGAATATTAACCTTCATCAGGCGATGAAAGGAGACAGAGACAGAGACCCACATGGGAGCACTGGACAGAAATCACAAGGTCCAAATCAGGAGCAGAAGGAGACGGAGCATGAGCAAGGAACTCAGGACCACGAGGGGTGCACCCACACACTAAGACAATGGGGATGTTCTATTGGGAACTCACCAAGGCCAGCTGGCCTAGGTCTGAAAAAGCATGGGATAAATCCGGACTAGCTGAACATAGCGGACAATGAGGAATACTGAGAATTCAAGAACAGTCGCAGTGGGTTTTTGATCCTACTGCACGTACTGGCTTTGTGGGAGCCTAGGCAGTTTGGATGCTCACCTTACGAGACCTGGATAGAGGTGGGCAGTCCTTGGGCTTCCACAGGTCAGGGATCCCTGATTGCTCTTCGAGTAGATGAGGGAGGGGGACTTGATCGGGGGAGGGGGAGGGAAATGGGAAGCGGTTGCGGGGACGAGGCAGAAATCCTTAATAAATAAATAAATTAAAAAAAAAACCCACTGTCTTTCACATTCCTCCTAAACAAAACAAGGTCAGACCTGTCAAGCTCTATCCCACTCCCTGGTACCAACTTCCATGTAAATTACTTTTCCCTTAATATGATGAAACACCATGAGCAAAGAATGTCATAAAAACATTCAGTTGGTCTTATAGTGTCAGAGGGTTAGCATTCATGATGACAGCAAAGACACGAATGGTGGGAACAGCTTAGAGCTCACACATTGATCCACAGCCATGAGGAAGAAATAGAACACCTTGGCAATGGCATGGGTTTTTCAAACCTCACAGCCCACATCCAGTGACACATCTTCTCCACCCTCAATCCTTCCCAAAGTCTTCCACCCACTGATGAAAAAGTCATCAATCATATAGGCCCACAGAGCCCATTCTCCCTCAAACGACCAAAGGACCTATCTTCATCTATCAGACATCAGAGGATTCTCAGATACTGGTTTGTTGTTGTAGGTAGGTGAATCATACAGTTGATGTTGTTCCTCCATTGTACCCATTTTAGAAGTCATAAAACTGAGTCCAGGAATGCAGTTCACACACTTGCTCAAGGTCACACAGGGGGAAGGCAAAGCATGAAGTAAAGTTAAAATAACTTGAATGCTGCCATTTTCTTTCCTATTTATTTTGCTTCATTTTTGGTAGACAAAACAAGTCCAGAAGATTGTCTCAGAAGGTAGAGCAGAACGTCTGCTCCTCACAAGGAATTCATTTCATCGTGACTTCTGCCCTGTGGCTTAGCTGTCCAGATGGAGCTAAGTTCTTGCTCAGCAAAAGTGAGTGTCTTTCTTTGTCAGTGTTACAACACTAAGACTGGCGATCTCAAAGCTATCACATTCCAGGTTTCTAGAGTTTCAAGGAAATTGTGCAAATCAGAAAACCAGAGGTGCTTTTGTGTTTATTACTTTTCTCGTTGTGATGACCAAATACCTAAAGAGAAATGACTTATGTGGGTATTTACTTTGGATCCTGATTTGATGTTATTCTCCTTTGCAGCAGGAATACTTAAACACTACTGGGTGGGAACAGTGTATAGCTGTGGTAGCAGGGTGTGAGGTTATTGCTCATATTTTGTGGATCAGAAGGCAGTGAGAGGACATGAAGTGGACAATGCCATAAACTCAACACTCATCTCCCAGGAGTCACTTGTAGTTCAGCCCAGTCTAATAAATGGTTCTACAAACTTTTACAACAGCACCATAGCTACAGACCAAGAGTTTAGACACATGAACCTGCCAGGATCTCAAAGTGTTAAGAGTTGCTTTTTGAGCATGCTTACTTAGTGCAGCGAAATCTGTGGCTAGTCCTCTGCTTGCACTGTGAATGCATAGCTGTCAGACTGCATTGTGACATTCTTTGTCATGGAGTCACCAGAGGCCAGAGCTGAGGATCTTTGGGAAGATCTGGTCCCATCTAATGAAGGACAAGGAGTTTGAATATCCCATCCATGAAGGGATGCCAGTTCCCAGAGCTGGGACCAACGTCTAGAATCCTAAGGCTGTCAGTGTGGCACTAGGGGACAACATGGCAGTCTGTCCTGTGTGCTACATTGTTGTGGCATGACCTCCATTTCTGTGTGCAAAAGAATACAGAGTTTTCTTTCTTTATATTTAATTTTTATATTTTATGCATGGATGCTCTGCATAAAATGCAGAAGATGGCATCAGATCTCATTATAGATGTTTGTGAGCCACCATGTGGTTTCTGGGGACTAAAATTGGGACCTCTTGATGAGCAGCCATATTTCTAACCTCTGAAACATCTCTCCTGGCACTCCAGAGTTTTCTAAACTGTGGATCTCTTCATCTAACCTCACCTACCTGACACATCAACTCATATATTTTAAAAGTTTATTTTTAAATTATGTGTATATGGGGTTTGGTATAATGCAGTGCACATATATAATGTTTACTGTTTACACAGATTCACAGTTGCATTACCTTAAACATCTATTTTTCCTTTGTTTTGGGTAAAATTTAAGTTTTTAGTTTATGAACATGGGAATTTTGTCTGCTTGTTTATCTGTGGACCACATGTGTACAGTGACCACAGAGGACAAAAGAGGGCACCAGATCCACTGGAACAACAGATACAGGTGGTTGCTGACAGGAAGTGCTCCTAACCCCTGAGCGGTCTCTATAGCCCTGTCTTGGGAACTACCAAATACATCTCTGTTAGTACGTTATAAAATATAAATTCTAGCTCTAGTGCTAGGTTTGGAACACCAGAACAGAGCCCTCTGATCATGTGTTTGCATATCTGTTACTTCACCCTCTCTCTTGGGAGACCTGGCAGTTTGTCTTTGTTCTTTCAGATGGCCTTCATGAAGATGAGGCTGGTTTGTGCTTTCATTCTCATGATGGGAGTTCTTTGCTTCTACTTCAGCATGGAGCCTTTTGAGGAACCACCACTTGTTCTCAAGAAAGGTCACAAGAAGTTCCTCCAGCTTCCAGATATAGACTGCAAGCAGAAGCCCCCTTTCCTTGTGCTGCTGGTGACTTCATCCCACACACAGCTGGCAGCTCGCATGGCCATCCGCAAGACATGGGGTAGAGAAACAGAGGTGCGGGGACAGCATGTGAAGACCCTCTTCCTTCTGGGGGCCTCAGACAGCACCGATGAGATGAATGCCACATCTCAGGAGGCTAAGCAGCACCGTGACATCATCCAGAAGGATTTCAAGGACGTCTACTACAACTTGACCCTGAAGACATTGATGGGCATGGAGTGGGTCCACCACTTTTGTCCTCAGGCAGCTTTTGTGATGAAGACAGACTCAGACATGTTTGTGAATGTTGGCTATCTGACTGACCTGCTGCTGAAAAAAAACAAAACCTCCAGGTTCTTCACAGGCTACATAAAGTCCAATGACCATCCCATCAGGAAAAAGTCCAGCAAGTGGTTTGTGAGTAAATTTGAATATCCCTGGGACAGGTACCCACCTTTTTGTTCTGGAACAGGTTATGTCTTTTCTAGTGATGTGGCCAGCCAAGTATACAATATCTCACAGAGTGTTCCATTCCTCAAGCTGGAGGATGTGTTTGTTGGGCTCTGCCTGGCTAAGCTGAAGATCCGGCCTGAGGAACTCCACACCAAACAGACCTTTTTCCCGGGTGGCTTACGCTTCTCTGTGTGCCGCTTTCGGAAAATTGTGACCTGCCACTCTGTGACACCTCAGAACTTATTCACTTACTGGCAGGCACTGGAGAACTCTCAGAAACTGAATTGCCCTTCTTTCTGAGGTGAGCCTGTGGTGCAAACTTCCAATAACCTTTGGTGATACTTTGGGAACATCTGGGATGGCCTTGCTGGGAACTGTCAGGGGTAGACAGAGAAGGAGAAGGGGGAAGGCAAAGAGTGCTGTATTCAATGCCCTGCATACACTAGAGTGGATGTACACACAAGCAGAGTCAAGACTTGTTTTCACTTGGCATCCAGAGAAATAACAGATCTTGACTTTCAGGCTTTTGTACTATGTTCTCAATGTTTGAGACATGCCCTCATCTGCTCATTTCAGAGCTCAGTATACATATGAAGCCATGGATGTAGGCCCAGTCTGTTGTCAGGATTTTCTGTCTTTCCTGGTTCCCACAGTTATTAAGTCCCAAACAAATCACACAGAAGTCTACATTAGTTATAGATTGATTGGCCCCTTATCTCAGGTTTCTTATTAAGTCTTATAACTTATATTAGCCCGTTATTCTTATCTATGCTAGCTAGCCACATGGCTCGGTACCTTTTTCAGTGAAACAGTCACATATTGTTTCTTCTGTAGTGGGCTCAGGACTGCAGAGGAATGGGCTTCCCCTTTCCCAGAATTCTACTGTTCTCATTGACCCACCTCTACTTTTTATCTGGTTGTACCACCTATTTTTTCTGCCTGCTTACTGGCCAATTAACCTTTATTTAAAATATAATTGACAGAATATAGACAATTGTCCCACACCACCAGTCAATGGTTTCTCCCTGAATCTGTGGTCCTAAAGCCAGCTCTTCACACTGCATTTATCACATGGTCAGAGATCTTCTGAGAGTTCTGGTTCAGAATTTAACACTGAAGGTTTTCAGAGCTGGGTAAAAACAAGGGCTCATGGCCATTCAGTTACCAGACACATAATCTTGGTCTGTATCGTGGGAATTATTGTTTCCCCCTGCCCTTTTCTTTACTAGATTTTACTGTTTGCTTGGATGGAGCCAAGGCTTCATGTGACTACGTGACTGTAAATGTTGCAATATGCTCTCTGAATTCAGGAACATTTACACAAGTCAGAACCATTACTCCTCCAGTTGGAGGAAGCTGGAACCTACCTCCAGGGCCTCATTTCCACACTTATCCCTGTCACTCCTCTGAGTCTCTCCCATAACTCTTGGTGGGAAATTGTTCTCTTTGTGACATTCTTCAAAATCCTACAGCACCAAGTTCTGGACCCTTAGTTCAGAAAATGTGAAAATCTGAGCTCTGGAAAGAGAAAGGGTGATTGTTCCTGGGTGTGTACTAGGGACTACATACACCATCAAAACCAAACCAGGTCTTCTCTTGAAGAGAGGGAAGCCAAGGCTTGTAACAGTAAGGTGGCTTTGCCATCTAGAGGATGGAAGAACTGGTATCATGACCTGGCTCCAGCCGCTCGGTGTCAGACCTTCCCTTTATTCATTCCTTCTTTAGCCATGTTTGCTCACTGCATTCACACACTTCATGAGCAAGGTCAAGGTGAGGGTCTCCAGACAGCAGATCTGAGTGAGCACTCAGTGCTGAGAAGCTGGTCGGGCACAGGTTTTCTTGGTCTATGCACAGTGCATGGGAGCATAAGCAGGTGTGATCACCTGTACCCAGACTTGCTCTTGCATTGAAGATGCAGGCGTTCTTTGCAGGTAGCTGCATTTCATTCTTACAACCAAACTGGTTGTCAGCAGAAGCAACTGAGGTGACTCGGTGACTCACCCAGGGTCTGAGATGCAGTGGAGGCCCAGCCCTCAGCCTTCTCCATTGGCACAGCATTAACAACCTTCCTGCATGCTTACTTCTCTCAGAGGCCTGGGGCTGGTGCTACCCAAGGAGTCACCAGCATCTCCCTTTGCCCGCACACTGCCACCTCTGTCCTGGGTGTTGGCTAGAGTGTGGCTTTACTTCTTCATGATTCTCCCTGAAACTCATGTGGCCCTGGGCCCTCTGTGGAATTCTCACAAACCTCCCGTTTAGACTAGCTTTATCATGAGATCATGTGCATTTCATATGTGCACACATGGCAGATCCAGGTGTCTACATGCAGGCAGGAGGCTAGTTTTATTACTTGGTATATGGCATAGCAAGTGCCTCCGATCTTCTCTCGAGAGTGTGAGGTTGCCTTGATCTCTCTCTTGCACAATAAGCTGCAAGCTTGTCACGAGGCCAGTTGTCCTATGGTGGAGACATGAGCTGAAGGAGTGGCTTACAGTTGCACACCCAGAGGGTTCTTGACCTCCAGCCTCCAGGCAGAAGTGAAACACACCCACCAGCCTGCTGAGGGGGCACAGCTTTTACCATCACAGCTGCACCTGTGATCACACTAGAATGTCCATCGCTGGCCTCAGGATGCTGTTTTGAAAGAACAAAGCCAGGCTTCAGACATCGTCTGGTTTCCCCACTGAGTCTGCAGCCTCATGGCAGACTGACTAATTCACAAGCTGAATTTAATATGGTAGCTGCTGGGCATCACTTAAAAAATGGATGAGATGTTGCTTAGATCTTCTCCATCTCTCCTTTTGAAAGCATTTGCTTTCTCATACCACTTTTTTAAAATTAAGAACAAATTTCATGCACTCATCATATTAGAAATGGTATAACAGGACGAGTGGGCTGCTTATGACCTGGGCTGCCCGGCTACTTTAAACCCAAAATAATCACAGAGAAACAGTATTCATTTAAACACTGCCTGGCCCATTAGCTCTAACTTCTCATTGGCTAATCCTTACATCTTAATTTAATCCATTTCTATTAATTTGTGTACCACCATGTGACTGTGGCTGACTGGCAAGATTCTAACCAGCATCCATCTCAGGCAGTCGATCCATGGCATCTGCCACTCTGCCCTTTTACCGGCATTTAGTTCTATCTTCTCCACCTTCCCAAGTTCTCTCCTATCAACTAGGTCAAGGCAGTTTCCTTATTTATTATCCAATGAAAGCAACACACAAACAGAAGGAACTCCTACACCAGAATGTTATCTTAGCCTTCTCTACATTGAGTCTCCTGGTAGATGGGCTGCTTATTCCTCTCTCTGGCTGGGACTTTGGCTTGGTATAGTGGGGGAGGAGAGTCATGTAACTAGTTATTCATAGTTCCTGAGGGGACTTCCCAGGAGGTCTCTGATACCAGACAAGCTCCTGCATTCTGTGAGGGTGCTAGCCTCTGGATCCCTTCTGGCCTAGGTAAGATATATCAGTGAGTTAAGGTGTTTGCTGCCAAATTACTCTAGCAAATGCAATTCAGTCCTTGAGACCCACATGGGAAAAGAAGGCAATTGAATTTCACAAGCTCATGGTGTACCTGCACACATGTGCATGAACACACATAAATAAATGAAATGCAAACAAAAATAATCTTTGCAAAGGCTCCTGAAAAAACTGACCTCCCAGGCTCTTTGCTTAGGAAAAATTTGTTGGGGTCTTACCTCAGGTGTCTCCTGCCTTTTAACCTAACTCTCAGGAAATGAGAGATTCTCATGACTGGCCTTACATTATTCCTGGAGGTGAAGATTAAAACTGCCCAAACAACATTTTCTAATAGCCAGGCATACTAATTTTAAATACAAGAATAAAAGTGGATTCTGTGGCCAAATGCCTTTTTTCATTTTCTTTTTTTTTAAATTTTCTTTCTTATTTGGTGCATATCATTTTGGAGTTTTGGTGCTGGGGATGGAGCCTGTGACTGCATACAAGCTCTTCCCAGCCCCTGGTGAGTGTTTTGCATCATGCAATCTACTACCTCCATGAAGCGGTCATGGGGATCAGCTCCTGATACCTGCAGTTCAAATGCTGTGTTGGGAGGTTATGACTGTTAACTTGACACAACCTACAATCACGCTGCAGAGAGTTTTAATGAGAAATATCTCTTTATTATCCATTGATGTAGGAAGACTCTGCCCAGTGTGGGTGTCTCGGTTCCCTAGGCAGGGTGTCCTGAGCAGTATGAGAGGAGGAAGCCAGCTGAGGGCAAGCAAGGATCCCTATGTTTTTCCTGTCTTTGTTGGGACCATTGATGTCCCCCACTGCTTTAAGTTCCTGTCTTGACTTCCCTGCAATAAAAGACTACACCTGGAGTTGTGAGCCAATGAAATTCTTCTTTCCTCAGCTACTTTTTGTCAGGGTGTATACTATCATAGTAACAGAAATAAAGCTAAAATGAATGCACAGGGTGTTACCTGTAGTAATAGGAGTGGTGGGGCTGCGTTCCCAGCACCCCAGCCACCTGCTCGGCTAGCTTATGCCCCGAAATAATTACACGGACACTGTATCCTTTTAATCACTGTTTGGCCCATTCTCTTCTAGGCTAATTCTCACATATTAATTTAGCCCATTTCTAATTATCTGTGTATAGCACCCCAAGGTGCGCTTACTGGGAAGATTCTAGCCTATGTCCATCCTGGGTCGGAGCTTCATCCCAGGAGCAGGGCATGGTGTCTCTCTCAGGCGTCTGCTCCAGAGAGGAGAGCTGTCAAGACTGACCTCACTTCCTCTTCCTCCCAGCGTTCTGTTCTGTCTACTCCTCCCACCTACCTTCTAACCAATAAAATGGGCCAAGGCAGTTCCTTTATTAGCCAATGACCTTCCTCCATCAGTTACCCACACAGGGTCTCAGACCCTTCTCACCCCACCAGGTCCCTGGATGTCATCGTCAGTGCTCTCCCTCTGTTCCAGAGGTGAGTCCAGAGAGCTCTGAAACCCTTCTTACATTCTCCTTCAGGAAACATCACAGTTGGGGAGCAGACTCATTTCACCTGGCCATGGAAGACAAAAAATACCCTCCGTGACTAGAAGCCACTCATGTGAAACCGAAGACAAAGATTTGTGGTCAAATCTGATTTTCTAAAGGATAAAAAAATTAAATGTCTGTGACATTGAATCGTGTTTGGAATTGTCATTTGCCTGTATATTGATAAGGTTCTACAGGATGATACTGTGTTTTTGGAGCAGGTATATGTATTTATGATTTGTTAATAATGATACATATCTTTAATAAAAGTTTAATTATAAGCAGCATAATGCATTTGAGTTGTTATAATTTACAGCTTATCTAAAGTTATCCATATCTGTATGTATGGTCTAAATTCTGTTACCTTTTTTTCATTGGTCTTTGTGTTTGGAAGTTTTTTTTTTAATTTGGCTTTGATTTTTGTATGTCTAGAAATATAATGCAGAAGAGTCTTGCTTATGTTTTAAATATAAGAGGACATCTTGTTTCAATCGTGTTTTGGAAGTCACAGAACTCTACAGTTTAAAAGGCGTTCAGGGGCGGTGAGCCTTGGGTGAGCAGTGTGGCACTCTTGGTAATTATAAGTCCAGACAGTAGGCAATCATTCTTTGGAATTGCTTTCTCTGTGGAGTACTTTCCTATTGTTTTAGCCTAAGGAATTAACCTTATGGGTTGACTGGCTGTGCCTTCGGCATCTTTGATCATTATTTGTTTTTGAGGTTCAGCTTGGATCTTCGATCTCTCATGTGTCACTTAAATGGAAATAAAGTGAATAAACCAGAAGTGTTTTCTTTTGACTCTAGCATGCTCTCCAAAAATCCCATGCTATGCTGCAGCCCTGCAAATCTTACACCCATGCTCCTCACTACTCATCTCCTCTGCCAGTCTCAGAAACCAAACTAAAGTTGTAAGCAGCAGGAGGGCCACAGAGCTCTGCACACAAGTGCAGTGATGCCTGGGGATGGACAGTGCCTCCCTTCTAGAACATTCCCTCACCACACAGCATGCTCGCCCTCTCTACACAGACTGTCTTCCATTCCAGACCGCCCCCTCTCCAGTTCTACCTCCATTCTCTTTTTCTTGGTGCAAAAACCTTTCCAAAGAACAGCTTTTCCTGTGTTATCTGTCTCCAGCTTGCTCTCCTCATCCCATTATATCCTGACCATCCTGGTTGAGTGACTGCACCTTCCCTCTGTTAAGTATTCCTATCACATGGGAGGGCAGAATCCAGCCTGCTCCTTCTGTTCTTCCCAAGGCTTATCATCTCTCCATTTCTCTGCTTTATGACACACACAGTGGTCTCTATTGAATTATTAAGATGTCAGAAGAGGTGCTAGAGACATGGCTTTGTGAACACAGTGCTTGCTACATGAGCAGATCCCAAGATCCTCCTTAAATCTAAGGAAAGAAGCATGTTATCCCAGCCTCTCTACTGTGAGATGGAAGGTGGAGACTCACTGGAAACTTGCAGAACAAGTGACCTGGTACACAAAGTGGCAAATGCCTCAAATAAGATGAAAGGCTAGAATTGATACCAAGGTTGCCCTTGATCTCCACAGGTGTACTTTGACACGTGGAAATACGTGCACGCGCACACACACACACACACACACACACACACACAACTGTGATATAATGATTTAATTTCCATTGGAAGGCAACCTGGAGGAACTAGTTTCCTTTTCACTAAGTGGGTTCTGGGAATCAAACTCAGGCTGCCAGGATGAATGACAAGTACCTTTATTGGGTAAGCTATTTCAACAGCCCAGGTAACTTTTTGTAGCCATAGATGACACTGACAGAATGAAGAAGCGCCAGTTATTGTCACAAAGCCTTATTGATATGTCCTATCCCATGGTGCAGAGCTGTTTAAGGTCCTAGAGAAAAGTGATTCTAAAATGACTGTTTTAGGTTTGTCCATTATTTTGGTCCTTATGACCAACATCTGTGAACCAGGTAAAGCCTCCTCTCCATCCAGCATGTGCAGGCAGGGATGGAGGGCCAGGCCAGTCACAACCAGTCTCTCATGGTAATGCTGTGTGCTCTCTCCCAGTTTGGATGCACTGTGGCTCTACTGGCTTTGTCATTATAGATGGATCTTGAACTCTTTCTGTGATGAGGCCCAGGCCATGCTCAATTAGATAATATATTAGTGCAGTGAACACCAGATGTTTCTTACATCATCAAATGCATCCACAGAGTGGCACTCTCAGGGACTTGAAGATGAATGCTAAAAAGAAATCTCACACTAGCTTAAAATTGAGTACAATAAAGTGTTATTTAGGGGTAGACTCCCAGATCACAGTCCTCTGCACAAACTGGAAACAAGAACCAAATCCAGGAGCCAGAAGAGAGAGAAAACGTGTGTGCACTTTACATCACCATTTATAATAGAAGAGGCCATGCCCAAGTGGGCGGGTAACTTAAAGGCTACTGGCTGTAGAATTTCCTACCAGTTCTCCCTCTTTTGGTTAAAAAAGAGTGTTCTAAGCCTAATACAAAATTATATACAATAAGAACAAATATCAGGTATAAAAATTAGAATTATAACCAGCATATAAAATATCAAGTAAGAAACACATGATAAATGTTTCAATAATTATCCTACCCTAAGGATTTTAAATCTTGTATTATAAATAACTTGGCCAAGTCATGAGAGGAAAGTAACTATTACTATCTAATCTTCAACCCCATCTAAGACTCCAGAAGGGAAATAATATTACTTGAGCAGGCAGGAAGTGCAATCAAGCAACTTCCAAAATGTGTAACAAATGACAGAGATAACTGGTTACCTGGGCAATCACCCAAAGATTCATTTGCAATGTTGGAGCAGCCAACTTTGGCTAAGGCCTAGAGTAACTGACAGACCATTTTCAGAGGCAGGGAAAATTTCAAAACTGTCTTACCCTCCCTTGGCAAGGTTTGGCCATCTTTTTTCTTGTATCCTGTTTCTCCTGTCCAGAAATGATATACTTTATCAGTGGTTGAGTCATGGGCATTTCCTTGCCCAAAGGCCAATTTTGTCAAGAATAGAACAAGCTCCAAGTAGAGTGTCTTTGGTGCTCAACATTCTCTTGGGAATAGATTAGTGCTCCCAGGAGCAATCTTGTCTCATGTCGACAGAACCCTAAGTTATTTAAATACCATATTATACAGCTCTTTGATGTGGGTGAAGATTACCTCTTTATAGGAGCTGATCTACGGGGAGCTCACCAAGGCCAGCTGGACTGTGACCGAAAAAGCATGGGATAAAACCGGACTCTGTGAACATGGCGAACAATGAGGGCTGATGAGACACCAAGGACAATGGCAGGGGGTTTTGATCCTACTTAATGTGCTGGCTTTGTGGGAGCCTAGCCAGTTTGGATGTTCACCTTCCTAGATATGGACGGAGAGGACCTAGGACTTAACACAGGGCAGGGAACCCGGACTTCTCTGTGGACTGGAGAGGGAGGGGGAGAGGAGTGGGGGGAGGGGGAGAAGAGTGGGAGGAGGGGGAGAAGGGTGGGAGGAGGGGGAGAAGGGTGGGAGGAGGGGAAGGGAAATGGGAGGCTGGGAGGAGGTGGAAACTTGTTTTTTGTTTATGTTTTTTTTTCTTCTTTTCGCAATAAAAAAAAGATTACCTCTTTATGCAGAATACAATCTCTACGTATCTAAAGAACCTGATTAGTCTAACTATAAGTATAAATATACAAGAGTCTATACCAATGTAAATTTATTATAAATAATAGCTCACAAGTAGTTACTCTATTACTCACAATTATTATTATTAGCTTACTCACACTGATCTATCTATTATCCCATCAAATTCCCCCATATTTTTTTCAAAGAGATCCCTGAGCCTACAAAATATCCTACCTAATCCTAAACCCTATACCAATGATAATCAACTCATAAATGATGTCCCTAACCCTGAGGGCAAACTTTGTTGGGAGAGGGGATGCAGTCATCTAGAATTACTTCCAGTTGTCATGGGGGCAATGTTCTTTCTATGGGATCCTGTGAAAGTAAAATAATGGTTAAGTTCCAAGATTATAGTCTGATATAATTGCAAATAATCTCTGAGTACTCAGTAGGGTTTTCTGAGGTTCCTATTTGAAGTTCTGGCCAGAACATGGTAAAAAAAAAAAAGTGCACCAGTTCAGCTAACCAATTTGGAACCATCTTGGGGAGCTGGTACCCAAAACAGGTTTTATAGTAATATTATCAGCATCATGATGTCATATCAGCCAGCTGAATTTGTTGTTGTGGGGCTCTTCTTCTTCCTATGAACTTCAAAGATTACTGAAGGAAAATTTATTGTTCATTGTGGAAAACTTAATCATTATTTATACAGACATATGTTCAATATAAGGTATAACAGAGACAAAAATAGCTATGAAAAAAGTAAACTTTTCTAGATTCTTTTTTCTTTTTCTCCCATACCAGATGGCTCCTGACATGAGACAGTAACTCTGTCATGCTTAGATTTAAAGAAGGACATAGCCATTGTCCAACTCCCATGCCAGCTTTGATTTTTAAGTGAGTCATATTTTTTTTTATTATTTTTTCGAGACAGGGTTTCTCTGTAGCTTTTTTTTTTTTGGTTCCCTTCCTGGAACTAGCTCTTCTAGACCAGGCTGGCCTTGAACTCACAGAGGCCTGCCTCTGCCTCCCGAGTGCTGGGATTAAAGGCGTGTACCACCACCGCCGGGCCATGAGTCATGATAATTATTCTAGTTAATATTTAAAGATTCTTATTTTCAGATGACCTGTCCTCATAAGTGATAATTCTCTTTGTTTGGTGATCTTATCTGGATGATTATATTTTCCTCTTTAGGCATCTAGATGTCCATGATCTCTTGACTTTCTGAAGATGAGTATTTTCCTGCAAAGACAGGAACAGAACCCTGTCCCAACCCTTATGAGGTTTCCTTATCACCTGTGTGATTGTCACCTCTTTGGATGAGCCGTCATTTCTCTTTCTCAAGAGATTTCTCTTTTTCAAATGGAATCTTTATTAATTTTGATGGTATCCATAACTTTTCTTTTCCTGTTGAAAGAAGAGCAAAACCCCCTCCACAACATAGTACATCTCCTGGCTTCCATTGTGAGGTCAACACATCCTTGAAACACACTGGCTGATTTAATTCAGAAGACTTTTGTGTTATGCAGTGTCTCTCTGCTGCTGTTGTCCCTTTATAATTAGTATTAAGAAAAAGAACTATGTAATCTATTTCAGAGGATATTTTCCATTGCTTTTTGTTTATTTAACATATCCTTTAGAGATCGATTTGATCTTTCTATAATTGCCCGACTTGTAGGATTGTTTGGTATACATATAATATGCTTTATATTATAATAAGAAAAGAATTTGTTTCATTTTCTTAGAGAATTATGCCAGAACACTGTCTGTCTTTATTTGTGTAGGTATAACCATGATGGCCATAACTTCTATTAAATGTGTGATTAATGAACCAGGATTTTCTGAGCTCAAAGAAGTTCCCCATTGAAAATCTGAATACATGTCTATGGTGTGATATACGTATTTTAATTTTCCAGAATCTGCAAAGTGAAACACATCCATCTGCCAGATCTCATTCCTTTGAGTACCCTTTGAATTAGTCCCTTCAGGTTATAGAAAGGTTACTCCCTTTGGTTACAGAAAGAGCAAGTAGGACATCTCTTTAAAATCTCGTTAACTTATAACTCTTTCTTTAAACCTTTTCTATTCTCATGATGCTTCTTATGAAATTCTGAGGCCTTCAGCATGCTTCCAATCGATAATCGATCAATTTCTACATTACCTTGTGCTAGATGGTCTGGAAGACCCATATGGGATTGAATGTGTTTTATGTATATGGGACAGAGCCTATTCCTGATTATTTCTTGAACCTGTATGAATAATGAGGTCAATTCTGTATCATCTGGTATAAATTCAGTGGTTTCAATATGCAAGACAGCTCTTTCTGTATATTGTGTATCAGTAACTATATTTAGAACTTCTTAATATTCCTTTCTGCCCTGAGAATAGCATATAATTATGCATTTTGGGCATAATTATAAGGGCTTTGTTCTACCTTACTTAATTCTTCTGATTTGTAACCTGCCTTCCCTGATTTATTGCATCAATATAGAATGCTCAGGCTGCAGTTACTGGTGTGTTTCATACAATGCGGGGAAGGATCCAAGTAGTTCTCTTTATAAGGTTAATTCTATCACTTTTAGAATAATTGCTATTAATCTCTCCTAAAAATAGCATAATCTCTTTGCCAAGATTTATTGTCTTCACATATTTTTTTTTATTTCATCAGTAGTGAAAGGCTCTATAGCCTCTACTGGGACTATACCTGCTATTTTATGAAGTCTCAATTTTTCTTTTATAATTAATTCAGATATCTTTTCCACATAAGTTTTTAAGTTTTTACTTGGTTTATGTGCTAAAAAGATCCATTCTAAGATAATATCTTCCCCTTGAATTAAAATTCCTGTAGGGGAAGTTCTGAAAGGCAATATGACTAAAATACAATCAAGATTTAGATTCACCCTATCCACATGTGCCTCCTGTAATTTTTCAACAACAATCAATTCCTTTTCTGCTCTATCTGTTAGTTCTCTGGGACTATTTAAGTCTTTGTTACCACCTAAGGTTTTGTTTACATGAACTATTAGATCAGGTGTTTTCCCAACAGCTGGTCATAGACTGGAAATATCGCCTAACAATCTTTGAAAGTCATTATGAATTCACAACTTATCTCACCTAATTTGTGGCTTTTGTGTTCTAATTTTCTGTAACCCTATTTTATAACCTAGGTAATTGACAGAATCTCCTGTCTGTATTTTTTTCAGGAGCAATTTGTAATTTCCATTTTAATAAAACTTTCCTTACTTCTTAAAACATTCTTTCTAAAGTATCTATGTTTGAATCAGATAGAAAAATGTCGTCCATGTAATGGTAAATTATAGATTTATGAAATTTTTATTTCCAATGGCTGACTTGCAAAGTATTGGCAGAGGGTGAGGCTACTGAGCATTTCCTCTGGAAGGATGATCCATTGGTATCTCCCAGTAGGCCGAGAATTATTATGAGTTAGGCACTGTGAAGGCAAATTTTTCTCTATCCTTTTCTTGTAAAGATATAGTGAAGAAACAGTCGTTTAAATCAATAACTATAAGAGACTATCCTTTTGGTAGTAGAGAAGGAAGAGGAATTCCTGAGTGTAGAGAACCCATAAGTTGAGTTACGTTGTTGGCAGCTCTTAGATCTGTCACCATTCACCAGATTTCTTTGACAACAAACATAGGAGAATTCCTAGAACTGGTGCATTCTTCAATATGTTGAGCATCTAGTTGCTCCTGTGCCAGCTGTTGTAAAGCATGCAGTTTGCCTTCTCTTAAAGGCCACAGTTTAACCCACATAGGTTTCTCAGTTAACCATTTTAACGGTAGGGCCATCAGTACCTATAAAGGTTTGCTATTTGCTTTGTCTTCTTGTACAGCCTGAATATTTGGTGACCTTTGTGTATAGTACCTTATAATATCCTTTTCAGAATTATGAATTTCTGGGACTGAAGGAATTTTAATCTGGATATTTCATTGCTCTGACTTCATAAATTTACTGCAGTATTTTCCCTTATTTCCTTCTGATCCTATGCATTAAAACCATCTTGTGCTTTGTTTCACTAGAGATATGGTTCCAAGTCCTAGTAACTGAACATCTGTCTTTTGAAGACACCATTTTGGATGCCAAGATTCTAGAGGAATGAAACTTAAATCAACGCCCATGTCTATCAAACCCACAATTACGATGCCATTTATATGCACTCTTAGCTTTGGTGTTTGACCATTTATAGAAGTCTGCCAAGACGGAGAGAGAGAATATCCAAATTAACAAAATCAGAAATGAAAAGGGAAATGTAACAACAGAAATGGAGGAAATACAGTGGATGATCAGGTTATATTTTAAAAAATGATACTCCACAAAATTGGAAAACTTAAAGGAAATGGACAACTTTCTAGATAAATATCACTTAGCAAAATTAAATCAAGACCAGGTAAGGAAATTAAATAGACCTATAACTGCTGAAGATATAGAAACAGTCATCAAAAGTCTCCCAACCAAAAGAAAGCCCAGGACCCGAAGGTTTCAGCTCAGAATTAATATATAAGACTTTCAAAGAAGAGTTAATACTAATACTCCTCAAATTATTCCACACAATACAAAGAGAAGGAACATTGCCAAACTCTTTATGAGGCTACAATTACCCTGATACTCAAATCACAGAGACATTACTAAGAAAGAGACTTACAGACCAATCTCACTCATGAGCAATTGATGCAAAATACTAAATAAAATACCAGCAAATTGAATCCAAGAACACATCAGAACTATCATCTACCATGATCAAGTTAGTTTCATCCCACAGATGCAGGGATGGTTCAACATACAAAAATCTATCAATGTAATCCACGATATAAATAAGCTGAAAAATAGAAACCACATGATCATCTCATTTGATGCTAAAGAAGCTTTGGACAAAATACAACATCCCTTCATGATAAAGGTCTTGGAGAGAGCAGGGACACAAGGAACATATCTAAACATAATTAAGGCAATATAGAGCAAGCCAACAGCCAACATCAAACTAAATGGAGAGAAACTCCCAGCAATTCCACTGAAATCAGGAACAAGACAAGCTTGTACACTCTCTCCATATCTATTCAATATACTTCTTGAGGTCCTAGCTAGAGCAATAAGACACCAAAGGGAGATCAAGGGGATAGAAATTGGAAAAGAAGAAGTCGAACTCTCACTGTTTGCTGATTTTTATGATAGTTTACATAAGTGATTCCAAAAATTCTACCAAGGAACTTCTACAGCTTATAAACACTTTCAACAATGTAGCAGGATACAAGATTAACTCAAAAAATCAGTAGCCCTCCTGTACACAAATGATAAAAGTGCTGAGGAAGAAATCAGAGAATCAACAATCTTCACAATAGCCACAAATAGGATAAAATATCTCTGAGTAACTCTAACCAAACAAGTGGAAGACTTGTATGACAAGAAATTTAAATATTTGAAGAAAGAAATTGAAGAAAACAGCAGAAAGTGGAAAGTTTTCCCATGATCTTGGGTAGGCAGAATTAACATAGTAAAAATGACAGTCTTACCAAAAGCAATTTACAGATTTAATGCAATGCCCATCAAAATCCCAGCAAAAATCTTCAAAGACTTCAAAAGAATGATATTTAACTTCATATGGAACAGCAAAAAACCCAGTATAGCCAAAACAATCCTGTATGATAAAAGAACTTCTGGAGGCATCACAATCCCTGACTTCAAACTCTACTACAGAGCTACAGTAATGAAAATAGCCTAGTATTGGCATAAGAACAGATATGAGGACCAATGGAACTGAGTAGAAGACCCAACTATCAATCCACACATCTTTGAACACTTGAACTTTGATAAAGAAGCAAAAAATATTAAATGGGAAAAAGAAAGCATATTTAAAAAGTGGTGATGCTCCTGATTTGGACCTTGAGATTTCAGTCCGGTGCTCCAATGTGGGTCTCTGTCTTTGTCTCCTTTCATCGCCTGATGGAGGTTAATATTCAGGAGGATGCCTATATGTTTGTCTCTGGATTCACCTTCTTATTTAGCTTCACGAATTATAAGCTCAATGTCCTTTATTTATGGCTAGAAACCAAATATGAGTGAGTACATCCCATGTTCCTCTTTTTGGGTTTGGCTTACCTCACTCAGGATAGTGTTTTCTATTTCCATCCATTTGGAGACAGAGCACGAGCAAGGAACTCAGGACCGTGAGGGGTGCACCCACACACTGAGACAATGGGGATGTTCTATCGAGAACCCACTAAGGCCAGCTGGCATGGGTCTGAAAAAGCATGGGATAAAACCGGACTTGCTGAACATAGCGGACAATGAGGACTACTGAGAACTCAAGAACAACGGCAATGGGTTTTTTATCCTACTGCACGTACTGGCTTTGGGGGAGCCTAGGCAGTTTGGATGCTCACCTTACTAAACCTGGAAGGAGGTGGGAGGTCCTTGGACTTCCCACAGATCAGGGAACCCTGATTGCTCTTCGAGCTGATGAGGGAGGGGGAGGGAGAGGGAAATGGGAGGCGGTGGCGGGGAAGAGGCAGAAATCTTTAATAAATTAAAAAAAATAAAAAGTGGTGATGGCATAACTGGCTATCAGCATGTAGAAGAATGAAAATAGACCCATATCTATCACCATGCACAAAACTGAAGTTCAAATGGATAAAAGACCTTAACATTAAGCCAGCCACACTGACCCTTATAGAAAAGAAAGTGGGAAGTACACTTGAACATATTGGCACTGGAGACAACTTCCTAAATAGAACCCCAGCAGCACAGACACTGAGAGAAACAATTAATAAATGGAACCTCCTGAAACTGAACAGCTTCTGTAAAGCAAAGGACATGGTCAACAAGACAAAACCACAGCCTACAGAATGGGAAAAATCTTCACTAACCCCACATCAGACAGTGGTCTGATATTCAAAATATACAAAGAATTCAAGAACTAGAACACCAAAAGGTCACATAATCCAATAAAAAAGTGGATTACAGACCTAAACAGAGAACTCTCAACAGAGGAATCTAAAATGGCTGAAAGACACTTAAGGAAATGCTCAACATCCTTAGTCTCAGAGAAATGCAAATCAAAACAACTCTTAGCTTCCATCTTACACCTGTAAGAATGGACAAAATCAAAAACACTGATGACAACATATGCTGGAGAAGTTGTGGGGAAAAGGGAACACTTCAGCATTGTTGGTGGGAATGCAAGCTGGTACAGCCTTTTCAGATGTCAGGGTGGTGATTTCTCAGAAAATTAGGAAACAACCTTCCTTAAGACCTAGTGATACTACTTTTGGGTATATATCCAAAGGATGCTCAAATGTGCCAGAAGGACATGTGCTCAACTATGTTCATAGAAGCTTTGTTTGTCATAGCCAGAACCTTGAAAAAAACTAAATGTCCCTTGATCGAAGAATGGATAAAGAAAATGTGGTACATTTACACAATGGAGTACCACACAGCAGAAAAAAAAAAACAACAGCTTGAATGTTGCAGGAAAAGGGATGGAGCTAGAAAACATTATTTTGAGTGAGGTAACTCAGACACAGAAAGAAAATTATCACATGTACTCACTCATAGGTGGTTTTTTTTTTAACTTTTTTTTAATTGAGAAAAGAGAAAAAAAAACAAATTTCCTCCTCCTCCCAGCCTCCCATTTCCCTCCCCCTCCTCCCACCCTTCTCCCCCTCCCCCCACTCCTCTCCCACTCCCTCTGCAGCCCAAAGAGCAGTCAGATTTCCCTGCCCTGTGGTAAGTCCTAGGTCCTCCCCCCTCCGTGCATTTCTAGGAAGGTGAACATCCAAACTGGCTAGGCTCCCACAAAGCCAGCACATTACGTAGGTTCAAAACCCCGTGCCATTGTCCTTGGGTTCTCATCAGCCCTCATTGTTAGCCATGCTCAGAGAGTCCAGTTTTATCCCATGCTTTTTCAGTCACAGTCCAGCTGGCCTTGGTGAGCTCCCAATAGATCAGCTCCACTGTCTCAGTGGGTGGGTGCTCCCCTCGTGGTCCCGACTTCTTTGCTCATGTTCTCCCTCCTTCTGCTCCTCATCAGGACCTTGGGAGCTCAGTCCAGTGCTCCAGTGTGGGTCTCTGTCTCTGTCTCCATCCATCACCAGATGAAGGTTCTATGATAATATGCAAGATATTCGTCAGTATTCTTCACAGATCTTGAGAGGACAATAATCAACTTTATATGAAAAAACAAAAAACCCAGGATAGCCAAAACAATCCTATACAATAAAGGATTGTCTGGAGGCATTACCATCCCTGACTTCAAACTCTATTACAGAGCTACAGTGATGAAAACAGTGTGGTACTGGCATAAAAACAGAGAAGTTGACCAATGGAATCGTATAGAAGACCCGAATTTTAACCCACAAACCTATGAACACCTCATTTTTGATAAAGGAGCCAAAAGTATACAATGGAAGAAAGAAAGCATTTTTAACAAATGGTGCTGGCATAACTGGATGTCAACCTGTAGAAGAATGAAAATAGACCTATATCTATCACCATGCACAAAACTCAAGTCCAAATGGATTAAAGACCTCACTATCAGTCATAGGTGGTTTTTAAAGATAAAGCAAAGAAAGCCAGCCTACAAACCACAATCCCAGAGAACTTAGGCAACAATGCAGTGACTAAGAGAGACTTACATAGATATAATCTACATGGGAAGTAGAAAATATAAAAAGAAAGACCTTCTGAGTAAATTAGGAGCACGGGGACCTTGCAGAAGGATTGAAGGGGGAAGGGAGAGGCAGGAAAGGGAGCAAAGAAAAATGTAGAGCTCAATATCAATAAAAATGAATAAAAAAAGAAGTCTGCCAAAATATATGTTTCTTATTTCCTGTTGGAAATTTTATTCCATCATCCAGAACAGCATGTTTTTTTGCAGAAGGCTCTGGATTTTTAAATTTTTCTGGTGAGCCATGTCCTGCATAGTAACTGGGAATGGCTAGACCACTTTGGACTTGGCTGCCTGCAAGAGGCACCCCCAAGGAATTCACCAATAATATTGGGTTGTCTTGTGTGTCTTTTGTTGATCTGCATTCACTGCTCCACTGTTGACTTTTGCCACACCTTCTACATACATCTGAAGGCTGAATTCTACTTTTCTTGCCATTCCCAGAGGAGATATTATTCAAAAGAATTCCTTGTCTATAATCCCTTCTCAGATGTCCTATTCTACCACAATTAAAACATTTGGCATTTTGGTGTCTCCTTATTCCTTTGGAAATTGCTTCTCCAACCCAAGATTCAGTATTAAGTCAAATGTCTCAATGTTCATTGTATGCAGGATCCATTAATCCATTGGGCTGATCTAACCATGTGGTTTTGATATCAGGGTAAATGTAGCTTTATAAATTGAGTTCGGCAATGATTCTTCTACTTCTATTTTGTGAAATACATTAAGAAGTATAGGTATTAGTTCTTCTTGGAAGTTCTGGTAGAATTCTGCATTGAAACCATCTGGTTCTGTGCTTTTTTTTTGGTAAAAAGGTTTTTGATGACGGCTTCTAATTCCTTGTGACTTGCAGGCCTATTTAAATTGTTCACCTGGTCTTGATTTAATTTGGTATATGGTACTTATCTAAAAAAATGTCCATTTCTTCCACATTTTCCAATTTTGTGGCATACAGGCTTTTGTAGTAAGATCTAATGATTCTCCAAATTTCCTGTGTCTGTGGTTATGTCCCCCTTTTCATTTCTGATCTTATTAATTTGCATGTTCTCTCTCAGTTGTTTGATTAGTTTGGATAGGGGTTTATCAATCTTGATTTTCTCCAAGAACCAACTTTTTGTTTCATTGATTCTTTGGATTGTTTTCTGTTTCTATTTTGTTGATTTCAGCCCTCAGTTTGATTATTTCCAATCTTCTACTCCCCGTGGGTTAGTCTGCTTCTTTTTTTCTAGAGCTTTCAAGTGTGCTGTTAAGTCTCTAATGTGTGCTTTCTCTGTTTTCTATATGTGGGCACTTAGTGCTATGAACTTTCCTCTTAGCACTGCTTTCATAGTGTCCCATAGGTTTGCGTATGTTGTAGTTTTACTTATTCTTGAATCCTGTCCTAAGCATTTAAGGCTTTTTGTGGCATAGAGACAATATTTGGTCATTGCAAAGGGCTTGAGCCTGTGGTTCAGCATCAGTGCTCTCACCAAGAATTTGAGCTTGGGAAGTCTCAAGCTCTTTTTCTTTTCCCCGTTTTTCTGAAATTTTGGTCTCCTCTCTGAAATAACACTTCCATATCAGTTGAGGCCCATCATCCAGGACTGCTAAAACTACCTGAAGCCAGTGGTATGGGGTGGCCTTAATGCTAGAAGCCCATGTCTTTACCATCTCCCTAACAAATGTGGAAGGCAAGCCATGAGTTAGTAATGCTTGCTTAATTTTTTTTAGATCATTCATTTCTATAGGTATCCTTCTACATACTTTGGATCCTTTTGAGCATTTAGAACTTGATGTTTTGTCAGAAACCTAGAACCCTAAGGAAGTCATCTCTGACAGATACTGGCAATGTTGAATCCCGTCCTTCTGCCTTCTAATCCTGTTCATCAGCACCAATAATTTCTCCAATAATTTTAAATCTTCTTATTGCTGTCCTTTGTAAAGCCTGAATCTCTGGGCCTCTATGTATTTTTAGTGATTTCATTGAGGCACATAGCCTTTGGTCCTCATTCTGCACATGTGATTCCAAGGTCTGAAGTTTTTCCTTTAAAGATAACATCTCATTCTTGGACATTATTTGGATAGTGTTCAGATTGCCTTCATGGAGAAATACTCTGTCTGCTAAACTATTACAACTTTTAACAGATTTTGATTGTCAAATTCAACAGTATGAATTCTTTCAGATAATTGCTCAATACCCTTTGACATGGATTGAATTTTCTCTGTCAAATTAATGTTATCCTTTTCAATAGTATTAATTTTTTCAGGTGGCTTTTGATTTTTGATGGTATTAATCCAGTCATCTAGTGGTTCATTATTAGTCTGTAAATACTATATTATTTATAAAAGTGCTCCATTCTTGGCTCTGCTATCAAACAATTTTCTTAAGGATATAATATGAATAAATGCCTGAGTCCCAATATCAAATAAATGGATTTATCACAATAACCATATATGCCTTCCAGAATACAATCCATAGTATTAGCAAAAAAGTTACTAAAATTTCCATGAAAATATTATCTGCCATTATATAACTTTCAAGTTTATTGATTTATTAATTAATAAAATATTTATCTGTGTTATGAGGTCTGGTAAATTGTTTTAGGTGTAATGATCTCTATTTTCCAGTAGTTGTCGTGGTTGCAGAGTTGCGAGCAGTGGTGCACAACTGGTGGTACCAGGAACAGATCTGCACTGCTTTGGTTTTCTGTCTTGGTGCTTGTTAAATACTGACAAATATTCTTTGCTTGACAAATTAAAAGTAATTAAATCATTTTAGTATACCTAGCAAGGAGACCAGAACTCAGGAGCAGGGAGCACAAACTGGAAGCTGTGCATGTAGCGGCATGGCAGGGTATGTGGAAATGGTTGGGGGTAATGTGCGCATGCTTGGGAAATTTCCAAGTTGTCATGTGCACTGAGCTCCACTGTGTTGGGTTTTTTTTTTTTTTAAAAAAAAGCTTCTTAGTAATTTATGTTGGAAGGAGTAGGAGACATTCTGGGCTGTGGGCCATTTGGACCTTTTAGATCTTTCCACCTGGTAGGTGTTGAGTTGGGATCCATGTGGGCCCCAGATGAAGATGGACACTAAAATAATCCCAGGCCGGGCAGTGATGGCGCACGCCTTTAATCCCAGCATTCGGGAGGCAGAGGCAGGCTGATCTCTGTGAGTTCGAGGCCAGCCTGGACTACAAGAGCTAGTTCCAGGACAGGAACCAAAAAAAGCTACGGAGAAACCCTGTCTCGAAAAATCAAAAAAAAAAATCCCAAACTAGCTAAGAATGGAGTATAATAGTGGGTTATTTACTTATGGGTAGACTCACAGATTACAGTCCTCTGCACAAATGGGGAATAGGAACTGAACCAGGCAGTCAGAAGAGAGAGGAAGTGTGTGGGTGTACCCCTCACGGTCCTGAGTTCCTTGCTCGTGCTCCCTCTCCTTCTGCTCCTGATTTGGACCTTGAGATTTCTGTCCGGTGCTCCAATGTGGGTCTCTGTCTGTCTCCTTTCATCACCTGATGAAGGTTAATATTCATGAGGATGCCTATGTGTTTGTCTTTGGATTCACCTTCTTATTTAGCTTCTCTAGGAACATGAACTATAAGCTCAATGTCCTTTATTTATGGCTAGAAACCAAATATGAGTGAGTACATCCCATGTTCCTCTTTTTGGGTCTGGCTTACCTCACTCAGGATAGTGTTTTCTATTTCCATACATTTGTATGCAAAATTCAAGAAGTCCTTGTATTTACTGCTGAGTATATGTATATATTCCATACTTTCTTCATCCATTCTTCCATTGAAGGGCATCTAGGTTGTTTCCAGGTTCTGGCTATTACAAACAATGCTGCGTCTGAAAAAGCATGGGATAAAACCGGACTTGCTGAACATAGCGGACAATGAGGACTACTGAGAACTCAAGAACAATGGCAATGGGTTTTTGATCCTACTGCACATACTGGCTTTGGGGAAGCCTAGGCAGTTTGGATGCTCACCTTACTAAACCTGGATGGAGGTGGGCGGTCCTTGGACTTCCCACAGGTCAGGGAACCCTGTTTGCTCTTCGAGCTGATGAGGGAGAGGGACTTGATCGAGGGAGGGGGAGGGAAATGGGAGGCGGTGGCGGGGAGGAGGCAGAAATCCTTAATAAATAAATAAATTTTAAAAAAATAAATAAATCAACCAGAAAACCAAAAAAAAAAAGAAGAGAGAGGAAATGCACACATGCTTTACATTGGCATTTATAGTCTAAGAAGCCATGCCCATGTGGATGGGTAATTTAAAGGCTAATCCATTACCTCTCAAAATCCCTATGTAGTGGTTTGAATAGGTACAGCCCTCACAGACTCATGTGTTTAAATGCTTGACCCATATAGAATGGCACTGTTAGGAGGTATAGGTTTGTTGGAGTAGGTGTGGCCTTCTTGTAGGAAGTGTGTCATTGTGATAGTGGGCTTTGAGGTCTCAGAGGCTCAGGCTACACCCATTGTGACACACAGTCTCCTTCTACTGGCTACAATCAAGATGTATAACTCTCGGCTACCTTTCCAACATTGTGTCTGCCTACATTCAATCTACCATGAAAATAATGGACTAAAATCCTGAACTGTAAGCAAACCCAATTAAATGTTTCCCTCTGTAAGAGTTGCCATGGTCATGGTGTCTCTTCACAGCAATAGAATCCCTAAAAAAGCCTCTAAACAAGACACATGGAGAAATAGGTTCCAACATGGTAATTTAGGGTATATAACAGTACACATCAGGCCAAGCATTGCCTGGACTCTTTTGACTCTGAACTCACTACATTTAGCATCCTTTTCCCTGGTTCAACATGCTCCTGCATCCAACCAGCCAGTTCACTCTAGCCTGTCCCCAGAAGCCCATGCTGCTCACACGTGAGTAGGAGTCACTGGGTATCCATTTGCTTGTGCTTTCTCTAGAGAGAAAGTACTCTCAGTAGTCCATGAGAGTTCCACCCTATGGATGGGCTTGATGATTTGAGAGGTAACACATTAGTCCACAAGAGTTCTACCCTTATGGATGGTTCAACACATGTATGTCAGGAGATTAGACTGATGGTCTCTCTGCCACAGAAGATACAAAATAGAGGATAAGAAAATATCTCTTTGTATAAGAAGACAAATGTTTTTACAAGGAACTGACTTGACCAACACTTTGCCCTAGATTTCCAGAATTGCCTGATATTTAAGCTGACATAGAAGATATTTGTTCAGGAAGCCCAAGTTAATAATACAAAACTAGATAATTTGGGGATGGATGATGGCTGGCTTCATAATGTGATACATGGAATTCTGCTATAGTTGCGTAGGATTTTCTGCTCTTATCTCCAGGACAGAATTGGGTGAGACAGCACAGCTGTAGCTATGCCACATTGCATGGCAAAACAGATGTTCTGGATGAAATTAAAGCTCAAGATCAGTTGACTTTGAATCCATCAAGTCAGTATGACTTGGATGGGTATAGATTGGAGTCCTTTGAAGAGGAGATTTCTCTGGACTGCACTAAGGCATCTGAAAGGCAAACTAAAAATGGAAGTCTGTATATGTCGGTTAAGCTCATATGAGTCATAACATCTGTTAGTTCCCTTATTTCTCTATTAATTTTCTGTCTGGCAGACCTGTCCAGTGGAATGGGAAAAGATTTTCATCAACCCCACATCAGACAGAGGGCTAATCTCCAATACAAAGAACTCAAGAAATTGGTCATCAAAAAACCCACAAATAATCCAATAAAACATGGGGTTCAGACCGAAACAGGGAACTCTCAACAGAGGAATCTAAAATGGCTGAAAGACACTTAAGAAATGCTAAATATCTTAGTCATCTGAGAAAAGCAAATCAAAACAACTCTGAGACTCTATCTTACAGCTATAAGAGTGGCCACAATCAAAAACACTGATGACAACTTATGCTGGAAATGTTGTGGGTAAATGGAACACACCTGTATTACTGGTGTGAGTGCAAACTGATACAGCCCCTTTGGATATCTATATGGCAATTTTTCAGAATATTAGGAAACAACCTTCCTCAAGACCCAGCAATACCAAGCACTTTTGGGTATATACCCAAAGGACTGTCAATTGTACCACAAGGACATGTGCTCAACTATGTTTTTTGCAGCATTGTTTGTCATATCCAAAACCTGGAAACAACCTAAATGTTCCTTGAGTGAAGAATGGATATAGAAATGTGGTACATTTTCACAATGGAGTACTACACAGCAGAAAAAAATGACATCTCGAAATTTGTCGGCAAATGGATGGATCTATAAAACATCATATTGAGTGAGGTAACACAGACACAGAATGACAATTATTATATTCACTCACTCATAAGTGACTGTTAGACATAAAGCAAAAAGAAAAAAAACCAGGCTAAAATTCACAGTCTCACAGAGAACCTAGACAATGAAGACCCTAAGAGAGACATACCTGGATCTAAATTACATGGGATATTTAAAAGACAAGATCTCCTGAGTAAATTGGGAACATTGGGTACTATGGGAGAGGGTAAGAAGGGGTGTTCAGAGAAAGAAAGGAGAGTAGAGAAAATATAAAGCTCAATAAATACAATAGAAAATTAAGAAATTGAAGATTAGAAACAAAAACAAAATAAAAAGAATTCCTCAATAGTTATACTTAATGGCCAAAGTTGAAAACTGCTCTATATTACAATCTTGCTCTCTCTCAGGAAACATAACATAAATTATTCATTAAATATTGAGAAATCCTAAAAAAAATAAAATAAATAAAACCTTTTTTTTTCATAAAGAAAGTCTAATTCTGAGCAAGAAGCTCAGGGTGAGGTTGTTGGCATCAAGTCCCAGAATTGATCTTGGGGAGCAGATCTTTCTCCCTCCTCCCCACCCCCAGCTTGACCCAGACAGTTCTTCCTATATGAACGTTCCTCTCAGCAGATTTTCCTTCTTTTGTGGGTTGTGGGCAGGTGCTCTGAATAAACAATGGGCATCTATGAGACTGGACTTTATGAGATGAGGCCAGGTGTTCTGACATGCTGGGGAGTCTCTTTTCAGCTGGGCTCTCCTCCTTCTGTTCCCACTTGCTGGTTACAGGCAGTGGTCAGGAAAGGTTAGGTCAGTGCAGAGAAGGGCTTACAGAGGCAGTCTCTGCTCTCCTGGATGTGGCCCTGAACTCTGAGCTCAGTAACTAGCCATCTGTCTTGTTTGCCTATTTAGCTGGGCATCATTTCCTATTTCTCCTGGGTTTTCTGGTCCTGAGAGTCACTCCTGATTTCTGTGTCCTTCAATAGCTGCCTGGTATCTTCTGTCCCCAGATAAATAAGTTGACTGAACAGGAAGTGATCATTCATTAAGCCTGACAGAGCTATTGTGTCCTTTTCCTGACTCTAAGTATCAGCTACCAGGAACTAACTGCACTGTCATTGTCCCACCCTGGGTTGGGTGAGCTGAGTGTGTGTGTGTGTGTGTGTGTGTGTGTGTGTGTGTGTGTGTGTGGTGTAAGTGTAGGGGTTGGGTGGGGTTGAGGGTGATTAGGGTGGGGATGGGAGTTGGGGAGTGGCCTCCAGTACCCAGCTGGCTTTTTTCCTGATCCCTATTGCTTGTCTCTGCTCACTTCCCTGCCATCAGGGAAACACATGACTAGCAAGGGAACTTTCCATTTTTCCTGATCTCAGACTTGGGGATTGTGCTCCATCAGACTTTGTGACTGGCCTCACAAAGGTTTGGACAACACTTCCCTTATCTTCTGGTAAGAGGGAATTATCTGAGCCCATGTCTGAAGCTGCGGAGTGAAAGGGTGGGTAGGATGGATGATCGAGGTTTTGGTAAAGTTACCTAATCTCAGTTTAAAACCAGGACCATGAGACTGAGTGTCCCAGACTGAATTTGAAATAACTGATGACCAGCTGTCCTGCTAGGTGTATAGGTTGAACCCTGGTCTCTGGAAACCACAGTCCTTGGCTGCTAGTTATTAAGGTAGTTCATATGTTCCACCGTCCAACTAAGGGAGGGTGGGGTGGTGTTGTTCCAGACCAGATCTATGTGGTCTAGAGGCCACGTTGACATACCAGATAAACCATGGCTCATTATAATTTCAATATAGAGATAAAAACACTCCATCCAATGCTGAGAAAAATCTGAGCTTGTCACAGCCCTTATAACTCAGCCTGAATGAGGGATTTTCAGAGAGCACACTTGCTCTGGGAAAGAAGGGTCCTTTATAATATAAGCAGACCTGTGCTTGTCATTGGCCATCTAGTGAAATTTCCACTGGGTTTTCCAAACTTCATAGCCATCTGTAATCTGCACCAAGTACAGAAAGAACCTGCAGACCCAGATATGGTAAGACAATAACAGAACTTTTCACAAAATTATATCAAGCAACAACATGGCTGCTTCAAAATATGGCTGAGGGGAAGGTTCTTATTGTAAGCATGAGGGGTAAACAGTAAGAGGCACCTGGAAGAGTCCAGAGCAGGGACATGGAGTAGTAGACTGAACTGAAAGAAGAGGGGAGTGGGGAGAGGAAAGGAGAGGAGAGGAAAAAACAGGAGAGGAGGGGAGGGGATGGGAGGGGGTAAAGGAGGGGAGAGAGGGAGGGGAGGGAAGGGGAAGGGAGGAGAGGGAAGGGAAGGGAAGGGAAGGGAAGAGAAGAGAAGAGAAGAGAAGAGAAGAGAAGAGAAGAGAAGAGAAGAGAAGAGAAGAGAAGAGAAGAGAAGAGGAAAGAACCAAAACAAGAGGTCAAAGGGGCACGTGGATGAAATGGCAGGGTTATAGAGGAAGGAGAAGCTGGGGAAGGGGTCCCCTGAGCTGGAGAGGTTTAGGGACAGGGTTAGCAGAGCTGAGAGGAGCCACAGAAACTGAGTGAGCTTGGAGGTCAGCTTGTGCTTTCCATTGCTAATAGGCATCACAGACAGCCATTTGTTCCTAGTTTCTTTTGGACCTGATAAAAATAGCATTATAATGAGTTGAAAACCAAACTCAGGGGCTCAGAATGATATGTAATGATATTCACTTGGTAAAGTTGTCATCCAGACTTTTTATATCTGATTTTGAAAATCATCCCACATCCTCAGTAAGAGCTAGAAGTCATTTCGGACTAAACAGGGCTAAAAATGTCGTTGATCACTTCCTCATTCCCTATGTACTCATGGAGACAGAGGAACTCGGGCACATTAATTCAACCCTGTACCTCAGTTCTATCCATTGACACCACAGAGGCTGATATTATTATTTCTCTGGGTGCACATGAGGATGATATGGTCCCATCATTCCTTGTGACACCAGCGACAAGGATTATTGCAGCATTGCCTCTTGTTTTCTAAGTTCTCTGCTGAGTTTTGCTTGGTTATGGAAAGAAATAAAAAAAGCTTCTCAAATTATAAAATAACTTGGTCTTAAGAATAGTTTCCAGTTAGTATAAGATATATATTTGGGGCTCAGTAGACTAGCAGAAGAGAGGACAGACTTTGGGGCACAGTGGCGAGTGTGCTGACTCAGGTTTGGGCTCTCTTCCATGTAGCTTGTTCTCTCTGTCTAAACTCCCTTCCCTGTGTCACTGTTCAAGGCTGTCTGTTCTCTCTCTTGCAAGACCTCATTTCTCTGTTCCCTGGGGGTGTGTTAATTGCCATGTGTTAGCTATGCAAGTTCCCTGTTAATCTTCTGGGTCTCTGGTAATTTTCTATGTCCATTATGTTTTGCTGACTGAGCATTCCCAATTTCTCTGGGGAGCAGTACATTTATCAGGCTCCCCGTTGATTCACTTCTGGGAGTCCTTTCTTCCAGACTGACTGGGCTGTCATTATTGTTAACATGGGCAGGGTCACCTGCTTGGCTGCCTCTGTAGGTACAAGTTACCTTGATTATTCCTTATTGCCTCTTTCTTATTTGGATTTTATTCAAATTCTTCTCAGAGTTTCAGTTGGATTCTCTGTATCACAATCTACTTTTTTGTTGTCCCAGGGTATGATGAAAGGGGAGTGAGAGGGATCAAGTGGTGTGAATAAACATGATTTCCAGATTGCTTTTCATGTTATTTTATCATAATATGTTTTCAAGGCTACTCAGCTTAGGTAGGAATTTCTTTTCTTTCCTTCCTTCCTTTCATCCTTCCTTCCTTTCTTCCTTCCTTTCTTTTATTTTTTTGTTTTATTTTTGAGACACTGTCTCTCTGTAGCTTTGGTGCCTGTCTTAGAACCAGCTCTTGTAGATCAGGCTGGTCTCAAATTCAGAGAGGTCCTCCTGTGTCCTGGGATTAAGGGCATGTCCCACCACCACACAGCTAAATGCATATTTCTTAAATTGTAAACTATTTCAGGCTGTAGAAAAAGTCAGAGAGCCACAGCCAAACTGTGTGTGAGCATGTCCCTGTCACATGGGTGGCACCTGCTGTGACTTATAAGGTGAGATAGTAAAATGTGAGTTGGTCATAAAGCGTTGCCTTTCATTTCTCTCCCCGCCTTTTACCCGTTCTCCCTGCTCTGGATCCTCCTCCATCCTTCTTGTATGCGTGTTCTTATCTCTACATGTGAGGCTATATCTCACGTCACTACCATTATGCTTTAGAAATCTGTTGGTATGAAGCTGGCGCTAATTTCTGCATTTTCATCATTGCTGAGTTCTAAATGTTTTGTATTTTTATATTAAACACAGTGATAGGCATTCCTGGTTTGTCTCCTCTTGCACAACTGTGTGATTTCCTATAGATTAAGGATCTACATGTATGAGTGTAATTGAATTCCAGGGCAGTTCTAGATTGGTCTCAATCTGTCCTAGACACTGAAGGATGTATCTTTAGTGGGTAGGGGGTTCATTAATCACACTCCTACCAACCGTATGGTTTAGTGCCTGGTTCCTCACAGCTTTGCAAAGACTTAGACTCCCCTGGACTTTTAAATTTTTATTAATAGAAAAAGTAGTAACTCCATCACATTGCTTTAATATTCTTTTACCAAAGGTGGATGGTGGTGCGCACCATTAATCCCAGCACTCAGGAGTCAGAGGATGGCAGATCTCTGTGAATTCAAGGCCAGCCTGGTCTGCAGAGTGAGTTCTAGGACAGCCAAGGCTACCCAGAGAATCTCTTATCTCAAAAATCCAAAGAAGAGGAAGAAAAATATGCATTTACCTGATTCTAGCATAGTCGATAGTGTTTTCATTAATATGTGGGTATTAGCCTATGATTTGTCTGTCTCTTGTTTATCAGTATGCCATAATTTTCTATTGATTGATTGATACACTTTTGAATGTCTTTGTATTTATCATCTATATTTTCTTGTCTATCATCTATCCACCACCTATTAGTCTTCTATCATCTATGTACTCATCATTTGTCTATTTTCTATTCATAATATATATTGTTTATCATTTAATATCTCTCTGGTATATCTTCCAATCAGTTTGTAATCTATCTTCTATCCATCTCTATCACTTTTATGTAGTCTAGCATGCATGTTTTCATCAATTTATCACTGGTCTTCTATTTATATACTATATAACTTTCATAACTTCTATTGTATATTATTTGGTATACCTATTATCTGTCATCTACCTTTGATTTAAAAATCACATATCATTTCTCTATAACCTACCATATATCTACTTATAATCTATTATCTACACCTCATCTATCTATTTATCTATCTTTCATCTATCAACTATCTATCTATCATCAATCATCTATCTCTGTCTCTTTGTCACTGTGACCAAATACTTGACAAAACAGAAGTAACTTGAGATGGAGAATTGCCCTGAGATCACTAGGGAGAAGATATAGTCCATTACAGCAGGAACAGCATGGACTCAGGACCAGCTCCTGTCTCTGGCAACAGGAAGATGAGGTGATAGTCAAACCACACCAACCAGGCATTATAGAGCTTAGGCAAGAAAAAGACCAGACTAGAGCCTTAAAGGTCTATCCCCAAGAATAAATTAAAAAAAAAAGAAATTCAAACCATAAAAAAAGGTCTATCCCCACCTTATCCAGGTATGCTTCCACAGAAAGGGCCCATTGCCTTGCCAAGACCAGTCTAGAAGTAGAGAACCAATAATTTATTCACACAAGCCATGGATTACATTTCACATTCATATTAAGGAAATCTATTTATCTGCCTACCCCTTGGCATTCGTCTTCTGTGAGGGATCTGTTTGTACCTTCTGTTAACTGTACCGGGGAGGCCTTTCGTTCATCCCAGCTGCCCTGAACTGAAATAACCATATAGAAACTCTATTAATTAAATCACTGCTTGGTCCATTAGTTCTAGCTTCTTATTGGCTTACTCTTACATATTAATTTAACCTATTTCTATTAATCTGTATATTGCCATGTAGCTATGGCTAACTGGGTAAAGTTCCTAGTATCTGTCTCCTGTGGCAACTGCATGGCTTCTCCTTGACTCTGTCTTCCTTCTACCTTGCTATAGGCCAAACCAATTTCTTTATTCATTAACCAGTAAAAGCAGCTCATAGACAGAAGGACCTTCTACCCCATTTCCCCTTTTTTTGTTTAAACAGAAAGTTTTTAACCTTAACATAGCAAAACTACATATATCAAGCAAGAACTACAGTTATAATGTTTATATCTACTTTATCTTTTATCATAATTAAGGAAAACCATAATTATAACTATAAAATCTTCAACTCCATCAAAGACTCCAGCAGGATATAAGGTTACATAAGTAAATAGGAAGTGCATTGTAAGCAACTTCCAAATTCTAGAATTGACAGAGACATCTCACTACCTGGACAGTCACCCAAAGTTCTCAACAATTGGGGTACCCATATTAGCCTACATGCCAATAGTATCTAGCAGACTTTCCCATGAAGCAGGATATTTGAAAACAGGTCTGCCCATATTGGCAGTTTGTTAGTCACTTCTTCTGTATCCTGCAGAATGTCTAGTAGACTCTTTCATGAAGCAGGAACCCAGAGGAATCATCTCATCTTTAGGAAATTTCAGCAGTCATTTCTCTGTGGGTCCTGCATGTCCAGTTGATCAAGCACTCCAAGCAAGAGCAATTTTTTGCCCTAATGGCAAACAAACTCCATGAGGAGCCTCTTCAATGCACATCTTCCTCTTGAAGTAGCTGGTCTCATTGTCTTGGAAAGTCCTGAGTTATTAAACATTTTAAATGCCATATTTTGAAGGTCTCTGAAAGATTTGAAGAATACCTAACTGAAATATATCTCTATATATCTAGAAAACCTAACTAACATGACTATAAGCTTGACTATTATAGATGAATCTCTACTAACCTATATTGCTTAATTATATACTACATTTTTAGATGAGCTGCACAAACATAATATCTTAATCAAGGGCAGAAATACACGTAACAGAATTGACTTTAAATTTGTATCAATAGAGCAAGATCCATATGAGGGCAAGTCTCTATAGCATATCCCCTTTTAAATGTAAGCAAACATTTATAAACAATATTTGGGAATATGTGTGAAGTTCTCTAGACTATTTCCTGATGATTGTTGTGTGAAGTAATTTTGGGGGATTTTCATGGCGACCTTTGATGGGGTCTTAGAACATCAAATCACATTAGCCTGGAATGAATCTATAGGTTCTCATCCTCTGTGGAAACAAAAGCAGAACATCTTTTCCATATACTTACATCCAAATTCTGTATCCTTGATGACTTTATAATATACATGTTGGTTTTGCTTAGCTGTAGGGATAAATCCCACCCCTTGGGGGGCGTGTTCGCCTCTGGCTAATGTCTGCCTATAAATTTGGTGAGCATGCTCCCAGCCGCCACTTCTGCTTTCCTGGTCTCCACTGGAACGGTGGTTCCGTAAGTCTATTTCAACATTAAACTAGGTTCGAATCCTGCCGACTGTGCCAAAGGGGAAGTGATGGGGGAGTGTCATATATCAATCTGTTGATTTCATTGGTTAAGCAATAAAGAAACTGCTAGGCCCATTTGATAGGCCCACCCTTAGGTAGGCGGAGTAAACAGAATGGAAGGCTGGGAGAAAGAAGCTGAGTCAGAGAGTTGCCATGATTCTCCCACTCCAGGCAGACGGAGGTTAAGAGCATTCCTGGTAAGCCAGCTGGTGGGCTACAGCAGATTATTAGAAATGGGCTAGTCCAGGTGCGAGAGCTAGCCTAGAAGAGGCTAGATAGAAATGGGCCAAGCCGTGTTTAAAAGAATACAGTTTCCATGTAATTATTTCGGGGCATAAGCTAGCCAGGCGGCTGGGGTGCCGGGGACGCAGCCCCGCCACTCCTATTACTACACTTAGCAGCTCATACAGTGAAATGTCTCTCTGTACTTATCTCCCTTATAGTCAAAAAATTCAAAAACATACTATACATAATTCAGACTCTGTGTATATTAAATTTTTACATGGCTCATTTATTTTTTAATCTGTCTCTTTAAAGACTTTGTTTTATTTTTTAAAAACCATTTATTTCTTTATATAACTCTCTATACTTTTTTCTTCTCTTTCCCAAGCCTATGTACATTTATTCAACCCTATGATCCATGTATAGGTCTTTTATGTCTGAATCTGTCTTATGGTGTATCTTTAATTCTTTATTGTCCAGGAGCACTTCTTAAAATGCTAGGCACTCTGAAAAACTTGAGCTGTGTCATTACTAGGTTATATAAGGTACTGCCTTGTTTCTCCACCCAGTTCAGCATGGTGGAACCTATCTTGCCTCTGAGAGCCATGCACACTGCCCCACTTCTAGGCACACAGTGGTTCACATTGCCATCAAGCAAGCAACAGCACGTTGCTCATAAACTCACCCAAATGCTTTCAAATGTTCTATCGCTGGACCTCGTCAGAGTTTGTTATGGCAGCACAGCCAGAAATTGAAAACATTTTGAAAACCAGTTTCAAAATGGTGCAGCTTTTTTAACCACTGAATCATGAAAACCTCTCTTAAAGGAGCTATGCTTTAGCAACAGAGCCCACCCAAGAAAATGCCACTACCAAGCTATGCTTAACTCTGTTTTTGTGTGTGTGTGTGTGTGTGTGTGTCTCTATGATTTCTTTTTAAGCTTTCTCAAGTTTTACATGGTTTTAGTCAGCCCCATGTTTGATGAAAATTTGTTATGCAGAGGCTGTTTGTTTGTCCCAGCTGCCCAAAACTGAAATAAGCACACAGAATCTATATTAAATCACTGCTTTGTCCATTAGCTCTAACTTCTTATTGGCTAACTCTTACATATTATTTTAACCAATTTCTATTAATTTTTATGTTGCCATGTGGCTGTGGCTTACCAGATAAAGTTCCCAGCATCTGTCCCTGGTGGCTCTATGGCTCCTCTCTTACCCCATCTTCCTTCTACCTTGATATAGGCCAAGCCAGCTTTTTTATTCATTAACCAACAAAAGCAACACAGACAGAAAGACCTCCCACAGCAGTTCACTTTTTATTTCAGTGCCTTTTTTTAGTGGTTGCATAGGCTTGTTAGAGCCTTTATTTACACTGTGAACACCATTCCCTTAGAGCCTTAATTTTCACTGTGATGTCTGCTATACAGACATCTTAGTCCAGGTGACTTCCAGTTTGTACTAATAGAGCAGGGGACCCTTTGTTCCACCCCGCCCAGCTAGCTTACACTGAAATAACCACACAGAAATTGTATTAATTAAATTACTGCCTGTCCCATTATTTCTAGCCTCTTATTGGCTAACTCTCCCATATTAGTTTAACCCATTTCTGATAATCTGTATATCATCATGAGGTTGTGGCTTACCAGGAAAGATTCTAACCAGTGTCTGTCTCAGGCAGGAGAATTATGGTGTCTGCCTGTCTGTTCTTCTTCCCAGCATTCATTTCTGTCTACTTTGCCTACCCAAGGGCTGTCCTATCAAAAGGCCAAAGCAGTCTCTTTATTCAACCAATGAAAGCAACACAAATAGAGAAGAACCTCCTACACCACCAGTTAACTTTTGGTTTGGTGGTGGTGGTGGTAGTGTGTGTGTTTTCCTACTTTGGGGTTTGTTGGTGTAAGACACCTGTCTTTTGTGGATGCAGCTATCTTCCTTGGGTTGTAGATTCCATCTAGTACTTTCCATAGGGTGGATTTGTGGATAGGTATTGTTTAAATCTGGATTTGTCTTGGAATATCTTGTTTTCTTCATCTATTGAAAGTCTTGTTGGCTATGGTAGTCAGGGACTGCATCCATAGTCTCCTAGTGTCTACAACACAACTGACCAGGACCTTATGGATATCACAGTTTCCATTGAGAATTCGGGTGTTATTCTAATAAGTCTGCCCTTTTGTATTACTTGGACTTTTTCTTTTGCAGCTCTTAATAGTCTTTTTATTGTTGTTTTTATTGAGCTCTTCATTTTTCTCTGCTCCCTTCCCTGCTTCACCTCCCCCCTTCAAACCTCCCCCAAGGTCCCCATGCTCCCAATTTACTCAGGAGATCCTGTCTTTTTCTACTTCCCATGTACATTAGATATATGTAAGTCTCTCTTAGTGTACTCATTATTTAAGGTCTCTAGAATTGTGGTTTGTAGGCTGGTTTTCTTTGCTTTATGTTTAAAAACCACCATGATTAAGTACATGTGATAATTGTCTTTCTTGGTCTGGGTTACCTCACTCAAAATAATGTTTTCTAGTTCCATCCATTTTCTTGCAAAATTCAAGATGTTTTTTTTTTTAGGTGTGTAGTACCCCATTGTGTACCACATTTTCTTATCCATTCTTCAGTTGAAGGGCATTTAGGTTGTTTCCAGGTTCTGGCTATGACAAACAATGCTGCTATAAACATAGTTGAGCACATGTCCTTGTTGCACGATTGAGCATCTTTTGGATATATATCCAAAAGTGGTCTTACTGGGTCTTGAGGAAGGATGTTTCCTAATTTTCTGAGAAATTGCCACACTGACATCTAAAGGGGTGTACCAGGTTGCATTCACACCAGCAATACAGAAGTGTTCCCTTTACCTAACAACCTCTCCAGCATAAGTTGTCATCATTGTTTTTGATCTTGGCCATTCTGATAGGTGTAACATGGAATCTCAGGGTTGTTTTGATTTACATTTATCTGATGATTAAGGATGTTGAGTATTTCCTTAAATGTCTTTCAGCTATTTTAGATTCCTCTGTTGAGAGTTCTCTGTTTAGGTCTCTACTCCATAATTTTTTATAGGATTATTTGTTCTTTTGATGCTTAATTTCTTGAGTTCTTTGTATATTTTGGAGATCAGGCCGCTGTCTGATGTGGGGTTAGTGAAGATCTTTTCCCATTCTATAGGCTGTCATTTTGTTTTGTTGACCATGTCCTTTGCTTTACAGAGCTTTTCAGTTTCAGGAGGTCCTATTTATTAATTGTTTCTCTCAGTGTCATTGCTTCTGGGCTTATATTTAGGAAGTGGTCTCCTGTGCCAATGCGTTCAAGTGTACTTCTCACTTTCTCTTCTATAAGTTTCTAAATGGTGCTGGTATAACCGGATATTAACATGTAGAAGAATGAAAATAGACCCATATCTATCACCACACACAAAACTCAATTTCAAATTGATCAAAGACCTCAACATAAACCCAACCACACTGAACCTTTTTGGTTTACTTTAAGGGATTTGCTGATGCATTCCAATTTTTTGTTTGTCTGTTCCTCCATTTCTTTGAGGAAATTTCTCATTTCCTCTTTCAGAATTTCAAACATTCTCTTGAAGTTATTCTTTCAGGTCATTTTCTTCTGCTTCATCTACATTTGGTTGTTCAGGTCTTACTGCTGTAGGTTCTTTAGGTTTTACTGGTGTTGTGTTGTTCTTTGCAGTGTTGTGTGTTTTCTTACCTTTTCTACTCATCTTTTCCTCTAATAGGTGTAGTTGGGGCTGTCTGAGATTCTGTTGATTAATCTTCTAGGTGCCAGTGAATCCAAATCTCAGATGGTCGTTCCTCATGGTACAGTCAGTACCACAGTTCTAGTTACCCCATTAGTTACTCCATGTTCTTGAAGATAGCTCAGTGCTCCTGTGCTTTGCTGTGCTCCCTTGGAGTTTGCTGTCTCAGGCCTACTTTGACCTAGGTTACTGGCTTTGACCTCTGTCTGTAAATCCCATCTAGATCCCTTCTTGCAGAAGTCCCTGTCTTGGATTTGGTCCTGCAAAGTATCTGGTTCTGGTCTACTGCCTCAGAGTTCCCAGGCTCGGGTGCGCCCAGAACCTTAGAGGACCTGGCTCAGGCTTATTCCCTCAGATGTCTGAGACTCACGCTTGGACCTGCAAAGGTTCCAAGTTCCTACCTATTCCCTTTGATATCTCAGACCAATGCCAGGACCCACAGAGGTCCTGGCTCAGGCTTACTCCCTCTGAGGTCCCAGACTCATGCCTGGCTCCCCAGAGATTTCTGTTTCCTGCCTATTCCCTCAGAGATCCCAGATTCATGCCCAGACTGGCAGATGTCCTGGCTCAGGCCTAGTTCCTGGGAGGTCCTAGACTTACACCAAGACCCACAGTGGCCCTGGCTTAGGTCTACTCCCTTGAAGTCCAAGATTTATGTCCACACCCTCAGTGGTCTCTGGCTCTGGCTCAATCAGCAGTTACTCCCCTGTACCTGTTCTGGTGGAGATCACAGTCTCTGGACCAGGTTACTAGCTCAAACCTGGTCTGCCAGTGTCCCAGTACTGGATTGACTCCCAGGACTAGATTGGCTCCTGGCTTCTGCTCCTGCAGAGTTTGCTTCCTCCAATAGTCTTTCTTTATTCTGTAGGTTTAGTGTTTTGATTATTATTGCAAGGGGATGTTTTTCTCTGGACCAGTTCATTTGGTTTTCTGTAAACTTCTTGTGCCTTATACTCATGTCCTTCTTTAGGTTTGGAAATTTTTCTTTTGTGATTTTGTTGAATATATTTTCTGTCCCTTTGAGCTGGAGTTTTTCTCCTTCTCCTATTGCTGTTATTCTTAGGTTTGGTCTTTTGATGATGTCCCAGATTTCCTGGATTCTTTGTGTTAAGGATCTGTTGGATTTAACATTTTATCTGACTGATTGCAGTAATAAGGGGTGGTGGGGCTGCGTCCCTGGCACCCCAGCCACCTGGCTAGCTTATGCCCCGAAATAACAACACACAAACTGTATTCATTTAAACACTGCTTGGCCCTTTAGCTCTAGCCCTTACTGGCTAATTCTGATATCCCGATCAACCCATCTCTAATAATCTGTGGGCACCAGTCTTACCGGGGAGATTCTAGCCTATGTCCATCCTGGGTCAGAGCTTCATGGCGTGTGTCTGCCGGGGAGCGGGGCATGGCGTCTCTCTCAGGCGTCTGCTCCCGAGAGGAGAGCTCTGGAGTCTGAGCTCACTTCCTCTTCCTCCCAGCGTTCTGTTCTGTTTACTCCTCCCACCTATCTTCTAAGCTATGAGCCCAAGCAGTTTGTTTATTACTTAGCCAATGAAACCAACAGATTGATATATGACACTCCCACATCAACAGATGAATGTTTTTCCTCTATTGTATCTTCAACTTCTTAGATTCTCTCTTTCTTCTCTTGAAATCTGTTGTTTATGCTTGAGTCTGTAGTTTCTGTTAATTTACACAGATTTTCCATTTCCAAAACTCCTTCAGATTGTGTTTTCTTTTTTGACTCTATTTCAATTTTTAAATCTTATACTGTTTGAGCTATTTGCTTCACCCATTTAATTTTTTTCTTGGCTTTCTTTAAGGTATTTACTGATTTCTTTCAATGTTTTGATCGTCTTTCCTCCATTTCTTTTAAGGGAATTTTCATTTCCTCTTAGTTGTTGGCATTACATGGCAGAACACATGTGCCAACATAGGGCTTTTAAATTCGGGTCTGGGGATCAAACTCGGGTCTCAAACTTGCCTAGTCAGTGGTTTACCAGATGAGCTGTCACCCTGGGAAATATTCTTGATAGATTAGGGAAGAATAGACCTGGTTGTTTCTATGGTCATTTCTGACTCAAAGCAGGTAGTTGTAACTTTTGGTGGGGCAATTAAGTGAACAGCAAAATAGAACACAGACTTTCAGTGGATTGAGCATTGATCCACTATGGGATGATAACTCTACAGAAAGGAACCTCAACTCTGTCATATGGGCCTGAAGTCTTCTCAGACTCCCCACCATGCTTTCCTGTGGCACCAGTAACTCTAATAATAAACTGCTCATCCAAAAGGACAGTTTGCCTCAGTGTTTCCCTTGGTCCCTGAGAGGTTTTCAATACAATGAGTAGATAGCCTTAGCTTCTCATCAAAACACCTGTTTGCCCTAGTCAACCTGGGGTAAACTGAGTTGTATGACACCATTGTTCTGTGCCTCTGTGTAGGAAAAGAGAGCTGCTTGTTGGTTCCTGGCTGTTTAGCCTTGAAATAATCACACAAAACTGTATCAATTAAATCACTGCTTGGCCCATTAGCTGTAGCTTCTTATTGACTAATTCTTACATATTAATTTAACCTATCTCCATTAATCTGTGTATCGCCATGTGGCTGTGGTTTACTGGCTAAAGTTCTGGATTCTCTCTTCTGCAGGGTTACATGGCTTCTCTCTGATTTTGCCCTTCTTTCTCCTAGCATTCAGATTAGTTTTCCCCATCTATCTCTAAATTCTGCCCTATCAACAGGCCACGGCACTTTCTTTATCCATTAGTATTTCTGTAATCCCACATCACCTCTGGCTATTCCCTGTGTTCTGCACTCATTCTTTCTGTCCTCTTCTGTACCTCTTTCTGGGTCCAGTGCCTCCTCCACATGCTTCCAAAAGACTCATTTGTCACCTCCACAGCATAAGCTGCCTTGGAGGCCTTGAATCTGTCACTTCTCTGTGCTGCAATAAAACACTATGACCAAAAGCACCTAATTAGGAAATTAACTTTGGTTCCTGGTTCCAGAGGCTTAGTCTGTAATGGTAGGGGAGAGATGGCATCACAGGGCCAGAGCTGGAAGTTGAGAGATCATATCTCAGTTGCTCACAGGAATCAGAGAGCAAGAACTGGATGTGGGGCAAAGCTATATACCCACAAAGCTCACTACCATCCTTCTTCCAGCAGTTGGGAACCATGTATTCAAATACCCAAGCCTATGTGTGGTATTTCTCACTCAAAGCCATCCAGGCCTCACTGACATGGTTCTCAGAAGATATAGAGCTCCCTGCTTGTGCTGATCAGGAACCACTGGTAAAATGAGTTGACAGGATGTGCTCATATGCCAGGAAATTTATTATGTAGCAATGACAGTCAGTTACAGAGATTGCAAAGTGCTCAAATCTGCAGTAAAGAAGCCAGGGTCTTGGGAGAACTGCTGGCTTAACTCTGAGTCTGAGGGTTGAGAACTCAGAGAAACAATGGTGTAAATTCCAATTCAAAAGCCAGCAAATGTAACTGCAAAAGGAAGGTGTTTCACCAGAATACAGATTATGACAGTCATCTCAATGAAGCAATCCTTTTGACTAGACCAGTCCTCAGCTGAGTACAGGAGACTCACCTCCATGAGTAAGATCCACCCATTCAAATGCTATTTTAATTCCCAAACACTGTCTCAGACACATTCCAAATAATATTTAACCAAGTGTCTGAGAGTACCACATGGCCAGTCAAAATGACATAAATTAGTCAACACATTGCAAGAGCTGTGTGGGCAACTCTGTCTGGCCCTCACCCAATGGGAAAAGAGCTAGATTCCAGCTAGGAACTTGGAGCTGATAGCCCCATTTGGGTCTGAGCATTGCCAAAGATTTTGTTATGCCCTGCCGTTCCATGACTGCTTGGGGAGCTATGAAGGATGCCTGCCTCATCTCACTCTTGGAGACGCTTTTCCTCAGCATGTGGTTTCCACAGTTTATATTATTTTGGTGAAGGGCTTTAATTTTTAAGAAGAGAATAATGTGTGACCTGAGGCTTGCCTTCCTGGCAAATTAATGAACTGCCTTTCTCTGAGAAGAGCTGGCTCACTATTGCCTGGTAATACTGGAATGGAATTCACTAGGGGAACCATTGCCCTTCTCTGGTTTCAAACTGTGCATGACCCATGAGTTCATTCCTTGTGCATCACCCTTAGTCACTACTTGCTTTGTCCTCTCTGCTACACTCAGCAGAATGGATCTTTTTAGATCCGACAGGTTAAAGATTAAGTGTTCTAAGGTGTAGATGGAAGCTTCTGTCCCACCAGCAGCTCCCAAGTAATCATACCAAGGCTTACATTAATTAGAAATGCTTGACCAATAACTTGGGCTTTTTACTAGGTAACTCTTACATTTGAATTAACCCATATGTTGTGTGAGGGAGAGAGGGCCTGCTTTTGGTCCCGGCCGCCCTGCTAGCTTACACCTGAAATAATCACACAGAAATTATATTAATTAAACCACTGCCTGGCCCATTATCTCTAGCTTCTTATTGGCTAATTCTTACATCTTAATTTAACCCGTTCCTGATAATCTGTATATTGCCACATAACTGTGGCTTACCTGCAAGATTCTAACCAGAGTCTGTCCCAGGCAGGAGATCCATGGCGTTCTCAGTCTGCCCTTTGTGCAAGCTTTCAGTTCTGTCTACTCTGCCTACCTAAGTGCTGCCTTATCAAAAGTCCAAGGCAGTTTTTTTTATTCAACCAATGAAAGCAACACAAAGACAGAAGTCTACAATACCCATATTTCTTATCTGTTTTGCCACATGGCTTGATACCTTTTCTCAGTATAGCACACCCATTTTGCTTCAGTCTGCATCTCCTGGCAACTCCTGACTCTGCCCTTCTTCCTCCCAGCATCCTCTTAGTCTGGCTGTCCTGCCTATACCTTCTGTTTAGCTATCAGCTGGTTAGCTTTTTATTAACAATGAGAGCAGTACATGTTTACAGTGTACAGAGATTGTTCCCCAGCCCCAAGCTCAGTCACTCATTTATACCACAGTGCCCACATTTGGTTGACTCTACATATTGTGACCAACTGTTCCTGCTTACCAGAACCTTGGTACTGCAATCTGGTGGTACATTGTGCCCTTCCAGAAAAATGCTGTCCTAATAAGTTTCCTGATGGTTACAGTGTCTATCTAACTCTACTGTCTGAGAGGGAGGTGCCCCTTTCACCTCAAGGCACAAAAACCTACTTTGTATATGGAAACACAGATGGTGTCACTTTGGACACAGTTTCTTGGTAATTCTATTATAGACAGGAAAAATGTTCCATGCTTTATTGGAATAGGAAATCCAGTGAGTGTTGGCATTTGGTATGGCTTCTACTTTGATCATGGGCTGCTATTCAGTGTTTATGTAGAGGGTTATGCGGTGGAGGAAGGGAGTTCCATAACTGAGAATTTTAACCTCTGTAATGTCTCCTTTTGGGACTAAGGCAGACTCTTTACTGTAAGCACCTATAAAATATAATCAAGAGCATATTAAATACTTTCAACACACAATGTCAGAGAATATACTTTTCCATTCCAAAGGGGAGAAAGAAAGCATAGTAAAGAAATATTGGATAAAAGCAATATGGAGACTAAACACGGCAAAGTCCAAATCCTGTAGCTCCATACCTAGTGTCATTGGGCTTAGCTGGCCCTTCCCCTCCAGTTTTGCTCCCTGCACCACACATCCCTCTCATGCTCCATTTCTCTGTGCAGTTCTCCTTGGCAAACACCCATGGATCTGGCAAGTCTCCATGCAACCCAGGCTTCAGTTTCACAGTTTCATGCAATGAACTCTCAGGGCTTCTAGCTCTTGCAGGGTTTTTCTTACCATATACTACTGCCTATCCTCCTTAGCCTTCCTTAACCACAGAGGAAGACTCTACTATTCTTCATTTCAGAACCCTGTGGGTGACAGTTCCAAGTCTGGATGCCTCCTTGAATTCTGTTCGCAGGATCTTTCCTTTGTTGTTGCTCTTTAGAAACAGAAAATTACTTAACCCTTCCCTCCTACAAGATGGAAGATTAGCTGAGTGGGGTCTTTCCCTGAGGACACCCTCCCTGTATTCTAGTTTGGACCAGGCCTTTTATTAATTTCCTTATCTCTTTCAGCATTTTGGGTTCCAACATTAAATTTCTCTAGTGCTGTTTTTTTCCTCAAACATTTTATATTAATTTTTGTTCTACCTGCTCATTTTTATTGTATGTTTGCATAAGGGTATCACTAGTAACCACATGAGAAAGTCAGTATTAGCCTGTCTTAAAATTGCTATGCCAGTTAAATTTTGGGGGGTTTCTATTGCTGTGAAGAGACACATACCTCCAACAAGGTCACACCTCCTAACAGTGCCACTCCTTATATGCTTATGGGGGCAAATTATATTCAAACTACTAAAATTGCCTGGCACGAGTGAGAAGGAAACACCAAACATGCAACAAACACGCTTAGAAATTTATTAGAGGGGCATGCACAGGCCTGTGGAATTGGTGTGCAGAGAGAGAAAGATGGCACATCTATCTTTTTAAAAGCTGCCTAGTACAAAGAACAGGGATTGGCATGACTACGTCATATGCAGATGATGCAGACGATGGGCTCATGCATGCATACAAGTGCTTAGCTGAGTCAGTGGATGTAAACACACATGCGGGCACATGGGTCACATTGGGAGGGCCCTTTAACATTCAGGCACTTTTGCCTGAGGGTTTCTGTGCATATGCATGGCTCTAGAACTTGGAAGTAAGCCTTATTTGTCATTGAATAATTATAACTACCACAGAACTTAACCCCTTACTCTTCAATTTATCTCAGTCATATTCATTTTTTAAATGCACACCAACTCTTTTTTTTAACTTTGTTTTATGTAGATTGATGTGAGGATGTCACATCTTCTGGAACAGAACTACAAACAATTGTGAAGTGCTATGTAAGTGCTGGGAACTGAACCCAGGTTTTCTGGAAGAACAACCAGTGCTCTGAACCACAGAGCCATCTCTCTATCCCTCAGACAGGTTCTTAATACAAGGGCAGGAAGCAGCCCATTCTTTGTCAAAATATCACAAAAATGGTCTCTATCCCCATTACTAATATTGTTGCTCTCTGAGACCTCTTGAGGTGACCCCCATGGTCCACAGCACTACTGCCACACTCCTACTAAGATGGCCCATTAAGCTCAGCACTCAGTGTTCCACCATTTTCCTCTTCCAAAGCCCCACTGTCTTTTACATTCCTCCAAAACAAAACAAGGTCAGGCCTGTCAAGCTCTAGCCCACTCCCTGGTACCAACTTCCATGTTAATTACTTTTCCCTTACTGCGATGAAACACCATGAGCAAAGGATCTCATAAAAGCATACAGTTTTTCTTATAGTGTCAGAGGGTTAGTGTCCATGATGACAGCAAAGACATGAATGGCAGGAACAGCTTAGAGGAAGCCACAGCCATGAGGAAGAAAGAGACCACAGTGGCAATGGCATGGTTTTTGGAAACCTCAAAGCCTACATCCAGTGACACACCTCCTCCACTAAGGCCACACCCCCAATCCTTCCCAGAGGCTTCCACCCACTGATGACAAAGTCATCAATCATATAGACCCATGGAGGCCATTCTCCCAACCACCACAGGTACTATCTTCGTCTGTGAGACCTCAGAGGATTCTTTGATGTTTGTTTGTTATTTTCTGCAGGTGAATCATTTGATTGACTTTGTGCCTCAGTTGCACCCATTTTAGAAGTCACAAAACTGAGTCCATGAATGCAGCTCACACACTTACTTAAGGTCACACAGGGAGAGGGAAAAGCATGAAGTAAAAAGAAAACAACTTGAACACTATTATTTTCTCTCCTAGCTATTCCTGGGAGACACAAACTTCATTTCTGTTAGACAAATAAGTCCATAATATTGTCTTGGAAAGTATGGTGAAACATTGGTCACTGCCTGCTCTTCACAAGGAATTAATTCCATCATGGTTTCTACCCTGTAGATTAGCATTCCAGATAGAACTAAGTTCTTGCTCAGCAAAAATGACTGTCTTTCATTCTCAGTGTTACAACACTAACACAAAAGATCTCAAACTCACCACATTCCAGGTTCCTTGAATTTCAAGGTAATTGTGCAAATCAGAAAACCAGAGGTGCTTTTGTTTTCATTACTTTTCTCATTGCTATGACCAAATACCTAAAGAGAAATGGCTTACGGGGAGGGGGATTTACTTTGGATCCTGACTTGAGGTATTCTCCTTTGTGGCATGAACACATACACACCATTGGGAGCAGTTTGTAGCCATGGTAGCTGGGTGTGAGATTATTGCTCATATCTTGTGATCAGAAGGCAGAGAGAGTACATGAAGTGGATGGTGCCATAAACTCAACTCATCCCTCAGAACTTACTTCTTGTAGTTTGGCCCCATCTCATAAAGCATTCTACAATCTTTTCCAACAGCACCATCAGCAGCAGACCAAGAGTCCAGACACATGAGTTGTCAGGAACTCAAAGTGTTAAGGGTTGCTTTTTGAACATTCCCAATTAGAGCAGTCTCTCACCATTTCTCAGGGATCAGCATCAACAAAAATATCTTTTTATAGAGTAGAGGCCATAGGGATTTAAAAATATAGTAAAGAGTATGAAGATGCGAATGGAAATAATAAACCAGAGAAACAAATACTATAGTATCAGGAAAGAATTCCAATGAGGAATGAAATTTGCCCCTCATTTACATGCCAGTTGCTTTAAATACCCCTGACCCTAAATGATAGGAGCAAACAAAAACTACATTAACATGATACAAAGAAATGTACCTACTTATTTGAAGGTTGTGGTCTACATCCCTAGTTAAATGTTCTGTTGCCAGAACAAAACAAGTCACTCTTACACTCTAGACCAAAACACTCTGTAGGCAAACCACTCCCTAGGTAGAACCCAAAGTTATCTCCATATAGGAACTGGACCCTTATCAGTGATTCCTATGTAAATTACCCCTGTGCACAGTAAACTTAGGCATTTGGCATGTGGCTTTCATGTATCAAAGATGACCCATATCTCTCTCTGTCTCTCTCTCTCTGTCTCTCTCTGTCTCTCTGTCTGTCGGTCTGTCTCTCTGTCTCTTGTGTGTGTGCATGTCTCTGTATGTGTGTGTGTGTGTGTGTTCGTGTTTTTGTCTATCTCTGTCTCTGTGTATGCTTTCAAAGCTCCAGGCCTGGTTTCCAAGAATGGCAGAATAATTCTTGTGGTGGCACAAGCACTACAGGACGATTTTGGGTTTTTACAGTTATCCATTGCTCTACCCACTCCTTTGAGAGACATGGCAGTTTGTCTTTGTTCTTTCAGATGGACTTCATGAAGATGAGGCTGGTTTGTGCTTTCATGCTGATGATGGGCACTCTTTGCTTCTACTTCAGCATGGAGCCTTTTGAGGAACTGCCATTAGTTCTCAAGAAAGGTCACAAGAATTTCCTCCAGCTTCCAGATATAGACTGTAAGCAGAAGCCACCTTTCCTTGTGCTGCTGGTAACTTCATCCCACAAGCAGCTGGTGGCTCGCATGGCCATCCGCAAGACATGGGGTAGAGAAACAGAGGTGCAGGGAAGGCATGTGAAGACCCTCTTCCTTCTGGGGGCCTCAGATAGCCCTGATGAGATGAATGCCACAGCTCAGGAGGGCAAGCAGCACCATGACATCATACAGAAGGATTTCAAGGACGTCTATTACAACTTGACCCTGAAGACAATGATGGGCATGGAATGGGTCCACCACTATTGTCCTCAGGCAGCTTTTGTGATGAAGACAGACTCAGATGTGTTTGTGAATGTTGGCTATCTGACTGAACTGCTGCTGAAGAAAAACAAAACCTCCAGGTTCTTCACAGGCTACATAAAGTCCAATGAACTTCCCATCAGACAAAAGTCCAGCAAGTGGTTTGTGAGTAAATTTGAATATCCCTGGGACAGGTACCCACCTTTTTGTTTTGGAACAGGTTATGTCTTTTCTAGTGATGTGGCCAGACAAGTATACGATGTCTCAGATAGAGTTCCATTCCTGAAGCTGGAGGATGTGTTTGTTGGGCTCTGCTTGGCCATACTAAAGATCCAGCCTGAGGAACTCCACACCGAACAGACCTTTTTCCCGGGTGGCTTAAGCTTCTCTGTGTGTCACTTTCAGAAAATTGTGACCTGCCACTACGTGACGCCCCAGGACTTACTCACTTACTGGCAGGCACTAGAGAACTCTCAGGAACAGGATTGTTCTTCTGTCTGAGGGGAACCTCTGGTGCAAACTTCCAATAACCTTTGGTGATACTTTGGGAATGTCTGAGATGGCCTTGCTGGGAACTGTCATGGGAACAGAGAGAAGAAGGAGTAAGGCAAAGAGTGCCCTGCATATACTAGAGTGGATGTACACACAAACAGAGTTAAGACTTGTTTCCACTTAGCACCCTCAGAAATAACAGATCTCGACTTTCAGGCCTTTGCACTATGTTCTCAATGTTTGAGATATGCCTTCATCTGCCCATTTCAGGGCTTGGTACATATATGAAGCCATGGATGTAATCATTCCCATTTTACAGGTTAGGAACCAGCAGTCATGGCCACTTACTTATCCAAAGATTCCCATGAAGGTTTAAGTCACAAAAACAAACCCATACCAGTTTGGAGTTATGATTAATAAAAGGGTTATTTATTAAATGGGAAAAAATTTAACAGATCACTGTCCCAGACAACAGCCCTCTGCGTGATCAGAAACAAAGTTTAATAGCTGGAAGCTGGAAGCAAGAGAGAGAGTGCATGGCTACAGCTGCTTTTTAAAGCAAAAGAGACCATGCCCAAGTGGGCTGGTATCTTAAAGGCTATTGGCTGAAGGAGCAGAAGGAGCTCCTGCAGCACCTCCTTCTTTTGTTAAAGTAAGAGAGTTCCAAACCCAGTACAAAACAATATAAACTAGGAAAAGATATCAAGTATAAGATTAGAATTACAATCAGCATAAACAATATTAAGCAAGGAACATATGCTAAATGTTTTAATAAACATTCTATCCTAAGGAGTCTAAGTCTTGTATAGGAAATGGCTTGGCTAGATCATAAGACGATGGTAACTATGTGTAGTAATATGAGCGGTGGGGCTGCATCCCCAGCACCCCGGCTGCCTGCTAGCTTATGCCCCAAAATAACAACACACAAACTTTATTTATTTAAACACTGCTTGGCCCATCTAATCTTCAACCCTATCGAAGGTCTAAGAATGGAGATCATATTACTTGAGCAGGAAGGATGTACAATCAAGTAGGTTCCAGAGCAAGCAATATATGACAGAGATAATTAGCTACCTGAGCAATCACCCAAAAATCTTATTTTGCAATGTTGAAAAAAACCAACTTTGGCTGTGGCCTAGCATAATTGACAGACCATTTTCAGAGGCAGGGATTTTTTCAAAACTGTCTTTTCCTGTCTTGGCCAGATTTGACAGTCCTGCATATCCATTTCTGGATATCATGTAACTTGTCAGTGGTTGAGGCATTGTCAGTCAGTTCCTTGCCCAAAGGACAGTTTTGCCAAGAAGAAAACAAGCTCCAAGTGGAGTGTCTTTGGTGCTCAGCATTCTCTTGGAATAGATTGGTGCTGTCAGGAGCAATCATGTCTCATGTCAAGAGAACCCTAAGTTATTTAAATGCCATATTCTACAGATCCTTGAAGTAGTTGAAGATTACCTATCTAGACAGAATACAGTCTCTATATTTAGGATATTAAATCTTATCTGTGGTTTAATTAGCTGGATTATGTGCAATAACAGTTACCTGTAAGTAGGTGTCACAAGCCACATACAAAACTAACCCAGAGGGGCATAATGGTGTACGTGAACTCACATAAATAAAATCTGAAATCTGATTTTATTGTGAAATGCTGTAAGATAATCACAGATTGTGTGCTCTGCAGATGTCTCTAGAGCAGTAGAATAGGCAAATGCAAACATATCATTAGAAAGCTTCAGAACATTGTCTGCTATGTTCAGCTAGTCCGGTTTTATCCCATGCTTTTTCAGACCCTGGCCAGCTGGCCTTGGTGAGTTCCCAATAGAACATCCCCATTGTCTCAGTGTGTGGGTGCACCCCTCATGGTCCTGAGTTCCTTGCTCGTGCTCCCTCTCCTTCTGCTCCTGATTTGGACCTTGAGATTTCTGTCCGGTGCTCCAATGTGGGTCTCTGTCTCTGTCCCCTTTCATCGCCTGATGAAGGTTAATAAGGTGGGCGGTCCTTGGGCTTCCCACAGGTCAGGGAACCCTGATTGCTCTTCGAGCTGATGAGGAAGGGGGACTTGATCAGGGGAGAGGGAGGGAAATGGGAGGCGGTGGTGGGGAGGAGGCAGAAATCCTTAATAAATAAATAAATTTAAAAAAAGAAAAAAAAGAGAAAGCTTCACGGTGGTGGCGCACGCCTTTAATCCCAGCACTTGGGAGGCAGAGGCAGGCGGATCTCTGTGAGTTCAAGACCAGCCTGGTCTACAGAGCTAGTTCCAGGACAGGTTCCAAAGCCACAGAGAAACCCTGTCTCGAAAAACCAAAAAAAAAAAAAAAGAATAGCTGACTCAAACCAGGGAAGCCACATCTCACCCAGATTTCTGCAGTGTGCCCTGGCAGGAGGCAAACTGTAGGGTGTATGGGGACTTCAAGCTAGTCCGAGTAGTGTAAAGAGAAAATACAAAGAATTGTGGCAAGAAAAGCCACTGCATGAGGTTCTATATTGAACTGCTGGCTCCACACATGGGCTATGGCTGAGGGAAGGCTTGTGCCAAGCCAAGTTTGTAGCAGGCAGCCAAGCTGGGGAGGTTCCAAAACCAAATGTTGGGCTCCAGATGAAGGCATAAGTCACAAAACAATCCCACACCAGTTTGGAGTTATGATTAATAAAAAGGTAATTTATTTAAGGAGAAAAAACATACAGATAACTGTCCCAGACAACAGCCCTCTGTGTGATAAGGAATGAAGTCTAACAGCCAGAAGCTGGAAGCAAGAGAGCAAGAGCACACGACTGCTGCTGTTTTTTAAAGCAAAAGAGACCATGCCCACGTGGGCTGGTATCTTAAAGGCTATTGGCTGAAGGAGCAGACTGAGCTCCCGTAGCACTCCCAGTCTGCAGATGGAGCAGGAATGAGAAACAAGTGCTATCATAATTCATTTGGTGACCCCCAACTGAGTGTCCCGTTCTTTGGAAGAGGGTGTAATGGAAGAAACTTAGGGTGGGTGTTTTAAAATTAACTAGCATCCTTCAGGCCTTTTCCCGAGTGCCCTGCTCCTCACTTCCCAATTCTTCTACTTTTTAAATGCCAAGTCTAGGATGAACCAGCTTTCCCAGGCCTCTTGGCACCCAATGCATCTTCAACATGAGACATGCATGCCTGCAGACACTAGATCAACTCCATGTTAGAAGGAAACTAGGATATATGACCATATAAATTAGGTTGAGAAACCATAGCTGAATCTTATTGCATAGGCCAAACACACTGCTGAAATCCTAGAGAGGGTTATGTTTCCTCTGAACCTTCTGGGACATCTGGTCTCTGCTGAGGATGTCTGATGGATTGATGGTGATCAGTTATAGATCTGGAGCACTTCAGACCTCTAAGTTCAAACTCAATGGCAGCCAGGCACAGTTAGTGTCTGTATGGGTGTACAGGAACTTTACTGGAACCTGGACTGGTCCAAGTTCCTGGGATGCAGAGCTTGGAGGAAGGCACAGCTGGAGGGCTCTCCCTGAATCTGTGATCCTTCCTGACCCAGAGTCTTCACAATGGGTTTATCACATGGTTATGGATCTACTGAGTGTTTTGGTTCAGAATGTAACCCTTAATGTTTTCAGAGCTGGGTAAAAAGATGGGCTCATGGCCATTTGGCCAATGTCACCAGACACATAATCTTGCTCTATATCATGGAAATTGCTTCCCCCTGATTTTTAATTTTATTTATTTATTAAAAATTTCCACCTTTTCCCCTCCTTCCATTTCCCTTCCACTCTCCCCATTCGCCCTATCCCTCCCTCTCCAGTCCTAAGAGAAGTTAGGGTGCCCTGCCCTGTGGGAAGTCCAAGGCCCTTCCCCCTCCCTCCAGGTCTAGGAAGGTGTGCATCCAAACACTAGGCTCCCAAAAAGCCAGTACATGCAGTAGGATCAAAACCCAGTGCCATTTTCATTGGCTTCTCAGTCAGCCCTCATTGTCAGCCACATTCAGAGTTCAGTTTGATCACATGCTCGTTCAGTCCCAGTCCAGCTGGCCTTGGTAAGCTTCCATGCACCCCTCGCAGTCCTGACTTCCTTGCTCATGTTCTCCCTCACTCTGTTCTTCATCTGGACCTTGGGAGCTCTGTCCAGTGCTCCAGTGTGGGTCTCGGTCTCTATCTCCACCCATCGCCAGATGAAGATTCTATGGTGATATGAGAGATATTCATCAGTGTGGCTATAGGATATGGTCAGTTCAGGTACCCTCTCCTCGGCTGCCCAGGGACTAAGCTGGGGACATCTTGGACACCTGGGAACCCCTCTAAAGTCAAGTCTCTTGCCAACCCTAAAATGGCTCCCTTAATTAAGATATATACTTCCCTGCTCTGATATCCACCCTTCCTCCATCGCAACTGTCCCATTCCCCCAAACTCTCCCCAATTCTCCCCTTCTCCCTTCTCTTTCCCCATCTCCCCTTACCCACACACCACCCCAACCCCCATGATCCCAACTTTAGCCCAGCGATCTTGTCTACTTCCAATATGCAGGAGGATAAATATATGTTTTTCTTTGGGTTCACCTTCTTATTTAGCTTCTCTAGGATCATGAATTATAGGCTCAATGTCCTTTGTTTTTGCCTAGAATCCACTTATGATTCAGTACATACCATATTCATCTTCTTGGGTCTGGGTTATCTCACTCAGTAAAGTGTTTTCTACTTCCATCCATTTGCATGCAAAATTCAAAATGTCATTGTTTTTTACTACTGAGTAGAACTCTAAAGTGTATATGTGCCACACCTTCTTTATCCATTCTCCTAATGAGGGGCACCTAGGTTGTTTCCATGTTCTGGCTATTACAAATAGTGCTGCTATAAACATGGTTGAACAAATCCTTTCATAGTATGATTGGGCATCTCTTGGGTATATTCCCAAGAGTGGAATTGCTGGATCCTGGGGTAGGTTGACTCCCAGTCTCCTGAGAAACTTCCACACTGATTACCAAAGTGGTTGCACAAGTTTACATTCCCACCAACAATGGATGAGTGTTCCTTTACTCCACATCCTCTCCAGCATAGGCTATCATTGGTGTTTTTTATTTTAGCCATTCTGATAGGTGTAAGATGGTATCTTAAAGTTGTTTTGATTTGCATTTCCCTGATCGCTAAGGAGGTTGAGCATGACATTAAGTGTCTTTTGACCATTTGAACTTCTGTTGAGAATTCTCTGTTCAGTTCAGTACCCTATTATTTAATTGGGTTAATTAGAATTTTAATGTCGAGTTTCTTGAGTTCTTTATATATTTTGGAGATCAGACCTTTGTCTGATGTGGGGTTGGTGAATATCTTCTCCAATTCAGAAGGTTGCCTTTTTGTCTTAATGACAGTGTCCTTTGCCTTACAGTAGATTCTCAGTTTCAGGAGGTACCATTTATTCATTGTTGCTCTTAATGTCTGTGCTACTGGGGTTATACGTAGGAAGTGGTCTCCTGTGTCCATATGTTGCGGTATACTTCCTACTTTCTCTTCTATCAGGTTCAGTGTGGTCATATTTATATTGAGGTCTTTAATCCATTTGGACTTAAGTTTTGTTCATGGTGATAGATATGGATCCATTTTCATTCTTCTACAAGTTGAAATCTAGTTATGTCAGCACCATTTGTTAAAGATGCTTTCTTTTTTCAATTATATAATTTTAGCTCCTTTATCGAAAATCAGGTGTTCATAGGCTTATGGATTAATATCTGGGTCTTCAATTTGATTCCATTAGTCAATGTCTCTATTTTTATGCCAATACCAAGCTGTTTTCATTACTGTAGCTCTGTAATAGAGTTTGAAGTCAGGGATGGTAATGCCTGTGGAAGTACTTTTATTGAACAGAATTGTTTGGGCTATCCTGGGTTTTTTGTTTTTCCATATAATGCTGATTATTGTTCTCTCAAGGTCTGTGATGAATTTTGTTGGGATTTTGGTGGAGATTGCATTGAATCTATAGATTGGTTTTGGTATAATTGCCATTTTTACTATGCTGATCCTCCCAGTCCAAGAGCATGGGGGATCCTTCTATTTTCTGGTATCCTCTTCAATTTCTTTCTTCAAAGACTTAAAGTTCTTGTCAAATAGATCTTCTACTTCCATAGTTTGAGTTACCCCAAGATACTTTATGCTATTTGTGGCTATCGTGAGAAGTGTTGTTCCTCTGATTTTTCTCTCTGCTTCTTTGTTCTTTGTGTATAGGAAGGCAACTGAATTTTTGGAGTTGATCTTGTATCCTGCCACAGTACTAAAGGTGTTTATCAGCTGTAGGAGTAGTTCTTTGATAGAGTTTTTGGGGTTGCTTATGTACACTATCATATCATCTGCAAATAATGAAAGTTTGACTTCTTCCTTTCCAATTCGAATCCCCTGAATCTCATTATTTTGTATTATTGCTATTGCTAGAACTTCAAGCACTATGTTGAAGAGATTTATTGAGAGTAGATAGCCTGTCTTGTTCCTGATTTTAGTAGAATGGCTCTGAGTTTCTCTCCATTTAATTTGATGTTAACTGTTGGCTTGCTGTATATTGCTTTTATTATATTCAGATATGGACCTTGTATCCCTAATCTTTCCAAGACCTTTATCATAAAGGGGTATTGAATTTTGTCAAATGCTTTTTCAGCATCTAATGAAATGATCATATGGTTCTTTTATTTCAGTTTATTTATATGGTAGATTACATTGATAGATTTTCATATGTTGAACCAGCCCTGTGTCTCTGGGATGAAGCCTACTTGATTGTAATAGATATTTTTTTGATGTGTTCTTGGTTTCGGTGTGCCAGTATTTAATTGAGTATTTTTGCATCTATGTTCATGAGTGAGATTCGTCTGTAATTCTCTTTCTTGGTTGAGTCTTTGTTTGGTTTTGATATCAGGGTAACTGCAGCTTCATCAAAAGAGTTTGGCAATGACTCTTCTGTTTCTATTATGTGAAATACATTAAGGAGTATAGGTATCAGTTCTTCTTGGAAGTTCTGGTAAATTTCTGGATTAAAACTATCTGGTCCTGGGCTTTATTTTTTTGGTAGGGAGGTTTTTATGACAGCTTCTATCTCCTCATGACTTATAGGTCTATTTAGATTGTTCACCTGGTCTTGATTTAATTTTGGTATATGGTACTTATCCAAAACAATGTCCATTTCTTTCACATTTTCCAATTTTGTGGCATACAAGCTTCTGTAGTAAGATTTAATGATTCTTCTAATTTCCTCTGTGTCTGTGGTTATCTCCCCCTTTTCATTTCTGATCTTATTAATTTGCATGTTCTCTCTCAGCCGTTTGATTAGTTTGGATAGCGGTTTGTCAATCTTGTTGATTTTCTCCAAGAACCAGCTTTTTGTTTCATTGATTCTTTGGATTGTTTTCTGTGTTTCTATTTTGTTGATTTCAGCCCTCAGTTTGATTATTCCCAGTCTTCTACTCCTCCTGGGTGAGTCTGCTTCTCTTTTTTCCTAGAGCTTTCAAGTGTGCTGTTAAGTCTCTAATGTGAGCTTTCTCCATTTTCTTTAAGTGGGCACTTAGTGCTGTGAACTTTCCTCTTAGCACTGCTTTCATAGTGTCCCATCGGTTTGGCTTTGTTGTGTCTTTATTTTTGTTGAATTCAAGGAAGACTTTAATCTCTTTCTTTATTTCTTCCTTGACCCATGGGTGATTCAGTAGTTGCCTGTTCAGTTTCCACGAGTTCGTAGCTCTCTGGGGGGAGAATTGTTTTTGAATTTTAACTTTATTTTATGGTTATCTGATAGTACACAGGTAGTTACTACAATTTTTTGTATCTGTGGATATTTGCTCTGTTACTGATTATGTGATCAATTTTTGAGATGATTCCATGAGATGCGTAGAAGGTATATTCTTTTCTGTTTGATTGGAATGTTCTATAGATGTCTGTTAAGTCCATTTGGTTCATTACATCTGTTAGTTCTCTTATTTTTCTGTAAAGTTTCTGTCTGGTTGACCTGTCCATTGGTTAGAGAGGAGTGTTGAAATCTCCTACTATTAGAGTGTGGTGTTTGTTGTATGCTTTTAGTTCTAGTAATGTTTTCTTAATATATGTGGGTGTTTTTATATTAGGGGGTAGATATTTAGGATTGAATCTTCATCCTGATGAATTGTTCCTGTTATGAGTATAAAGTGTCCTTCTACATCTTTTCTTATTGACTTTAGTTTGAAATCAATTTTGTTAGATATTAGGATAGCCACACCCACTTGTTTCTTTGGTCCATTTGATTGGAAACCTTTTCCCAACCCTTTACTCTGAGGTAGTGTCTATCTTTGAGGTTGAGGTATGTTTCTTGTAAACAGCAGAATGTTGGATCCTGTTTTTGTATCCATTCTCTTAACCTGTGCCTTTTCATAGGTGAATTGAGTCCATTGATATTAAGTGATATTAATGACCAGTGGTTGTTAACTCCAGTTATTTTTTCTGGTGGTAGTGTTTGTGTGTTTCCCTTCTATGAGTTGTGCTGCTGGAGGGTTGTCAGATGCTTGTGTTATTATGGGTATTGTTTGCTTCCTTGGTTTGTGATTTTCCTTCTAGAATTTTCTGTACGGCTGGATTTGTGGCTACGTATTGTTTAAATCTGTTTTTGTCCTGGAATATCTTGTTTTCTCCATCGATGGTGAATTCAAGCTTTTCTGGGCATAGTAGTCTGGGCTTGCTTCCATGGTCTCTTGGTATCTGCAGCACATCTATCCAAGACCTTCTGGCTTTCATGGTTTCCATTGAGAAGTCAGGTGTAATTCTGATAGGATTCCCTTTATATGTTATTTGACCTTTTCCCCTTGCAGCTCTTAATATTCTTTCTTTATTCTGTATGCCTTGTGTTTTGATTATTATATGGTGAGGGGATTTGTTTTTGATCCAGTCTATTTGGTGTTCTGTATGCTTCTTGTACCTTCATAGGAATATCCTTGTTTAAGTTGGGAAAGTTTTCTTCTATAATTTTGTTGAATATATTTTCTGGGACTTTGAGCTGTATTTCTTCTCCTTCTTCTACCCTTATTATTCTTAGATTTAGTCTTTTCATGGTTTTCCAGATTTCCTGGATATTTTGTGTTAAAAATTTGTTGGATCTCTTATTTTCTTTAATCAATGAGCTTATTTCCTCTATAGTATCTTCAGCACCTGAGAGTCTTTCTTCTTTCTCTTTTATTCTGTTAGTTATACTTGTCTCTGTAGTTCCTGTTTGTTTGCCTAGATTTTCTATATCCAGCCTTCCCTCGGTTTGTGTTTTCTTCATTACCTGCATTTCATTTTTCATGTCTTGAACTGTTTCCATTACCTGTTTGATTGCTTTTTCTTGGTTTTCTTGTGTATCTTTGAGAGATTTATTTATTTATTTATTCTACATTTTTGTTTTTTTTTTCTCCATTTCCTTAAAGTGGTTTTTCACATCCTGTTTAAGGTCCTCTACTATTTTCATAATGTTACCTTTAAAGTCATTTTCTTTTACTTCTTCTGGAATAGGGTGTACAAATATTCTTATTGTGTGATCCCTGCATTCTGGTATTGTCATGTTGCCTTTCTGGTTGTTGGAGGAATTCTTGCATTGGCTCATGCTCATCTCTTCCTTCATATGCAGTCAGCAGAGTCTTGGAGTCTTGGTCCAATCTTTGCTGTGACTGACTCTCTGGGTCAATATCCTCAGTGCAGGAGCAGGAACTGTTCCTGGGCCAAGGACCTTGCAGACAATAGGGCAGGCTTGGAGCTGGAGGGGCCCTGTGCTCCGTTCTCCCGACCGTTGCCCCAGAATGGCACACACTCACCAGTCTGGATGGATCTCGGCAGCACAAGAACAGGAACTCCTTGAAGTCCAAAGACCCCAGAGACAAAAGGGCGAACTTCCTTTCCCCCTGCCTTTTACTTTACTAGATTTTGCTATGTGCTTGGAGTCAAGGCTTCATGTGCCTGTGTGATTGTAAATGCTGCAATATGCTCTCATCTGAACACAGGAAAACTTAAGTCAGAACAGTTACTCCTCCAATTGGAGGAGGCTGGAAGCTACCTCCAGGGCCTCATTTCCACACTTGTTCCTGTCCCTCCTCTGAGTCTCTTCCATAACTCTTGGGGAAAATTCTTCTGTCTGTGACATTCTTCAAAGTCATACAGCACCATGTTCTGACTCTTAGTTCAGAATATGTGAAAATCTGAGCCAGGGAAAGAGAAAGAGTGATTGTTCCTGGGTGTGTACTAGGGACTACATACACCGCCAAAACCAAACAAAGCCAGATCTTCTCTTCACAGAGAAGGAAGCCAAGGCTTGTAACAATATGGTGACTTTGCCATCTAGAGGATGGAAGAGCTGGCATCAGGAAGAGTGGCATCTGCCACTTTGTGTCAGACCTTCCCTTTTTTCATTCCTTCATTAGCCGTGTTTGCTCATTGCATTCACACACATCATGAGCAAGGTCAAGATCTGTCTCCAGACAGCAGATCTGAGTGAGCACTCATTGCGGAGAATCTTGTTGGGGACAGGTTCTCTTGGTCTATGCACAGTGTATGGGAGCATAAGCAGGTGTCGTCACCTGTGCCCAGACTTGATGTTGCATTGAAGATGCAGCGGTTCTTTGAGAGTAGCTGCGCTTCATTCTTACGACCAAACTGGTTGTCAGCAGAGGCAACTGAGGTGACTCAGTCACTCGCCCAGAGCCTGAGATGCAGTGGAGGCCCAGCCCTCAGCCTTCTCCATTGGCACAGCATTAACACACCTTCCTGCATGCTCACTTCTCTCAGAAGCCTGGGGCTGGTGCTACCCAAGGAGTCACCAGCATCTCCCTTTGCCTGTGCACTGCCTCCTCTGTCCTGGGTGTTGGCTTGAGTGTTGGTCTACTTCTTTCTGGTTCAGTTTGATTTCTGTGACTTGGCCCTCAGGCCCTCTGTGGAATTCTTCCATTTAGGCTAACTTTATAGTGAACAAAAACAATTTTTGCAAAGGCCCCTGCAAACACTGACCTCTGAGGCTCTTTGCAGACTTATTTGTCTGGCTCTCCATGATGTAAACTCAGTATGCGAACACTGGCACAGGTCTATTAGAAGTAAACTCCCAATCACAACTCTAGAGTTTGCATAGTTCCTTCATTTGGCTCAGGATTTGTTGGGAATATTCATTGGGGGCTTGCCTCATCTGTCCCCTGCCTTTTAACGTAACTTTCAGGAGAAGACAGATCCTCAGAGATAGCTGGACGTGAAGATTGAAGTTGCCCAGGCTCGGATTTGAGATGGTCTGTATGAGCCTGAGATGAATAAGTTGGAATGAAGCAAATAACAATAGCAATAACAATCTATTAAAAGCAACATTCTCTAATTTCCAGGTATAGTAATTTTATTTTTTAAATATTTATTTATTTATTTATGTACACATCGTTCTGTCTGCATGTTTGGCTGCAGGCCAGGAGAGGGCACCAGACCTCACTATAGATGGTTGTGAGACATCATGTGGTTGCTGGGAATTAACTCAGGACTGCTGGAAGAACAGTCAGTACTATTAACCCCTCAACCATCTCTCCAGTCCCTAGGCATATTCATTATAAATACAAGTAGAAAAATGAATTTTGTATCCAAATGTCATTTTGTATGTCTCTGTGTGGTATCATTTTGGGGTTTTGGTGCTGGGGATGGAGCCCATGGCTGCACACATGCTCTCCCAAGTCCCTGTTCATTGTTTTGCATCATGTATTCTTTTGCCTATAGCAGAAGTCATGGGAATCAGCTCCTGATGCCTGGAGTTCAAATACTATAATGAATGGTTGCAACTGTTAACTTGACACAACTTACAATTACACTGGAAGAGAGTTTTAATGAGAAATATCTCTTTATTATCCATTAGTGTAGGAAGACTCAGCCCACTGAGTCACTGTGGGTGACTGTTCCCTAGGCAGGGTGTCCTGAGCAGTATGAGAGGAGGAAGCCAGCTGAGGGCAAGCAAGGATCCATGTGTTTTCCCTGTCTCTGTTGGGACCATGGATGTGCCCCACTGCTTTAAGTTCCTGCCTTGACTTCCCTGCAATAACACACCACACCTGGAGTTGGGAGCCAATGAAACCCCTATTTATGGAGCTTTTATTCAGGGTATCTATCACAGTAACAGAAATGAAGCTAAAACAGATGCTCAGGGCATTACCCACATGGGGTATCAGACCCTCTCACACCACCATGCTTCTGGATGTCATCATCAGTGCTGCCCCTATGTCCAGAACAGAAGTGAGTCCAGAGAGCTGTAATATCCTTCTTACATTCTTCTTTGGGAAATATCAGAGGGAGAGAGAAGACTCAATTCACTCAGTCACATAAGACAAAAAATACCCTCCATGACTGGAAGTCGCTCATCTGAAACTGAGAACACTTTTTGGTCAAATCTGATTTCCTAAACGATAAAATTTAAATGTCTATATCATTGAATGGTGCTTGAAATTTTCATTTTTCTGTATATTGATGAGGGTCTACAGGCTGATACTGTGTTTTGGGAGCAGGTATATATATTTATGATTTGTTAATAATGATATTTATCTTTAATAAAAGTTAAATTATGAACAGCATAATGCATGTGTGTGGTTCGAGCTTTAAGCTTATCTGAAGTTAGCCATATCCACATGTATGGTCTAAATTCTGCTACCTTTTTTAAAAATTTATCTTTGTGTTTGGAATTTTTTTCAATTTTGTTTTGATTTTGTATGTTTAGAAATATATTACAGAAGAGTCTTGCTTATGTTTGAAATATAAAAGGACTTCTTGTTTCAATCGTATTTTGGAAGCCACAGAACTCTACAGTTTAAAATGTGTTCAGGGACAGTGAGCCTTTGGTGAGCAGTGTGGCATTCTTGGTAATTATAAAGTAGGCATTCATCCTTTGGAATTGCTTTCTCTCTGGAGTACTTTTCTATTGTTTAAGCCTAAGGAATTAACCTTATGAGTTGACTGGCTGTGCCTTTGGCTTCTTTGTTCATTATTTGTTTTTGAGGTGCAGCTTGGATCCTTGAACTCTCATTTGTCACTTAAAAGGAAATAAAGTGGGTGAACCAGAAGTCTCTCTTTAACCTTATCCTGATTACCACAAATCTCATGTTTAGCCCTGGAAATCTCTACACCCATGCTCCATATTACTCATTTCCTCTGCAGCCTCAGAAATTAAACTAAAGTTGAAGCAGCAGGGAAGGCCACAGGGCTGTGTATACAAGTGCAAGGTTTCCTGGAGATGGACAACATCCAATGGCTCTACTCATCCTCACCTGCAACCTTGCCTCTCCATGACAATGTGGAAACCGTCTGTGGTTGAAGGCTGGTCCTGCCCCACCTGCATGCCTGCCTTGTTGCCTCTCCAGCTAGGCTCCCACTCTTATCTGCAACTCTGCTACACCCTCCCTTCTAGAACATTCCCTCATCACACAGCATGCTCACCCTCTCTACACAGACTGTCTTCCAGACTGCCCCCTCTTCAGTTCTGCCTGCTTTCTCTTTTTTTTAGTTCAAAAACCCTTCCAAAGAACAGCTTTCCCCATGTTATCTTTCTCCAGCTTGTTTCCCTCATCTCAGAATATCCTGACCATCCTGGTGGGGACAGCACCCTCCCTCTGGTGAATACTCCTACCACACGGGAGGGCAAAATCCATCCTGCTCCTTCTGCCCCTATCAAGACTTATCATCTCTGCATTCCTCTGTTTTGTGACAGACACAGTGGTCTGCATTGGATTAAGAAGCCAGAGGAGGTGCAAGGGACATTGTTCCATGAACACAGTGCTTGCTACATGAGCAGATCCCAAGAACCATGTAAAGCTGGGATCAGAAGCATGTTATTCCAGCTTCCCTACTGTGAGATGGGAGGTGGAGTCTCCCTGGGAACTTGCAGGACAAGTGACCTGGTACACAAAGTGGCAAATGCTTCAAATAAGATGGAAGGAAAGAATTGATACCAAGGTTGGCCTTAATTTCCACAGATGTGTTGTAATACATGTGTGCTAGAATTCACACATAGAAACACACACACACACAACTGTGATATAAATGATTTCCTTTACATTGGATGTCAACCTGGAGGAGCTTGTTTCCTTTCCACCAAGTGGGTTCTGGGAATGATACTCAGGTTGTCAGGCTGGATGACAAGTGTCTTTACTGGCTAAGTTATTGCACAAGCCCAGGTAACTTTTTGTAGCCATAGATGAAACTGACTGGATAGGAAGTGCCAGTTATTGTCACAAAGCCTTATTGATCTGTGCGATTCTATGGTGCAGAGCTGTTTAAGGTCCTAGAGAAAGGTGGCTCTACAATGTCCATTTTAGATTTGTCAGTTATTTTGGTCCTTATGACCAATGTCTGTGAACCAGGGAAAGCATCCTCTCCACCTGGCATGTGCTGTTGGAGAGGCTGGGGCAGCCCAGTCACAGCCAGTCCCTCCTGGAAATGTTGTGTGCGCTCTCCCTGTTTGGATGCACTATGGCTCTGAAGGCTTTGTCAGTATAGATGGATCATGAACTCAACAATTAGAACTCTTTCTGTGATGAGGCCCAGTCATGCTCAACTAGATAGTATTTACATCAGTGCAGTGAACACTAGATACCTCTCAAATCATCGAGCCCATCCATAGAGTAGAACTCTCATGCACTAATTCATTTCTGCTCAAAAGCTCTCTGTGGTGATTTGAATAGCTATAGCCCCCACAGACTCATGTGTTTGAATGCTTGACCCATATGTAATGGGATTGTTGAGAAGTATGGACTTGTTAGAGTAGGTGTGGCCTTCTTGGAGGAAGTGTGTCATTGTGAGGGTGAGCTTTGAAGTCTCAGATGCTCAAGCTACACCCATTGTGACACACTGGCTCCTTCTACTGCCTGCAAATCAAGATGTAGAACCCTCAGCTACCTTTCCAACATTGTGTCTGCCTACATGCCAACTACCATGAAAATAATGGACTAACATTCTGAACTGTAAGCAAACCCAATTAAATGCTTTCTTTTGTAAGAGTTGCCATGGTCATGGTGTCTCTTCACAGCAATAGAAACCCCGAGAAAGCCTCCAAACATGACACATGGAGAAATGGGCTCCAACAAGGTGATTGAGGGGATGCAGACAGTATATAGCAGGTCCACCCTACCTGGTCTCTTCTGACTTTGATCTCACTACATTAAACACCCTAATCCCTGGTTCAACATGTTTCTGCATCTACTAACCTGTCCACTATAGCATCTCCCCAGAAGCCCTTGCTGCTCACTGGGTCTCCATTTGCTTGTACTTTCTATGGAGAGATAGAACTCTCAGTAGTCCATGAGAGTTCCACCCTAAGGATGGGCTTGATGATTTGAGAGGTAATACATTAGTCCACAAGAGTTCTACCCTTATGGATGGTTCAACATGTTCATGACAGATTAGAGTGATGGTCTCTCTGCCACAGAAGATACTGCATAGGGGATAAGAAAATATCTGTTTGTATAACAAGAAGAATGTTTTTAGAAGGACCCGACTTGACCAACACTTTTACCTCTGACTTCCAGAACTGCCTGATATTTACGCTGACATAGAAGATATTTGTTCAGGATGCCCAAGTTAATAAAACAAGACTAGATAATATGGGGCTGGATGATGACTGGCTTTATAATGTGATACATGGAATTCTGCTATGGTTCCCTGGCATTTTCTGCCCTGTTCTCCAGTACAGAGTCAGGTGAGACAGCACAGCCGTGACTATGCCACATTGAAAGGCAAAACAGACTTTGTGGATCAGTTGACTCTGAGTCCAATAGAGGGGCATGAAGTGGATGGGTCTAGACTGAGAGCCTTTTGAAGAGGAGATTGCTCTGGACTGCACCGAGATTCCAGGATGGGGAAAGAGCTGTGCCACAAGCTGTTGATGGGTGTGTACTGGGAATGGGGGCCCTCAGTTAGCAGCCAGGAAGGAGATGGAACCTCAATCCTGTAGAGCTTGCAGAGGTGAAGCTGCTAGCAACACAGAGTTGGAGTGCATTTACCCAGTTCCTTCTGGGATAGACTTGTTGTGAGAACTCCTTCAGCTAATAGCCTTTAAGATACCAGCCCACTCTGGACATGATTTCATGTACTATAAGTGCAGACAAAAAGCATTCATGGCCCATTTTATCTGTTGGATGTGGGATTCCCCTCTGTATGCTATGAATTTGTTTTATTACCCTTGGTTAATAAGGATGATGTTTTCACCTGTGGCAGAGCAGAATAGAGCTAGGCAGGGAACACTAAACTGAATTCAAGGAGAAAAAAATTCAGTTAGGCAGACACCATGTAGCTGCCAAAAGAGAAAGATTCAGAACTTACCACTAGGCCACAGCCTCATGGGGATACATAGATTAATAGAAATGGGTTAATTTAAGATGTAAGAACTAGCTAGAAATATACCTGAGCCATTGGCCAAACAGTATTGTAAGTAACACAGTTCTGTGTGGTTATTCAGATCTGGGAGACTGGGAAATGATCATGCAATATCCATTTGCATAGCCTTCCCCTGACAAGAATGGCAGGCTTCCTACCTTCAGAACTGTGAGATAGCAAGCACGCATTTAATGTTCACTTTAGTTGGACGATGTGGTTAGTTTTTAATGTTGACATTAAACAAGCTAGAGTCATCTGGGAAGAGCAAATTTCAACTGTGGAATTGTCCCACAACAGGAGGAAGAAGAGCAGAGTCAGAGAGAAGCCATGGAGGCACTGCTGGAGACAGACTGCTGAAACTTTGCTGGTAGGCCATGACTTCATGGTGCTACACAGATTATTGGAGATGGGTTAAATTAAGATGTAAGAGTTAGCCAATAATAAGCTAAAGCTAATGGGCCACATAGTGATTTAAATAGTGCAGTTTCTGTGTGATTATTTCAGGGCTGAGCAGCCAGGAACCAACAAGCAGCCTCCTCCAACAAGCATCAAGTCCTCTTAAGCACTGAGCCATTTCTCTGCCCTCCATATATATTTCTTAAAGATTTATTTTATGTGTGTCAGCATACATCTATGTGTACCACATGTGTGCACTGTCTGCAGAGGCTAGAAAAGCCCAGATTTCATAGAACTGGATTCACAGAGAGCTGTAAGCTGCCAGATGGGTGCTGGGAACTGAACATGGGTCCTCTGCAATAGCAGGCAGTGTTTTAACCACTGAGGTATTTCTCTAGTTCTTAATTTACTTATGATTTCACAGAAGTCTGCAGTTGAAAGATTTTGGACTTTTAAAAACACTTCCTTTTAAAAGAGATTGGACTTTACAAGTGTTGAAAAATTTAAAGCCTATGAGAGTTTTAAAGTTACACTTGTTTTATATTGTGTTATGTACAAGAGACATTGGAGATAAATGAAAAAGAAAGGCTAGGGCTTGAGAGTGATGTATTTGTATGTTGAGTTGACAAGGGGTCAATTGTGCTGCTGAGTTTTTTGTCAACCTGGCACAACTTAGGTCATCTTGATGGAAATGAGAAATTAACTCCATCAGATTTGTCTGTGGGAAAATCCTTGGGGCCTTTTCTTTATTAATGGAAGGTGAGCATGAGTCGTTTAAGAAAGCAAACTGAGCACATTGTGAGGAGCATTCTTAGTTCTATGGTGAGACACATGGGTAGCATTCTTAGTTCTATAGTGAGACACATGGGTAGCATTCTTAGTTCTATGGTGAGACAGGCAGGTAGCATTCTCAGTTCTGTTGAGAGACACACAGGTAGCGTTCTCAGGTCTGTTGAGAGACACATGGGTAGCATTCTCCGTTCTGTATAGAAGCATGCAGGTAGCATTCTCACTTTGATAGAAGGACAGGTCACGCCCACAAAACAGCTTGAGGCTGTCAACTTTGGTTTGATTTGGCTCCATGGTCCTGTTAATTGTCTTGTGTGTGTGTGTGTTGTGTTTTTGTCATGACTTAGATTGTCGCTGACAATATGGGACAGACTCAAATAATGACTTCTTTGACTTTGAAACTGTGATCACTTACAGGACTTTAGAGATAGGGCCATAAGTATAAAGGTATATTTTCCTAAAAGGGATAAGACAAATAACCTCTACCCACCACCTTAAACATTTGATGAAAAGGAGTCAGCCTTGGCCCCAACTACGAGGCTGTGGGGCAGTGTGCTTGTGTGGATGAGTGGCTGGGCTATGCAGCCTTGTTTAATGTAGCAAGGCTGACAGTCACAGTTTTAGGGGGCGAATGTATCCCAATAGGATTTCAAATACTAAACAGAGAATCTGGGGTTAATTGCTATGGCTGGAGAGGTTAAAATCTTTCCCCTCATGCTGAATAACACCCTGCCCCCTCCCATGCTGGTGGATGAGTTTTTTCTGCCTACCCTGGGACTGTGTGCCTCAACTTCTGGTCATACCTGACCAAGGTTTGGCTCCACTCTGACTATAGGTGTTGTGACACAGCCAGACTTCCCTCCACCAGAGCTGCTTTGATCATTCAGATCCAATGTGTTATAAATATCTATCAAAATTTATAGGGGCTGGTTACAAATTACTATTAGTTAATGTATAAGAAAAACAACTGTTGGTCTCAAATGTTTCATGCTGGTACAGGATTTTATTTGATTTAAATTTAATGCTTTTTTGTTATAGTATATGCATGTTTTTGATCTTGTTTAAAATATTGTAACCATACAATATAAAGGTCAGAAGGAGATGTAAACTATGTTTGGTGTGGTTTTTCATACATGCAAATACTGAATATGCTTGTTTTGTTAAAAAGTTTGTCTATGTAAGTTTTCTTACAAGCATGGAGCTGAGACAGAAATGGTCTGGCTATTTTTGCTGTCTCTGCCACCCATCACTGCTGTGACCACATTAATGGGCCTGACTTCAAAAATTTATCACTGAGCTCTGATTACTGAATTTGGCTTAGCAGAAATTCAGATGACTTTTGATATAAATAATCTGCTATATAAATAAAACTGCTATATGCTGGGTTTTTTATTGGATAGCTGGCTCTAGAGTTGGATTATGGTCCTTCCTTTGTTAGACCCATGTTTTCTTTACTTAAAATCTATGCATGGGTAATTTTAAAGAAACCATGAGTGATGTGGGAGTGTCATATATCAATCTGTTGATTTCATTGGTTAAGTAATAAACAAACTGCTTGGGCTCATAGCTTAGAACATAGGTGGGTGGAGTAAACAGAACAGAATGCTGGGAGGAAGAGGAAGTGAGGCAAGACGCCTCAGACAGAGACGCCATGCTCTGCTGTCCTGGGCAGAGGTGGTTCAGCTCCGATCCAGGATGGACGTAGGCTAGAATCTTCCAGGTAAGCGCACCTTGGGGTGCAACACAGATGATTAGAGATGGGCTAAATTAATATGTGAGAATTAGCCTAGAAGAGGCTAGATAGAAATGGGCCAAGCAGTGTTTAAATGAATACAGTTTGTGTGTTGTTATTTCGGGCATAAGCTAGCCAGGCAGCCGGGGTGATGGGGACGCAGCACCGCTGCTCTTATTACAACAACATGAGCAATAATTCTATTTTACATTTTGGATTGCCATTTTGCTAGAGTTTTAGAAAAAAAGATGACTCATGATTTCACCATTGTTAAAGGTGACCGCATTGAGTGGTCCTAACAAATCTCCAAGATAGTCTAAATTAAGATAGTTTAATATATATATTAAACTATCTTAATTTAAACATATATATGATATTAAGTTTAAAATATTAAAGCACATCTCAATGTTTTTATACTCAAAAAAATACCTTGCTCTTCCGACTAGATTTTGTTAATTTAAGAATTACCTAAGTAATAATGGTTATAAAGACATAAAGGAATCATAAAACACAGCTAAGGTTTACAAATGTTTAACAAGGCTACAGTTGCACAATGGACCTTAATAGTTTTAGAAATGCCAGTGCCAGATGGTAGTCAACAGAAGTACCAGCAGCTACAGTGAAATGGAGCAGGCTGACATCTAAAAGTCAGGCTATGTATATGCTGTCAAGGGTGGGACCATAGAAGTACTTTATTTTTAATATCCTTTATATTGCAGGAAGACATTTAGGAGATTTTAATTAAAAAAAATTAAATAAATGTAAAAGGCTATGAGACATCTGTGCTATAAAATGTTTTATATTGTTAATATTTAAACTTGAAATAAAAGGCTAAAAATTAGGGTCAGAGCACCAAAAGCTAACCAGAAACAAAAGTGTTCATTTCTTGTGGTGCAGAAGACAGTGACCTAAGCAGTTTAATAGAGGACTTGGAACAGCATCCAAGCCTATGAATTTCAATCTTTTGGAGGTTGTTGTACAGGGGTAGTCTAGGACCACCTGCATGTCAGACGTTTGGATTGAGATACACAACATAGGAAGAACTGGGATAAAACCGGTCTCGCTGAACATAGTGGACAATGAGGACTACTGAGAACTCAAGAACAATGGCAATGGGTTTTTGATCCAACTGCACGTACTGGCTTTGTGGGAGCCTAGGCAGTTTGGATGCTCACCTTACTAGACCTGGATGGAGGTGGGTGGTCCTTGGACTTCCCACAGGGCAGGGAACCCTGATTGCTCTTTGGGCTGATGAGGGAGGGGGCTTGATTGGAGGAGGGGGAGGGAAATGGGAGGCGGTGGCAGGGAAGAGACAGAAATCTTTAATAAATAAATAAATAAGAAAATTTAAAAAAGAAAATAACAAAAAATTCTGTAATGGGAGGATCACTATAACATAAAAAACTATATTAAAAGGTAAAAGCATTAAAATATTAACTAATGGTTTAAAAATATATTTTCTTGTTCAAGGTCTATTGGCTTAAAAGTGTTTGTTTAACCTCCCTATCTTTGTTGGGTTAAGGTATTTGGATAAACTGAGTCATAAATATTTGTATTGATACTAAGAGGTTTGGACCTCCTATTCTGGATAAACAATGTTGTTTCTATGTCAATCACTCTGGGGTTATTAGAGATTCAATGGCCTTGCTAATGATAGAGAACAAAACACTCACACTAAAGATGGATAAAAACTTGTTCAACTGGTCTCCTTGTTAACAACCTTACTTTCAGCTCTAACAGGCCCCTAATGATCTTGCTTCTTGTTATGAACAGACTTGATGGCTTTGTTTAAGAATGGGTCAATATCATCAACTGATGGTATTGAGGTTCCAGTAACACCCCTTAGCCCCTGGACAGACAGGATCCATGATCGTGTCCTGTCATCAGTACTTGTGAAGGGGGAAAAATATAGGGCCCAGGGTAGCTTTCCCAGGGCAATTTGGCACACACCTGCCAAGATGGGTCCTATAGATCACCAAAAAGGTAGACCTGAGTCTCAGTTTGCCCTAGGGCAATGCTAGCTCTTAGACTCCCTCATATTTCCATTTCACCCTGGGACCTGTTCCTTGCTTTTGCAGGAGACAGTATTAACAGCTAGATATAAACTTGTTCTGTGTTTACCCTCAGAATGACTAATTCAGTTTCTTTATTAGCTTTAATTCAAAATCATTACAGAGCATGGAGTTCTAGTCTTGTAAAAGTTGCTAACTTAGTCAGTCATCTTTAAAATACTGATATAATTAGTTACAGAAATAAGCCTTATTTAGTTCCCTGTATATGTTTTCAAAGTCAAACTTAAAACAAAAATGAAAAACAAAGTTCGTCTAATCAGACATACCTAGGCAGCCCTCATACTTCGGAGATCTACAGAATATATGATTTAAAATAAAATAATGATTTAAAAGCTTATTATATTAGACAGAGACTCTGAGATCCTAGTAGTAACCCAAGGTCTCCAAAGAGGATTATGAGACACCATGCTGTCTCCACCTGGATTACAATGATGCTGACTACTTGGTGAGATGCCCCAGCACAACACCTTCTGCCAGGACCTGGTCCAGACTGTGGACAAACATCAGAACCTTGGAGAACTGATTGTACCACTTTTGCCTAGACAAAATAAGGTCAGTCTTTTCCATGTCTCTCTTCCACAGAAAAAGAAAAAGTTCACCTCATGAGCCTGGCTTAGGCAGTAAGAATGTTGTTCTGGATATTTCTGTCTTCAATGCTATGGGGATCTGGGTATGACTAACTGTATATGGACTCTGGTCCCTGTAATTTTTAATAGATTCGGAAACTATTTGGTTTGTACTCAGATATACTTTGTTTATCCTTCTGAGATCTCTGATAATATTAATGGATAAGACAGTTATAATGTCAGTTTAATAGCAAAAGTTATCCAAATTTTTCCACAAAGCTGTAGCCAACTTATTAGCTAGGACTCAAAATGTGCGTCAATATCTCCTGTTTACAGAAATCTGTTATCTGCTCTTTTTCTAAATTTTAACTTCTGTTCCTAGTTTAAACTTATCTCAATAGGCTTCCACTTGGCTGGTAGATGCATCTAAGCATCAGTTGCTTATTACAACCTGCTCTGAATGGTGGTGAGCCATGAACTTGCTGAAAGCTAATATGGACTGGTCCAGCTGATGTGAGCACTCCCTGTCCCTTCAATGAAGTCTGATGAGTGTCCCATTGCCTAAATTTCCTCCCTACCTTTGGCTATCCTTTCAACCTGCTTGGGCCTGGATAACAATGCCCCATTGTCAGCTTGAAGTGGTTGTAGAAAGGAACACATCATCCAAGGCTCCCTGCCCAAAATAGCTTAAAAGGCTGAGACAAAGCGGAACTCCCTAGCATGGGAGACAAGATAACTACCTATTTATTAATTTAAATAGTTCCATACCTCTTTAAAACCAGGGGCAAGCAGGACCCAAGATTGGGTCCTGTCATTGGTGTTTGTGAAGGGGGAAATGAAGGAGCCAGCCATAAGCTAAATATGAACAGATCACACAAAGGAAGTTCTTTACTTCCAACCATTATCACCTGCCAGAGTTGGACTTAGCCATCGATAAATTTAATACAAGTCTGAGTCTTGGTAGTTTTTTCTGAAGCAATACCTGGTTCAGAGAGGACCACAAACTGAGATTACCCGAGCACCACCCAAAAACAGATCATCCAAAGGAAATGCCTAACATTCCAACTGCTGTAGATAGGATCCCTGGCCAGCACACACTCACCAGGACACCCCTAGACAAATGTCAGCCAATCAGGGGTCCTGAACCCCAGAAACCACTCACCCCCACCTTTACTACTATAAAACCTCAATTCTAGCTGAGCTCGGGGCTCTCCGTTTATTCCAAAACATTGGACACACGAAGAGACTGAGTTCCCAAACTTGCATAAAATAAAAGCTCTTTGATTTTACCATATGGGACTCAGTCTCCTTGTTGGCTTTTGGGGACTTTGCAGATTTGGGCATAACCAAACCCTTTCCAGGTTGCTTTTGGTCATGGTGTTCATCACAGTGATGGAAGAATCTGAAGAGTGGGAGTAGAGGACGTGCTTAGGAATGAGAATTAGGGCTGGCAAAGTGGCCCAGTGGGTAAGGGCACTTGGTACATGAGCCTGACCCTTGAGTTTGATTCCTGGGACCCAACAATGGAGGGAGGGGAAGTGAGTAACAGAAGTTGTTCTCTGACTTCCAAATGTGTGCTGTGGCACACCTGTCCTCACACTCTCATACAGCAAACACACACAATAATAATAAATAAAACATTTAAAACAAAACAGAAAGGAGTTAATACTCTTAGAGACAGAAAAGGCAACATAAAGAGGATAGTAAAAAAGCAGGCCAGAGTGTAATGCCTGCATTACTCTTTATGGTACAGCTCATGCTACTGTACAATTTGCGAGCCAGGCAATGGCCTGAAGGTTAAAAGAACACACAAGAGACATGTGTGAGTCATGAGGAAATAGTGCCAAATGCTGTTTATTTTAAACTTAGGAAAAACCTTATATACCTAGCTGCTGCATGATGGAATTCCCCCCAGGAAAGTGGGAAATTACCAATTCCAAGATGGAGTAAACAATGGCCTATAGCTAACCACCAGGAGGGTAGAGGGAGCACAGGAACAAACAAGATGTTTAGCCAGAAGTTGCAACAAGATGTCTGGCCAGAAACTGTCCTCAAGATGAACCGCTAGAGAAGGGGTAGACCCATGGGCTCTACAAGTCCCACTTTTATATAAATTACATGATTAGGCCTGTCTTGGGTGACATTGGACTTCAGGCAACACCCCTTACCCATCTTGGGAAATCATCCAGGTCAAAACACATTTCCTGTCTTAGGTAAGGGAAACTCCCCAAAAACCTTTCCAATCATTGGCTCACTAGTCACTCATCAGCATGTTCAGCCAGATATGCACTGAAGGATCTTCTGGAAAAATAGCTAAGAGGACTTGCCAAGTGGCAACACTGACCTGAGCTTGCCTCTGGCTCTGGCACCATGAAAACATGAAGATGATGCTTCAGCACATATAAGCAGTCCTACGGAGGGTGTGCCTGCTCACCACTGCTCAGCACTGGTGCTCACCACTGCTCAGCACTGCTCAGCACTGGTGGGAGGAACCCTGGTATTGCTAATTAGAATAATCTTATGAGCCAATTTGTAAATTGTGCACTCCAGGGCCCATGAATAGCAACATTAAATATTTTTACTGTATCTGTTATGTTGTAACCTTACAGTGGTCTTGAACCAAAACCAATTGCAAATTTAACTGCAATATTTATTTTGAGTGGCCAAGGCATTTGCAACCTGCCCCCAATAAGGTATCCATTGTGCTAGTAGAAGCAACTTACTGGCTAATGGCAACTCCAGCAGCTGTAGCCACTATGGCAGCCATAGCAATGGCCACTGATGACTGTTGTAATGCCAAAATCTCTTCTTGCTGGATGCAGGATGAGTTGATCATCATGGGATGGGTTGATAGGCAGAGGAACAAACCTTGGCACTTGGACCACCACAGCCAGCTCCTCAGAACCCCAGCAATAACTCCTTAGTTGACAAACCTGATTAGAATATTTTAAAACTCCAGAAATACAGGTTTTTTTGATGAATGGGAATTAACAGTCCTGGAGGAGATGTTATTGCACTCAGTCCTAAGTATGGAAAGACTCAAGTCATAACCCAAAGGCTCAGGTCAGCAGCAACTGACTGGAGCTGAGCAAATTCTGCTAACAGAAGTATCTACAACTGAGGAATTTTCCAAATTCCTGTGATAATATTTTGAGTGATATTCAAAGGCATAACAGGTTTATCTGTGCTAAATATTGGTAGATAAGAAATAGGGCCACACAGGGCTGTCAGTGTCCATCTGATCTCTTGGCTCTATCCTGTCCTCAGGCTCCTGGACAGGAAAATCCACAGCACACACCAGGTGCTCAGGTACCCATACTGGACTGACAGCATCCTGTGGGAAAACAAAAACAGTCCCTTTTTCCCACATGAGTAAGGGATATGGACCACACCAAGTGCCATTTTCTAGATTCTTCCATTTGACATCAGGCATCCCGCAAGAAACTGGCGGACAATGCCGGTCAGCAGTGGTATGAGATTGAGCATCAACAGTCAAAACATTTAAAATGCATAAAATATAAGATAAATGGTCTCTAGGGGTGGAACCATATTCCCCCTTTTGTGTTTTATGCAAATAGGCTTTGAGCATATGATATGCTTGCTATAGCTTGTCCTTGAGGATTATATGGTATTCCTGTTTTATAAGAAATAGAGAACTCAGAGCAAATTTAGCAAAGCCAATGCTGGCCCATTGTCAAATTTTACAGTTTTTGGAACTCCCATGTAGGCAAAATCCTGGACACAGTGACTTTTAACATCCCATGATCAATGAATAGTTCACTTTAAAAGGCATTTCCAAAAATCGATGAACAAAATGAAACAAATTGACTCTGCTGTGTATTGATTTTGTAGTATAGTGAGATGCCCACTCTACAGTCATTCCTGGAGAGTAATAATTACACTTGATAGTGACCTTAAGTCTATCATAGAGATCTCCACTTGCTGTAGCATGTGTGGCATGAGGTAAAATGCCACATCCATGGCTGTTTCGCCTGTGTGACAAAATGTCTCTCAGGGGGTGGCCGTCTCAAAATGAGGGGCTCATGCTTCCTGGAGCTTGGCCCCCAGCGGCTCCCTGGCAGTCTGCTCGAGTTGTGGTGCCTGATCAGCCTCAACGACCTCGTTTACTTTGTTCCTGGTGATGGTTTCTTTTCCTTCTGTCCTACTTTTCTCTTGACAAAAACTTAATCTGTTGAAGAAACCAGAAAACATTCCCAATGGCTCCTTGAATACAGAGGAACTGATGCGTCAGTTCCCTCCCTTGATTCAAGCCATTAATGTTATGATTAAGACTCTGGCCCACTCTCTGGGGGAATTTATGGATACCCTAGAACAGAAAGAGCTCATGATAGGAGAAGATGGGTAAATTATGAAGGAAAACGTATGGAATGGCATGAGTTACCATTTATGGAGAGGTTAGCCAGAAGGAGAAACCCCTGGTGCATTTTAGATAAGAAAGAAAGGCAAGCTATTCTTGACAACATGAAGCCAGCCATTCAATATTGAAGCAAACCCTGGGGGTGGAATCCTGAAGAATGGTGTTTGGGTTACCTTGGTTACCTTGAGGGCAGATATGATTTAGGGCCATGAGAAAGTACAGTTGGTTAATGGTGTGAGATGAATTTCAAAGAAAAGCTCTGCCCACCTGGCCCTGACCACAAGACATACTGAGAATAATCAATTGCCTGTAATCATTTTCTTTATGTAAGCGTTTATGTCTGCCAACTTCCTTCTGTAATCTCTTTAAAGTGATGTTTGAATTTTAGTAAAATTGTAGCAGATTCAAACCTCATTAGAGTTATGTCTGTCTATCATTCTCTGAATCCCGGGTTCTCCTTAGCCTTCACCCCTGTTCTCCCTCGGTCTTCAATCTCCAAGAGAGTCGGTCCACAGCAGTAAAACACTTGAGCAATGGGGTATAGAACCAGAGATTCAGGTCTGCTGAGAGGAGATGAGACACAGGGTTTGTTGGTTGGCTGCATTCGTTTTGTCCAGAATTGGACTGGGGCGCCTAGGTTCAATGCATCACACATTCTCTCTTTGAAACATTCCCTCACTTTCATCTAGGCAATAAGCCTAGACACCGCAAATAATGCTTCAGCAGTGTAGACCCTCACTGCCCCTTCTGTGGTCACTCAAACAAAAGGGACTAGAGTTCTCTGGAGCAGCGCCTCTTTTCGGATGTGAGACCAGACATAGAGACCCAGACAGAAGGCAGACTGGAACTGTGGCAGAGGGACTCAGGCCAAAAGCAATGAACTGCTCTGAAGATGGGGGAGGCTAAGATGGGATCACAAGCACCTACTGACGATCTTCAGGCTGTGTTATCACCTAGTAGAAACCAGATAACTATGTATTGAATCCTCTGAAGCTGGAAGCCCCATATAAATCCTTTTTCCCCTTGAGGTTGGAGCACACAGAAACATTTTTGCATCTGCAGTATAGAAAGGAAGCTGCATGTATAGATTATCAATAGCCTAGCATATAGTTGATGGTGTGTTTGTTTTCATTGACCTCAATGTCCTGGTGGTAACAGAAGTAACACAGGGTTAAGGCACCACTAAGTAGGCCCAGAAGTTCAGAGAACAGGGACAAGTGCAAGGAAGAAGAGGGAGAGAAGCACAGAGACTCAGAATGTAGCTGTCACTACCTGAGCAGAGGGGCAAGACTGAGTCCCAGAAGGACTGACTGCCCTTGTTCCAGTCCTGTCAGATCTAGATGTATGGAGATAGGATGCCAAGGCAGGGTTTTCCTGTGGTGTTAACCTGCCTTCTCAGGTCTCTGTCATGACTGCTGTGGCATAGGACAGTAACAGGAGGTCTGTGAGTTAGCTCTGCCTTAATCTGCCTTGCTTGGTGTTTTGTGACAGTGATTGGAAGTACAGAGTCAGTGGTGGATGAGTTCACAGAAGTCTTTGAGCTGTGGACAACAGAGCTGCTTTTCTTTCTGTAATGAGGGTCAGAGCCTGTGGTCTTTTTTAAGGTTTTCAAGTTAATTGGCATTGCAGGTAATGATGTTCAGCTCCTCTGACCCCATGGAGCCTTTGCGAGCTGCAGAGCAAAGAGAATCTGGGCTCAGGAGACCAATTGAAAGGTGGGCATGGGACCAGAAGAAGTATCTTTTTGGCATGACACACTCAAGGTAGTGCAAGCTGTCTGCTTTACAGCCTTTGCTCTGGAGTTCTTCCAGGAAGTTCTCCTAATAACCCTTCACATCCCCCTAGGATCCCTGGCTGCCAGTTCCCAGGTGGTTCTGTATTATGTAATAACAACAGATAGCATCACCAGAGCTGGTGAGGTGACTCAGTCAGAAAAGTGTCTGTTGTGCAAGCATGAGGACATGAGTGTGAACCCAGCATCCCCATAACACAGCTGGCTTTGGGGCCATGAGCTTGGATTCTCAGCCCTGAGGAAGCAGAGGCAGGAGGATCCCTGAAGCTTGCTGACTGGACAGTCTGGCTGAATCAATGATTGACAGGTTCAGTGAAGGACTCTGCCTCAAAAAATAAGGCGGAGAGTTGATGGGGGAGAGTCTTCTGTTTTATGTTAATTTCATTGGTTAAATAAAGAGACTGTCTTGGCCCTTTAATAGGACAGAAAATCAGGTAGGAGGAGTAGACAGAACAGAATGCTGGGAAAAAGAAGCCAAGTCAGGCAGTCACCATGATTCTCCTCTCCGAGGCAGATGCAGGTTAAGAATCTCCCTGGTAAGCCACCAGCTCGTGGTGCTACACAGATTATTAGAAATGGGTTCATCAAGATGTGAAAATTAGCCAATAAGAGGCTAAAACTAATGGACCAAATAGTGTTTAAAAGAATACAGTTTCTGTGTAACTATTTCAGAGCATAAGCTAGCCATGTGGGAGCCAGGGTGGCCAGAACGCAGCCCGCCACTCCTCATACTACAGAGAGTGATGGAGTAATACACCTGGCATCAACCTCTGGCTTCTACATGTGTGTGCACATATGTGCACAGGTGTCAACATGCAACATGAACATATAAAAATAAAGAGATAGCATCACCCAACTCCTGTATACCAGATAGCATGTCCCAGTCTTCTTTGCATTAGGATTAAGATCATGTGATCAGTTATAGTCTAGTAGGTCACATCCCAATATATCTTCTGGGCACAACACACAGAATATGTGAGCTCACCAAGTTTTTACTTCATATCCTTGGTGGTGATTTCTGAGGCCTCTTGCTGATATATTAGTGCTTCGGTTGGACATGGCTTAGGTCTCAGAGGACTATGGAATGCTGCCCTCTGAGAGAGCAAAAGCCAACAGTCCCTGCACATGAGAGCCTGTGCAGTTCCTTTGTAACATCCTGACAGAACACAGTACATATGCTTTCAGCATGTCATTTCCTCCCTTAGAGCTATTAAATACGAATAACATGACTGTTAAATATGAATGTCTTTAATGATGAACATGAATGAAAGTGAATCTACACCTGTAGCTCTGGAGAATTATAAAGACGGGGATGGCATTTGCCTCAGGGAAACTAGAGTCCTTCCTATAGTGAGGGTAATGAAAGGTGGGTCCCCTCTGTGGGTGATAACCTTCTGATACTGCCTCTTTGGAGCTATCTTTACAGTAGTAAGTCACTCCATTTACAACCTTTAGGTTAATACCTTTGAAAACAAGTTAAGTGATAAGGAAGATTTCTCAGGAAATAAGGCAATAAACTGACAATAAGGGGGTTATATCAAGTGAGTGTAGGTCAGAGAACAGCCTCTCCTTTACCCATGCATTTGCATACCATCAGTGACTAACAGGTGCAGGTGTGTTAGTCATTGTTCCCTTTGTGCCTCATGGTGTCTCAGATGAGGCATTAATTTAAGATCCCTATCTTCGCAGGTAATGGATATGATTTCCTGTGAGCCCTTCCTTTCTTCCCTCAATTTTTTCTCCTCAGTTCCTGTTGACCAGCTATGAGCTGTGCTAAGGCAGCATGTGTCACTGACTGACTGCCCAATGATCCCTGCCACTCCTGTGGATTTTCTACAATTAGTCCAGGAGCAAATCCTTCTGGCCTGTGACCCAAGGCAAAAGACAACCGAGAGCCACTGGAGCCTTTTCTGTCTTCTTCTCTGATGAGGTGACACTGGGGGGCCATGGGTCTCCAACTATGGCATGGTCTACTTTCTTACCATAAGTGAAAATGAGTCCAAATGTGTGAGGCTACTGCAACGCCAGGCTCACTGTGTTCAGAAAATGTCCCAACTTCAGTCATAAAGTTGTTTTTTATTCAGGGTTTATAACTTCATCCTAAAGAGGCATCTGACGAGGCTTTTGGAAATGATTAGCACTGAAATTGGGCTGCAAAACACTCTTGAAGACTTTGAATGTGTAAAATGTTTAGATGTCTGCATGTGGGATTAGGAAAAAAATCCTAAGGGGGCAGCTCCGCCAGTGCAAAGAAATCCAATTAGGTCAGATCAAACCAAATTAAAATGCCCATCATTTTATTAAATACAATGCTCTCAGGTGGTTGAGCACACGGTGGGGAGACAGGAAAGTAGGAAGCACATGCAAACCTGGAACCATGTGTTTCTCCTCAGGGAGCCCACTTTAATACCCTGTGGGAGTGGTCATGACCTGGCATGCTGGGATTTGGAGTCCAGACTAATGTAACTCCGAGGCCAAGGGAGCTGGGATGGATGCAGGAGGCTGGAGCTACATTCCAGACTTAACATTCCAGACTCTTTGCATATAAGGGTGACAGGAAGTTGAAGCGATAATTATGACCAACATTTTAGGCTCTCTTTGGGAAAAGGGCATAGACTCAAGTCTGCCTACTTCCTGCAGGCATGGAGAGTAGTTGATGAGGCGAGAGCTGGGTGTTGGTGGGTCCATGTTCAGTGGATGGTGTGGCTGGAAAGGCATTCTGTTTGCTATCATCCTGGAGATGCCAGGCATTTGTTTCTTGAGGCAGGTAAGACGTAAAGTATCTAGAAGAAAAATAATATTGTTATTATTGGACCTATGAAATGGGGATAGTCATGGGATGAGACACAATAGCAAAGGAAATCAGATTTTAGTTGGCAGATGTCCTTGATCAAGAAGGGCTGGTACAAATGGTGAAGTCACGGACCTGGTACAGGTGCTGTTAGTGTTGTCCTAGGAGCAGTCTTGACTTAGGCAGCAGGAGTAACCTGCAAAATATGCTTAAAACTGGCTAGAGTTAAGAATTAAAAACCTTGGATTTTATCAGACCTGGTGTAGTGATAGAACTTTTTCAGGAACCTGTAAGAGAACTGGAACAGATTTTATATTTTGGTGTCATAGGTTAGAAGTCTATTAAAAGGAAATCGGGAACTCTGAACCTCTGAAGGTTGAAACCTGTTAATCCTGAACTATGACGCCTATTTGAGAACAGTACCTTGAGTTGTCAAATGCCTTTAGACAGATCAGGGAGGAAAAGATGAGCAAAACTCGAGACAGCTTTTGGCAAGCAAGAAATCCCATGTCCTCTCCTGGCTCTTGGAGAACTTCAGTCTTAAAAGCAGTATTTGCTAAAGCAGTATTTGCTATTAGCTGTTGAGTGTGAGCATCCCAAAGATTTTTTTTTTTTGTGAGGGGAAGATTATCTTACCTGTCTTGGCAGGAAAAGCTGGTCGATTCCCTGAGTAAAAGGCCTCTTTTTGCTTTTTAAGGCATTTGTTTTCCTTTAGCATCATGGTATAACCTTAACATCCAAGAAACAGTGCTGCAGCCAGTGATAAACCTGTTACGTTAAAGTCTGTTTTGTAAGTTTTTGGAGTTTGGGGTTGCAAACTCATTATTGTTTCTTACCACCTGGGCTTTTGCCTGTCCTTGTACCTCCGGCTCTATGTCTAATGGTGGTCCCTGTAATAACAGCTGAGTGGTTAACTGGAAATTTAAGCATGACATTGGAGATATAGAGAATTTGGTAAAGTAAACTGGAGATAGAGGAAGAGGGAGAGTATATGGAGTTTTTGGAACAGAAGAGTCAAGTAGGGATGAGACTTTTATCTTTCTGGAACTGGAGAAAGAGTGGCTGATTTCAGTGCCCTCTGGAACTTAAGGGGGAAAGTCCCTGCTTGAGTTACCTTACATGAGAGAGTATCTTGAGCTGGAAGAGTAAAAGGTTTAAGGTGGGACAGGTGAATCCATCGAGGATGTCCCCCAAGCTTGGCATCTGTGAGAGTTACAAGAATTACTTTAATGGGACCCTGCAATTTAGGGGTAAGGGGTGAAGGGTGTTGGTCTGGGGGAGAGAAGAGTACCTGATCCCCTATTTTAATCAGTAGTGGGCATGAATTACCACACGGTTGAGGTAATGAGTAGTTGGTAAAACCTTATAATAGGAGGTTAAGATAGGGATAACAACAGAGTAAGCAGATGATCAGGAAAAGGAGAGGTTTTAGGTGAGAGGCCAGGGGTTAAAACTGGCTGCATATACATGAGTTCAAAGGGTGAGGTGAAAGGGGGCTTTTGGGGAGATCCCTAAGCCCTAGCAGGGCCAAAGGCAAAAGTTTTACCCAGTTGAGGTGAAGCTCCTGTGATATTTTAACAAGAACATTTTTTAAGGAATAGTTAGGTTTTTTCTACCTTCCATGAAGACTGAGGGTGATATGGGATATGAAAATGCCAGGGAATGTTAAGAGCCTTAGACAAACTTTGAGAAATCTGGGGATTGAACTCTGAGCCATTATCCGACTAAAGAGAGGTTGGGATTACAAACTGGGAGATGATTTCTCAGAGAACATTGGAAACTGTCTGGGCCCTCTTATTAGTGGTGAGAAACGCTTCAATCCACCCAGACACTCTGTCCACCAAAACCAAGAAATACTTAACTCTTCTGACTGTGGCCATATGAGTAAAATCCAGCTGCCAGACAGTTCCTGGAAAGGAGCCCCTGGCCTGGTGGGTGGGAAAATGGAAGCTACAATATTTGGTCTTGGAATCTGACTTTTGACAGATTTTACAAGAGGCAGTGGTAGCTTTTAAGAACTCTATGTCCTCAGGGGTGGGTTGGAGGTAAGCCTTAACAAAATGAAATAGAGCTTTGCTATTAAGATGAAAGAGCTAATGTAGGTAGGACAGAGTTTTCTTGGTGTCAGGGAGTGTCTGCGAGAATGTGGGCTGTACTGTATGAACCCCCTGAGGTGATTGAGGTAGGTGTGGGCTCTGGAATGCTGCTGTTCTAGCTGCTTGATCAGCCTGGTTATTTCCCTTGGAAATAATAAAACTGAGGGTCTGCTGAGACTGACAGTGAATAATTCCTATAGCTTTGGGGAGATGAGAGGCTTTTAACAGGTGCATTATGTAACCTGAGTTAGTTGTGAATCCTCCTTTTGTCATAAGAAGTCCATGCTCCATCAAGATAGCTGTGTGGGACAGGAGAATATGAAAGGCATATCTGTAGTCTGTGTAAACATTTAAAGATTGTTCCTTTGTTAACTGGAAGGCGTGGGTAAGGGATATTAACTCAGCCTGAGGATTAGTGGTTTGGGTAGGGAGAGCCTGTGACTCTACTACCCCAGCATGTGACACTATGGCATAGCCTGCTCTATGGGTCCCTTCATATAAAAAAGAACTGCCATCTGTGTACCAGGTAAAAGTGGCCTGGGACAGTTTGCCCTCCTGTATCTGTGAGGGGTGGGGCAGTAGGTCCTCTAAGGCCTCGATGCAGGAGTGAGATGGGGAATAATTAATGTTACTCTGAGGGAGGAGATTTGAGATATTAAGGGGTGGGCAGCATTGGAAAATGAGTGTGGCATCTTCTACTAGTGCCACCTGGAGGGAAAGGACTCGGGAAGGAGGTAATGTTTGTAAGCCTTTGTAAGTTAAGAGATGGGACAGATTGTGGTGGAAGAAGACAGTGGTGGGTGACCTAAAGGTTAGTTTCTTTGACTCACAAATAAGAAGCTCAGTGGCCACTAAAGTACCTATGCAAGGTCCATCTTCTTTGACAGGTACACTACAGGTGCAAAGGAAGGTCCCAGCTGATGTCCTAGGAGCCCAGTGGCATATCCCTCCTTCTCTGTTACATAGAGGGAGGAAGAATGAGTTAAATCTGGGAGATGAGAGATGGGCCTGGATTTTTTGAGTCTTTGAAAGGATTTAGTAATGGAATGGAGAAGGGGCTCATGAAGAGATCCAAGAGCTGCCTCATATAAGAAGCAGGCAAGGAGAGAAAAAGAGGGGATCCAGGAATGCAGGAAGCCAGCTATTCCTAGGAATGATAAAAAAAAACTCTTCTTTTGTGGAAGGAACTACAAGGAACTGAATTAGTTTTTTTTCTGTCGAGGGTAATAGCTTTTTGGGTTGGGGTAATAGTTAATCCCAAGTAAATTACCTGAGAGGTAGATAGTTGGTCCTTAGAAGGTGAGATTCTATAGCCCCTTTTGGACAGGAAATTTAAGAGCATAGGTATCAGTTTTGCTGATTTCCAATGATGTATGGCAAGGTAAAATATCATCCACATACTGTATGGGTTTAGACTTAGGGAGAGCTAATGAGAGAAGATCAGAAGATAAAGCCTGACCAAACAGGTGTGGGCTGTCCTGGAATCCCTGGGGAAGGATGGTCCAGGTGAGCTGTGTGGAGAGGTGAGTGTCAGGGTCAGTCCTGGTGAAGGCAAAGATGATTTGAGATTGAGAGCTGAGAGGACTAAAGAAAAAAGCATTCTTATGGTCTAGAACTGAGAAGTGGGAGGTTCCTGGAGGAATAGCGGAAAGAAGTGTGTAAGGGTTAGACACTGCAGGATGAAGACAGACCACTGATGAACTAATGAGCCAGAGGTCTTGAACCAGGTAATAGGTTCTGTAAGATTTTCTAACAGCAAGTATAGGGGTGTTAAATGGAGAAGAGGTGGGGTGAAGTAACTTTTTTCCTAAAAGGTCAGAGATGATAGGCTTAAGTCTCCTAAGGATCTGGAGAGAGAGGGGGTACTGAGCTTGGGTTATGTACTTAGTAAAATATTGTAATTGGATAACAATGGGGGAATGGTGTTTAGCAACGGAGGGGTTTTGAGTGTCCCAGACTTGGGAGTCTACTTGGGAGGCTGGTGGAGGAAAAGACACATTGGGGCTGGGAGGTTGGGAGGCTAGGAGAAGGAGGAGTGGAGCTACTGGAGAGTCTGGGGTAAGGTAAATGGGAGGAGCAAAGGAAATGGAAGCTCCTACTTTTGCTAAGAAATCTTTTCCCATAAGAGTTACTGGGCAGGTTAGCATGACTAAAAATGAATCAGTGAGATAAAATCCCCTAAAAACACAGTTAAGTGGTGGGATCTGCAGAGGTAGATAAGGCTGTCCCCTGACTCCAACAATAGGGAAACTAGAAGGAGAGGTAGGCCCCAGAATTTTCTCAATACCAATTATGTGACTCTGGTGTCCAAGAGAAAGGAGATGGGCCATCCTGATACTTTGATGTTTACCTGTGACTCCCTGTGACAGATGACAGTTATGGTCGGGTCAAAGGAGCCTAGACAGCCTCACACTCATCTATGGCAAGAACTAGAAGGTCAACTTGGGAATTTTCTGGGTTTGTTGTCTCCATACCATGAGGACAATCTACTGCCCAATGTCCTTCCCTATAGCATCTCAGACAAGATCTCGAGGGACCAAGATGAAGATTAGAGCATGCTTGGGCCCAGTGACCAGTTCTACCATATTTGAAACACCAGCCTGGTGGTTCTTGAGCCTTGGGGGGCAAGGGAGCAGCATGGACAGCACAAATCAGGCAGTCTGTCACCTCAGCTGGTCAGAGGGCTGTGGTTAGCATGTGACAGTGACTGCAGGATTTGTCATTCCTTGCATTGTACATGTTAAAAGCCATCTCTAAGAATTCTGCCTGCAGGGCCAAGGGGCCTTTCTCCAAACAGCTAAGTTTAGCCCTAATGTCAGGGTATCACTGAGAAAAAATGAGTGAGGAGTATCTGTCTGCCTTCTGGGGTTTCTGGACCTAAGTTAGTGTATTGTAACAGAGCTTTAGTGAGGTGTTCCAAAAATGTGGAAGGATTTTCCTTCATATCTTGAATGACGTCTGAGAGTTTAGTATAGTTTACTGGCTTGAGGGCAGCCTTATAGAAACCTGCCAGGTGTTATGTCAAAAACCATTCCTGGCTAAAATCTCACCTGGAGTATTATAGTCCCAGTGAGGTTACTGTTCGGGGACCAACTCTGCCCATGGAGGGTGGGTTGTGTGATTTTGGTGAATCTCAACTGCATGTAGTCTGGCCTGCTCCCAAAATTGACTGTATTCTTCAAGAAGTAGGTTATTAAATAAGATCATATAGATACCATTTAGGTGAGATCATAAAACTAGCTAATATATTGGAATTGTTTTATAAAAGTGGTAGAATTAGACATATAGGACCCCAGATTTTGTAATCAATCCGTCTACACCAGCCACCTCTCACAACAAGAGAACTGCAGCGGGCTTGGCTTGGTTAGGGTTGGGTTCCATAACAGCATGTGAGCACGTGAGAGGAGAGGTAAATGTGGGTGCCAGTGCTGGGTAACTGCTGTGTCCAGGCACCAGAGAGAAAGAATGATTCAGTGGGTCTGCTGGAGCAGTTAGCGGGGTGGGGGGAGGAGCTGAAGAGCAACCAGAAGGGAGTGGCAAGGCAGCTGGAAGTAAAGGAGCAGAAGTGTCTGTCTGTTGAGGTCTGGAAGGTATGGATTCCTTAGGGGGGGTCCAGAGCAGTAGCTGAAGGAGCTAGGGTAGGAACAGGAGTAGGAGCTAAAGTGACAGGAGTAGGAGCTCAGGTTGAAGGAAGAGTGGTAGAAGCTAAAGGGACAGGAGCAGGAGCTGGGAAAATGGGGTTAGCTGCCCACTGAGGTAAAAAAACAAAAAAGGTGGGGTTTCATTAGCTGAGTCCAGAGTGAAAGCGGAGGTTTCTTCCCTTACAGATGGCATGGCCAGGAACATGTGAGCATACAAACAACTTGCGAGGACAGAGGGCTTAGGCTTAGAGCCTAAATAGTAAAAGGCTTGAATGTAAGGAAACTCCTTCCATTTGCCTGTGCACTGACAGTAGTTAGAAAGCTCCAGTAAAATATTCCAGATCATAGGTGCCATTAGGCAGAAACTTTAGATTGCTATCTAAATTGTAACAAGGCCAATTTTTTAAACAAAGATAGACAAGTGTGGGAATCTGTAGGTAGGGCATTAAGGCCTGGGGTTTCAGGGCCTCTAAAAGGCATCCCAGAGGGGAGGCTGGATTGATGGGCTTGGATGGCTTGCTACCCATAGCTGAAACTGTGAAAACCAGCAACACCAGAAGGCACAAAGTGAGGCATCTTTCAACTATCGACAGGATGTGAATCAGTGTGCGAACATTGCAGGACCTATGGGAGAGCATTCCTGCCCATGGGTGGGATGTTATAGCCTTGCTGGATCCAGTCAGGTTGACTTGGAAGCCAGAGAGGCCAGAGGCCACTCTGAGTGGCCTTTCACATAGAGGGAAAACAAGAAAGGAAAAGAAAAGGAAAGGAAAAAAGAAGAATATGAAGGACCCTGGGCCCCCAGTCATGGGTGGATCAGTCCCGGGCTGTTCCAAACACAATTTCAGCTAAGTGAAGCAATTTAGAGATGAATGTCAGCAAAGGACTCAACTGTAGCCGTGAATATGATGATTTGGGGCAGTCCTCCCATTTCTAGGAACACTAGAATATTCCTGGAGTTCAATAGTCAATTCCTCAGGTTTGGAACAATGGTTAAGCTGACCAGAATGGGGAAACTCACCAATGGAAGCCAGTGTTGGGCAGAGAAATTGCAGTCAGGTATATGGAACACATGGTTGTTGTGGAGAAAATACCCCATTCCGGATCCCAACCTCAGAAGAGGGGATCAGGGCAGGAGAGCCTCCCAATTCTCATGGCACCAATGAAGTTACCTGCTGTGAGTGAGAAGGAAACATAAAATACACAGCAATTCAGGGTCTGTGGAGGAAAAGCAGATTTGTTGTCAACAGGGAAGGGCGGAGCAGCAGCGGAGATGCCAGAGTAATCTGAGTGCAGATGGCAGAGACCAGGGAACCAGCTATGGAGAAAGGAAGGCCAAGCTCCTGGCATGTGCTGGGCCCCTGATAGGAACCTGTGTTGATGCAGTCTAGTGAAACTGGTGGGCAAATGCCACTCCATGAACCAGCTGTCTCCAAATGGGTGCACAGCTTTGGTGCACTTTGGAACAGAGGGGCAGGACAAGGTGATGTGGGAGTGATTTCTTATTAATAAAGAAACTGCATAGACCCATTTGATAGGCCAACCCTTAGGTAGGCGGAGTAAACAGAACGGAATGCTGAGAGAAAGAAGCTGAGTCAGTGAGTCTCCATGATTCTCACACTCCAGACAGATGCAGGTTAAGATCATTCCTGCTAAGCCAGCTCATGGGCTATAGCAGATTATTAGAAATGGGCTAGTCCAGGTGCGAGAGCTAGCCTAGAAGAGGCTAGATAGAAATGGGCCAAACGGTGTTTAAAAGAATACAGTTTCCGTGTAATTATTTTGAGTAAAGCTAGCCGGGTGGCGGGACACAGCCCACCACTCCGTATTTCAACAGAGTGGCACCCAACATGCTAATGAACTCCACGTAAAACCTGAGAGGGCTTAAAAAGGAGAGAGAGAAAATTTAAGACAGCTTTTTGCTATTTGTGGGTTGCATGCTGCAAAAAAAAAAAAAATGTCCTGACTCAGCAGCAGGAAAAAACTGGCTTTTTTAAAATGCCGGCTTTCTGGGCTGTGCCACCATTATGATCTCTGTCTGGCTCCTGTGGGAGACAGAGCTTTTGAATGGAGCATTTGGAGTAAAGCTCTATGGCTTGCTTGATGGCAATGTGGACTGCTGTGTGCCTGGAACTGTGTGTGGCTCAGGGGCACCAAATGGCTCTGAGGCAGGAGCGGCTTCGCTCAGCTCTGCCATGCTGAACTGTGCTGGTCTCAGGCAGGAACTACCGTAATTACCATAAAAACAACGCAGTTAAGGTTTCAACTGGACAGAACACAGGCGGTACCATATTACCTATACATGGCACAACTTAAGTTTTTAAGAACTGCTTAACATTTTAAAAAATGCTCCTGGATAGTAAAAAAAAAATGTTACAGATTCACAATAAAACAGATTCAGAAATAAAAGACCACACTGTTGGATGAATGTACATAGGCTTGAGAGAGAGAAGAAAAAGAATATGGAGAATAAAGTTAATGGTTTAAAAAAAAAGGTAAAGTCTTTAAAGAGACAGAGTACAGATAGTTAAGAGATCAAAAGAAATAAAGAAAAATAAGTCACGTAAAAATGGAAAATTCACAGAGAGTCTGGATTATGTACATTGTGTTTTCTTTAAAATTTTTGACTGTGAAGGAGCGAAGTACAGAGAGACATTTAATTCTATGGGCTGCCAAATGGAACCAAAACGGATATCATGAGGGTATGACTTCAGAATTTGGGTCTAAGGATATGATGCTTTGGAAAGGGTCTTCTTTTGTTTTCACAGAAGACCAGACCCTGTGGATTGCATCTATCCAGATAAGGTATGATAGACCACGACCTCCCAAAGAGTTCCTGTGAACACCCTCAAAAAATTACTTCACTCAACTGCCAACTGAGATAAACCTGGCACACAGGTTACACCCTAAATGATTAGATTAACAACGCCCCCATTCAGCAGGAAGCAGTTTGGAGAGAAAAAACTGCGCCCATGTTCCCAAAATAATGTTTATAAATGTTCTTTTACATTTAAAGGGGGAAATGATATAGGTATGAGTAATTTGCATTGGTGTGGATTTTACAGTCAATTTTGTTATATGTATATGTATTTCTGATCTTGATTAAGGTATTGTGATCGTGTAGTTCATTTAAAAATGTAATGTATAATTAAGAAATATAGGTTAATGGATAATCATCAATAATAGTCAAGCTTGTAGTCATGTTAGATTTTCTAGATATATAGAGATGTATTTCAGTTAGATAGACATTCTTCATATCTTTCAAAGACTACAGAATATGGCATTTAATGTTTTAATAACTTAGGACTTTTCATGACAATGAGACATATCTGCTCCTGGCGGCACCAATCTACTTCGAGAGGAAGATGGGCATTAAAGAGGCTCCTTATGGAGTTGGATAGCCATTTGGGCAAGAAACTCCTCTTGCCTGGACTGTTGCATAAACTGGACACAGAGAACCCACAGAGAGAGGACTGCTGAACTTGCCTAAAGGTGAGACGGTCTTTTGGGGTTCATGACTCATGAAAGAGTCTGCGAGACATTCTGCAGGACACAGCAGATAATGACTGAACTGTCTTTGAAATTTCCTGTTTCATGGAAATGTCTGCTGGATACTATGGGCCTGAAGGCTGAAGATGGATGCCCCAACCGTACAAAAGGACTTTGGGTGACTGTCCAGGCAGCGAGATGTCTCTGTCATTTCTAGAGTTTTCTTATTTCTTGTTTACTTAGGTAGTATTATATCCTTCTGGAGTCTTTGATGGAATTGAAGAATGACTAGATAGTTATAGTTTTCCTTAGTTATGATAAAAGATAAAATAGATATAAATATTGTAACTGTAATTCTTGCTTGATAACTGTTTTGCTATATGTATTTTTGCTATGTTAAAGTTAAAGCCTTTCTTTTTTGTTTAAACAGAAAAAGGGGAAATGATGTGGGAGTGATTTCTTATTAATAAAGAAACTGCCTAGACCCATTTGATAGGCCAACCCTTAGGTAGGCAGAGTAAGCAGAACGGAATGCTGGGAGAAAGAAGCTGAGTCAGTGAGTCTCCATGATTCTCACACTCCAGACAGATGCAGGTTAAGATCATTCCTGCTAAGCCAGCTCATGGGCTACAGCAGATTATTAGAAATGGGCTAGTCCAGGTGCGAGAGCTAGCCTAGAAGAGGCTAGATAGAAATGGGCCAAGCAGTGTTTAAAAGAATACAGTTTCCGTGTAATTATTTCGGGTAAAGCTAGCCATGGGGGCGGCCGGGTGCCGGGGACGTAGCCCGCTGCTCCTTATTACAACAACAACGTGCTAATGTGGAATCGGCTGCTTTGGGAGGGGGAGCATGCAGTGGTGCACGGCATTGGAATGGAAGTGGGGGCGGGAAGCAAATGAAAATACAGACAGAGACAGAAGTAGAGGTGGGACAAAGCATGGTCGCCAATGAACAGAGAAAGAGCAAAAGAAAGGGAGGAAAAAATACAGGAGCACCATACTTGAAGAAACGTGGACTTTGCAGCGTAATTTGCTTTAAGTTAGATTGCTGCAATTTAAAAAAAGTTTTTAAGTGCCTGTTTAAGGGCATTTGAAATCAGCTAGGAATTGTAATAGACCCACTTTAGATGCACGCCTCTGACACGAGCCCATTGCAGTGCATCCATCGGAATGGTGCTGAGTCGGGCATTCATGTACAGGGTACATGGGCAATTGGATGGAAACATCTCCAGCAACCAAAAAATCTCATCTTAGCAGGAGGCCTGGCTTGTGCTGCATGTGTGCCAAGCTTTAGGCATGGCTGTGACTTCAACAGAAGCCAGAAAAAACGAATGGGTCACCCCAAACCCCTACCCTCATGCAGTTTAAAAGGGGGAATTCACCATGTGAAGCTGAATTTGTCTGGCAGAGCGCATGTTCAGGAAGGCCCATTTTCCAGCATGGCCTGGGCCCACAGGAAAAATTAAGGCCTCTCGCTGAAAAACCTCCACATATCACAAAAAAAAAAAATCATAAGAGGGGCAGCTCCGCTGGCACAAAGTAATCCAATTAAGTCAGATCAAACCAAATTAAAATACCCATTGTTTTATTAAATATGATGCTCTTGCATGGCCAAACATGTGGCGGGAAGACAGGAAAGCTGGGAGCACATGCAAACCCGGAACCACGTGTTTCTCCTCTTGTGAACCTACTTAAATACCTGTGGAGGAGTCAGGACCTGGCATGCTGGGATTTGGAGTTCAGACTAATGCAACTCACAGACCATGGGCACTGGATTGGATGCCAAGGTTTGGGGGCTATGCTCCAGACTTAAAAGCTGGGTTATAATAATTCAGGTCCAAAAGAGAAGCTGAGAGGTCTCCCTACTGAAAAACCCCACTTCATCTGGTATTACCAGCGATTCAGGGTCTGCCAACATGGCAGATGGATAGCAGTGCCCATGAGGCTGTGAGATGCTGAAACAGGGCTGAGTTTATAACAGCTTGAGGATGTGGGTCTTTGGATGTGGTGACAACTTTGTACACAAACCGTATGTGAATTATTAGGAGAATGAACTACAGTAGATTGAATACAAGCTCCCCAAAGATGCCCACGGCCACCCAGAGCAGCCACAGATCCACTCAGGCACTGGGGGTAAGAGCAAGCTTTTTTTTTAATTTTTATTTATTGATTGATTGATTAAAAATTTCCACCTCCTCCCCTCCTCCCATTTCTCTCCCACTCCCTCCACTCCCTCTCCCCTCCTTCTCCAGTCCTAAGAGCAGTCAGGGTTTCCTGCCCTGTGGGAAGTCCAATGTCCTCCCCCCTCCATCCAGGTCTAGGAAGGTGAGCATCCAAACAGACTAGGCTCCCACAAGGCCAGTCCATGCAGTAGAATCAAAACTCAGTGCCATTGTCCTTGTCTTCTCAGTCAGCCCTCATTGTCAGCCACATTCAGAGAGTCTAGTTTGACCACATGCTCCATCAGTCCAAGTCCAGCTGGCCTTGGTGAGCTCCCATTAGATCAGTCCCATTGTCTCAGTGGGTGGGTGCACCCCTCGCGGTCCTGACTTATTTGCTCATGTTCTCCCTCATTCTGCTCCTCATTTGGACCTTGGAAGCTCAGTCCAGTGCTCCACTGTGGGTCTCTGTAAGAGCAAGCTTTTTTTATTTTTTATTTATTTATTTTTTTTTTGGTTTTTTTTTTTTTTTTTTTTTTTTTTTTTTTTTTTTTTTGATTTTTCGAGACAGGGTTTCTCCGTAGCTTTTGGTTCCTGTCCTGGAACTAGCTCTTGTAGACCAGGCTGGCCTCGAACTCACAGAGATCCGCCTGCCTCTGCCTCCCGAGTGCTGGGTTTTTTTTGGTTTTTTTCGAGACAGGGTTTCTCTGTGGTTTTGGAGCCTGTCCTGGAACTAGCTCTTGTAGACCAGGCTGGTCTCGAACTCACAGAGATCCACCTGCCTCTGCCTCCCGAGTGCTGGGATTAAAGGTGTGCGCCACCACCGCCCGGCAAGAACAAGCATTTTTAAAAGATTTTTGAAGATATGGTCAGCTTTTTTAAAATTTTTAATTATTTTTTTGTGTTTTTCACATCATGCATCTAATAATCTCTTCCATCTTCCTGTTCCTTTGTATCTGCCCTTGCCCTTGCACCAATAATAGTGGCTGACTTCCTGGGACCACAAGGTGCAGGGTGGGCCTGTGTTTTCACCTTGGCACCCAGGGTGAAGTACCCCAGGTATGGCACAGGGTTACATTTGGCAAGTGCTTTGTGCCTGTGTTTAGAATAATGTTCTGATAGTTCATTCTCTGTCCGTGTATAGTGCATTTCATTCTTTTTCTGCTGTTAATAGTGCTGCATGGTTAAGATATCCAAAAGTGTTAATTTGTTTTCCACGGTGTAGATATTAAAATCTTTACTGGTTTAAGCTGTTTTAAATACAAATTTCTGTAACTCTTTCAGGTCCTCATCCTGTATGGGTGGATATTTACGTTTCAGAAAACAAACCAACTAGGGGCATGTTCTCCAGTTTATATTGGTTCCGGGTTGGAATTGTGTACAAAGATAATGGACCTTAAGACTAAATGAATATAACCCTTATAAAATATAATTGATGTTTTTGTAAATATTCTTGAAGTGCCTGCAAAGCTCTTATTCACATGGCTCAGATGAGCTACATCAGCCTGGAGTGAAATGTGATGTATGAGGGAACACATTTTCTGACTTCTAGGTACATCAGATGGCAACTTGTTTGTCTAAGGTGTTTCTAGGCAGAAGTCCTTGGCATTTGTTTGAGTAGACCATTATACTTTGCTATAATTTACTGCAAGCTCTAATCCCTTAAGCATCATCCCTTGGATCTTGGCCAACAACTAAATTGCTTAGCAAACATTTCGTTACAGGAAGTGTGAGCTAAACAATGGAGACATAACAGATTCCTGGCTGATGAGGCCAATTAATAAAACTGTAACTTAATGTGAGTAGAATTCAGACCCCGGTAACTCAGGCCATGAGGAGCAGCAAGTCCCTAAGATGCTAACTGAGCCCATGGGAGCAGAGGCTGATGTTCAGTGTCACAGCACCGAGTGACAGGCTTCTTCTAAGCATATGGCCCCTGGGAGGAGGTTTTAAAGGCAAAGGTCACAGACAGGAAGGGCATGCTAAGCTAAAGCAGTAAAAGCAGAAATCTTAGTTGTGAGCACACCAGCTGGCCCTGGTGCTCAAACTTAACTACCTAAGGATTAGTCTCAGGAGAGATGAAAGTGGGAACACTATTAAATTCATCCTCCAAGATAAATAGAGTAGAAATTGTGTGCTTGACAGTCAACAAGACAAAACAGAAGCCTACAGAATAGGGAAAAAGATTTTCACCAACCTCACATCAAACAGAGAACTTATCTCTAAAATAGTCAAAGAACTCAAGAGAACAAATAATCCAATGAAAAAATGGGGTATGGACATAAACAGAGAACTCTCAACAGAGGAATCTAAAATGGCTGAAAAACACATAAGAAAATGTTCATCATCCTTAGCCATCAGAGAAATGTAAATTAAATAAATCCTCTAAGATACTATCTTACACCTGTAAGAATGGCCAAGATCAAAACACTGATGACAACTTAACCTGGAGAGAATGTGGTGTAAAGGGAACACTTCTGCATTGCTGATGAGAGTGCAAACTGGTACTGCCCCTTCGGATATCAGTATGGTGGTTTATCAGAAAATTAATAAACAACCTATCTCAAGAACCAGCAATATCACTTTTGTGTATAAACCCAAAGAACGCTCATTCATACCATAAGAATATGTGTTCATTTCTTGAATTTTGCATGCAAATGGATGGAAATAGAAAACACTATCCTGAGTGAGGTGTCCCAGACCCAAAAAGATGAACATGGGATGTACTCACTCATAATTGGTTTCTAGCCATAAATAAGGGTCACTGAGTCTACAATAGGTGAACCTAAAGAAGCTAAGTAAGAAGGTGAACCCAAGGAAAAACATATAGTTATCCTCTTGGCTAAGGGAAGTAGACAAAATTGCCGGGGAGAATATTGGGATCTTGGGGGTGGGGTGGGTTAGGGGTAAGGGGAGATGGGGAGAGATAAGGTAGAAGGGAAGGAGGGGGGGCCTTGGGGAAACAGGAGGATTGGGATAAAGGAAGGGTGGATAGGGGAGCACGGAACCACAATTATTAGTTAAGGGAGCCACTTTAGGGTGGGCAAAAGACTTGACCCTAGAGGGGCTCCCAGGTGCCCAAGCTGAGGTTCCCAGTTAGTTCCTTGGGCAGCTGAGGATAGGGAACCTGAAATGACCCTATCCTATAGCAATACTGACGAATATCTTGCATATCATCATAGAACCTTCATCTGGTGATGGATGGAGATAGAGACAGAGACCCACACTGGAGCACTGGACTGAGCTCCCAAGGTCCCAATGAGGAGCAGAAAGAGGGAGAACATGAGCAAAGAAGTTGGGACCATGAGGGGTGCACCCACCCACTGAGACAGTGGAGCTGATCTACTGGGAGCTCACCAAGGCCAGCTTGACTGTGACCGAAAAAGCAGGGGATAAAACTGGACTCTCTGAACATGGCAAACAATGAGGGCTGATGAGACGCCAAGGACAATGGCACGGGGTTTTGATTCTACTTAATGTGCTGGCTTTGTGGGAGCCTAGCCAGTTTGGATGTTCACCTTCCTAGATATGGACGGAGGGGGAAGGACCTAGGACTTACCACAGGGCAGGGAACCCGGACTGCTCTTTGGACTGGAGAGGGAGGGGGAGAGGAGTGGGGGGAGGTGGAGAAGGTTGGGAGGAGGGGGAGAAGGGTGGGAGAAGGGGGAGGGAAATGGGAGGCTGGGAGGAGGTGGAAACTTGTTTTTTTCTCCTTTTCTCAATAAAAAAAATAAAAAAAGAATTTGTATTCAACTATATTCATAGCAACATTATTTGTAATAGCCCAAACCTGGAAACAACCTAAATGCCCCTTAGCCAAAGAATGGATAAGGAAAATTGGTACATTTACACAATGGAGTACTTTACTACACAACAGTAAAAACAATGACATCTTAAAATTTGCATACAAATGGATAGATTTAGAAAACATCACATTGAGTGAGGTCACCCAGACTCAGAATGACAAATATCATATATACTCACTCATAAGGGACTTTTAGACATAATGAGAAGAAAACCAACCTACAATTCACAATCAGAGAACATAGACAACAATGAGAACACTAAGAGATACATTCATAGATCTAATCTACATGGAAAGTAGAAAATGACAAGATCTCCTAAGTAAATTGGGAGCATGGAATCAATGGGGCAGGGGAGAGGAAGGGAGGAGAGCTGAGAAAAATATATATTTCATTAAAAATAATTTTTTAAAAAGATATTCTAAAAATGGGGAAAAAGAAAGAAATTGATTGCTTTAGAACCTGCACCAAAGACAGAAAATGGGAAGACTGCAGAGCCTTAGCCAGGACTTTGCGGGAGTTCAGAGGTTGGAAGCCATCCTTTCCAGGTGTCTCAGCTGGGCTGAGCCTCTTTCAGGCATCTCACCTGGAGCTTGTTTCTTCCAGGCTGCTTGGCCTGTCTGAGAGTGACTCTCAGCACTCTTTACTGTTCATAGGCTTAGGGAAGGAGAGGCCTCGGGAATCAGGTCAGTTACAGGAACTTCCTGAAGTTATTTTGAGGTGATCAATTCCTGTATCAATGAGCTTCCCTTTAAGATGGAATGTTTCCACCCTGGAGAGAACTGATACACAGCACAAATGTATATATCAATAAAGTTTGGTTTTCGAGGAGAAAGAAGTAGGGTGATTATTCTTTGCTATAGGGTCACTACAATTTTTAAAATAAACTAAATGGTTTAATTCTTAGAAGAGAAATGCCATAAGTTATAAGAATTCTTGAGGGCTGGGAATGGGGATTGTAGTAATAAGAGCAGCAGGGCTGTGTCCCGCCACCCAGCCACCTGCATGGCTAGCTTTATCGGAAATAATTACACGGAAACTGTATTCTTTTAAACACTGCTCGGCCCATTTCTGGCTTACCCGGGAGATTCTAGCCTACATCCATCCTGGGCCAGATCTTCATCGTGTGTGCCTCAGAGAGCAGAGCTATCCCCGCATCCGCCCAGGAGAGGGGAGCATGGCGTCTCTGCTTCAGAGAGCAGAGCTTTCGAGTCTGAGCTCACTTCCTCTCTCTCCCAGCACTCTGTTCTGTTTACTCCTCCCACTTATGTTTTAACCTATGAGGGCCAAACAGTTTCTTTATTGCTTAACCAATGAAATCAACAGATTGATATATGACACTCCCACATCACTTCCCCTTTTTCTGTTTAAACAAAAAAAGGAAGGCTTTAACTTTAACATAACAAAAATACATATAACAAAACAGTTATCAAGTAAAAATTACAGTTACAATATTTATATCTATTTTATCTTTTATCATAACAATGGAAAACTATAACTATCTATCTATTCTGTAACTCCATCAAAGACTCCAGAAGAATACAATATTACCTAAGCAAACAAAAAGTAAGCAATTTTCAAAACTCTAGAAATGACAGAGACATCTTGCTGCCTGTACAGTCACCCAAAGTTCCTCTGTACCGTTGGGGCATCCATCTTCGGCCTACAGGCCCATGGTATCCAGAGACATTTCCATGAAGCAGGACATTTCAAAGTCAGTTCAGTCACTATCTGTTGTGTCCTGAAGAATGTCTCACAGACTCTTTCATGAAACAGGAACCCCGAAGGATCATCTCACCTTTAGGCAAGTTCAGTAGTCCTCTCTCTGTGGGTTCTCTGTGTCCAGTTTATGTAATAGTCCAGGCAAGAGCAGTTTCTTGCCCAAATGGCTATCAAACTCCATAAGGATCCTCTTCGATGCCCATCTTCCTCTTGAAGTACATTGGTGCTGCCAGGAGCAGAGTGTCTCATTGTCATGAAAAGTCCTAAGTTATTAAAACATTTAATAGCATATTCCATAGTCTTTGAAAGATATGAAGAATGCCCATCTAACTGAAATATGTATCTATATATCTAGAAAATCTAACTAACATGACTACAAACTTGACTATTATTATTATCTATTAATAACCTATACACATTACATTTTTAAATGAACTGCACAATCACAATACCTTAATCAATAGCAGAAATATGCATATACATATAACAAAATTGACCTTAAATCACTATCAATAAAGCAAAATCTATACTAATGCAAATTATTCATATCTATATCATATCCCTCTTTAAACATTAAAGAACATTTATAAACCATATTTGGGAACATGGGCACAGTTTTTTCTCTCCAAACTGCTTCCTGCTGAATGGGGGCGTCGTTAATTATGTCTTTCATGGTATAAACTGTGTGCTAGTTTCATCTCAGTTGGCAGTTGAGTGAAGCAATTTTCTGAAGATGTTCACACCAACCCTTCAGGAGGGCGTGGTCCATCATACCATATCAGAATAGAAGAAATGAACAGGGTCTCATCCTCTGTGAAAACAAAATAAGAAACTCCTTTCCAAAGCGTCATGTCCTTAGATCCAAATTTCAAAGTCAAGGCATTTTCAAAATATCTATGTTGGATTAGTTCTTCAGCATTTATAAACAAATATCTTTTAGCAGCTGTTGCTCTTTCCTCAGCATTCAAATAATTCAAAGAGAGCATAGTAGCATATAGTATCAAGATTCTCTGTTTATTTTCCATCTTTGTTCAGCTTTATTTTAACCTCTATTTTGTTTCTTTTTACTTCTATTTTATATTCTCTGTATATCTTTGATCTGGAATAACTCTGTGAACCAGGCTGTCCTTGAACTCTCAGATATCTGCCTATCTCTGCCTCCCAGGCATTGGGATTAAAGGTGTATGCTACTACACCTTGAACTCACAGAGAACTGTTTGTCTCTGCCTTCTAGGAACTGGGATTAAAGGCGTGTGCTACCACACCTTGAAGTCACAGATGTCAATCTCCCTCTGCCTCCCAAGTGTTGGGATTAAAGGTGTATACTACCACACCCAACTACTCTCTTCCTTTTTTTTTACTTTAAGAACTTCAACTTTTAGCTTGCACATATTTTTAACACACTGTAAATCATTTAAAATTTTTCTTTGTCTTTGAATCTTTCTTTACTCTATATCTCTCTTTTTCTGACCACATGAGCCTTTAATTTATCAAGCAATCTCAGTAGGACTAAAGCCATGGCTTTGCCAGCTAGATCCAGTCCATTCCTTAGCTTTCTGCCATTCCAACCTTATGGCTGAGGTACCGGCCAGATCCACATTCAGTGCCACAAGTCTACAGTGTTTCAAGGTCCTTGCCATCAAACAAGCTGCAATAGACAACACTCAAGTCCTCTCTCTGTAGTCGGCCCTCCTGCCTCAAACAGTCAGAGTGTGCCCTGGCAGGATGGCCCAGAAAGCTGACATTTTAAAACAACACAGGTTTTTTCCTGGTGCTGAGTAATGACAATTTCAAAATGGAGGACATACCATTTTGTGCTAGCTCTGGGGCCACCAGGTAGGAGCGGCACTCAGCACTTTAATTCTGAGACTGAGCATGCAGCACAGAAATTCTTTTCATCCAACTTACTTCCAAATCTGACACACAGAGCACTGTGCAGTCTGAAAACACATCTCTGTATGGCGTCAGGAATCCGCCATGCTCTCCAGCCTGCCTAAGCCTGATTCGGCCGTCTGCCCAGGTGCAGGTGGGGAGCGCTGAGCCATCAGCATGTCTCAGAGCACTCTCCTTCCAATCCCAAGTGGGAACACAAACATCCAGTCCCATAAAAGCCACTGGAATGCTTTAAAGCCAGAGTTCACACTGGCAGCACAGCCCCAAGAAGCTGCACTTTAAATTGACACAGTGTTTTTTCTGTTGCTGTTGCCGAATCAGGAAATCTCTTACAGCACACCACCAACAAACAGCAAAAATCTGTGCTAAACTCTCTCTCCCTTATTTTTAAGCCTTCTCAGGTTTTTAAGTGGATTTAGTCCATCACGTCTGGGCACCAGGGTGCCATTCTGTTGTGTTAGGAATGGGGGGGGGGCTGTGTCCCGCCACCCAGCCACCTGCATGGCTAGCTTTATCCGAAATAATTACACGGAAACTGTATTCTTTTAAACACTGCTCGGCCCATTTCTATCTAGCCTCTTCTAGGCTAATTCTCGTACCTGGACTAGCCCATTTCTAATTATCTGTGTAGCCCATGAGGTGGCTTACCAGGGAGATTCTAGCCTACATCCATCCTGGGCTGGATCTTCATCGTGTGTGCCTCAGAGAGCAGAGCTATCTCCGCATCCGCCCAGTAGAGGGGAGCATGGCATCTCTGCTCCAGAGAGCAGAGCTGTCGAGTCTGAGCTCACTTCCTCTCTCTCCCAGCACTCTGTTCTGTTTACTCCTCCCACCTATGTTTTAACCTATGAGGGCCAAGCAGTTTCTTTATTGCTTAACCAATGAAATCAACAGATTAATATATGACACTCCCACATCAGGGGATGTTGGATCTGGAAGATTTAGAGTTAGGGATGACTATGGTCAAATACATTGTATAAAATTTCCAAACAATTAGAATATATTCTAAAAAGAAGATTATGGTCCTTTTTTTTCTGCAAGGTCCTTGGAGCCCAGCAAGAGGCCCAGCTCCTGTACTGGGAGATTCATCTGGAGTGTTGAGTCCTTGGAGCCCAGCAAGAGGCCCTGCTCCTGTACTAGGAGATCCATCCAGAATGGTGAGTGAGTGGCTGCCAGGCCAGACAGGGAATGGAGTACAGGCCCCCTCCAATTCCCTAAACTTTTCTGGCCATCTAGCAGGGTGTCTCCCTGGCTACTGGCTTTTGTTATTTATCCCATCCCATCTTGCCCCCAAGCACTCCTTTTCATCTGCAGAGTCCTTAGATCCACCACCACAGCCTGCTTCAGGGTGGAGGGGATCTGAGAGCCAGCTCTAGTGCTGAGGGGACGTAAGAGAGAGCAGACCAAGGAAAAGCCCCAGGTACACAGTCAGCCACAGCAAAGATTGGAACAAGAGCCAAGACTCTCCTGACCACATTTGAAGGAAGAGATGGGCAGGCACCAATGCAAGAATTTCTCTAGCAACTTGAAAAGCAACATGACAACACCATAATCCAGTGAACACGCAACAGGAAGACTTGAACACCCTAACCCAGACGAAATAGAAGATATTGATTTAAACGTAACATTTTGAAAATGATAGAGACCCTTAAACAGGAAGTGAAAGCTCCCTTAATGAAATAGATGAGAAGACAAACAAAAGGTTAGAAGAAATTAATAAATCCCTCAAAGATACCCAAGAAAACCAAGAAAAAGCAAGCAAACAGGTAAAGAAAAAAGTTCAAGAATTGAAGACCAAAATGGAGGTAATAAAGAAAAACAAACTTAGGGATAGCTGGATATAGAAAATCTGGGTAAATGAACAGGAACTACAAAGACAAGTATGACCAACAGAATACAAGAGATAGAAGAAAGAATCTCAGGTGCTGAAGATACTATAAAGGAAATAGACACATTGATCAAAGAAAACAGCAAATCTGACAAATTATTAACACAAAACATCCAGGAAATCTGGGATACCATGAAAAGACCAAACCTAAGAATAATAGGGGTGATGGAGGAAGGTCATTGGCTAATAAAGGCACTGCCCTGGCCCATTTTATTGGTTAGAGGATAGGTGGGAGGAGTAGGCAGAACAGGACGCTGGGAGGAAGAGGAAGTGAGCTCAGTCTCGACAGCTTTCCTCTCAGGAGCAGACGCCTGGGAGAGACGCCATGCCCCGCTCCCGGCATGAAGCTCCGACCCAGGATGGACTAGGCTAGAATCTTCCCGGTAAGACCGGTTCTCACAGATTATTAGAGATGGGTTGATCGGGATGTGAGAATTAGCCAGTAAGGGCTAGGGCTAAAGGGCCAAGCAGTGATTAAATGAATACAGTTTGTGTGTTGTTATTTCGGGGCATAAGCTAGCCGAGCAGGCGGCCGGGGTGCTGGGAACGCAGCCCCACCACTCTTATTACTTCATATGGCGCCCAGACGTGTGGACAACTAAACCCATTTAAAAAACCTGAGAAGGCTTAAAAATAAGGGAGAGAGAGTTTAACACAGATTTTTGCTGTTTGTTGGTGGCGTGCTGTAGAGAGATTTCCTGATTCGGCAACAGTAGCAGAAAAAACGCTGTGTCATTTTAAAGTGCGACTTCCTGGGGCTGTGCCGCCATTGCGATCTCTGTCTGGCTCCTGCGGGAGACAGAGCTTTTGAATAGAGCATTTGGAGTAAAGTGCTACGATTTGTTTGATGGCATCTAGACTCGCTGTGTTCTCTGGTCTGCTCTGCTTGCTAGAGGCAAGCATGCGCTTTCTTCTAAGGGAAGATCCTGACTCAGCTTTAGCTGCAAAGATTGCAGCTCATTAAGAGGTCCTGCCACGAAACACTTAAATGGTGTTGACGAAAAGCTAAACGCATGCTTTTCGGTTTTCAGCTGTAGCAGGAAAAAAGCTGCGCCGTTTAAAAATGCCAGCTTTCTGGGCCATCCTGCCAGGGCAAACTCTGACTGTTTGAGGTAGGAGGGCCGGCTACTGAGAGAGGACGTGAGTGTTGTCTGTTGTAGCTCACTTGCTGGCAGGGACCTTGAAATGCCATACAGTTGTTGCAGTAAACATGGCTACAGCCTGTATATCCACCATGAGGCTGGAAAGCTAAGGAATGGACTGGATCTAGCTGACAAAGCCAAGCCTTTAGTCCTACTGAGATTGCTTGGTAAATTAAAGATTCATGTGGTCAGAAAAAGAGAGATATACAGTAAAGAGAGATTCAAAGACAGCGAAAATTTCTGAATGGTTTAAAGTGTGTTAAAAATATATGCAGACTAAAAGTTGAAGTTCTTAAAGTAAAAAACAAAAAAAGGAAGAGAGTTGTTGTGTGTGGTAGCACACGCCTTTAATCCCAGTGCCTAGAAGGCAGAGACAAACAGATCTCTGTGAGTTCAAGGTGTAGCAGTGTATACCTTTAATCCCGAATGCCTGGGAGGCAGAGACAGGCGGATCTCTGAGAGTTCAAAGACAGCCTGGTCTACAGGGTTACTTCAGGTCAAAGATACAGAGAACCTGTCTCAAAAAGCAAAGAGTTAAAAGTAAAAATAAACAAAATAGAGGTTAAAACAAAGCTGCACAAAGATGGAAAATACACAGAGAATTTTGATATTGTATGCTATTATGCTCTCTTTGAATTATTTGAATGCTGAGGAAGGAGCAACAGCTTCTAAAAGATATTTATTTATAAATGCTGCTGAACTAATCCAACATAGATATTTTGAAAATGCCTTGAATTTGAAATTTGGATCTAAGGACATGATGCTTTGGAAAGGAGTTTCTTATTTTGTTTTCACAGAGGATGAGACGCTGTTCATTTCTTCTACTCTGATTTGGTATGATGGACCACGTCCTCCTGAAGGGTTGCTGTGAACATCTTCAGAAAATTACTTCGCTCAACTGCCAACTGAGATGAAACTAGCACACAGGTTATACTATGAAAGACCTAACTAACGATGCCCCCATTCAGCAGGAAGCAGTTTGGAGAGAAAAAACTGCGCCCATGTTCCCAAATATGGTTTATAAACGTTCTTTTCATTTAAAGGGGGATATGATATAGATATGAATAATTTGCATTAGTATAGATTTTGCTTTATTGATAGAGATTTAAGGTAAATTTTGTTATATGTATAAGTGTTTCTGATTTTGATTAAGGTATTGTGATTGTGTAGTTCATTTAAATATGTACTGTATAATTAAGAAATATAGGTTGTTAATGGATAATCACTGATAATAGTAAAGCTTGTAGTCATGTTAGTTAGATTTTCTAGATATATAGAGATGTATTTCAGTTAGATAGACATTCTTCATGTCTTTCAAAGATTACAGAATAGGACATTTAATGTTTTAATAACTGAGGACTTTTCATGACAATGAGACACTCTGCTCCTGGCAGCACCAATGTACTTCAAGAGGAAGATGGGCATCGAAGAGGCTCGTTATGGAGTTTTGATAGCCATTTGGGCAAAAAACTGCTCTTGCCTGGACTATTGCATAAACTGGACACAGAGAACCCGCAGAGAGAGGACTACTGAACTTGCCTAAGGTAAGATGATCTTTCGGGGTTCCTGATTTATGAAAGAGTCTGCGAGACATTCTGCAGGACACAACAGATAGTGACTGAACTGACTTTGAATTTTCCTGCTTTATGGAAATGTCTGCTGGATACCATGGGCCTGAAGGCTGAAGATGGATGCCCCAACGGTACAAAAGAACTTTGGGTGACTGTCCAGGCAGCGAGATGTCTTTGTCATTTCTAGAGTTTGAAGTTTCTTAGTTCTTGTTTACTTAGGTAATATTATATCTTTCTGGAGTCTTTGATGGAGTTAAGAATAGTTAGTTATAGTTATAGTTTTCCTTAGTTATGATAAAGATTATTGTAACTTTTACTTGATAACTGTTTTGTTATATGTAATTTTGCTATGTTAAAGTTAAAGCCTTTTTTTTTTTTGTTTAAACCGAAAAAGGGGAAATGATGGAGGAAGGTCATTGGCTAATAAAGGCACTGCCCTGGCCCATTTTATTGGTTAGAGGATAGGTGGGAGGAGTAGGCAGAACAGGACGCTGGGAGGAAGAGGAAGTGAGCTCAGTCTCGACAGCTTTCCTCTCAGGAGCAGACGCCTGAGAGAGACGCCATGACCCGCTCTCGGCATGAAGCACCGACCTAGGATGGACTAGGCTAGAATCTTCCCGGTAAGACCGGTTCTCACAGATTATTAGAGATGGGTTGATCGGGATGTGAGAATTAGCCAGTAAGGGCTAGGGCTAAAGGGCCAAGCAGTGATTAAATGAATACAGTTTGTGTGTTGTTATTTCGGGGCATAAGCTAGCCGAGCAGGCGGCCGGGGTGCTGGGAACACAGCCCCGCCACTCTTATTACTTCATAGGGGTAGAAGGAGAATTACAGCTCAAAGGCCCAGAAAATATATCCAACAAAATTATAGAAGAAAACTTTCTCAACCTAAAGAAGAATATTCCTATGAAGGTACAAGAACCTTATAGAACACCAAACAGACTGGATCAAAAAAAATTCCCTCACCATATAATAATCAAAACTCAAAACATACAGAATAAAGAAAGAATATTAAAAGCTGCAAAGGAAAAGGTCAAGTAACATATAAAGGGAAACCTATCAGAATTACACCTGGCTTCTATATGGAAACCATGAAAGCCAGAAGGTCTTGGATAGATGTCCTGCAGACACTTAAGAGACCATGGATGCAAGCCCAGACTACTATACCCAACAAAGCTTTCTTTCACCATCAATGGAGAAAAGAAGATATTCCAGGACAAAAACAGATCTAAACATGGATCCACAAACCCAGCCTTACAGAATGTACTAGAAAGTAAACCTCAACCCAAGGAAGCTAACTGCACCCACAAAAATACAGGCAACAGATAACCTCACACCAATAAATCTGAGGAAAGGAAACACATACACTACCACTGAAAAAATAACAGAAATTAACATTCACTGGTTATTAATATCTCTTAATACCAGTGGACACAATTCACCTATAAAAAGATACAGGCGAAGAGAATGGATAGAAAAGCAGGATCCAACTTTATTTTGTATACAAGAAACACACCTCAACTTCAAAGACAGACATTCCCTAAGAATAAAGGTTGGGAAAAGATTTTTCCAATCAAATGGACCTAAGAAACAGGCTGGTGTAGCTATTCTAATATCTAACTAAATAGACTTCAAACTAAATCAAAAGAGATGGAGAAGGGTACTTTATTCTCATAACAAGAACAATCTATCATGATGAAGCCCCAATCCTGAACATGTATGCCCCAAATACAAGAGCAGCCACATATGTAAAGGAAACATACTAAAACTTAAATCATACATCAAACCCCACACACTAATAGTAGGAGACTTCAACACCCCACTATCCCCAATGGACAGGTCAAACAGACAGAAACCTAACAGAGAAATAAGAGAACTAAGAGATATCATCACTCAAATGGAATTAACAGACATCTACAGAACACTCCTTCCAAACACAAAAGCATATACCTTCTTCTGAGCACCTCATGGAACCATCTCTAAAATTGACCATATACTCGGAAACAAAGCAAACATTCATAGATACAAAAATTGGAACAATTCCCTGTATCTTATTGGATCAACATGGTTTGAAAATAGAATTCAATAGCAACACTAATTATAGAAAGCCCAAAAACACATGGAAATTATACAGTGCTGTATTGAACCACTGTAGGGTCAAGGAAGAAATAAAGAAAGTAATTAAAGATTTCCTAAAATTGAACAAAAATGAAGGCACAGCATACCCAAACCTATGGGGCACTATGAAAGCAGTGCTAAGATGAAAGCTCACATCACTAAGTGCCCACATCAAGAAAGTGAGAAATCTCACACTAGTGATTTAACACCACACCTGAAAGCATGAGGACAGAAAAAAGCAGACTCATGCAGGAGAAGTAGACATCAGGGAATAATAAAATTGAGGGCTGAAATCAACAAAATAGAAATAAAGGAAACAATACAAATAATAAATTAAACAAAGGGCTGTTTTTGAGAATATCAACAAGACAGACAAACCCTATCCAAATGAATCACAAGGCAGAATGAGAACATTCAAATTAACAAAATCAGATATGAATAGTGTCATAACAACAGATGATGGAGGAAGGTCATTGGCTAATAAAGGAACTGCCTTGGCCCATTTTATTGGTTAGAAGATAGGTGGGAGGAGAAAACAGAACAGAACGCTGGGAGGAAGAGGAAGTGAGCTCAGACTCCACAGCTCTCCTCTCGGGAGCAGACGCCTCAGAGAGATGCCATGCCCCACTCCCCGGCAGACACACGCCATGAAGCTCCGACCCAGGATGGACTAGACTAATATCTTCCCGGTAAGACTGGATCTCACATATTATTAGAGATGGGTTGATTGGGATGTGAGAATTAGCCTGTAAGTGCTAGAGCTAAAGGGCCAAGCAGTGTTTAAATGAATACAGTATCCGTGTAATTATTTTGGGTAAAGCTAGCCGTGGGAGCGGCCGGGTGCCGGGGATGCAGCCCTGCCGCTCATATTACTACAGATTGGCGCCCAGACGTGTGGACAACTGAATCCACTGAAAGCCTGAGAAAGCTTGGGAAAGAGAAGAGCATGTTTTCTTGGTAGCTGCAATTTAATAGAGGCTTCCTGACTCAGCTTTAGCTGCAAAACCCTGCAGCTCATTAAGAGGTCCTGCCACGAAACACTTAAATGGTGTTGACGAAAAGCTAAATGCATGCTTTTCAGTTTTCAGCCGTAGCAGGAAAAAAGCTGCTCCATTTAAAAATGCCGGCTTTCTGGGCTGTCCTGCCAGGGCAAACTCTGACTCTTTTACGAAGGTGGTTTGTGCGGTTTGCAAGCACAGGCTGCTGAAGCTCGCTTGCTGGCAGGGACCTTGAAATGCCATAGAGTTGTGGCAGTAAATGTGGCTACAGCCAGTACCTCAGCCCTGAGGGTGGAAAGCTAAGGAATGGGCTGGATCCAACCACCAAAGCAACAGCTTTAGTCCTACTGAGATTGCTTGGTAAAATAAAGACTCATGTGGTCAGAAAAACAGAGAGAGATACAGTAAAGAGAGCGTCAAAGACAAAGAAAATTTTTAAATGATTTACAGCGTGTTAAAAATATATGCAGACTAAAAGTTAAAATTCTTAAAGTAAAAAAAAAGGAAGAGAGTTGTTGTGTGTGGTAGTACACACCTTTAATCCCAACACTTGAAAGGCAGAGGGAGATTGAACTCTGTGACTTCAAGGTGTGGTAGCACACGCCTTTAATCCCAGTGCCTAGAAGGCAGAGACAAACAGTTCTCTGTGAGTTCAAGGTGTAGTATTGTACACCTTTAATCCCGAATGCCTGGGAGGCAGAGACAGGCGGATCTCTAAGAGTTCAAAGATAGCCTGGTCTACAGAGTTACTTCAGGTCAAAGATACAGAGAACCTGTCTCAAAAAGCAAAGAGTTAAAAGTAAAAATAAACGAAATAGAGGTTAAAACAAAGGTATACAAAGATGGAAAATAAACAGAGAATTTTGATACTGTATCCTATCGTGCTCTCTTTGAATTGTTTGAATGCTGAGGAAAGAGCAAAAGCTACTAAAAGATATTTATTTATAAATGCTGCTGAGCTAATCCAACATAGATATTTTGATGCCAACTAGAGCAATACTGACGAATATCTTGCATATCATCATAGAACCTTCATCTGGTGATGGATGGAGATAGAGACAGAGACCCACACTGGAGCACTAGACTGAGCTCCCAAGGTCCCAATGAGGAGCAGAAGGAGGGAGAACATGAGCAAAAAAGTCAGGACCATGAGGGGTGCACCCACCCACTGAGACAGTGGAGCTCATCTACTGGGAGCTCACCAAGGCTAGCACACAGGTTATACCATGAAAGACCTAATTACCGACGCCCCAATTCAGCAGGAAGCAGTTTGGAGAGAAAAAACTGCACCCAACGTCCCAAATATGGTTTATAAACGTTCTTTTACATTTAAAGGGGGATATGATATAGGTATGAATAATTTGCATTAGTATAGATTTTGCTTTATTGATAGAGATTTAAGGTCAATTTTGTTATATGTATAAGTGTTTCTGATTTTGATTAAGGTATTGTGATTGTGTAGTTCATTTAAATATGTACTGTATAATTAAGAAATATAGGTTGTTAATGGATAATCATCGATAATAGTAAAGCTTGTAGTCATGTTAATTAGATTTTCTAGATATATAAAGATATATTTTAGATAGACATTCTTCATGTCTTTCAAAGATTACAGAATAGGACATTTAATGTTTTAATAACTGAGGACTTTTCATGACAATGAGACACTCTGCTCCTGACAGCACCAATGTACTTCAAAAGGAAGATGGGCATCGAAGAGGCACCTTATGGAGTTTGATAGCCATTTGGGCAAGAAACTGCTCTTGCCTGGACTATTACATAAACTGGACACAGAGAACCCACAGAGAGAGGACTACTGAACTTGCCTAAGGTGAGATGATCTTTCGGGGTTCCTGATTTATGAAAGAGTCTGCGAGACATTCTGCAGGACACAACAGATAGTGACTGAACTGACTTTGAATTTTCCTGCTTTATGGAAATGTCTGCTGGATACCATGGGCCTGAAGGCTAAAGATGGATGCCCCAACGGTACAGAGGAACTTTGGGTGACTGTCCAGGCAGCAAGATGTCTCTGTCATTTCTAGAGTTTTAAAAGTTGCTTTTTTCTTGTTTGCTTAGGTAGTATTGTATCTTTCTGGAGTCTTTGATGGAGTTAAGAATAGTTAGTTATAGTTATAGTTTTCCTTAGTTATGATAAAGATTATTGTAACTTTTACTTGATAACTGTTTTGTTATATGTAATTTTGCTATGTTAAAGTTAAAGCCTTTTTTTTGTTTAAACCGAAAAAGGGGAAATGATGGAGGAAGGTCATTGGCTAATAAAGGAACTGCCTTGGCCCATTTTATTGGTTAGAAGATAGGTGGGAGGAGAAAACAGAACAGAACGCTGGGAGGAAGAGGAAGTGAGCTCAGACTCCACAGCTCTCCTCTCAGGAGAAGATGCCTCAGAGAGACGCCATGCCCCGCTCCCCGGCAGACACACACCATGAAGCTCCGACCCAGGATGGACTAGGCTAAAATCTTCCCGGTAAGACCGGTTCTCACAGATTATTAGAGATGGGTTGATTGGGATGTGAGAATTAGCCTGTACGTGCTAGAGCTAAAGGGCCAAGCAGTGTTTAAAAGAATACAGTGTCCGTGTAATTATTTCGGGTAAAGCTAGCCATGGGGGCGGCCGGGTGCCGGGGATGCAGCCCCGCCGCTCATATCACTACAAACAGACACTAAGGAAATCCAGAGAATCATTAGGTCATACTACAAAAACCTATTCAACACAATTGAAAAATGTAAAAGAAATGGAACATTTTCTGAATCAGTACCACATACAAAAATTAAATCAAGACCAAGTGAACAATTTAAATAAATCTGTAACCTACAAGGAAATAAAAGCTCTGATCAAAATTTTCTGAACCAAAAAAGCTCAGGGTTGGGTGGTTTCAGTGCAGAACTCTAGAAGAACTCCAAAGAATAGCTAAATCTATACTCCTCAAAGTGTTCCACATAATAGACACAGAAGTAACATTACCAAACTCTTTTTATGAGGCTATAGTACCCATATACCAAACCCACACAAAGATTTAACCAAGAAAGAAAATTACAGACTAATCTCAATCATGAACATAGATGCAAAGATATTCAATAAAATACTGGCAAACCAAATCCAAGAACACGTTAAAAAATCATCCACCATGATCAAGTTGGCTTCAGCCCAGAGATGTAGGGATGGTTCACCATAGGAAAATCTATCAATGTAATCCACCATATACATAAACTGGAAGAAAAAAACAAATGATCATCTCATTAGATGCTGAAAAAGCATTCAACAATATCTAACCCCCTTTCATGACAAAGGTCTTGGAGAAATCAGGGATACAAGAAATATATCTAAACATAATAAAAGCAATATACCGCAAGCTGACAGCCAACACCAAATTAAGAAAAACTTAAAGCGATCCCACTAAAATCAGGAACAAGAAAAGGCTGTCCATTCTCTCCATAGTTCTTAGACTATTCAACACAGTAGTCATCTCAACAGGGCCTCAATGGCTATGTGGGCACTGAGTATCTAGAAGTAGCCAAGTATGTGGAAATCGCACAACATAGAATAGCATCCTGCAGTGCAGAGTGGTGGCAGCAGGTCCAGTGGATCAGGCTCTCCTCTCTGTGGGGGCCGGGAAGGCAGGACCTCAGCCCCTTCCATTGGGGTTTTTGCAGCTGTGATGTCATCGGGACTGCCACTTCTTTCCTGTACATGCAGTCATCTCATTCAGCTTTATGTTCTTCTTGTGAAAAAAGCACAAACACATCCTCTCCACCAAGTTAATACAGGGTCGGGTCTTTTCATAATCCAGTGCAAGGGCTTTTCCACCCTGCCTTAGCAAAGGTCGCCTTGGTGTCACCATTACAGAATCTGTCTGCAGCTTTTATCCTCTTAAGTTGTTTTCAAGGAGCCATGGGCATGCTTCACAATTGCTTTTTACCATTAACAATAATATATGCAGCTCTTCCATTAGAAGAGCCATCTGTAAAATTTAGCATAACATCCTTTAAGGAATTTTTTTTTGCTATAACATAAGGAAAATATAGTTGTGCAAACAGCAGCAAGGATCATCTGGGAAAAGATTATTATTCTGGCCTTTACATTGAGCAAACGCAATTGCCCAAGAATCACTATTTTAAAATTATCAATTAATCTGTTGCTTAGTGTAAGAAACATTGATCATAATCATTTCCCTGCCAAAATATCTCCTAGATTCTATCCTGTTCTTCTGTGCTAAACAAGCTACTGTTTCAAATCAAGAATTTAATATCCTACCTGGCAAAATGGGAATGTACAGTCATAAAAAGCAGACCATTTTTGCCCATAAACTGTTGTAGAATAAGTTTTGTATTTGTTGTTTTTTTATGGCCTACTTTACCTGTTTGAGTACCTGTATGGCAGCTTCTGTCAGCTGTCTACTGGAATTTGGATCACTGCTACCTTTAAGAATTCTACTTAGTGGCTCAATATTATAATTGAGGTTATAGCCATTGCAAGTCTAACTAAAAGTTTGTAAGCTATCCTTTTAATCTAAGTTGCAAGTCTTCCAGCTGATAGGAAAATGAAAAAGAAGGCATATTCAACAAAAGATGCTGGAATAACTGAACATCAACATGTAGAAGAATAAAAATAGATTCATATTCATTGTTCTGCACAAAACTCAAATCCAAAAGAATTAAAGGCCTCAATATAAACCTCACAGACAAATAGTTGGAAGTATACTAGAATGCATTGGCACATCTCAAATACAACCCCAGTGGCACAGATACTGAGATAAATAATTAATAAATGAGATCTCCTGAAACTGAGAAGCTTCTGTAAAGCAAAAGATACAGCCAAGAAGTTAGAACATCAGTGTATAGAAAAAGAAGAGATCTTTACTAATCCACATCAAAACATACAAAGAACTCAAGAAATTGGTCATCAAAAGAACAAATAATCCAATAAAAGAATATAGGGTACAGATCTAAACAAAAAACTCTCAACAGATGAACCTAAAAATGACTGTAAGACTCTTAAGAAAATGTTCAAAATCCTTAGCCTTTAGATAATTGCAAATTAAAACAACTCTGAGATTTCATCTTATACCTGTAAGAATGGCCAAAATCAAAAACACTGTTAATAATTTATGCTGAAAAAAAATATGGGGTAAAGAAAAACTCCTCCGTAGCTGGTGGGAGTGCATACTGGTACAGCCACTTTGGATACCAGTATGGCAATTTCTTAGAAAATTATACAACAATCTATCTTAAGACTCATCAATACCATTTTTGTGTATATACACAAAGGATGCTCAGTCATACCACAACAACATGTACTCAACTGTGTTCAGAGCAGAATTATTTGTCATAGTCTGAATCCGGAAATGAGCTGAGAAAGAAATCAGAGAAACATCACCCTTTACAATAGCCAAAATAAAATAAGATATTTTGGAGTAACTCTAACTAAACCAGTGGAAAACCTGTATGACATGAACTTTAGATCTTTGAAGAAAGAAACTGAAGAAATCAGAAAATGGAAAGATTTTCCATGCTCTTGGGAAGGTAGAACTAACATAACAAAATGGAAATCTTATCAAAAGAAATCTACTGAGTTAATGCAAATTCACATTAAATTACAGCAAAATTCTTTACAGACCTCAGAAGAACAATCAACAACATTATAAGGAAAACAAAAACTCAGGATAGCCTAAACAATCCTAAACAACCCTGTATAATAAAAGAACTTCTGAATGCATCATAATCTCTGACCTCAAACTCTACTACAGAGCCATAGTACTGAAAACAGCTTGATGTTGGCATAAAAACAGATATGAGAACCAAAGGAACTGATGTCAACTTACACACCTACAAACAGCAGATTTTTTATAAAGAAGCAAAAGATGAAAAATAGAATAAAGAAAGCATATTTAACCTGCTTATTATTTTTTACAGACATTTAACTGTCCTGAATTTACAATGCTCTGAAGATACCTATTTTGCATCTTGTCTGTCAGCTTGTAGCTGAGGCTGGGCCCTGTGGCAAGGTCAGGACATGTTCCACACCAACTTGACTGGTCTTTCTGGGTCCCATCAGAGACCAGTGTTAAGGGCAGCTGATACATTCACAGGCTCTCTGGAGTCTACCAATGTGGTTGCTCTATGACAGTCATGCATGGTCACAAGCTCTGTTGGGTATAGCTATGCTGATTTTTCCTATCCTTGCCTTTTTACTTGTAATAATAAAGTTAGGAGAACTGAATCCTCTCTTCTGTTCTATTGACTGATCCTGGGTGCTGACTGTGGTGGGTAAAATACTCCATTAAATTTTTTTGTCTCATATTTCTTCAGGCTCCTCCCTGCAGCATGGGTCAAACTCAGCTGACTACAGTGCCTACACAGTGATCTCAGCTGTAATCTAGGTGATCACTAGCAAAATGTGCTTCTTTCACTCTTCCTACACACTCAGCAGCAATAGAAGCTATGGGGTGAAGAGAGCACCACTGCTTGCAGGAGAAATTGGGGCCTCACCTTGGTGTCCCCTGAGCCCTGGAGTGACCTGTAACAAGTGATGCTGATGCTGCCAGCACAGGAGTGGGAATATGCTCTTTGTACAGAAAGCTAAAGAAAGGAGATTAGATTCAGAGTTCTTGTTTTGAAAAGAGAAGGGGGGGGGAGGGACGTGCCGAGAGACAATGGGTTTACCCTGTAATGACTTGTTTCTTTTATTTGTTTAATAAAATGCTGATTGGCAAGTAACCAGGCAGGAAGTATAGGTGGGGCAATAAGGACAGGAGATTTGTGGGAAGAGGAAGAATTCAGTCTGCAACCATCACCCAGATGCAGAGGAAACAAGATGAGAATGCCTCACTGAAAGAGGTACCAAGCCACATGGCTAACACAGACAAAAGTTATGGGCAAATATAAGTTATAAGAGTCAATTAGAAACCTAAACTACTAGGCCAATGAGTTTATGATTAATGTAGACCTCTGTGTGTTTCTTTGGAACTAAACGGCTGCAGGACTGCTCGGGACAGAAACCCCTGACAACAGTGGGGCTATGGGGTTATGGAGACATGCAGGCTATGAGGCTTTGGGGCTATGGGGTTACAGGCCATCTAGAGGTTTCAGAAGCTCCTCAAACTAGATTCAGTGACAGGCAGCAGGTTCTAGACCACGGAGATGGGAGCCCTGGGATTAATATTTCTCTGGGGCCATGGGATCTCTGCATTTCCTTGTGAATCCTTCATACTCTCTCACACAACTCTTCCTTATACTTATGCTACTTTCTCCTTTTTCCTTGTGCCCTGTTTTTTCTCCTCCTCTTTCCTTCCCACCTCCCTGCTGGCAAGATTATTCCAGATCCCAGGCTTTCTTTTCTACCTGTGTCTAACAACTTAGATCTCAGTTTTTAAATTCCTGGGGTCTGGACTCCATCTGTTCCACCTTAGTTGGGTGCCCCCAGACCAGCTGCTATTGTGGTCATGAGGATAAGACACTGCTTCAGAAATAGATTTCAGATTCTCCTATGTGGGAAGGAGGGTAATTATCAGAAAAAATAGTTTAATGCCACCAAGTCCCTAAGATGAAAATTCTAGAAGCTGATGCCTCCTGCTCAAACCCAGCACTTATACCCAGAGCCCACCCTACTGTCTGCCCACCTCTGTCAGAGGCACTGTCCCTTCTTGGACTTCAGGGTGCCTCTTTGACACTGTCTTGGCATATGAGCACAGAAGTAACCCCAACCCAAGAGTCCCAAGTCACCATTCTCAAATCTCTGAGCACTATGTGCCACTATAGCATTCTCTCCTACTACACAGTGTCCCCAACTCCGGAGACAACAAGGCAGGTGAGACCCTACACACTGTATCATTCTGAAACAAGGCAGGTGACACCCTACACACTGTATCATTCTGAAACAAGGCAGGTAAGACCCTACACACTGTATCATTCTGGAACAAGGCAGGTGAGACCCTACACACTGTATCATTCTAAGCAAGAGATGGTTTCAGTCCCCAGAACTGTCTTTAAAAATGCTCTAGTCTTAAGTAAGTTACTGGACCTCTCTAACCTAAGTGCTTACACTTGGGAGAAAGAAAAACAAACCCTGTAGGAATGTCTCAATTTCAAATAAGGGACAAATATTTTCAGTACAAAGGTATTCCATACTTTGTGTGGGACCCATTTACCCTAAACATATTTGCTGCTTATCAGGACATTTGAGAACCCCTTAGGTAGTCATTGATGGTCTGTAATTAGCTGTCTTACAGTTTACCTGGCAATTCCACAGTCCACACATGGTAATTAGTAAGCTAAACCTGAGAGTCAAGCCATTTCCAACATCTGAAATGAGGTGTGTGTTCACTGATTCAGTGTAATGGTCGCTTTTTCCTTCAGGGTGCATTAGTAGTAGAGAGATTTCATCCACACTTGGCGCTCTAGGGAATTATTAATTGTTTCCCATTTTATATTAAAAACTCTTCAAGTTACCTTTATGAGGCTACCACAGACAAGCATAAACATGTAGTACTTGACTTCTACCACCAGATGGCAATGCAGGGCGAGAAACTACATTAAAATTACACTTAATGATCTCTATATAGATACATATATACTTAGTAAGTATATCCAAGTTTACGTATGTGTGTTCGTGAAGGCTAGAGGACAAATTTGTACTTCCTCTTTGGTGGTATTGTCATTCTTTGAGATAGGCTCTCTCACTCACCCAAACCCACCAATTAAACAAGGCTGAGGAGACAGTGAGCCCTAGGAATCCTATTTTCCCTCCCTAGAGCAAGGAATACTAGCATGCCACCACACCTGGTTTGTGGTGTGTGTGTGTGTGTGTGTGTGTGTGTGTGTGTGTGTGTGTGTGGTGGCTTCTGTGGGTGGCAAGTCACACTCAGGTTCTCATACTTGCAAGACAAACACTTTACCAACTGAGCAATCTCCCCAACACTAAAATTAAATTTCCTAACTTCCTTGAGCTGTTTCCCTCCCTGTCCATAACACATACACACATCACATTCTGTTTTAGTCAGCAGCAGCCCAGGACCCCAGGGATGGTATCAGAAGGTGCTATAGAGAAGTCCAATGGTCATTGTAATATGCCTTCAAAAAAGAATTGTGGAACCCTTCTCTTCATGTCACAGTATGTGCAACATGCAATCTTTGCCAGAAGACCAAGAAATGAGGTCACCTGACATTGCATTTGAATCCCATCAATCATAAGGCTCTTCTCAGCTCCACAGGAAGCCCATATCCTGGGTTTCACTGTAGTGACACAAGCTGGTTAGTATACTGACATTCCTAGCATGTGTCATTGTTAAATGCATGCTTAGTAGAAAATGAGTGAATGAGTGATTGCCAAGGACAAATGTTTCATGTTTGTCTGTGAAATGACATTTCAGGGAACCAATAACAGATAGTGATGTGAAGCCCTTTGTGAGGAAAGATGACTGAGCTATAATAATCACCTGACATCTGGATCTGTCTCTGTTGAGAAAACCTGCCACTGCACTCCCATCACTGTAGAACAACTAATAACAGATCCAGAGACAGATATTGGAGTCCAAGCAGAGAGATCAGAGAAGCAAAGCAGTCACATCACTAGAGAGTTCTTTCCTCTAGAATCTTCAGACTGAAAAAGAGCAGGCTCATGTCTCATCCCATCTTATATACCTCTCTAGCGCTGGTGATAAGGGCATGCACAACCACTGCCTGGTCTCTATGAATTATTAGTGTGGCTGCTGGTATTAAAGGTGTGTGCCACCACTGCCTGGCTTGTATGACTGACTAGTGTGGCTAACTTTGCACTCTGATCACCCAGCAAGCTTTATTTGTTAGATCACAAACAAAATATCACAGTACATCACTCCCTGTGACATTATCTTCCACTCTATCTTAGGTCAGTACATTGAGACTACACACATCAGATGTGGATATGACAGACCCAGACCTGCAGAGGAAGCAGTTGTAATGGGTACACATTAAACTGGAGAATAGAATATTACACAGATCTGTTAGACCCACAGAGTCGCCTGTGGACAAACATTTAATCAGCTGCTACTGGAAGAGGAATGCTAATGACTGCACTGTGTCCTCTTCAAATTTCTAGCTTTAAAATAACTTCTATCAGCCGTTCATCCTAAGCTGAAGGTAGCTATTTTCTCCATAGATTCATTCCCTCCTTAAGAAGTAACACACGAATATCAATGCCTCACTCTTAGCTTTCATTCAGTACACATCAAGGTCGTCCATGCTCCAACACCATCCATAAGTGCTTCCGAGAACTGTCACAGCAGCCAATTCTGTTTCTCAAGCCAAGTTATCCCAACATATCTCCATGAGAGTCATCCCAGTCATTTGCTACAGGCAAGTCTCCATCCCAGAGTCCATCCCAGGGGGCCCTGACCTAAAGCAGAGCCTGAGACCAGACATTGAAGAGGGGGAGGATGAAAGAACAAGAGAGCGAAACTTCAGGCAAGACTGGAGGCATCTACACACACCTATAAACCAATTCCCAAGTTATTTTTCTGGTTACTGTAACAAATGCCTGACAAAATTATTTTAAGGGAGAAGGAATTTGTCACTCACATTTTGAGAGATACAATCCTACCATAGCAAGGATAGCATGGGAGTAGGAAAGCAGGAAGGAGATAACACTGTGTCCCCAGTCAGGAAGCAAAGAGAGATAAATGCCAGGACTAGTTTTCCTTTCTCTATTTTCAGTTTTTGATTCAGATCTGGATCCCCAGGCCATGGGATGGAGCCAGCTGCAGGAAGGGAGGGTCTTCCCTCAGTTAAAGTCTCTGGAAGTATCATCTCTGACACTCCAAGAGATGGGTCTCCTAGGCAGGGCTAAAACTAGCCACACTGATAATGAAGAATAACCCTCAAACCTAGATAGTGAAACAGAGCTGGGTCCAAGTGTGCTGACCATTTTTTTTGTTTTTTCAGTCAGTATCCAGAAAGAAAATGCAGTGACCCTTAGAAACCCAGGGTCCTGGAGAGATGGCTCAGTTATCAAAAATCTAATGGGTAAAAATTACTTATCATGGTGCCTGTGACATAACAACAAGCCTAGAAGGGCCAATGCCTCAGTTTACAAAATTCAGGTGGACAACAGGTACAGCATCCAGGATGTTTAGATCTTCTTTGTTCACTGGTTCGTCTTTGCTTTTTGTTTCTTTTTTTCCCCCTGAGGGAGGTTCTTTGTGTGCTCTCTGGTACGCACCAGCAGGTGGCACTGTGGGGCTCTTCATGTGCTCTCTGGGTACACACCAGCAGGTGGCACTGCAAGGCTCCTTGTGTGCTCTCTGGGTCCACACCAGTAGGTGGCACTGCAAGAATCTTTGTGTGCTATCTGGGTACGCACCAGCAGGTGGCACTGCAAGAATCTTTGTGTGCTATCTGGGTACACACCAGCAGGTGGCACTACAGGGCTCTTTGTGTGCTCTCTGGGTACACACCAGCAGGTGGCACTGCAAGGCTCTTTGTGTGCTATCTGGTTACACACCAGCAGGTGGCACTGCAGGGCTACCCGTTTGCAGTCTCACCTTAGTTCAGCCATTCCCCTCACTCAGCAGTGGTCTTTTACCCCTCCCCTTACTGCTATGTCAGCAGTGGCCTCCTGGTTGGTTATCCATGACATTCTACGCCATTCTCTCATATGCTGTGATTCAGTGAAAGCCAGGTCATCCTTCATGCTCTGCCCTGGGATACCAGGACAATGCAGCTTTCTGCTAACCCTGAATGCTGACAAACATCCTTAGAACTTCTCTTGCCCAGTTGTTCTTGGGTTTGGAGAGTACAACGTTGTGAATGGATCCTTAAAAGAAATCCCACACTAGCTCAGAATCGGGAAATAGATGCTTATTCATTTAGGGGTAGACTTACAAATCAAAATCCTCTTTTTGAGTGGAGATCAAAAATTGAATCCCACAACTGGAACAAAGAGGCTGGAAAACAGATTTCCTCTACTGTCAGTTTTAGAGTGACAGTCATTAGTCCAATGAGCCCCCTTTTGACATTTTGGGCAAACACCTGGATTTTTCCTGGGCTGATAAACTGCCCCTTTACCTGCAGGGCAATTCCTTTTGATGTGTCCTGACCTTCCACAATGAAAACAATTCCTTGATCCAGTTCCACCTTTACCCTCCCTAAGGGCAGAAACAATTACTTGAGCCATCACGTGAGTGCCATCAATGTCCCTGCATAACCGGATAAAGTCATTTAAGTTCCTATTTCTATGGGGGTGTACAGCCTCTTGACACTATTTGTTAGCATTTTCATAAGCCAATTGCTTTATGACCAGCATAGCTGACTCCATATTCCCAAAAATGTGACTTCCCACCTGTGACAGGCAGTCAATAAACTTAGAATAAGGTTCTGAAGGTCTTTAAAGGACCTTAGACAGTTGTTCTCCTGCTCCCTTGTTAGGTAAAGCTTTCCAAGCTTTAACTGCCGTGGCAGCTATCTGAGCATAAATCACAGGATCATATGCAATCTGTGCCACTAAACAAGCATACTGTTCTTCACCAGTTAACATGTCAAGGTCATGCTGGGGAAACCCGCAGTGGCATTGCTCAGTGCGGTATTTTTGCAATTTTCCTGCATTTCGCCTCTCCATAACAAATAATCTCCCCTGGAAAGACAAGCCCTGCAAAGCTACATCCAGTCACTGGGTGTAAGGTTGAGTTCTGCAAAGAATTCCAATAAAGCCACAGTGAAGGAGGCATGTGTTCCATAGGCTGTAACTGCTTCTTTTAATTGCTTAATGTTCTTAAAGGCCAGGGGGTTATGCTGCCTGATCCTTTGTCCTTGTGGATCAATAATTTCCACAACAGGATAAGTTTGCCTTTCTCTACTTAGATTATTTAGCCTATTTTGGATCTCTCAGATTCCCACCTCTAGGTCTATAAGGGGTGGAAGCAGCACAAGGATTTGAAGTGGCAAGGAATGGATTTTGCCGTGGAGGTCTTGTGGAGACATCTCTGTTTGTTTCCTTCCTTTCTTCTTTCTCTAACCTTTTTTATCAGTGTAATCCCCATTTCTAAAGTTTCTTCTTCCTCTTCTATATCCCTTCTAATACTCTTAACCTCACCCTCTTCAAAGTTTTTAATAGAACTCGCAGATTCTACTTTCTGAATCTCCTCAAAGGTTTTGTCCAAATTCTCTAATTGCTCTTTTACTTTTATATCATCACTGAGAAAAGCATCTCTGACTAGGCGCCACAGTGAAAATATCACTGTGGGAAATTCTTCTGGCCCTCGCTCTTTCAATGCTTTTAGAAGGTCAGTTTTTACCTGCTCCCAATTAGTAATATTAAAGCCCCCTGCATGTAGAAACCAGGGACTAAACGCTAAAACTGTCTTAATGATCTCTTGTGCTGTCTCAGTTTTAATACCGGTGCCTTGTTTTTCCAAAAGAACTAACAACTGGCCTATTAATCAGCCCCTTAACACTGGAACAGAATTACTTGCACCCATTTTCAATTGACCCTCACCACTCAATTTCTTACCTGCTGGCCAGCCTTCTAAGGGCAATCTCTCAGGGTTCCCCTGAAAGACCCCCATATTTGAAAGACCCCCCCATGCCCATGTACTATGTTAAACTTTGCTGAAATTCAGCTGGGCCCCTCAGCTCAGCCGATGCTAAAACTGGATATCTATGGGGCAGACTTACTGACTAGGCTAAGAATAGGGAATCCTCCACCGCCCCCCCTAAGGCAGTCTATCTAAACTGTCAAACTTGCTGCAGAGTGCTCTATCTAGCTTTGTGGTTTGCCGGGACTATTCTACCCCTTACCCAAGACATCCTATCTAAATTGTCAATCTGCTACAGGGTTTTTTATCTGGCTTTATGGTTTTTCGGGAAAATTCGAGAATAGACAAGGGGCCGTCCCCAGGGTGAGCTAAGCCCACCAATTTGAGAACCAATGAAATGCTGCTGCTAGACAAGCCTCTTATGTAACTCCTAAATCCTTATAAATACATGATGTGCCATCAGCCTGACATGCTCAGTAACTTAATTGTAACTAGTTGCTGCAGCATCCTCAGGCGCCTGTATAATCAATACAGATACCTCTTGCTGATTGCATCTGTTGGCCTGAATTATTGAGACTGGGGGATTTCTCCCACCACCCTTGAAAACCAGGGTTTTTCACCCCTACTTCCCCATCTCGCTGATGGGCCTCTGACTGTAATTCCTGATCGTCCCAGTGGGGCCTCCAATTGTAACACCTGATTCTGTGTTACCCTCTCGGTACAGTTCGCACGCCACTGTACCATCTATGAGCCAGGCAAAGGCCTGGAGAGTGAAAGAACACACAAGAGACCTGAATCATTCTAAAGGAGCCTTTTGTTGTTGTTTTTTTAAATTTATTTATTTATTAAGGATTTCTGCCTCCTCCCCGCCACCGCCTCCCATTTCCCTCCCCCTCCCCTGACCAAGTCCCCCTCCCTCATCTGCTCGAAGAGCAATCAGGGTTCCCTGACCTGTGGGAAGCCCAAGGACCGCCCACCTCTATCCAGGTCTAGTAAGGTGAGCATCCAAACTGCCTAGGCTCCCAGTACGTGCAGTAGGATAAAAAACCCATTGACGTTGTTCTTGAGTTCTCAGTAGTCCTCATTGTCCGCTATGTTCAGCAAGTCCAGTTTTATCCCATGCTTTTTCAGACCCAGGCCAGCTGGCCTTAGTGAGTTCCCGATAGAACATCCCCATTGTCTCAGTGTGTGGGTGCACCCCTCGCGGTCATATTTGGTTTCTAGCCATAAATAAAGGACATTGAGCTTATAATTCATGTTCCAAGAGAAGCTAAATAAGAAGGTGAATCCAAAGACAAACACATAGGCATCCTCCTGAATATTAACCTTCACCAGTCGATGAAAGGAGACAAAGACAGAGACCCACATTGGAGCACTGGACAGAAATCTCAAGGTCCAAATCAGGAGCAGAAGGAGAGGGAGCACGAGAAAGGAGCCTTTTGTTCAACGTTCGGGAAATCCTTAAGTACCTAGCTGCTGCACAAGGAATTCCCCTAGGCAGGTGGGAATTTGCTACACCCAAGATGGAGTAAACAATGCCCTACAGCCAATCAACAGGTGAGGGCAGAGAGAGCACAGGTTCAAATGTAAACACTGGCTGGCCAGAGACTGTCCTCAAGATGAACCCAAGGAGCAGGGGTAGACCCAGGCCCTACAGAACACATCCTTCTGCCAGATTTGATTCCTTTGAGCACCCTTTGGGTTACCCCCTGCAGGTTACGGTGTTGCTGTGTTATAGAAAATTCTTTAAACCTTTGCTATTAACATGGTGTTTTTTATGAAATTCTGAGGCCTGCAACATTCTTCCAGTCAATAATTGATCAATGTCTTCATTACCTTGTGCTAGAGGACCTCGCAGACCCATATGGGATAAGATTGTGTTATATATATATATATGAAAAAGCCTATTCCTGATTATGTCTTGCACCTGGATAAATAATAAAGTCAATTCTGTATCATCTGCTATAAATTCAGCAGTTTCAATATGCAAGTTAACTCTTTCTGCATATTGTGAATCAGTAACTATATTGAGAGGTTCTTTAATATCCCTTAGCACAATGAGAATAGCTTCTGTTCAGAAGGCAGAATTATAAGGGCTTTGTTCCACCTTACTTAATTCTTCTGCTTTGTATCCTGCCTTCCCTGATTTGTTTGCATCAGTATAAAAGGTATGAGCTCAGCTATTGGAGCATCACATACAGTTCAGGGAGGAATCCAAGAAGTTCTCAAAATGACTTCGGGAAGTCTTTGTAACTGACCTGATTCCCGAGGCCTCTCCTTCCCTATGCATATGAACAGTAAAGAGTGCTGAGAGTCACTCTCAGAGAGGCCAAGCAGCCTGGAAGAAACAAGCTCCAGGTGAGATGCCTGAAAGAGGCTCAGCCCAGCTGAGACACCTGGAAAAGATGCTTTCCAACCACCGAACTACAGCTACGCAGTCCTTCCATTTTCTGTCTTTGGTGCAGGTTGTAAATGAAAGACCCTCAGAGAGGACCTCCAATGAAGTCCCCAGAACCAGGACACTCCGAGTCCAGACCACTGGATGCAATTAGCAAGAGGTTTATTAAGTAAACACAGGTACCTGCGGGCGGCAAAGTCTTTTGGAGGACTTGCGCGCCTGCAGACTGGGGGAAGGTCTTTTTATAGGAAAGAGGGCAGCAGAAGCAGATTACAGAAGCAAATGCGTGATTAGTGGTCAGTTGGAATGGGGCAAGGGACATAGGTGGTTTTTCCTTTCCCAGCACAGATGTATGGGAACAGATATCCTGTTCCTCTTTTGTTTTTTCCTTTCCCAGCACAGATGTATGGCAATAGATTTCCTGTTAATAGATATCCTGCTTTACAGCCAGGGACCCTGACCTCCCTCTGCACTTACATTTGTTCATCAAAAGCCTTGTGAAATGACATTACAGCAGCTAAGCTGGGATCTTTCATAGGGGGAATTGTTTCTTTTGTGAATTGCTGATATTCTAAGTTGGGCACATGTGCTGACTATAGGCATCCTGTTTCCCTAAGCAAACGGAATGTTCTCATGAGAGCCTGAGAGGGTCCTGAGGGTCTCAAGCAAACAGGATGTTCTCATGGGAACAGGCCAGCTGTGGGTTCTGGGGGGGGGGGGGAGGATCCAGAAGGTCTTTCAGTAAAGAACACAGTTTCTTTCTTTTTTTCTTTTTTTAGAATATGTTTTTTAAAAATTGTTTTTAATGAATGATATTTTATACTCAGCTCTCCTACCTTCCTCTCCCTGGCCCTTATACCATATCCCATGGTCCCCATGCTCCATAATTAATTAGGAGATCTTTTCATTTTCTACTTCCCATGTATATTAGATCCATGTATGTCTCTCTAAGCGTCCTTATTGTTGTGTAGATTTTCTGGGATTGTGAATTGTAGGCTGGTTTTCTTTTCATTATGTCTGAAAGCCCCTTATGAGTGAGTATATATGATATTTGTCATTCTGAGTCTGGGTAACCTCACTCAATATGATGTTATCTAGATTTATCCATTCCATTTGCTTGCAAATTTCAAGATGTCATTGTTTTTTCTGCTGTGTACTACTCCATTGTTTAAATGTACCAATATTCCTTAACCATTCTTTGGTCAAGGGGCATTTTGATTGTTTCCAGGTTTGGGCTATGACAAATAATGTTGTTATGAATATAGTTGGACACATATCCTTGTGATATGACTGAGCATCCTTTGGGTTTTAGACCCAAAAGTGGTATTGCTGGGTCTTGAGGTAGGTTGTTTCCTAATTTTCTGAGAAATTGCCACACTGACATCCAAAGGGGCTGTACCAGTTTGCACTCCCACCCACAATCTAAGAGTGTCTCCTTTATCCCACATTCTCTCCAGAATAAGTTGTCATCAGTGTTTTGATCTTGGCCATTCTTACAGCTGTAAGATAGAATCTTAGAGTTGTTTTGATTTGCATTTCTCTGATGACTAAGGATTTTAAGCATTTCCTTATTTGTCTTTCAGCCATTTGAGATTGCTCTGTTAAGAGTTCCCTGTTTAGGTCTGTACCCCATTTTTTCACTGGATTATTCATTCTTTTGATGACTGATTCTTTGAGGTTTTTGAGTATTTTGGAGATCAGTTCTCCATTTGATGTGGGGTTGGTGAAGATCTTTTTCCCATTCTGTAAGATTCTGTTTTGTCTTGTTGACCATAAAGCATACAATTTCTACACTATTTATCTGGGAGGATTAACTTAACAGTATCCCCACTTTCCTCTCTCCTGAGACTAATCCTTAGGTAGTTAAGTTTCAGGACCAGGGTCAGCTGGTGTTCTCAGAACCAAGATTTTTCCTTTTACTGTTTTAGCTTAGCATGACCTTCCTGTCTGCAACATTTGTCTTTAAAATCTTCTACCAGGGGCCATGCACTTAGAAGGATCCTATCATTCAGTGCTGTGACACTGAACATCAGCCTCTGCTCCCATGGGCTCACTTAGCATCTTAGGGACTTGTTGATCCTCATGGGCTGAGATACTGGGGTCCAAATTCTATTCACATAAAGTTACAGCTTTATTATTTGGCCTCAGCAGCCAGGAATCTGTTATGTCTCCATTGTTTACTTTCTGCAAGGAAATGTTTGCTAAGCAATTTAGTGGTTGGCCAAGATCCAAGGGAGGCTGCTAATGGGATGAGAATTTGTGGTAAATTGTAACAAAGTATAATGGTCTACTCAGACAAATGCCACAGGACTTCTGCCTAGAAACACCTTAGACAAACAAGGTAGCATATTATGTTCCCAGAAATCAGAAAATGTGTTTCCTCATGCATCACAACCTCAATGTGATGTAGATTGTCAGAGCCATGTGAATGAGAGCATTGCAGGCACTTCAAGAATATTTACAAAAACACCAATTATGTTTTATAAGGGTTATATTCATTTAGACTTAAGGTCCACTATCTTTGTACACAATTCCAACTCGGAACCAATAAAACTAGAGAATATGTTTCTATGTGGTTTAGTTTTCAGAAATGTAAATATCCACCCACACAGGATGAGGACCTGAAAGAGTCACAGCAGCTTTTATTTAAAACAGCTTAAACCAGAAATGATTTAAATGTCTACACTGTGTAAAACAAATTAACAATTTGGGATATTTTCATTTATGCAGCACTATTTAACAGCAGAAAAAGAATAAAATATGTTATAAGCAGACAGAGAATAAACTCTCAGAAGTTATTCTAAACACAGGCACAAAGCACTCATCAAATATGACCCTGTCACATACCTGGGGCATTTCATCCTGGGGGCCAAGGTGAAACACAGGCCCACCTAGCACCTCGTGGTCCCGGGAAGTCAGCCATGATTATGGGTGCAAAGGCAAGGGCAGATACAAAGGAACAGGGAGATGGAAGAGACTGAGATGCACGATATAAAAGACATAAAAAATGATTAAAAATTTCAAATTAGAAGATGACCAAATCTAAAAAAAAAAAAGCATGCTCTTATCCGCAGATTAATAAAATGGGTTAAATTAAGATGTAAGAGTTAGCCAATAAGAAGTTAGAACTAATGAGCCAAGCAGTGACTTAATTAATACAATTTCTTTGTGGTTATTTTGGATCTGGGTAGCTGGGACAAACAAGTTGACCCTCCTCCTACAAGATCTCCCTTAAGAATATTATAATTAAGGTTTTAGCCATTGTAACCCTAATTAAAAGTTTGTATGCTATCCTTTTAATCTATATTGCAAATCTGCCAGCTGATAGAAAAATAAAAAAGAAGGCATATTCAACAAAAGATGCTGGCATAACTGAACATCAACATGTAGAAAAATAAAAATAGATTCATATTCATTGTTCTGCACAAAACTCAAATCCAAATGGATTAAAGGCCTCAATATAAAATGAAACACATTTAATTTCACAGAAGAAACAGTTCTAAGTATACTAGAATGCATTGGCACATCTCAAATACAACCCCAGTGGCACCGACACTGAGATAAACCATTAATAAATGAGATCACCTGAAACTGAGAGGCTTCTTTAAAGCAAAAGTTACAGTTAACAGATAGAATGTCAGCGTACAGAATGGGAAAAGATTTTTTCTAATCCACATCAAAACATACAAGAACTCAAGAAATTGGTCATCAAAAGAACAAATAAGCCAATAAAAGAATATAGGGTACAGATCTAAACAGAAAACTCAACAGATGAACTTAAAATGACTGTAAGACTCTTAAAAAAATGCTCAAAATCCTTATCCATTAGAAAATTGCAAGTTAAAACAACTCTGAGATTTCATCTTATACCTGTAAGAATGGCCAAAATCAAAAACACTGTCAATAATTTATGCTGAAAAAAAATATGGGGTAAAGAAAAACTCCTCCATAGCTGGTGGGAGTGCAAACTGATACAGCCACTTTGGATACCAGTATGGCAATTTCCCAGAAAATTAGGCTCAGCAAGACCATTTTTGTGTATATACACAAAATATTCTCCATCATACCACACTGACATGTGCTCAACTGTGTTCATAGCAGAATTGTTTGTCATAGTCTGAATCTAGAAACAACCTAAATGCTCCTCTCTTATACAGATGATAAATGAGCTGAGAAAGAAATCAGAGAAACATCACCTTTACAATAGCCACAAATAAAATAAGATATCTTGGAGTAACTCTAACTAAAGCTAGTGGGAAAACCTGTGGACAAGTCCGGTTTTATCCCATGCTTTTTCATTCACAGTCCAGCTGGCCTTGGTGAGCTCCTAATAGATCAGCCCCATTGTCTCAGTGTGTGGGTGCACCCCTCGTGGTCCCGACTTCCTTGCTCATCTTCTCCCTCCTTCCACTCCTCATTGGGACCTTGGGAGCTCAGTCCAGTGCTCCAGTGTGGGTCTCTGTCTCTATCTCCATCCATCACCAGATGAAGATTCTATGGTGATATGCAAGATATTTGTCAGCATTGCTAGATGGGGAGAGAAAAGTGAGAAGGGGAGGAGGGGGGAACTTGGGGAAACAGGAGGATTGGGATAAAGGAAGGTTAGATAGGGGAGCACGGAAGCACAATTCTTAGTTAAGGGAGCCACCTTAGGGTTGGCAAGAGACTTGACCCTAGAGTGGCTCCCAGGAGCCCATGGTGATGTCCCCAGTTAGTCCCTTGGGCAGCTGAGGATAGGGAACCTGAAATGACCCTATCCTATAGCAATACTGACGAATATCTTGCATATCACCCAATTTCCTCTTAATAGACTTCTAACCTATGACACCAAAATATAAAATATGTTCCAATTTTCTTACATGTTCCTGGAAAAGTTCTATCACTACATCAAAATCAGGTCTAATAAAATCCAAGGTTCTTAATTTTTAACTCCAGCCAGTTTTACGCATATTTTGCAGGTTATTCCTGCTGCCTAAGTCAAGACTGCTCCTAGGACAACACTAACAGCACCTGTACTAGGTCCGGGACTTCACCATTTGTACCAGCCCTTCTTGATCAAGGACATCTACCAACTAAAATCTGGTTTTTTTGATATCGTGTCTCATCCCATGGCTAGCCCCATTTCAAAGATTCAATAATAACAACATTATTTTTTCCTAGATACTTGCCTTCTTACCTTCCTCAAGAAACAAATGCCTGGCATCTCTGGGATGACAGCAAACAGAATGCCTTTCCAGCCACACCACCCACTGAATGTGGACCCACCAACACCCAGCTCTCCCCTCTCCAACTACTCCCCATGCCCACAGGAAGTAGCCAGACTTGGGTCTTTGCCCTTTTTCAAAAGAGAGTCTAAAATGTTGGTCATAATTATCACTTCAACTTCCTGTCACCCCTATATCAAAAGAGTCTAAATGTTAAGTTTGGAGTGTAGCTCCAGCCCTGGCAGGCATGAGACAGCAAAGTCCAAGAAAGTGGACAAAAGCCTGGAAGAGCTGAGCAACCTCCAGGAACACAGAGTGACCACCAAGGTAACTAGAACCATGTGGCACTTACTGTACCACAAGGAACAACCATCTGAGCCTTGGATGCACTGACACCCAGAGATTAATCAACAGAATCACAGACAGCCCTAACTACACCTATTAGAGGAAAAGATGAGTAGAAAAGCTAAGAACACATGCAACACCACAAAGAACAATACAACACCAATAAAACTTAAAGATCCTACAATATCAAGACTTGAACAACTAACTATAGATGAAGCTGAAGAAAATGATCTAAAAAATAACTTCAGGAGAATGTTGAGAACTCTTAAATTGAAATTCCCTCAAAGAAATGGAGGAAAAGACAAACAAAAATTGGAAGACATGAGCAATCCCTTAAAGAAAAACCAAAAAAAAATAATAAAACATATTAATGAAACTATTCGAGACTTGAAAACTGAAATAGAGTCAATAATGAAAACACAAGCCAAGAGAATTATAGAAACAGAAATCTTGAGAAAATGATCCAGAACCACAAACTCAAGCATGAACAGCAGAATATAAGAGAGGGAAGAAAGAATCTCAAGCGCTGAAGATACAATAGAGGAAATAGACTCATCAGTCAATGTAAACATTAAATCTAACAAAAGCATAACCCAAAATATCCAGGAAATATGGGACACCATGAAAAGAGCAAACCTAAAAATAATAGCCATAGAAGAAGGAGAAGAAGCTCAACTCAAAAGCCTGGGAAATATATTTAACAAATTCATAGAAGAAAGCTCTCCCAACCTAAAGATAGATATACCTACAAAGATACAAGAAGCTTACAGAATAGCAAACAGACCAGATCTCAAAAAAAAAAGTCCCCATGCCACATAATAATCAAAACACTAAACATACAGAATAAAGAAAAAATATTAAGAGCTGCAAAGGAAAAAGGCCAAGTATCTTATAAAGGCAGACCTATCAGAATTACACCTGAATTTTCATTGGAGAAAATGAAAACCAGAAGGTCATAGTCAAGCATTATGCAGACATTAAGAGACCATGGATGCCAGCCCAGACTACTATACCCAGCAAAACTTTCAATTACCATAGGACAAAACAAGATATTCTGTGGGGAAAAAACAGATTTAACCAGTACCTAATGACAAACCCAGCCCTACACAAATACTAGAAGGAAAGCTCTACCCCAAGGAAGCTGGCTACATCAACAAAAACACAGATCGTCACATAGCAGCAAATCCCAAAGATAGAGAAACACACAAATTAACATCATCAACAAGGAAAAGTAAATTAACAGGAGATAGCAATCACTGCTATTTAATAGCCCTTAATGTAAATGGACTCAACTCACCTATAAAAAGGCACTGGCTAACAGACTGTATATGAAAACAGAATCCATCCTTCTGCTGCTTACAAGAAACATAACTCAACCTCAAAGACAGACTTCACCTCAGAGTAAAGGGTTGGGAAAAATATTCCAATCAAATGGACCTAAGAACCAAACTGATGTAGCTATCCTAATAGCTAACAAAATAGACTTCAAACTAAAATCAATCAAAAGAGAAAAAAAAAGGACATTTCCTATTAGTCACAGGAAAAAATTGTCAAGAGGAAATCTCATACTGAACATCTAGACCCCGAATACAAAGGCACTCGCATATGTAAAAGAAACAATTCTAGAGCTTAAAGCATACATTAAACCCCACACACTAATAGTAGGAGACTTCAACACTCCCCTCTCACCACAGGACAGGCCAGTCAGAGAAAATAAACAGAGAAATAAGGGAAATAACAGATGTTATGACTCAAATGGACTTAGCAGACATCTATAGAATAATCCATCCAAACATAAATAATACACCTTCTTCTCATAACCTCATGGAAGCTTCCCAAAAATTGACCACATACTAGGTAACAAAACAAACCTTAACCAATGCAAAAAAATGGAATAACCCCATGTATCTTATCATATCACCATTGCTTCAAGCTAGAATTCAACAACAATACCAATTCCAGAAAGCCAACAAATACAAGGAATTTTACAGTGCTCACATGAATCATCAATGGGTCAAGAAAAAATAAAAGGAAAAATTAAAGACTTCCTGAAATTCAATGAGAATGACCACAAAACATACCCAAATTTATTGGACACAATGAAAGCAGTGTTAGAGGAAACTTTATAGCACTAAATGCCTACATAAAGAAGCTGGAAAAATCCCACACTTGTCAATAAACAGAACATTTGAAAACTTTAGAACAAAAAGAAGCAAACTCACCCATAAGAACTAGACAGAAGGAAATAATTAAATTGGGAGCTGAAATCAACAAAATAGAAACAAAGAAAACAATACAAAGAATCAATAATAAAAAGAGTTGGTTCTTTGAGAAAATCAACAAAATACCTTTATCCAAACTAACCAAAAGGCAGAGAGAGAATATTCAAGTTAACAAAATCAGAAATGTAAAAGGGGACATAACAACAGACATGGAGAAAATACATAGAATCATTAGGTCATATTTCCAATACTTGTACTCTACAAAATTGGAAAACTTAAAAGAAATGGACAACTTTCTGGATAAATATCACTTACCAAAATAAAATCAAAACCAGATGAGCAAAAGAAACAGACCTATAATTGCTGAAGAAATAAAAACATTAATCAAAAGTCTCCCAACCAAAAAAAAAGCCCATATCCACATGGTTTCATGGCAGAATTCTACAAGATTTTCAAAGAAGAACTAATACTAATACTCTTCAAATTGTTCCACATAATAGAAACAGAAAGAACATTGCCAAACTTTTTTATGAGGCTACAATCACCCTGATACCCAAATCACAGAAAGACATTACTAAGAAAGAAAATTACAGACCAATCTTACTCATGAACATTAATGCAAAAATACTAAATAAAATAATGGCAAATTGAATCCAAGAACACATCAGAACCACCATCCACCATGATCAAATCAGCTTCATCCTAGAGATGCAAGGATGGTTCAACATCCAAAAATCTGTCAGTGTAATCCACCATATAAACAAACTGAATAATAAAACCACATTATCATCTCACTAGATGCCAAGAAAAGATATGGACAAAAAACAACATCCCTTGATGATAAAGGTCTTTGAGAGAGCAAGGATACAAGAAACATACCTAAACATAATAAAGGCATTATACAACAAGCCGACAGCCAACATCAAACATCAAAATGGAGAGAAGCTCACTGGAGTTGGAGATTAGATAGTCTTAGTTACTGTCCTTTCATGACTTGACCAAGTTATTTATAATACAAGACATAAACTCCTTAGGATATGATAATTATTGAAACATTTATCATGTGTTTCTTGTTTGATATTGTTTATGCTGGTTGCAATTCTAATTTTTATACCTGATGTTTGTTCTTATTGTATATAATTTTGTATTAGCTTAGAACTCTCTTATTTAAACAAATGGGGGGCGTGCTGTGGAAATCCTAGAGCCAGTAGAATTTAAGTTACCCACCTACTTGGCCATGGCCTCTTATATTATAAATGCCAAAGTAAAGCATGCATGTAGGATGCATGATGCAAACACTCACCAGGGGCTGGGGAGAGCATGTGTGCAGTCACAGGCTCCATCCCCAGCACCAAAACACCAAAATGATATGAACCAAAAAAAGACATTTGGCCACAGAATCCATTTTTCTACTTATATTTAAAATGACTATGCCTGCTGCTTGGGCACTTTCAATCTTCACCTCCAGGAACAATCTAAGGCCATCTGTGAGGATCTGTCCTTTCCTGAGAGTCAGGCTAAAAGGCAGGAGACACCTGAGGCAATGAATTTTCCCAACAAATTCTCAGCCAAATAAAAGCACCATACAAAACATAGAGGTGTGAATGAGAGTTTACTTCTACTTCACCTGTGCCAGTGTTCACGCACAGTTTACATCCTGGAGAGCCACAGAGAAATAAAAATAAGCAAAGAGCCTGGGAGGTCAGTGTTTGCAGGAGCCTTTGCAAAGATTATTTTTGTTTGCATTTCATTTATTATGTGTGTGCATGCACATGTGGGCAGGCCAACCACTGGCTTGTGAAGCTCAATTGTCTTCTTTCACCATGTGGGTCTCAAGGACTGAATTGCATTTGCTAGAGTAATTTGGCAGCAATCACTTTAACCCACTGATCCATCTTACCCAGGCCAGAAGGGACTCCCAGGCTAACATGATGCAGCAGCTTGGCTGGTATCAGACACCTACTTTGGGAAGTCCCCTTGGGACCTGTGAATAATAACAAGACTCTCCCCACCACCATACCAAGCCAAAGTCCCAGACAGAGAGAAGAGGAAGCATCCCATCTACCCAGGAGAGTCCCAGCCTAGAGAAGGCTAAGAGACCAATCCTAATGTGATGAATATAGGAAATTCATTCTTTTTTAAATTAAAAATTTATTAAAATTATTAAAAATTTCTACCTCCTCTCCTCCTCTCATTTCCCTCCACCTCCCCCCACTTCCCCTCCCACTTCCTCTCCAATCCAAAGAGCAGTCAGGGTTCCCTGCCCTGTGGGAAGTCCAAGGTCCTTCCCCTCCATCCAGGTCTAGGAAGGTGAGCATGCAAACAGTCTAGGTGACCACAAAGTCAATACATGCAGTAGAATCAAAACCCAATGGCATTGTCCTTGGCTTCTCAATCAGCACTCATTGTCAGCCACGTTCAGAGAGTCTGGTTTGATCACATGCTCCATCAGTCCGAGTCCAGCTGGCCTTGGTGAGCTCCCATTAGATCAGCCCCACCGTCTCAGTGGGTAAACACACCCCTCGCAGTCCTGACTTCCTTGCTCATGTTCTCCCTCCTTCTGCTCCCATTTGGACCTTGGGAGCTCAGTCCAGTGCTCCACTGTAGGTCTCTGTCTCTATCTCCATTCATCACCAGATGAAGGTTCTATGGTGATATGCAGGATATTCATCAGTGTGGCTATAGGATACGGTCAGTTCAGGCACCCTCTCCTCTGCTGCCCAAGAAACTAGCTGGGGACATCTCCTTGGACACCTGGAAAACCCTCTAGATTCAAGTCTCTTGCCAACCCTAAAATGGCTCCCTTAATTAAGATATCTACTTCCCTGCTCCCATATCCATCCTTCCTCCATTGCAACCGTCCCATTCCCCCAAACTCTCCCCATCCTCCCTTTCTTGTAGTGATGAGTGGCGGGCCTTAGCTTTACCCAAAATAATTACAGGAGAGCGGGAGTGGCAGGCTGCATTCCCGCCCGGTTCCTGCACGTCTAGCTTTACCCAAAATAATTAAATGAAAACTTTATTCATTTAAACACTGCCTGGCCCATTATATCTAACCTCTTCTTGGCTAACTCTCCTCTCTTGATTAAACCATATCTATTAATGTGTGTAGCACCATGAGGTGGTCGCTTACCAGGAAGATTCTAACTTGCTTCCATCTCGGAGAAGAGACCTATGACATCTGCCTCGCTTCCCTTCTTCCCAGCATTCTGTTCTGTTTACTCCACCTACCCAATTTTCTGTCCTATCAAAGGGCCAAGGCAGTTTCTTTATTAACCAAAGAAAGTAACACATAGACTGATGACCCTCCTCCATCAGCTTCTCACTTCTCTCTCCCCATCTCTTCTTACCCCCATCCCACCCCCACCACAAAGCTCATTCATTGCTGGTGGAAATGCAAACTTATGCAACCACTTTGGAAATTAGTGTGGCAGTTCTCAGGAAATTTGGGATCAACCTACCCCAGGATCCAGCATTACCATTCTTGGGAATATACCCAAGAGATGCCCTATCTTACTACAAAAGCATTTATTCAACTATGTTCATAGTAGCATTGTTTGTAATAGCCAGAAACTGGAAACAACCTAGATGCCCCTCAATGGAAGAATGGATGAAGAAAGTGTGGAATATATACACATTAGAGTACTACTCAGTGGTAAAAAACAATGACTTCTTGAATTTTGCATGCAAACGGATGGAAATAGAAAACACTATCCTGAGTGAGGTAACCCAGACCCAAAAAGATGAATATGGTATGTACTTACTCAAAAGTGGATTCTAGCCATAAATAAATGACATTGAACCTATAATCCATGATCCTAGAAAAGCTAAATAAGAAGGTAAACCAAAAGAAAAACATATAGTTATCCTCCTGGACATTGGAAGTAGACAAGATTGCCAGGCAAAAATAGGAAATTCATTCTTAATTTAAAAACATGGTATGAGAAAGCTAATGCTTCCAAAAGGAGGAATGGAGAAGACAAGATGCTTAGAGCAACGTCTCATCTATTTTTTAAATGATGCCCAACAGCTGCCTTATTAAATTCAGCTTGTGAATTATTTAGTCTGCAATGAGGCTGCAGATTCAGTGGGGAAACCAGAGGATGTCTGAAACCTGGCTTTCTTCTTTCAAAACATCATCCTGAGGCCAGCGATGGACATTCTAGTGCGACCACAGGTGCAGCTGTGATGATAAAAGCTATGTTTCCTCAGCAGGGAGGTGTGTGTGTGTTTCACTTCTTCCTGAAGGCTGGAGGTCAAGAACACTCTGGGTGTGCAACTGTGAGCCACTCCTTCAGCTCATGTCCCCACCATAGTGGCCTCATGACAAAGTGCAGCTGATTGTGCAAGGGAGAGATCAAGGCAACCTCACACTCTAAAGAGAAGATTGGAGGCACTTGCTATGCCATATCCCAAGTAATAAAACTAGCCTCCTGCCTGCATGTAGACACCTGGATCTGTGTGTGCACATGTGAAATGCACATGATCTCATGATAAAGCTAGTCTAAATGGGAGGTTTGTGAGAATTCCACGGAGGGCCCCAGGGCCACGTGAGTTTCAGGGAGAACCATGAAGAAGTAAACCAACACTCCAGCCAACACCTAGGACAGAGGTGGCATTGTGCAGGCAAAGAGAGATGCTGGTGACTCCTTGGGTAGCACCAGCCCCAGGCTTCTGAGAGAAGTAAGCATGCAGAAGGTTGTTAATGCTGTGCCAATGGAGAAGGCTGGGGGCTGGGCCTCCACTGCATCTCAGACCCTGGGTGAGTCACCGAGTCACCTCAGTTGCCTCTGCTGACAACCAGTTTGGTTGTAAGAATGAAGTGCAGCTACCTGCAAAAAATGCCTCCATCTTCAATGCAAGAGCAAGTCTGGGTACAGGTGACCACACCTGCTTATGCTCCCATGCACTGTGCATAGACCGAGAGAACCTGTGCTTGACCAGCTTCCCTACACTGAGCTCACTCCGGTCTGCTTTCTGGAGATCCTCACCTTGACCTTGCTCATGAAGTGCGTGAATGCAGTGAGCAAACATGGCTACTGAAAGAATGGAGGGAAGGTCTGACACAGAGTGGCTGGAGCCAGATCCTGATGCCAGCTCTTCCACCCTCTAGACAGCAAAGCCACCATATTGTTACAAGCTTTGGCTTTCCTATCAAGAGACGATCTGGCTTTGTTTGGTTTTGATGGTGTATGTAGTCTCTAGTACACACCCAGGAATAATCACCATTTCTCTTTCCCTGGCTCGGATTTTCACATAGTCTGAACTAAGGGTCTAGAACTTGGTGCTGTATGACTATGAAGAATGTCACAGACAGAAGAATTCCCCCCCCCCCAAGCGTTATGGGAGAGACTCAGAGGAAGGACAGGAACAAGTATGGAAATGAGGCCCAGGAGGTAGCTTCCAGCCTCCTCCAATTGAGGAATAACAGTTCTGACTTGAGTGAGTTTTTTTGAGTTTAGATGAGAGCATATTGCAATGTTTACAATCATACAGTCACAAGAAGTCTTGGCTCCAAGCACATAGTAAAATCTACTAAAGTAAAAAGCAGGGGAAAATAATAATTCCCACAATATAGAGCAAGATTATGTGTCTGGTGACATTGGCCAAATGGCCATGAGCCCCTGTTTTTACCCAGCTCTGAAAACCTTCAGGGTTAAATTCTGAACCAAACCACTCAGCAGATCTCTGACCATGTGATAAATGCAGTGTGATGATGGAGGTGGGTCTTGTATCTTATCTGTTGCTTTCATTGGTTAACTAATAAAGAAAACTGCTTGGCCTGATAGGACAAAAAATTAGGTAGGCAGAGTAAACTGAACAGAATGCTGGGAGAAAGAAGCTGAGTCAGTCAGTCGCCATGATTCTCCCACTCCAGACAGATGCAGGTTAAGATCTTTCCTGGTAAGCCAGCTCGTGGTGCTACACAGAATATTAGAAATGGGTTAGATCAATATGTAAGAGTTAGCCAATAAGAGGTTAAAACTAATGAGCCAAGCAGTGTTTAAAAGAATACATTTTCCGTGTAATTATTTCTGGTAAAGCTAGCCATGCGGAGCTGGGCGGGAATGCAGCCCACCACTCCTATTACTACAGTGTGAAGAGCCAGGTTCAGGAAGGATCACAGATGCAGGGAGAACCCTTTGACTTTTGATGTGGAACAACTGCCTATATTCTGTCGATGATATTTAAATAAATGCTGATTGGCCAGCAGCCAGGCAGGAAGAATAGGCAGAACAACCAGACAGAAAGTAGAGGTGGGTCAATGAGAACAAGAGAATTCTGGGAAGAGGGAAGCCCATTCCTCTGAAGTCCTGAGCCCACAAGAAGAAGCAAGATGTGACTACCTCACTAAAAAAGGTACTGAACAATGTGGCTAACTCAGACAAGAATAATGGGCTAATAAAAGTTATAAGAGTTAATAAGAAGCCTGAGCTAATGGGCCAATCAGTTTATAACTAATGTAGACTTCAGTATGATTTCTTTGGGACTTAATGACTGCATGAACCAGGCAGGACAGAAAACCCCAAAACCAGACTGGGCCTACATCCATGGTCTGCATCCCAGGAGCTTGGACCAGTCCAGGTTCCAGTAACGTTCCTGGACACCAATACAGGCTATGCCTGTGCCTGGCTGCATTTGAGTTTGAACTTAGAGGTCTGAAGTGCTCCAGAGCTGCAACTGATCACCATCAATCCATCAACCATCTGCAGCAGAGACAATGTGTTCCAAAAGACTCAGAGGAGACATCACCCTCACTAGGATTTCAGCAGTGTGATCAGCCTATATAGAAAGACTCACCAGTGGCTTCTCAGGCTAATTCATATGGTCAAATAGCGCAGTTTTCTTCTAGCATGGAGGTGAGCAAGTGTCTGCAGGTGTGCATGTCTCATATTGAAGATGCATTAAGTATGCAGCAGCTACCTACATTATTCAATTGAGGGAAGAGAGTTTAGAAAGCTGATTCATCACAGACATAGCATTTAAAAATAGAAGAATTGGGAAGTGAGGGGCAGGGGACTCAGGAAAGGTCCTGAAGGATGCTAGTTTGCTTTAAGACACCCACCCTAAGCTTCTTCCACCACTGCTCTCTGGCAAAGAATGGGACACTCAGTTGGGGGCTTCCAACTGAATTCTCATTCCTGCTCTGTTTGCAGACTGGGAGTCTTTGGACAAGTAATTGGCTGTGGCTACTGGTTCCTAACCTGTAAAATGGGAATGATCACATCTATGGCTTCATATGCATAGTGAACCCTTAAATGAGAAGATGAGGGCATGTCTCAAACCTCGAGAACATAGTGCAAAAGCATGAGAGATGAGATCTGATATAGCTCTGAGTGCCAAGTGAAAACAAGTCTTGACTTGTGTGTGTATGTGTGTGTGTTTGTGTGTGTGTACATCCACTCTATTATATGCAGGGCACTGAGAACAGCATTCTTTGCCTTTCTCCTCCTTCTCTCTACCCCTGACAGTTCCCATCAAGGCCATCCCTGATCTTTCCAAAGTATCACTAAAGGTTATTGGAAGTTTGAACTGTGGATACCATCAACACTAAGAAGGGCAATACTTTTTCTGAGAATTCTCCAGTATCTGCCAGTAAGAGAGTAAGGTCTGGGGTGTCACAGAGTGGCAGGTCACAATTTTACGAAAGCGGCACACAGAGAAGTATAAGCCACCTGGGAAAAAGGTTGGTTTGGTGTGGAGTTCCTCAGGCCGGATCTTCAGCTTAGCCAGGCAGAGCCCAACAAACACATCCTCCAGCTTGAGGAATGGAACACTCTCTGAGATATTGTATACTTTGCTGGCCACATCACTAGAAAAGACATAACCCGTACCAGAACAAAAAGGTGGGTACCTGTCCCAGGGATATTCAAATTTACTCACAAACCACTTGCTGAATATCTCCCTAAAGGGGGGAGTATTAGATATTATGTAACCCGTGAAGAACCTGGAAGTTTTGTTTTTTTTTAGCAGCAGGTCAGTCAGATAACCAACATTCACAAACATGTCTGAGTCTGTTTTCATCACAAAAGCTGCCTGCGGACAAAAGTGGTGGACCCATTCCATGCCCATCATGGTCTTCAGGGTCAAGTTGTAATAGTCGTCCTTGAAATCCTTCTGAATGATGTCACGGTGCTGCTTGCCCTCCTGGGCTGTAGCATTCATCTCATTGATGCTGTCTGAGGCCCCCAGGAGGAAGAGGGTCTTCACATTCCTCCCATGAATCTCTGCCTCTCTACCCCATGTCTTGCGGATGGCCATGCGAGCTGCCAGCTGTTTGTGGGATGAAGTCACCAGCAGCACAAGGAAAGGTGGTTTCTGCTTGCAGTCTATATCTGGAAGCTGGAGGAACTTCCTGTGACCTTTCTTGAGAACAAATGGCTGTGTCTTAAAAGGCTCCATGCTGAAGTACAAGCAAAGAATGTCCATCATCAGAATGAAAGCATAAACAAGCCTCATCTTCATGAACTCCATCTGAAAGAACAAAGACAAACTGCCAGGTTTCCCAAGAAAGAAGGTGGAATAACAGATACACAAACACAAAGAGATCTGAGGGCTCTGTTCTGGTGTTCCAAGCCTAGTAGCAGGGCTAGAATTTATACTTTATAAGGTACTAACAGAGAAGTATTTGATAGTTCCCAACACAGGGCTAGAAAGACCACTCAGTGGTTAGGAGCACTTCTGTCAGCAACCACCTGTATCTGCTGTTCTAGTGGAAAAATCACCCACTAGGTGGTATGGGAGGTCCTCCTGTCGGTGTATTGATTTTATTGGTTAATGAATAAAGAACTGGCTTGGGCTATAGCATGGTAGGAGGCAGGCAGAGTAGGGAGACACCATGGAGTTGCTACCAGAGATAGATGTGCTGAAACTTTGTTGGTAAAACACAACCTAGTGGTGATGCACAAATTAATGGTCATTGGTTAAATAAAGATGTAAGAGTTGGCCAATAAGAAGCTAGAGCTAATGGGCCAAGCAGTGACTTAATTAATACAGTTTCTGTGTGATTATTTTGGTTCTAAGCTAGCTGGGTGGCTAGGACAAACATGTGACCCTTCCTGCTCCAACAACTAGGACCAAGGAGACTTCATCCCAGAGATGCAGGGATGATTCAACATATGAAAATCTGTCAATGTAATCCAGCATATAAATAAACTGAAAGGAAAATAACCATATGATCATCTCACTGGATGGTGAAAAAAACTTTGACAAAACCTAACATCCCTTCATGATAAAGGTCTTGGAGATATCAGGGATACAAGAAATGTATTTAAACATAATAAAAGCATTGTGCAGCAAGCCAACAACCAACATGAAATTAAAAGGAGAGAATCCTAAAACAATTCCACTAAAATCAGGAACAAGACAAAGTTGTTCACTCTCTACATATCTATTCAATATAGTACTTGAAGTTATACCTAGAGAAATAAAACAACAAAAGGAAATCAAGAAGATACAAAATTGGAAAAAAAGAAGTCAAATTTTTGCTGTTTGCAGATGATATGATAGAATGTATAAATGTAATGGGCCAGGCAGTGATTTAATTAATACAATTTCTGTGTGGTTATTTTGGGTGTAAGCTAGCCACGTGGCTGGAACAAAAAGCAAACCCTCTCTCCATCAACAGATCCACCCACAACTGATCCAGAGCTTGAAATGAGGACTACTGAGAACTCAAGAACAATGGCAATGGGTTTCTGATCCTACTGCATGTACTGGCTTTGTGGGAGCCTAGGCAGTTTGGATGCTCACCTTACTAGACCTGGATGGAAGTGGGTGGTCCTTGGACTTCCCACAGGGCAGGAAACCCTGATTGCTCTTCGGGCTGACAAGGGAGGGGAACTTGATTGGGGGAGGGAGAGGGAAATGGGAGGCGGTGGTGGGGAGGAGGCAGAAATCTTTAATAAATAAATAAATAAATAAATACTGTAGCAGGATACAAGGTCAACACACACACACACACACACACACACACACACACACACATACAAATCAGTAGCCCTCCCTATAGACAAATGATTAAAGGTCTGAGAATAAAATTAGAGAAGCATCACTTTTTACAATAGCCACAAATAACATATAATATCTTGGGGTAACATTAACCAAGAAAGTGAAAGACTTGTACAAAAAGAACTTTAAGTCTTTGAAGAAAGAAACTGAAGAAGATATTAAAAAATGGAAAGATCTCCCTTGCTCTTGGATAGGTAGGATCAACATAATAAAAATGGCAATCATACCAAAAGCCATCTACATATTATTCAGTCCCCATCAAAATCCCAACACAATTCCTCACAGACCTTGAAAGAAAAATATTTAGCTTCATATGGAAAAAAAACAATAGCTAAAACAATGCTGTATAAGAAAGGAACGTTCTGATCCATTAGGAAAACTCTTCCCCCTACAAAGCTTCTCCGGCTTCATCCTCTACTGACAAGCTTTAAAAGCTGGACTGTGAGGAACGATGTTCAAAAGGTCCAGATCTACTTTCACAACCCTTGAGAAAGGGCAAATTGGGAGCCCAGTAGGAATACACTGATACCTAAAACAGCTGCTGTCAGAAAATTCGCATTAACAGAAAGACAAATAAGTGAAAACCCACACAGTTGTGAAATACAAACAACATATGCACTGTGTGCTAACACAACAGACACTGTGTTGTAGAAAGGAACTACACAAGGATGGACACATTTATATGAAACAGGAAAAACCTTTCCACAGTAGAGGAAGATAGAGCAGTGATTATCTTTGATGAGGGATTTTAACTGGGAGGGACACAAGGAACATTTTGGAGAGCTAAATATATTCTATCCTTGATCAGAATGGTGGCTACAAGGAAATGATTTTATGTTAAGATCTGTTGGACCCGACAGCTAAGATCTGTGCCTTTTGTTCTCGGCACACACTACTGTGGTTTGAATGAGAAATGTCCCCAAAGGCTCATGTGCTTGAACACTTGGTCCCCAGTTGGTGGTGGTGTTTGGGGAGGCTATGAAACCTTCAGGAGGTGAAGCTTTGCTGGAGAACTTACATCACTGGAGACAGGCATTGGGGATTTATCTCCTACTCCAACCTCCTGCTCTCTCTCTCTCTGTCTCTCTGTTTCTCTGTCTCTCTCTCTCCTTCCTGTCTGAAGAGGTGACCTCTAAGCTCCCCCACTCCTGCTCTCATCCTTGCTGACATGCCTCCCATAAGGAGCTCTTATCCCCCTGGAGCCATCAGCTTAAATAAACTCCTTCTTCTGTCAGTAACTTTTAGGAGAGTGTTTTATCACACCTACAAAAATGATGTAATATATGCTAATACCTTTATCACAATTAGAAATACATCTCTGAAATTTTGGCATCTTCTCCAAAACTACCCAAATTCATTTGGCCACAGATTTGATTTTTCCCCCACAATGCAGTTCATGTTGTTGTGTGTCACAACACAGGCCCCAAGAAGAAAACTGGCTTTGTTCTTTCAGTCCAATCCAAAACTCGCATCAGTTGGTGTTAGACTAGAGCCTGGTAGGACCCTTGATCCCTGAGAGTTTGCACAATGGCTCTTGCAATATTTCATAACTTACTGAGTCAGTCAATTACATGCCAAAGGCTGTTTGATTTCCATTATGAACGGGCATTGAGGCAGCAGACTCAGGTACAGGAATCCCAGTATACAACTAGGATGGAGGGGACCAGGAACTTGGAATCAGAAGACTTCTCACAAGACTGGTTCAGCTGGTGCAAGCACAGGACCTGAGTTTTATCTTCAGAAGAAAGCTGGGCACGGTGGCATACACATCTGATTCAAACACCGGACAAGTGCAGACAGCAAATGCTTGGGGCTCACTGGCTAACCAGCCTAGGCCATTTGGCAAGTTCCAGGGGTGAAGAATGACACCTGAAGTTGACCTCCAGTCTCCATATGCACACACACACACACACACACACACACACACACACACACACACAAAGAAAGCTGTTCTCATTCCAGCTCAATCCCAGCATGGTGTGTCATGCTCCACACTTCCGTCCTGAATCCCTCATCACATGGAAAACAGGGTAACTGACTTTTTCCAACTATAATGCAGTAGCATCCACATAGGGTACTCAGGGATGCCAGCTTGGTTCTGACCCTTGTGCCCCACCTTTTCAAGAGCCTTTGTGGGTGCCAGCCTTCCTGTTTATAAATGGAAATTTCCTCTCCATGGATAACTAGAGAGTCTAAAGAATAAGAGCCTTGTTCCGAGCACCTTGCTTACATCCCAAGCCTCATCTCTAGGACAAAGACCACTGGTGTAGGAGAGTCTTCTGACTATCTATGTGTTGCTTTCATTGGTTGAATAAAGAAACTGCCTTGGCCTTTTGATAGAGCAGAACTTAGATAGGTGAGGAAGACAGAACTGAATGCTAGGAGAAGAGTCAGACAGAGAGCCACCATGGAGCTGCCATGTCAGACACACTGAATCTTTCCTGGTAAGCCACAACCTCATGGTGACACACAGATTATTAGAAATAGGTTGAATCAAGATATGAGAGTTAGCCAATAAGAGACTAGAACTAATGGGCCAGGCATTGTTTAAATGAATACAGTTTCTTTGTGATTTCAGGTGTATGCTAGCAGGGTGGGTGGGACCAAAAGCAGGCCCTCTCACACAACAGTTTGGCACTCCAACATGGTGAAATGACTCCACATAAAATCTCAGAGAGCTTTAAAAAGAATACAGTGTAGTAATGAGGGAGGCGGGGCTGCATCCCCAGCACCCCAGCCGCCCGCACTGCTAGCTTTACCCAAAATAACAACACACAAACTGTATTCATTTAAACACTGCTTGGCCCATTCTCTTCTAGGCTAATTCTCACATATTAATTTAGCCCATTTCTAATCATATGTGTGTAGCACCCCAAGGTGCGCTTACCGGGAAGATTCTAGCCTATGTTCATCCTGGGTCAGAGCTTCATCCCGGGAGCGAGGCATGGTGTCTCTCTCAGGCATCTGCTCCCGAGAGAAGAGCTGTCGAGACTGAGCTCACTTCCTGTTCCTCCCAGCGTTCTGTTCTGTTTACTCCTCCCACCTATCTTCTAACCAATAAAATGGGCCAAGGCAGTTCCTTTATTAGCCAATGACCTTCCTCCATCAATACAGAGTTTAACACAGCTTCTTGCTGTTTGCTGGTGGCTTGCCACAGCTGCTTTAAAAGTGATTTTCCTGATTCAGCTGTACTGAAAAAAAAAAGGTCATGCAGTTTTAAAATGCCGGCTTTCTGGGCTATGCTCCTAGCATGACCTCTGTCTCTTGCAGGAGGCAAAGCATTTAGATGGGGCTTTGTAAGTAAACTGCTATGGTGTGCCCGAAAGGGGAGCATTGCATGCCATGGCTCAGAGGCACAAGTGACTCAAAGTCATAAACGTCTCTGCCATGTTGGACTGGGCAGGGAAAGCAGGCAGTACCTGTGTTTGACCTGGGATTGTTGGAGCTTAGATTGTTAAGAGTTTAGCATTTTAAAAGCTTTTCAAGACAGTAAAAAAATTAAAGACAGTACAATAGAACAGATTAAGACATAAAAGACCTCTAACTAGGTCATACTGTTAGATAAAGTACATAGACTAGGGAGAGAGAAGAAAAAGAGTATATAAAGTCATAAAATAAAGTTAATGCTTTTTTAAAAGAGGGGGTAAAGTCTTTAAAGAGACAGAGTACAGATAGTCATAGATTAAAAAAATAAAGAAAAAATAAGACACATAAAAATGGAAAATTCACAGAGAATATGGATTATGTATTTTATTGTGTTTTCTTTAAATTTCTTGACTGTGAAGGAGCTAAGTACAGAGACATGTTTCATTGTGTGGGCTGCTAAACAAAACCAGCATGTATATTATAAAGGTATTATCTCTTCAATATATTTCTTAAAGTTATAACAGCAATAAAACAACAAAAGGAGACGAAGGAGATTCAAACTGGAAATGAAGAAGTCAAACTACTGTTAGTTGCAGATGATATTATAGTGTATATAAATCACCCCAAAAATTCTACTGGAGATCCTACAGCTGATAAATATCTTCAGTGATGTGGCAGGATATAAGATCAACTCAAAAAAATCAGTAGCCCTCCTATACAACAAGGATAAAGAAGCCAAGAGGGAAATCAGAGAAACATCACCTTTCACAATAGCCACAAATAATATAAGGCATCTGTAAAACTCTAACCAAGGAAGTGAAAGTTCTATTTGACAAACACTAAGTCTTTGAAGAAAACAATTGAAAAAAATATCAGATAATGGAAAGATCTCCTATGCTCTTGGATAGGAAGGATCAACGTAGGAAAAAATGACAACTCTAGCGAAAGCAATCTATAGATTCAATGCAATCCCAATCAAAATCCAAACAAAATTCTTCACAGACCTTGAAAGAACAATAATCAACTTCATATAGAAAAAAACAAACCACAGGATAACCAAAACAATCCTGTACAATAAAGGAACTTCCAGAGGCATTACCATCCCTGACATCAAGCTCTATTACAGAGCTACAGTAATGAAAACAGCTTGGTATTGGCATAAAAACAGAGACAATGACCAATGGAATCAAATTGAAGATCCGGATTTTAATCTACACACCTATGAACACCTGATTTTTGACAAAGAAGCTAAAATTATACAATGGAAAAAAGAAAGGATCTTCAGCAAATAGTGCTGCCATAACTGAATGTCAACCTGTAGAAGAATGAAAATGGATCCATATCTATCACCATGCACAAAACTCAAGTCCAAATGGATCAAACACCTCGATATAATCTGACCACACTGAACCTGATCAAAGAAAACGTGGGAAGTAGCCTTCAATGAATGGGCACAGGAGACCACCTCCTAAATACAACCCCAGTAGCACAGACATTACAAGCAACAATAAATAAGTGAGACCTCCTGAAATTGAGAAGCTTTTGTAAAGCAAAGGACACAGTCAATAAGACAAAGAAGCAGTCTATTTAATGGGGAAAGATCTTCACCAACCCCATATCAAACAAAAGAATTATCTCCAAAATAAATAAAGAACTCAAGAAATTAGACATTAAAATTCTAAATAATACAATAAAAAAATGGGGTACTGAACTAAATAGAGAATTCTCAAAAAGAAGAATTTCAAATGGCCAAAAGATACTTAAGGAAATGTTCAATTTCCTTAGCTATCAGGGAAATGCAAATCAAAACAACTCTGAGATACCATCTTACACCTGTCAGAATGGCTAAGAGCATAAAAACCACCAATAATAGCTTATGCTTGAGAGGAGTGTAGTAAGGAGAAGACTCATCCATTGCTGGTGGGAATGCAAACTTGTACAACCACTTTGGAAATCAGTATGGCAGTTTCTCAGAAAACAGGGAATAAACCTACCTCAGGATCCAGCAATACCACTCTTGGGCATATACCCAAAAGATGCTCAATCATACAACAAAAGCACTCGTTCATCTATGTTCATAACAGCATTATATGTAATAGCCAAAATCTGGAAATAACCTAGATGCCCTTCAACTGAAGAATGGATAAAGAAAGTGTGGCACATTTACACATTAGAGTACTACTCAGTGGTTAAAAAAAACAATGACATCTTGAATTTTTCATGCAAATGGATAGAATTAGAAAACACTATCCTTTGTGAGGTAACCCAGACCACAAAAAATGAATATGGTATGTACTCACTGAAAAGTGGATATTAGCTATAAACAATGGGTATTAAGCCTATAGTTCATGATCACAGAGAAGCTAAATAATAAGATGACCCCAAAGAAAAACATATATAGACCCACCTGGAAATTAGAAGCAGACAAGATCACCTGAAAAAATTGTGGGCATTTGGGCTGGAAGTAGAAGAAGGGAAGAGGGGGAAGAGGAGAGGAGAAGGGGAGGGTTGAGGAGAACTTGAAATAATGGAATAGTCTAGATGGATTAAGGACAGATATGAGAGCAAGGAAAGAGATATCTTGATCGAGGGAGTCATTATGGGGTTAGCAAGAAACCTGGCTCTATAAAAATTCCCAGGGTACCATAAGGATGACCCCAGCTAAGACACTAAGCAATAGAGCAGAGGGTGCCTGAATTGGCCTTGCCCTATATTCAGAATGATGATTATCTTAAATATCACCACAGAACCTTCGTCCAACAACAGATGGAAACAGAGATGGAGACCAACATTGAAGCACTGGACTTATCTCCCAAAGACGAGTTGAAGAGTAGAAGGAATGAGAATATAAACAAAGTAGTCAAGACCATGAAGGGTTCATTCACTGAAACAGTTCACCAGAGCTAATGGGAGCTCACCAACTCCAGCTGGAATGGGAACGAACAAGCAAAGGACCAAACTAGTCCCTCTGAATATGGTTGAAAGTTGAATGGCTGGAGCTGACTGACGAAAATGGGCAGTGGCACTGGAATTTTTCTCTACTGCATGTACTGGATTTTGGGATCCTATTTTCTTTGAATGTATACCCTGCTCAACCTAGACATAGTAGGGAGGGCCTTGGACCTTCCCAAAAGCAAAGTACCCTACCCTCTCTTAGAATTGGAGGAGGGTGTGATGGGAAGGTGTGTGGAGGGGATGGGAGGAGATGAGGGAGTGGGAATTTGGATTGGTACTATTTTTTAAAAAATCTAATGAATGAATGAATGAATGAATAAATAAATAAATAAATAAATAAATAAATAAATAAGAATAAGAGCCTTGCTCCAAGCTCCTTGCTTACATACCAAGCCTCGCCTCTAGGACAAAGAGCACAGACAGGGACAAGTCCCTCAGAGGTCAATGACTTTCTCTTAAAGAGCAGTGCAAGCACACATCTGACCTCTATGACTGGCTGGGTCAAGGAGTTTTACCTAAAACCAGTGGGTAGGGCCCAGGCCAGTGAGGTCTCACATGGGGATGTTCCTACTCCAGGGAGTCAATGAGTAGAGACAGGGCATCCAAGATGGCCTGGTAGGTAACAGTGCAGTGTGTGGAGGGAAAGCTTCAGCTAAGGGAAGACCTAAGGAGGCTAGTCCACATGGCCTTGTCATGACCAGTCTCAGAACCAAGAAATCAAAGAAATGGGTCACTTAGGAGGCTTCTCCAATTGTTCAGCTATGGTAGGAAAACACACTAATGGCCAACCACACAGATGTATCATCCCACAGTTCTGAAGTTGAAGGCCCCAAGAGGGAATCAGCTGCTTAGGGAGGACCCTCTCCCTACCTTGCTGTGTCTTTGCACATCAGAGATAATTTTAATGTTTCTTCTCACTCTAGATTTTTAAGGCAGGGTCTCTCTAAACCCTGACTATTCTAGAACTCACTCTGAGACTAGGCTGACCTTGAACTCAGAGATTTACCTGCCTCTGCCTCCAGAGTGCTGGGATTAAATGCATGCATCAACACGCCCAGCTGTCTCTTCCTACTCTTATGAGGGGCACTCTTCCCTTTGCCAGGACTTCACAGTGCTGATCTCACCTAAACCTGCTCAGCTCTGCCAGTGCTCTGGAAGCTATCTAAGCCTCTGCCTATGAATTAGAGGATGCTAATACAGTTCACAACAGGCATCATCTCCAACAGTCAGAGGGCACCTCTCTCAATTCCACAGACATGGTGCTGTCTCTGAAGGAATGTTGCACTTTTCAGGTCAAGCAGGGGGGTTTCCTGCTGTAAAATTACGCTTGATCTCAAATTTTCCTTCTCAGATGTGGAAAATGTCATCTTACCTTGCCTGAAAACACAGATTTGGGGACAGTGTGCCAATGCAGAGGGTGGGGAGTATCGGTGCTATATTCAAGCTCTGTCCCTCAGCCTGCAATCTGATACCTGTTAAAGCTGCCACTATCTTATATAAATCATCTTTTTCAAAGAATAGACATTACATGCAGTGAATAACCTGCTGGCCCTCACCCTGTATGGCACAAGCATGGAACTTCTGCTCTATTCAAGAAAAACTACAGATGATACTGATCCCTCCAACATATCCTAATATCAAACAAAATAGACTTCAAACAAAAATTAATCAAAAGAGATAGAGATAGAGAAGAACATTTCTTATTCAACACAGGAAAAATCCATTATGATGAGGTCTCGATTCTGAACATTCATGTCCCAAATACAAAAGCACCCACATTTGTAAAAGAAACATTACTAAAGCTTAAAGCAGACATCAAATTTCACATACTAATAGTGGGAGACTTCAACACCCCACTCTCACTAACAGACAGGTCTGCCAGACCGAAACTTAACAGAGAAATAAAAGAACTAGCAGATGTTATGACTCAAATTTGCTTGACAGACTTCTATTGAATATTTCACCCAAAGACAAAAGAATATATCTTCTTCTCAGCACCTCATGGAACATTCCCTAAAATTAACCATATACTCAGTCACAAATTAAATCTAAATAGATACAAAAAGTGGAATAACTTCATGTTTCTTATCAGATTAGTATGACTTAAAGTTAAAATACAACAACAAAACAAATTGCAGAAAGCCTACAAAGTCATGGAAATGAAATAATGCTCAACTGAATCACTACGGGGTCAAGAAATTAATAAAAAAGAAATTAAAGACTTCCTAAAATTCAATGCAAATGAATGCACAACATACCCACACCTATGGGACACTATGAAAGCAGCATTAAGAGGAAAGTTCATAGCACTAAGTGCCTACATAACAAATTTGGAGAAATCTTATATTACTGACTTAACAAAATATCTGAAAGCCCTAGAATAAAAAGAAGCAATTTCACACAGAAGGAATAGACACCAAGAAATAATAAAATTGAGGGCAGTCATCAATAAAACAGAAACAAAAATAATGATACAAAGAATCAATGAAACAGAGTTGGGTTTGCAACAAAATTAACAGGACAGACAAATCTTTATCCAAACTAGCCAAAAGGAAGAGAAAAAAATATCAAAATTAACAAAATCAGAAATTAAATGCAAATCAAAATGATCCTGAGATAACATCTTATAGCAGTCAGAATGGCTAATATCAAAAACACCAATGACACCTTATGCTAGAGAGCATGCAGAATAAGGGGAACACTTCTCCATTGCTGGTGAAGTACAAACTAGTACAGCCACCTTGGAATCAGTATGGTAGTTTCTCAGAATATTGGGACTCAATCTACCTTAGGACCAACCAATATCACTCTTGGACTTATACCCAAAGGATGCTCAATCATACTACAAGAACATTTACTCAAGTATGTTTATAGCAGCATTATTTTTAATAGCCAGAACCTGGAAATAACCTAGATGCCCTCAACCAAATAATGGATAAAGAAAATGTGGTACATTTACATAATAGAGTACTACTCAACAGTAAAAACAATGACATCTTGAAATTTGCATACAAATGGATGGCACTAGAAAAAAACACATTCTGAGTGAGGTAACCCAGTCCCAGAAAGACAAACATGGTATGAACTTATTCATAAGTGGATCTTAGATGTAAAGCAAAGGATAACCAGCCAATAGACTACAACCCCAGAGAAGCTAAGTAACAAGGAGGACCCTAAAAGCAACATGCATGGATCATAATAGGAAGGAGAAATAGATACGATCTTTTTGGTAAACTGAGTGCTGGGGTTACAGAATATGGGAGGGGAAAGAGGATGAGAACATGAGGGAACAGGGTGGTCAAGTTAGGGGAGAGAAGGAGAGGGAGAGCAATGAAAGAGTTATCTTAATAGAAGGAGCCATTTTGAGGTTAGGAAGAAATTCCCAGGAATGCACAAGGATGACTCTGGCTAAGACTCCTAGCAATAGTGGTGAGGGTGTCTGAACTGGCCTTCCCCTGTAATCAGATTGGTGACTACCCTCACTGTCATTATAGAACCTTCATCCTGAACCTGATAGAAGCAGATATAGAGATCTACAGCCAAGCACTGGACCTGGCTCCTGGAGTCTAGTGGGGGATGAGGGATTACATGAGCAAGGTGGGTCAAGATCAATATGGGGAAACCCACAGAAAGAGCTGACCCAAGCTAGTGGGAGCTCATGGACTCTGAACTGACAACTGTGGAGCCTGCTTGGGACCCAACTAGTACCTCTGAATGTGGGTGACATTTGTGTGGCTTGGTCTGTTTGTGGAGGCCCTGGCAGTGGGACCAGGATTTATCATGGGTTCAAGCTGGTCTCTAAGCTTACTCAGTTCCTGTGGCTTCTCTCAGGTCTTCCAACCATGCTCCATAAACCTGTCCAGGTCAGAGGATTCCCTTCCCCAGCTTCTCCTTCCTATATAACCCTGCCATTTGATCCATACACCCCTCTTGACCTCTCCTCTTTACTCTTTTCTCTTCTCTTCCTTTCCCTTCACTTCTTTTCCCTTCCGTTCCTTTCCCTTCCCTTCCCTTCTCTTCTCTTCCTCTCTTGCTCTCCTCTCCCCACTCCCCTCTGCTCTCAAAGCTCAGTTCAGTCTACTACTTCCTGTTCCTGCTGTGGACTCTTCCAGGTGCCTTTGACTGTTCACCCCTCATGCCCACAGTAAGAACCTTCCCCTCAGCCATACCTTGAAGAAGCCATGTTCTTGCTTTATATAATTTCGTCTTACCATAACTGGGTCTGTAGGTCCTTTCCCTACTCAGTACAGAATATATATGGCTAACCAGTTCAGAGAACCACCTAGAAATTTCAATAGATGGATAATGACTACCACAGTCAGCTTATATTCCAAAGGACCCTTCTCCTCTCCCAGAGCAAGTGTGCTCTCTGAAGGGTCACTCATTCAGGCTGAGCTATAAGGGCTGTGACAAGCTCAGATCTTTCTCAGCATTGGATGGTGTGTTTTCATCTCTATGTTGAAATTATGAAAACCCAGTGTTTATTTGGTATGTCAACGTGGCATCAAGATCATACAGATCTTGTCTGGGACATCACCACTCCACTCCCCCTTAATTGGATATGGAGAATATGAACTAACTTAATAACTAGCAGCCAAGGACTGTGGTTTCCAGAGTCCAGGCTTTAATTTATTCATGCCATATGACTAGCAGGGCAGCTGGTCATCAGTTATTTCAAAGCTCCATCTGGGGACACTCAATCTCATGATCCTGGCTTTAAACTGAGTAAAAACTTTACCAAAACCTCTATCATCCATCTTATCCACCCTTTCACTCTGCAGCTTCAGACATGCACTCAGATAATTCCCTCTTACCAGAAGCAAAGTAAAGTGTTGTCAAAACCCACAGGAGGCCAGTCCAAAGTCTGATGTAGCACAATCCCAAGCCTGAGATCAGGAATAGTAGAAAGATCCTTTGACAGTTGTGTGCTTCTCTGATGGCAGGGAAGTGAGCAGAGACAAGCAATAGGGATCAGGAGAAAAACCAACTGGTACTGGCACTCCCCAACTCCCATCACCACCCTCCTCACCCTCAACCCCACCCCAACCCCTACACATATCACACACACACACACACACACACACACACACACACACACTCAGATTACCCAACCCAGAGTGGAGCAATTATTGTGCATTGAGTTCCTGGTAGCTGACACTTAGAATCAGGAAAAGGACACACTAGCTCTTTCAGGCTCAAGGAAGGATCACATCCTGTTCATTCAACTTACTTACTGGGGACAGAAGATACCAGGAAACTATTCAAGACCACAGGAACTAGGAGTGACTCTCAGGACCAGAAAACCCAGGAGAAATAGGATCTGATGCCCAGTTCAATGAGCAAACAGGACAGATGGCAGGTTCCTGAGCTCAGAGTTCAAGGCCCAGGTCAAACTCAGAAGAGCAGAGACCACCTCTGGAAGTCCTCGATTCCTCTGCACTGGCCTAACTTTTCCTTCCACTGCCTGTAATCAGCAAGTGGCAATAGAAGGTGGAGAGGCCAGCTTAAAGGAGGCTCCCCAGCATGTCAGAACACCTGGCCTCATCTCATAAAGTCCAGTCTCAGAGAAGCCCATTGTTTATTCAGAGCACCTGCCCACAACCCACAAAAAAAGGGACATCTGGTGAGAGGAGCATCCATAAAGGAACAATTGTCTCCGTCAAGCTGGAGGTGGGGAAATGAAAGAAGTATCTGCTCCCCAAGATCACTTCTGGGACTTGATGCCAACAGCCTCACCCTGAGCTTTTCCCTCAAAATTAAACTTTCTTTTATTTAAAAAAAATGTTTTTATTTTGAAGATTTCCCAATATTGAATGAATAATTTACATTATGTTTCCTGAGAAAGAGCAAGATAATATAAAGCAGGTTTCAACCTTGGCCATTAAGTATATCTATTGAGAAATTCTTTTTATTTTGTTATGTTTCTAATCTTCAATTTTTAAATTTTTATTTTTTTTATTGTGCTATATATTTTTCTCTGCTCTCCTCCCTTCCTCTCCCCTCACCTTCTACCCTCTCCCATGGTCCCATGCTCCCAATTTACTCAGAAGATCTTGTCTTTTTCTACTTCCCATGTAGATTATATCCATGTCTGTCTCCCTTAGTGTCCTCATTGTTGTCTAGGTTCTCTGGGATTGTGAATTGTAGGCTTGTTTATTTTTCTTTATATTTAAAAGCCACTGTGAGTGAGTACATATGATATATGTCTTTCTGGGTCTGGGTTACCTCACTCAATACGATGTTTTTTAGATCCATCCATTTGCCCACAAATTTCAAGATGTAATTTTTTTTCTGCTGAGCATCCTTTGCATATACACCCAAAAGTAGCATTGCTGAGTCTTGAGGAAGGTTGTTTCCTAATAGTCTGAGAAATTTCCATACTGATATCCAAAGGGGCTATACCAGTTTGCACTCCCACCAGCATTGGAGGAGTGTTTCCTTTACTCCACATAATCTCCAGCATAAGTTGTCATCAGTGTATTTTATCTGGGCCCTTCTTTTTTTAACTGTTAGGAATTTATTTATTGGCCCTTTTGTCTGCAGGGTCTTTGGACTATAAGGCGTTCCTATTTCTATTCTGAGAAGTTCTATCTAGACAGGGTCCTTGGACTACCAGGAGTCCCTGTTTTGGTACTGAAGAGTTCCATCCAGACTAGAACAATTCCTGCACCTGCACTGAGGAGATCCACCCAGAGAGGCAGTCACATCAAAGACTGGACCAAGACAACAAGACTCTCCTGGTTGCATTTGAAGAAAGAGATGGGCAGGCACCAATGTGAGAATTCCTCTAACAACCTGAAAGGCAACACGACATCACAAGAATCCAGGGATCATGCAACAAGAAGAATTGAACACCCTACTCCAGATAAAATAGAAGAAATGGACTTTAAACAGAACTTTATGAAAATAATAGAGGAACTTAAACAGGAAGTAAAAAACTGTCGTAAAGAAATGGAGATGACAAACAAAAAGGTAGAGGAAATGGATAAATGTCTCAAAGATTCCCCCCCCCAAAAAAAAACAAGAAAAAGTAATCAAACAGGTAATGGAAACAGTTCAAGACTTGAAAAATGAAATGGAGGTAATGAAGAAAACACAAAACGAGGGAAGGCTGGAATATAAAATTTGGGTAAATGAACAGGAACTTCAGAGACAAGTATTACCAACAGAATACAAGGGATGGAAGAAAGAATCTCAGACACTGAAGATACTATAGAGGAAATAAACTCACTGATTAAAGAACAAAACAACTCCAAAAAATTCTTAACACAAAACATACAGGAAATCTGGGACACCATGAAAAGACCAAACCTAAGAATAATAGGGGTAGAAGAAGGAGAAGATTTACAGCTCAAAGGCCCAGAAAATATATTCAACAAAATTACAGAAGAAAACTTTCCCAAACTAAAGAAGGATATAGAACACCAACTAGACTGGTTCAAAAAAAAATCCCCTCATCATATAATAATCAAAACTCAAAACATACAGAATAAAGTACAAATATTAAGAGCTGCAAGGGAAAGAGGTCAAATAACATATCAAGGTAAACTTATCAGAATTACACCTGACTTCTCAATGGAAACCATGAAAGCCAGAAGATCTTGGATAGATTGCCTCAGACACTAAGATACCATGGATGCAAGCCCAGACTACTATACCCAGCAAAGCTTGCATTCATCATTGATGGAGAAAACAAGATATTCCAGGACAAAAAAATGGATTTAAACAATGTGTAGCCACAAACCCAGCCTTACAGAAAATAATAGAAGGAAAATCACAAACCAAGGAAGCCAACAACACCCATAAAAACACAAGTATCTGACAACACTCCACCAGCACAACTCAAAGAAGGGAAACACACAAACACTACCACCAGAAAAAAAATATAACTGGAGTTAACAACCATTGGTCATTAATATCAATTAATATCAATGGACTCAATTCACCTATAAAAAGGCACAGGTTAAGAGAATGGATAAGAAATCAGGATCGAACATTCTGCTGTTTATAAGAAACACACCTCAAACTCAAAGACAGACATCTACTAAGAGTAAAGGGTTGGGAAAAAGTTTTCCAATCAAATAGACCAAAGAAACAAGTGTGTGTGGCTATAATATCTAACAAAATTGATTTGAAACTAAAATCAATCAGAAGAGATGGAGATGGACACTTTATACTCATAACAGGAACAATTTATCAGGAGGAAGTCTCAATCCTGAATATCTATGCCCCTAATATAAAAGCACACACATATGTAAAAGAAACATTACTAGAACTCAAAGCACACATCAAACCTCACACTCTAATAGTAGGAGATATCAACACTCATCTCTCACCAATGGTCAGATCAAGCAGACAGAAACTTAACAGAGAAATAAGAGAACTAACAGATGTAATGAACCAAATGGACCTAACAGACATCTATAGAACATTCCACCAAACCAGAAAAGAATATACCTTCTTCTCAGCATCTCATGGAACCTTCTCAAAAATTGATCACATAATTGGTAACAAAGCAAATTTCAAAAGATACAAAAAAATTGTAGTAGCCACCTGTGTACTATCGGATCACCATGGAATAAAGTTAGAATTCAACAACAGTTCTCCCCCAGAAAGCCTACAAACTCATGGAAACTGAACAGTCAACTACCGAACCATCCCTGAGTCAAGGAAGAAATAAAGAAAGAAATTAAAGTCTTCCTTGAATTCAACGAAAATAAAGACACAACATACCAAACCTATGGGACACTATGAAAGCAGTGCTAAGAGGAAAGTTTATAGCACTAAGTGACCACATATAGAAAACAGAGAAAGCACACATTACAGACTTAACAGCACACCTGAAAACTCTAGAAAAAAAAAAGAAGTAGATTCAACAGGAGGAGTCGAAGACTGGAAATAATCGAACTGAGGGCTGAAATCAACAAAATAGAAACACAGAAAACAATTCAAAGAATCAATTAAACAAAAAGCTGGTTCCTGGAGAAAATCAACAAGACTGACAAACCCCTATCCAAATTAATCAAACACCAGAGAGAGAACATGCAAATTAACAAGATCAGAAATGAAAAGGGGGACATAACCACAGACACAGAGGAAATTCAAAGAATCATTAGATCTTACTTCAAAAGCCTGTATGCCACAAAATTGGAAAATGTGAAAAAAAAATGGACACTTTTTTAGATAAATACCATATACCAAAATAAGGTCAAGACCAGATGAGCAGTTTAAATAGACCTGTAAGTCACAAAGAAATAGAAGCTGTCATCAGAAACTTCCCTACCAAAAACAAAGCCCTGGACCAGATGGTTTCAATGCAGAATTCTACCAGAACTTCCAGGAAGAGTTAATACCCATACTCCTTAATATGTTTCACAAAATAGAAACAGAAGAGTCATTGCCTAATTTTTGATGAAGCTACAGTTATACCCTGATACCAAAACCACACAAAGACTTAACCAAGAAAGAGAATTACAGACCAATCTCCTCATGAACATCTATGCAAAAATTCTTAATAAAATACTGGCAAACCAAATCCAAGAACACATCCAAAAAATTATACATTATGATCAAATAGGCTTCATCCTAGAGAGGTAGGGCTGATTAAACATACGAAAAACTATCAATGTGATCCATCATATAAATAAACTGAAGAAAAAACCAGATGATCATTTCATTAGATGCTGAAAAAGCATTTGACAAAATTCAACACCCCTTTATGATAAAGGTCTTGGAGGGATTAGGGATACAAAGTTCATTCCTAAATATAATATAAGCAATATACATCAAGTCAAATTAAATGGAGAGAAACTCAAAGCCATCTCACTAAAATCAGGAACAAGACAAGGCTGTCCACTCTCTCCATACCTCTCCAATAATGCTTGAAGTTCTAGCAATAGCAATAAGACAGCATAAGGAGATCAACAGGAGTCGAATTGGAAAAGAAGTCAAACTTTCATTATTTGCAGATGATATGATAGTGTACATAAGCAACCCCAAAAACTCTACCAAAGAACTACTCCTACAGCTGATAAACACCTTTAGTACTGTGGCAGGATACAAGATCAACTCCAAAAATTCAGTTGCCTTCCTATACACAAAGAACAAAGAAGCAGAGAGAAAAATCAGAGAAACTACACTTCTCACGATAGCCACAAATAGCATAAAGTATCTTGGGGTAACTCTGACCAAAGAAGTGAAAGATCTATTTGACAAGAACTTTAAGTCTTTGAAGAAAGAAATTGAAGAGGATAGCAGAAAATGGAAGGATCTCCCATGCTCTTGGATTGGGAGGATCTGCATAGTAAAAATGGCAATTCAACCAAAAGGAATCTATAGATTCACTGCAATCCCCATCAAAATCCCAGCAAAATTCTTCAAAGACCTTGAGAGAACAATAATCAACTTTATATGGAAAAACACAAAACCCAGGATAGCCGAAACAATTCTATTCAATAAAAGTACTCCCAGAGGCATTATCATCCCTGACTTCAAATGCTATTACAAAGCTACAGTAATGAAAACTGCTTGGTATTGGCATAAAAACAGAGGTGTTGACCAATGTAATCAAATCAAAGACCCATATATTAATCCACAAACCTATGAACACCTGATTTTTGACAATGGAGCTAAAATTATACAATGGAAGAAAGAAAGCATCTTTAAGAAATGGTGCTGGCATAACTCGATGTCAACTTGTGGAAGAATGAAAATAGATCCATATCTATCACCAAGCACAAAACTCAAGTCAAAATGGATTAACGACCTCAATATCAGTGTGAACACACTGAACCTGATAGAAGAGAAAGTGGGAAGTAACCTACAATACATGGGCACAGGAGACCACTTCCTATGTAGAATCACAGTAGCACAGACAATAAGGGCAACAATGAATAAATGGGACCTCCTGAAACTGAGAAGCTTCTGTAAATCAAAGGACACTGTCATTAAGACAAAAAGGCAACCTACTGATTGGGAGAACATCTTTACCAACCCTGCATCAGACAAAGGTCTGATCTCCAAAATATATAAAGAACTCAAGAAACTAGACATTGAAACTCTAATTAACCCAATTAAAAAATGGGGCACTGAACTGAACAGAGAATGCTCAACAGAAGAAATTCAAATGGCCAAAAGACACTTAAGGTCATGCTCAACCTCCTTAGCGATCAGTGAAATGCAAATCAAAACAACTTTGAGATACCATCTTACACCTGTCAGAATAGCTAAAATCAAAAACACCAATGATAACCTATGCTGGAGAGGATGTAGAGTAAAGGGAACACTCATCCATTGCTGGTGGGAATGCAAACTTGTGCAACCACTTTGAAATCAGTGTGGCAGTTTCTCAGGAAACTGGGAGTCAACCTACCTCAGGACCCAGTAATTCCACCCTTGGGAATATACCCAAGAGATGCCCAATAATACTACAAAAGCATTTGTTCAACTATATTCATAGCAGCACTATTTGTAATAGCCGGAATCTGGAAACAACCTAGGTGCCCCTCAATAGAAGAATGGATAAAGAAAGTGTGGAATATATACACTTTAGAGTTTTATTAAGCAGTAAAAAATGATAATATCTTGTATTTTGCATGCAAATGGATGGAAATAGAAAACACTTTACTGAGTGAGATAACCCAAACCCAAAAAGATGAATATGGTATGTACTCACTCATAAGTGGATTCTAGCCATAAATAAAGGACATTGAGCCTATAATTCATGATCCTAGAGAAGCTAAATAAGAAGGTGAACCCAAAAAAATCATATAGTTATCCTCCTGGATATTAGAATTAGACAAGATTACCAGGCAAAAGTTGGATGCACAGGGGTGAGGGTGGGATGGGTGTAAGGGGACAGGGGAAGAGAGAAGGGAGAAGGGGAGGTTTGGGGTGAACTTGGGTAATCAGACGGTTGGGATGGAGGAAGGGTGGATATGGGAGCAGGGGAGTAGATATCTTAATTAAGGGAGCCTTTTTAGGGTTGCAAGAGACTTGACTCTAGAGGGGTTCCCAGGTCCAAAGAGCTGTCCCCAGCTTTTTCGTTGGGCAGCAGAGGAGAGGGTACCTGAACTGGCCTTGTCCCATAACCACACTGATGAATATCTTGCATATCACCATTGAACCTTCGTCTGGCAATGGATGGAAATAGAGACACAGACCCACAGTGTAGCACTGGACTAAGCTCCCAAGGTCCAAATGAAGAGCAGAAGGAGGGAGAACATGAGCAAGGAAGTCAGGACCATGAGGGGTGCACCCACCCACTGAGATGGTAGGGCTGACCTAATGGGAGCCCACCAAGGCCAGCTGGACATGGACTGATGGAGCATGTGATCAAACAGGACTCTGAATGTGGCTGTCAATGAGTGCTGACTGAGAAGCCAAGGACAATGGCACTGGGTTTTGATTCTACTGCATGGACTGGCTTTGTGGGAGCCTGGTTTGTTTGGATGTTCACCTTCCTAGACCTGGATGGAGGGGGGAGGACCTTGGACTTCCCACAGGGCAGGGAACCCTGACTGCTCTTAGCACTGGAATTGGAAGGGAAGGGGGAGTGGAGGAGGAAGTGGAAATTTTTAATAAATAAATAATGATAATAAAATAAATAAATAAAATAATTTATTTATTTTGGGTTTACTTATTTTTTTTAAAAAAAATCAACCCAAATACCCACTCCCTCCCCTCCTTCCAATTCCCTCCACACACCTCCCACCCCACCTCACCCCTAATCCTAAAAGAGGGTAAGGCACTTTGCTTTGTGGAAAGTCCAAGGCCCTCTTTACTTCATCCAGACTGAGCAAAATATACATCCAAAGAGAATCAGATCCCAAGACCCAGTACTTGCAGTAGAGATAAATCCCAGTGCCACTGCCAGTGGCCCTTCAGTCTACCCCAGGCATGCAACTGTCAACCACATTTAGAGGTAATAGTTTGGTCCTGTGCTTGTCCCGCTGCGGTTGGCAAGCCGCCATTAGCTCAGGGAATCTGGGCCATTCTTAAAGGTGTAAGATGAAATCTCAGAGTTGTTTTGATTTGCATTTCTCTGAAGACTAATGATATTGAGCATTTACTTCAGCCGTTTTAGATTCTTCTGTTGAGAGTTCTCTGTTTAGGTATACCCGATTTTTTTTTTTATTTTTATTGAGCCCTACATTTTTTTCTGCTCTTCTCCCTGCCTCTCCCCTCTGCCACGCAACCCTCCCCCAAGATCCCTTTGCTCCCAGTTTACTCAGGATATCTTGTCTTTTTCTACTTTCCATGTAGATTAGATCTATGTAAGTCTCTCTTAGTTTTCTCATTATTGTCTAACTTTTCTAGGACTGTGGTTTGTAGGCTGGTTTTCTTTGCTTTATGTTTAAAAATCACCTATGAGTGAGTACATGTGACAATTATCTTTCTCTGTCTGTGTTACCTCACTCAAAATAATGTTTTCAAGCTCCATCCATTTTCCTGCAAAATTCAGGATGTTATTTTTTTCTGCTGTGTAGTACTCCATTGGGTAAATGTACCACATTTTCCTTATCCATTCTTCAATTGAGGGGCATTTAGGTTGTTTCCATGTTTGGGCTATGACAAACAAAGCTGCTATGAACATAGTTGAGCATATGACCTTTTGGCACAATTGAGCATCCTTTGCATATATAATCAAAAGTGGTATTACTGGGTCTTGAGAAAAGTTGTTACCTAATTTTCTGAGAAATAACCACACTGACATCCAAAGGGGTTGTACCACCTTGCATTCCCACCAGCAATACAGAAGTGTTCCCCTTTCTCCGCATCCTCTCCAGCATAATTTGTCATCAGTGTTTTTGATCTTTGCCATTCTTGTTTGTTTGTTGTTTTTTTTTTGTTTGTTTGTTTTTTTGAGACAGGGTTTCTCTGTGGTTTTGGATCCTGTCCTGTAACTAGCTCTTGTAGACCAGGCTGGTCTCAAACTCACAGAGATCTGTCTGCCTCTGCTTCCCGAGTGCTGGGATTAAAGGCGTGCACCACCACTGCCCGGCTTTTTTTGTTGTTGTTGTTGTTTTTTTTTTTTTGGAGGGGAGGATCTTTGCCATTCTTACAGGTATAAGATGGAATCTCAGAGTTGTTTTGATTTACATTTCTCTGATGACTAAGGATGTTGAACATTTCTTTAAGTGTCTTTCAGTCATTTTAGATTCTTCTGTTGAGAGTTCTCTGTTTAGCCATGTACTCCATATTTTTATTGAATTATTTGTTCTTTTGATGACCAATTTCTGGAGTTCTTTGTGTATTTTGGAGATCACCCCTCTGTCTGATACGGGGTTAGTGAAGATCTTTTCCATTCCATGTCTGTCAGACAGAAAATTAACAGAAAAATAAGGGAATTAACAGATGTTATGACTCAAATGGACTTAACTAACATCTATATACTTACTTTTTTAATTTGCCTTTTAGATTGAGAAAGAGACAACAAAAACTGAAGGTAACGGAGAACAGAGCCATGCATAATCACTATTTAAGACAAACATCTTTTTGAAGACTAATTTGCATATTACTCACAATATTTTTTAGAGGAGAAACACTGAAAAAGATGGGGCAGATAGATGGAGCACAGATGAGACTGATGGATGATTGGCAGGCAGGTAAACAGACAGGTTTGTTTTTCTTGTTGGTTTTAGTTCCAAAGATTGAGCTAAAGCCTCCCACATGTCAGGGAAATCTCTACCACTAAGCTATATTCCTTGTCCAAAGCTATAATTTAACAAAAAAAAGCTTTCATTATACAGGAATGGGCAAGCTGAGTGGTGGTGGCAATGGTGGTGGTAGTACACACCTTTAATCCCAGCACTTGAGAAATGGAGGGAGAGGCAGCTGATCTTTGAGTTTGAGGCCAGCCTGGTCTATGGTTAATTTCCAGGACAGCCACAGCCAGGGCTACACAGAGAAACCCTGAAAGAAGAAGAAGAAGAAGAAGAAGAAGAAGAAGAAGAAGAAGAAGAAGGAGGAGGAGGAGGAGGAGGAGGAGGAGGAGGAGGAGGAGGAGGAGGAGGGGGAGGGGGGGGAGGGGGAGGGAAGAAGAAAGAAGAAGAAGTAGAAGAAGAAGAAGAAGAAGAAGAAGAAGAAGAAGAAGGATGAAGAAGAAGAAGAAGAAGAAGAAGAAGAAGAAGAAGAAGAAGGAGGAGGAAGAAGAGGAGGAGGAGAGGGGGAGGGTGAAGGGTGAGGGAGAAGAAAGAAGAAGAAGAAGAAGAAGAAGAAGAAGAAGAAGAAGAAGAAGAAGAAGGATGAAGAAGGAGAAGGAGGGGGAGGAGGGGGAAGGGGAAGGAGAGGAGGAGAAGAGGAGTGGGGGGGGAGAGAAAGAGGAAGAGGAAAAAGGAAAGAAAACAAAAGAAAGAAGTAAGGAACATAAAAGACAAAAAGAAAGAAAACAGAAGGCAAAAGAGAAAGGAAGAAAAGAATGGGTATTAAGTGTGTAAAGAATTCAGCCATGCAACTAAGAATTCTCTACATTCAGAAAATAGACAAGAACAACCACTGAGCACCCCAGCATAGACTGGAGCAAGAACCTTCACCAGACCCCACCTCATTAAAAACCTATTCCCCCATCCCTTTGACCCAGGGCAGAAATAGTAAATGAAGGAGAAACAAACACAGGAGGAGATGCTAGATACACATAGGAACAAAAAAGAGGGGGTTTTATAAATTGTTTGAACAAATAGAAAAGTGAAAAAGAAATCTATAGCAACTTTCTTGTGACTTAGTTCCCATTATTTGAAAGTTGGCTCTGTCCCATAAATTAGAAACCTGTGAACTGAAATGAGATGAGGGGGCACAAATGCTGTATTTTCTGTTTTTGCTTGATGGGTGCACACACTCATCATCACCATCATCATAATCATCATCATCACCATCATCACCATCACCACCACCATCATCATTATCATATCACAGCTTTCCCCTACCCACTCACCCTCCCCCAAAGAAAATGCTGATTACCAAGCCCCAGGCACTCCCAGAACTTAGAAATGACCAGAAGAGCCGCCCCCAGGAAGTCAGTCCCTGGCTGTCACCCCTAGCTAAGAAGATGGCTTTTTCCTTTCTTCTTCTCAACCCTGGGCCCACACACTGCAGGAGCTGCTGCGGCAGGATGATTCCCCTGATGTTATTTCCTCTAGCTCGGGTTGTTCTTTTGAATCATGCACTGTGTCCATATGATGTGTAGCCCTCATGTATGTGTGTGCTGTTACCCACCCAGAAACACAACTTCCTTCAGTATGTGTATACAAGACTCTGTCAGTGAACCAAGGCTCGAACAAGCTCTGTGACATCCCTGCCTTAATTTTATAGGAAGAAGGAACACATGGATGCCAGCCTGCCCTGCGGTACTCTCGCCCAGGGGTCCCGGCATTTCCTGACCTTCTTCAGGCTGGAGCTGAGGCAGGGGTAGTGCCAGGGTTCAGGGGTCCTGCAGGTGCAGTGCAAGCTGGAGTGGTCGCTGATTGGGCAGGCATTTGCAAGTGGGAGGAGAGCAGGGCAATGTGCTCAGGGACTGTGATAGGTGCACAGTGGTGAGAAGAGGCACACTTGACTCCCATGGCACACAGCTCAGGTCAGTCAGTGCCTAGGCCCCAGGACCATAGACCTGCTAGCTGCTCTGCTGACAAGCAGCATAACTGCCTGCGAAGGTACCCCTCCCGAGTGTGCTGGCCAGAGCATCTTCCCTGGCACAAGCAATTGAACTGATCCTCTGCAGAGACATACCGGGTTTGCGCTCAGGCCCTCACAGGGGACAGTCTCAAAGTCAACTTTAAAATTACTTCAATGCAAGCCAAGTTTGGGGTCCTGAGTCTCCAAAGACTCCAAAGACCATGATGCTCCCTTACCAAGAGAGAAAAGATTCTCGTAGGAAACATTCGTGCAAGGTTAAAGAACCTCATTGGGAAATGTCCCTGCATCCTAAGCACTAGAGCAATGATGAAGACATGATTCATTTTTCCCATTTTGCAGATGCAGAAAGTGAGGCACAGGAAAGTTAAGAGTCGGTGCTGGGTAATGCCCTCTGCCACAGGCCAAGAGGAAACTGAATACAAATATGTTGATAGAACAGAGGGAAAGAAGCTAGCTGGAAAAAAAAAAAAGAAGAAGAAGCTAGCTGGGGTGGCAGAAGACACCAAAACCTTCTCTGGACTGAAAAGTGCCCTTTTATTTATGTGCCCTTGTGTATAAAACTGCACAGCATTTTTGTCATTTGAACACAGCTCTAACTCAGTGTTTAACCTGAATCACACAGTGAAAATCTTTGGGAAGCTCCGAAGAAGCCCAGTGCACAGCTCCCATCCCTAGCTTTATGCCCTTTTCCTTATCCTCCTCTCTCCTTCCCACCTCCCTACTGGCAAAATGATTCCAGATCCAAGACTTTCTTTTCTACCTGTGTCTAACACCTTAGATCACAGTTTTTAAATTCCTGGAGTCTGGACTCCAACTGTTCCACCTTAGTTGGGTGCCCCCAGACCGGCTGCTATTGTGGTCATGAGGATAAGACACTGCTTCAGAAATAGATTTCAGATTCTCCTATACGGGAGGGAAAAAAAAGTTTGATGCCACAAAGTGCCTAAGATGAAGATTCTAGAAGCTGATGCCTCCTGCTCAAACCCAGCACTTATACCCAGAGCCCACCCTACTGTCTTCCCACCTCTGTCAGAGGCACTGTCCCTTCTTGGATTGCAGGGTGCATCTTTGACACTGTCTTGGCACATGAGCACAGAAGTAACCCCAACCCAAGAGTCCCAAGTCACCATTCTCAAGTCTCTAAGCACTATGTGCCACTATAGCATTCTCTCCTACTACACAGTGTCCCCAACTCCTGAGACAACAAGGCAGGTGAGACCCTACACACTGTATCATTCTGAAACAAGGCAGGTGACACCCTACATACTGTATCATTCTGAAACAAGGCAGGTAAGACCCTACACACTGTATCATTCTGAAACAAGGCAGGTGACACCCTACACACTGCGTCATTCTAAGCAAGAAATAGTTTCAGTCCCCAGAACTGTCTTTAAAAATGCTCTAGTCTTAAGTAAGTTACTGGACCTCTCTAACCTAAGTGCCTACACTTGGGAGAAAGGAAAACAAACCCTTTAGGAATGTCTCAATTTCAAATAAGGGACAAATATTTTCAGTACAAAGGTATTCCATACTTTGTGTGGGACTCATTTACCCTAAACATATTTTCTGCTTATCAGGATATTTGAGAACCCCTGAGGTAGTCATTGATGGTCTGTAATTAGCTGCCTTACAGTTTACCTGGCAATTCCACAGTCCACACATGGTAATTAGTAAGCTAAACCTGAGAGTCAAGCCATTTCCAACATCTGAAATGAGGTGTGTGTTCACTGATTCAGTGTAATGGTCGCTTTTTCCTTCAGGGTGCATTAGTAGTAGAGAGATTTCATCCACACTTGGCGCTCTAGGGAATTATTAATTGTTTCCCATTTTATATTAAAAACTCTTCAAGTTACCTTTATGAGGCTATCACAGAAAAGCATAAACATGTAGTACTTGACTTCTACCACCAGATGGCAATGCAGGGCGAGAAACTACATTAAAATTACACTTAATGATCTCTATATAGATACATATATACTTAGTAAGTATATCCATGTTTGTGTGTGTTCATGAAGGCTAGAGGACAAAGTTGTATTTCCTCTTTAGTGATAGTGTCATTGTTTGAGATAGGCTCTCTCACTCACCCAAACCCAACAATTAAAAAAGGCTGGGGAGAAGTGAGCCCTAGGAATCCTATTTTTCCCACCCTAGAGCAAGGAATAATGGTATGCCACCACACCTGGTTTGTGGTGTGTGTGTGTGTGTGTGTGTGTGTGTGTGTGTGTGTGTGTGTGTGTGGTGGCTTCTGGGGGTGGCAAGTCACACTCACGTTCTCATACTTGCAAGACAAGCCCTTTACCAACTGAGCAATCTCCCCAACACTAAAATTTAATTTACTAACTTCCTTGGGCTTTTTGCCTCCATGTCCATGACACATACACACATCACATTCTGTTTTAGTCAGCAGCAGCCCAGGGCCCCAGGGCTGGTATCAGAAGGTGCTATAGAGAAGTCCAATGGTCATTGAAATATGCTCTCAAAAAAGAATTGTGGAACACTTTTCTTCGTGTCACAGTACGTGCAACATGCAACCTTTGCCAGAAGACCAAGAAATGAGGTCACCTGACATTGCATTTGAATCCCATCAATCATAAGGTTCTTCCTCGCTTCCAGGAAGCCCACATCCTGGGTTTCACTGTAGTGACACAAGCTGGTTAGTATACTGACATTCCTAGCATGTGTCATTGTTAAATGCATGCTTAGTAGAAAATGAGTGAATGAGTGATTGCCAAGGACAAATGTTTCATGTTTTTCTGTGAAAATGACTTCTTGGGCATCAATAACAGATAGTGATGTGAAACCCTTTGTGAGGAAAGATGACTGAGCCATAATAATCGCCTGACATCTGGATCTGTCTCTGTTGAGAAAACCTGCCACTGCACTCCCATCACTGTAGAACAACTAATAACAGATCCAGAGACAGATATTGGAGTCCAAGCAGAGAGATCAGAGAAGCAAAGCAGTCACATCACTAGAGAGTTCTTTCCTCTAGAATCTTCAGACTGAAAAAGAGCAGGCTCATGTCTCATCCCATCTTATATACCTCTCTAGCGCTGGTGATAAGGGCATGCACAACCACTGCCAGGCCTCTATGAATTATTAGTGTGGCTGCTGGTATTAAAGGTGTGTGCCACCACTGCCTGGCTTGTATGACTGACTAGTGTGACTAAATTTGCACTCTGATCATCAGGCAAGCTTTATTTGTTAGATCATAAACAAAATATCACTGTACATCACTCCCTGTGACATTTTCTTCTACTCTATCTTAGGTCAGTACATTGAGACTACACACATCAGACATGGATATGACAGACCCAGACCTGCAGAGGAAGCAGTTGCTATGGGTACACATTAAACTGGAGAATAGAATATTACACAGATCTGTTAGACCCACAGAGTCACCTGTGGGCAAGCATTTAATCAGCTGCTATTTGTAGAGGAATGGCCATTCTTGGTAGCTAGAGTAACAATCTTGCTAATGACTGCACTGTGTCCTCTTCAAATTTCTAGTTTTAAAATAACTTCTATCAGAAGTTCATCCTAAGCTGAAGGGAGCCACCTTCTCCATAGATTCATTCCCTCCTTAAGAAGTAACACACAAGTATCAACCCCTCACTCTTAGCTTTCATTCAGTATACATCAAGGTGGTCCAGGCTCCAGCACCATCCATAAGTGCTCCTGAGAAATGTCACAGCAGCCAGTTCTGTTTCTCAAGCCATGTTATCCCAACATATCTCCATGAGAATCATCCCACTTATTTGCTACAGGCAAGTCTCCATCCCAGAGTCCATCCCAAGGGGCCATGACCTAAAGCAGAGCCTAAGACCAGACATTGAAAGAGAGGGTGGATGAAAGAACAAGGGAGCTAAAGTTCAGGCAGGACTGGAGGCATTTACACACACCTATCAACCAATCTCCAAGTTATTTTTCTGGTTACTGAAACAAATGCCTAACAAAAATCATCTTAAGGGAGAAGGATTTGTCACTCATGATTTGAGGGATATAGTCTACCATAGCAAGAATGGCATGGGAGTAGGAAAGCCTGAATGAAGATAAAACTGTATCCCAATCAGGAAACAAAGAGAGATAAATGCCAGGACTAGTTTCCCTTTCTCTATATTCAGTTTTTGATTCAGATCTGGATCCCCAGGCCATGGGATGGAGCCAGCTGCAGGAAGGGAGGGTCTTCCCTCAGTTAAAGTCTCTGGAAGTGTCATCTCTGACACTTGAAGAGATGGGTCTCCAAAAAACAGCCACAATGACAATGAAGAATAACCCTCACACTTAGCTAGTGAAACAGAGCTGGGTGCAAGTGTGCTGACCTGTAACACCCGATTTTGTGTTACACCCTTGGTACAGTTCGCGCACCACTGTACCATACGCGAGTTGGGCAAGGGCCTGGAGATTGAAAGAACACACAAAGAGACCTGGGTCATTCGAGAGGAGATCAGCCGAATGCCATTTTTTCAAACTTGGGGAAATCCTTATGTACCTAACTGCTCCACAAGGATTTCCGCCCAGGCAGGTGGGGAATTACCATACCAACAATGGAGTCAATGCCCTACAGCTAATCACCAGGCAGGGCATAGGGAGCACAGGAACAAACAGAATGCTTTAGTTAGCTGACCAGAAACTGTACTCAAGATGCACCCCAGAAACAAGGGTAGACTCGGGCCCTACACTGACAATTTTTTGTTTTTCAGTTGGTATCCATAGAGAAAATGCAATGAACCTTAGAAACCCAGGGGCCTGGATAGATGGCTCAGTGGGTAACAGCACTAGTTGCTCTGCCTGAAAATTCCAGATCAAGGCTGAGCTCCTGCAAGGTGGCTCATAGCTGTCTGTAACTGAAGTTCCGGAAGATCTCTCACCCTCTTCTGGCCTCTGTGGGCAGTGCATGCATGTGGTGCACAGACATGTAGGCAAAGTGCCAACACATATAAAATAAAAAATACATAAATCTTTTTTTAAAAAAAACTGATGATATGAGTTTTCTTCCAGAACCTACAACGATTTATGCACCATGGCATGTGTGTATCTGCCACCTCCACATAATAATGTCATGTTTATTACAGTGTTTTTCACTTAATGACATTTTAACTCATTTGGCAACACCACAGAGCAGTAGCATGGTTATACTGGTGTATTCAGTCTTTGTCAACTGGTATACCCTGAGAACTAAGACCCAGTAGATAGCTTGCTACTGTGGGGCTCTTTGTGTGCTTTCTGGATACACACCAGCAGGTGGCACTACAGGGCTCTTTGTGTGCTTTCTGGATACACACCAGCAGGTGGCACTACAAGGCTCTTTGTGTGCTCTCTGGGTACACACCAGCAGGTGGCACTACAGGGCTCTTTGTGTGCTATCTGGATACACACCAGTAGGTGGCACTATAGGGCTCTTTGTGTGCTATCTGGATACACACCAGTAGGTGGCACTACAGGGCTCTTTGTGTGCTATCTGGATACACACCAGTAGGTGGCACTACAGGGCTCTTTGTGTGCTATCTGGATACACACCAGTAGGTGGCACTACAGGGCTCTTTGTGTGCTATCTGGGTGCACACCAACAGGTGGCACTGCAGAGCTACCCATCTGCAGTCTCACCCTATTTCAGCCATTCCCATCACTCAGCAGTGTTGGGTCTTTTACTCCTCCCCTGACTGCTAAGTCAGCAGTGGCCTCCTGGTTGGTTATGGGTGTTATTCTACTCTCTTCACTCATCCCATATGACTCAGTGAAAGCCACAGCATCCTTCATGCTCTTCCATCAGCTTCCAGGACAGCACAGCTTTCTGTTCCCCCTAAATGCTGACAAACATCCTTAGAGGCTCTCTTGCCCAGTTGTTCTTGGGTTTGGGGAGCACAACATTGTGGATCGATGCTTAAAAGTAATCCCACACTAGCTCAGAATTGAGAATTGGATGGTTATTTATTTAGGAGTAGACTCACAAATCAAAATCCTCTGTTTGAACAGAGACCAGAAATCAAATCCCGCAACTGGAACAGAGAGGCCAGAAAACAGGCCAGGTGCATGCTCTACATCAGCATATATAGAATAAGAGGCCATGCCCCAGTGGATGAGTAACCACTAGGTGTAAGACTTCCTACAGCACCTCCCCCTTGGGTTTAAATACGAGAGTTCTAAGCCTAATACAAAATTATATACAATAAGAACAAATATATTCAATAATTATCCTACCCTAACTAGTTTAAGTCCTGTAGAAATAAATAACTTGGCCAACTCATGAGAGGAAACTAACTACAACTAACTAGTCTTCAACCCCATTGAAGACCTGAGAAGGGCAATTATATTACTTGAGTAAGCAGGAAGTGCAATCAAGCAACTTCCAAAATGTGCAACAAATAAAAGAGACAACTGACTACCTGGGCAATCATCCAAAGTCTCATTTGCAAAGTTGAAGCAACCAACTTTAGCTAAGGCTTAGAATAACTGACAGACCATTTTCAGAGGCAGGAAATTTTTCAAAACTGTGTTACTCTGTCTTGGCAAGATTTGACAGTCCCGCTCATGCATTTCCGGGTATCATGTATTGAAGTAATAGGGGCGGCAGGGCTGTGTTCTCAGCACCCCCGGCCGCCTGCCCGGCTAGCTTATGCCCAAAATAATTACACGGACACTGTATTCTTTTAATCACTGCTTGGCCCTTTAGCCCTAGCCCTTACTGGCTAATTCTCACATATTAATTTAGCCCATCTCTAATAATCTGTGAGAACCGGTCTTACCGGGAAGATTCTAGCCTAGTCCATCCTGGGTCGGAGCTTCATCCCGGGAGCGGGGCATGGCATCTCTCTCTGAGGCGTCTGCTCCCGAGAGAGCTGTCGAGTCTCTCAGCTCACTTCCTCTTCCTCCCAGCGTTCTGTTCTGTTTACTCCACCTACCTATCCTCTAACCAATAAAATGGGCCAGGGCAGTTCCTTTATTAGCCAATGACCTTCCTCCATCATTTCCCCTTTTTTCGGTTTAAACAAAAAAAAAGGCTTTAACATAGCAAAATTACATATAACAAAACAGTTATCAAGTAAAAGTTACAATAATCTTTATCATAACTAAGGAAAACTATAACTATAACTAACTATTCTTAACTCCATCAAAGACTCCAGAAAGATACAATACGACCTAAGCTAACAAGAAAAAAGCAACTTTTAAAACTCTAGAAATGACAAAGACATCTCGCTGCCTGGACAGTCACCCAAAGTTCTTTTGTACCGTTGGGGCATCCATCTTCAGCCTTCAGGCCCATGGTATCCAGCAGACATTTCCATAAAGCAGGAAAATTCAAAGTCAGTTCAGTCACTATCTGTTGTGTCCTGCAGAATGTCTCGCAGACTCTTTCAAAATGAATCAGGAACTCCGAAAGATCATCTCACCTTAGGCAAGTTCAGTAGTCCTCTCTCTGCGGGTTCTCTGTGTCCAGTTTATGCAATAGTCCAGGCAAGAGCAGTTTCTTGCCCAAATGGCTATCAAAACTCCATAACAAGCCTCTTCGATGCCCATCTTCCTCTTGAAATAGATTGGTGCTGCCAGGAGCAGAGTGTCTCATTGTCATGAAAAGTCCTCAGTTATTAAAACATTAAATGTCCTATTCTGTAATCTTTGAAAGACATGAAGGATGTCTATCTAAAATATATCTCTATATATCTAGAAAATCTAACTAACATGACTACAAACTTGACTATTATGATTATCTATTAACTACCTATATACATTACATTTTTAAATGAACTACACAATCACAATACCTTAATCAATATCAGAAATACACATACATTTAACAAAATTGACCTTAAATCACTATCAATAAAGCAAAATCTATACTAATGTAAATTATTCATATCTATATCATATCCCCCTTTAAATGTAAAAGAACATTTATAAACATTTTTTGGGAATTTGGGCGCAGTTATTTCTCTCCAAACTGCTTCCTGCTGAATGGGGGCGTCGTTAATTTGGTCTTTCATGGTATAACCTGTGTGCTAGTTTCATCTCAGTTGGCAGTTGAGCGAAGCAATTTTTTGAAGGCGTTCACACCAACCCTTCAGGAGGGCGTGGTCCATCATACCAAATCGGAATACAAGAAATGAACAGCGTCTCATCCTCTGTGAAAACAAAATAAGAAACTCCTTTCCAAAGTATCATGTCCTTAGATCCAAATTTCAAATTTAAGGCATTTTCAAAGTATCTATGTTGGATTAGTTCAGCAGCATTTATAAACAAATATCTTTTAGCAGTTGTTTGTCCTTCCTCAGCATTCAAACAATTCAAAGAGAGCATAATAGCATACAGTATCAAAATTCTCTGTGTATTTTCCATCTTTGTGCAGCTGTGTTTTAACCTCTATTTAGTTTATTTTTACTTTTAACTCTTTGCTTTTTGAGACAGGTTCTCTGTATCTTTGACCTGAAGTAACTCTGTAGACCAGGCTGTCTTTGAACTCTCAGAGATCCGCCTGTCTCTGCCTCCCAGGCATTGGGATTAAAGGTGTATACTACTACACCTTGAACTCACAGAGATCTGTTTGTCTCTGCCTTCTAGGCACTGGGATTAAAGGCGTGTGCTACCACACACAACAACTCTCTTCCTTTTTTTATGTTTTTTACTTTAAGAACTTCAACTTTTAGTCTGCATATATTTTTAACACACAGTAAACCATTTAGAAATTTTCTTTGTCTTTGAATCTCTCTTTACTGTATATCTCTCTTTTTCTGACCACATGAATCTTTAATTTACCAAGCAATCTCAGTAGGACTAAAGGCGTGGCTTTGCCAGCTAGATTCAGTCCATTCCTTAGCTTTCCAGCCTCATGGCGGATATACAGGCTGTAGCCATGTTTACTGCAACAACTGTATGGCATGTCAAGGTCCCTGCCAGCCAGCGAGCTACAACAGACAACACTCAAGTCCTCTCTAGGTAGCCGGCCCTCCTGCCTCAAACAGTCAGAGTTTGCCCTGGCAGGATGGCCCAGAAAGCCGGCATTTTTAAACGGTGCAGCTTTTTTCCTGCTACGGCTAAAAACCGAAAAGCATGTGTTCAGCTTTTCGTCAACACTGTTTAAGTGTTTCGTGGCAGGACCTCTTAATGAGCTGCAGGCTTTGCAGCTAAAGCTGAGTCAGGAAGCCTCTCTTAGATGAGGCGCTTGCTTGCCTCTAGCAAGCAGAGCACACCCGAGAACACAGCGAGTCTAGTTGCCATCAAACAAATCATAGCCCTTTACTCCAAATGCTCTATTCAAAAGCTCTGTCTCCTGCAGGAGCCAGACAGAGATCGCAATGGCGGCACAGCCCCAGGAAGTCGCGCTTTAAAATGACACAGCGTTTTTTTTTTTTCTGCTATTGTTGCCGAATCAGGAAATCTCTCTACAGCACGCCACCAACAAAAAGCAAAAATCTGTGTTAAACTCTCGCTCCCTTATTTTTAAGTCTTCTCAGGTTTTTTAAGTGGGTTTAGTCCATCACGTGGGGCGCCATATGAAGTAATAGGGGCGGCAGGGCTGTGTTCTCAGCACCCCCAGCCGCCTGCCCGGCTAGCTTATGCCCAAAATAATTACACGGACACTGTATTCTTTTAATCACTGCTTGGCCCTTTAGCCCTAGCCCTTACTGGCTAATTCTCACATATTAATTTAGCCCATCTCTAATAATCTGTGAGAACCGGTCTTACCGGGAAGATTCTAGCCTAGTCCATCCTGGGTCGGAGCTTCATCCCGGGAGCGGGGCATGGCATCTCTCTCTGAGGCGTCTGCTCCCGAGAGAGCTGTCGAGTCTCTCAGCTCACTTCCTCTTCCTCCCAGCGTTCTGTTCTGTTTACTCCACCTACCTATCCTCTAACCAATAAAATGGGCCAGGGCAGTTCCTTTATTAGCCAATGACCTTCCTCCATCAATGTATCTCATCACTGGTTGAGGCATGGACATTTCTTTGCCCAAAAGCCAGTTTTGCCAAAAAGAAAACAAGCTCCAAGTGGAGTTTCTGCAGTGCTCAACATTCTCTTGGAAATAGATTGGTGCTTCCAGGACCAATTTTGTTTCACTTCAACAGTACTCCAAGTTATTTAAATGCCATATTCTACAGCTATTTGAAGTGGTTGAAGATTATATATCTATGCAGAATATAATCTGTATGTATCCAAAGAACCTGATTAGTCTAACTATACATATGACAAACATAGATGACTATTGATCTATAATCCTTATATACCTATATAACTTAAAGACTAAGACTTCATTTTAGAATATTATACAATAAACAAATGTGCAACAAATGAGGAAAATGACCTCAAAATGTAGAAAATGTATAAGTATATTGATCAGAGGTAGAAATGCACATTGCAATATGATAAATATATGTGTAAAAATGTTTTAATCAGAGGTAGAAGCATGCATTTGTATAATATTCAATGTAATTTAACTTTGAATCAATATACAAGAATCTATACCAATGTAATTGTCTATAAATAATAACTCACACGTATTCACTCTATTACTCACTATTATTTGTAGTAATATGAGTATGCTCACAAAATCTATGATCTGATCCAATTTTCTTTTCCTTTTTTTCAAAGAGATCCCTGATCCTATAAAATTTCCCTTCCAAACCCCAACCCTATACCAATTATAATCAACCCCTAAATAATGTCGCTAACCCTGAGGACAAACTCTGTTGCAAGAGGGGATGTTACCTTTAGCTGTCATGGGAGGGGCAATATTCTTTCTATGGGATCCTTTGAATTTAAAATGATGGTTACACTCCAAGGTTACTGTCTGGTATAATTGCAAATAATCTCTGAGTATTTGGTAGGGTTTTTCTGAGCTTCCTATTTAGAGTTCTGGACAGAACATTATAAAAAAAACTGTACCATGTCAGTTAACCAAGTTGGAGCCATCTCAAGCATCTGGTACCCAAAATAGGTCTTGTAGTAGCACTGTCAGCATCATGACATCATGTCAACCAGGTGGAGTTGTTCTTGTGGGGCCCTATCTTCTTCCTGGAAACTTCAACGATACTGTATAAAAATTCATTGTTCATTGTAGAAAACTTAAACATTATTTATATACACATGTACAGATATATATATATATTCAACGAAAGGTATGATAGAGACAAAAATAAATATGAAGAAAATTAAAAATATTTTTTAAATTCTTTTTTCTTTTAGTCCCATATCATGGCTCCTCTCATAAAACAAAAACTCTGAATTTTTATTTTAACAACATGCTCATATTTAGAGAGGGACAGAGCCAGTGTCCAACTCCAAAATCAGTTCTATATATTCATAGAACTATCTATATCAATGTATATGTTTTAACATTTGTACTTACAAATCATATTTGATTTTCTTGGTGATTCTTATTGGGTAGTTATTTTTAAATCTGTCATCATTCAAACATCTAGGGTTTCTTAAATTTTTGAAGCTGAGTATTTTTCTGCAAAGATAAGAGCAGAACCCTGCCCAAACCTTATGAGGTTTCCTTACCATCTGTATGGTTGTGACCATTATGGATGCACTATCATTTCTTATTTTCAAGAAGTTTCTAGTTTTCAAACTGAATTTTTATTAATTTTGATGATATCCATAGTTTTTCTTCTTCTGAAAACAAGAGCAAAACCAACATAGCACCTCACCTGGCTTAAAGTGTGAGGTCAGCACATCCTTGAAATAAAACTGGTTGATTTAATTCAGAAGACTTTTCTATTATCCAGTCTCTCTACTGCTGTTGTCCCTTTCTCATTAGTGTTAAGAAAAACTCAACGTTAATAAAATATTACATAATCTATTTCTGGGGTCATTTTCTACCCATTTCTGTTTATTTAACATATCCTTTATAGTTTGATTTGATCTTTCTATAACAGCTTGACCTGTAGGATTGTGTGGTATATCTGTAATATGCTTAATATGATAATAAGCAAAAAACTGGTTCGTTTTCCTAGAGACAATTTCCTGGACAATTATCTGTCTTTATTTGTGCAGGAATAACCATGATGGCCATAACTTCTAATAAATGTGTGATTACTGAATCAGCCTTTACTGAGCTTAAAGCAGTTGCACATTGAAAACCTAAATAAGTGTCAATGGTGTGGTATACATATTTTAATTTTCCAAATTCTTCAAAGTGAAACACATCCATCTGCCAGATTTCATTCCTTTGAGGACCCACTGGGTTACTCCCTGCAGGTTATGGTATTTGGTTATAGAAAGAGCAAGTAGGGCATCTCTTTATAATCTCCTTAGCTTGTTGCCATGTAATAGAAAACTCTTTCTATAAACCTTTGCTATTGACATGATGCTTTTTATAAAAGCCTGCAGCATGCTTCTAGTCAATAATTTATCATTTTCTGCATTACTTTGTGCTAGAGGACCTGGCAGACCCTTATGGGATCAGATGTGTGTTATGTATATAGGACAAAGCCTATTCCTAATTATGTCTTGCACCTGGATAAATAATGTATCATCTGTTATAAATTCAGCAGTTTCAATACACAAGTTAACTCTTCCTGCATATTGTAAATCAGTAACTATATTGAGAGGTTCTTTAAAATCCCTTAGCACCATGAGAATAGCTTCTGTTCAGAAGGCAGAATTATAAAGGCTTTGTTCCACCTTATTTAATTCTTCTGGTGTGTATTTTGCCTTCCCTGATTGGTCTGCATCAGTACAAAATGCATGGACTCCAGTTATTGGAACATCATGTACAATTCGAGGAAGAATCCAAGAAGTTCTCTTTATGATGTTAAGTCTATCAGTTTGGGGATAATTACCATTAAATTCTTCTAAAACATTAGCACATCTCTTTGACATGGTTCATTGTCTTCCCATAATTTTTTTTTTATTTCATCAGTAGTGAAAGGCACTATAATCTCTGCTGGGTCTATACCTGCTAGCTGACAAAGTCTCAATTTAAATTTTATAATTAATTCAGAGACACTTTTTTACATACTTTTTAAAGTATGTAATATCATCCTTCTGCATCAAAATTCCTGCAGGAGAAATTCTGGAAGGCAATATAACAAGAATACAATTAAGATTTGAATTAACCCTATCCACATGTGCCTCCTTTAATTTCTCCTCAACAATTGTCAATTCCTTTTCTCCTTCATCTGATAAGTCTCTGGGACTATTCAAGTCTTTATCACCATTTAAGGTTTTAAGGTTTAATGTTTAAATGAATTATTAGATCAGGTGTTATCCCAATAGCTGGTCGTAGACTGGAAATGTCTCCTAACAATCTTGAAAGTCATTAAGAGTCTTCAACTAGTCTCTCCTAATTTGTGCCTTTTGTGTCCTAATTTTCTGCAAACCTGTTTTATAACCTAGGTAATTAACAGAATCTCCTCTCTGTATTTCTTTCAGGATCACTTTGCAATCTCCATTTTGGCAAAACTTTCTTTTTGTCTTCAAACATTCTTTATAAAGTATTTATATTTGTATCAGATAGCAAAATGTCATCCATGTAATAGTAAATTATAGATTTAGGAAATTGGTTACATGTTATTTCCAATGGCTGATTTACAAGTATTGGCACAGAGTAGGGCTATTAAGCATTCCTTGTGGGTGGGTAATCCATTTGTATCTCCTAGTAGGCTGAGAATTATTATAAGTAGGCATTGTGAAGGAAAATTTTTCCCTATCCTGTTCTTATAAAGATATAGTGAACAATCTTTCAAGTCAATAACTATAATAGGCCATCCTTTTGGTAATAAAAAAGACAGAGAAATTCAAGATTGTTGAGGACCCATAGATTGAATTACCTTATTGGCAGCTTTTAGATCTGTCACCATTCTCCATTTACCAGATTTCTGTTTTACAAGAAATAGATGAGAATTCCAAGAGATGATTGATTTCTCAATATGGTGAGCATCTAGTAGTTCTTGTAACAGCTGTTCTAAAGCCTGTAACTTATCTTCAGCTATAGGCCACTGTTTAACCCATATAGGCTATTCAGTTAACCATTTTAAAGGTAGGTCTGCTGATACCTCTAAAGGTTTCCTGGTTGCTGCAGCAGGTCATGACCCCATAGATTTATTGCAATATTACCCACATATGGCCTCAGCTCTTTGATGTTCTGACCCAATACAATCTTCCCATCTCATGCTTTCTTTAACTTGATATATGGTTCCAATTCCTAGTAGTTGAACATCTGCCTCCCGAAGAGGCCAATTTGGATGCCAAGATTCTGGAGTAATGACTCACATCTGCACTTGTGTCTATCAAACTAACAATTCTAATGCCATTAATATGCACTCTTGGCTTTGGTCTTTGATCATTTATAGAAGTCTTCCAGAATATATGTTTCTTATTTCCTATGGGAATTTTTTCACATAGCCACAAAAGAAGCAAGATGTGATTGCCTCACTGAAATAAGGTACCGAGCCATGTGGCTAGCATAGGCAAGAATAATGGGCTAATATAAGTTATAAGAGTTAATAAGAAGCCTGAGCTAATGGGCTAATCAGTTTATAGTTAATGTACACCTCTCATGTGATTTCTTTGGGACTTAATGATTGCAAGAATCAGGCAGAACAAGGACTAGGTGGGACAGAAACCCTAACAGCAATAGTCACTCCTCACTCTAACTCCTTATAGATCCACCTGGCCTCCCTGTGCCAAGCACCCAAGATTTCTCATATTTTTTTTAATTTTTTAATTTATTTATTTATTAAAGATTTCTGTCTCTTCCCCGCCACCGCCTCCCATTTCCCTCCCCCTCCCCCAATTAAGTCCTCCACCCCTCAGCCCGAAAAGCAATCAGGGTTCCCTGTCCTGTGGGAAGTCCAAGGAACCCCCACCTCCATCCATGTCTAGTAAGTTGAGCATCCAAACTGCCTAGGCTCCCACAAAGTCAGTGTGTGCAGTAGGATCAGAAACCCATTGCCATTGTTCTTGAGTTCTCAGTAGTCCTCATTGTCCGCTATGTTCAGAGAGTCCGGTTTTATCCCAGGCTTTTCCAGACCCAGGCCAGCTGGTCTTGGTGAGTTCCCAGTAGAACATCCCCATTGTCTAAGTGTGTGGGTGCACCTCTCACGGTCCTGAGTTCCTTGCTCGTGCTCTCTCTCCTTCTGCTCCTGATTTGGACATTGAGATTTCAGTCCTGTGCTCCAATGTGGGTCTCTGTCTCTGTCTCCTTTCATCGCTTGCTGAAGGTTAATATTCAGGAGGATGCCTATATGTTTTTCTTTGGGTTCTCCTTATTTAGCTTCTCTAGGATCACTAATTATAGGCTCAATGTCCTTGGTTTATGGCTAGAAACCAAATATGAGTGAGTACATCCCATGTTCATCTTTTTGGGTCTGGCTTACCTCACTCAGGATAGTGTTTTCTATTTCCATCCATTTGTATGCAAAATTCAAGAAGTCCTTGTTTCTTACTGCTGAGTAGTACTCTAATATGTATATGTTCCATACTTTCATCATCCATTCTTCCATTGAAGGGCATCTAGGTTGTTTCCAGGTTCTGGCTATCACAAACAATGCTGCTATGAACATCGTAGAGCATATACTTTTGTTGTATGATAAGGCATCTCTTGGGTATATTCCCAAGAGTGGTATTGCTGGGTCCAGGGGTAAGTTGATCCCGAATTTCCTGAGAAACCGCCATACTGCTTTCCAAAGTGGTTGCACAAGTTTGCATTCCCACCAGCAATGGATGAGTGTACTCCTTTCTCCACAACCTCTCCAACAAAGGCTATCATTGGTGTTTTTTATTTTAGCCATTCTGACAGGTGTAAGATGGTATCTTAAAGTTGTCTTGATTTGCATTTCCCTGATCGCTAAGGAAGTTGAGCATGACCGTAAGTGTCTTTTGGCCATTTGAAGTTCTTCTGTTGAGAATTCTCTGTTCAGCTCAATGCCCCATTTTATAATTGGGTTGGTTAGCCTTTTACGGTCTAGTTTCTTGATATTTTGGATTTCTCATAATTTATGGCTGTAGTAATAAAGGTGGCTGGGCTGCATCCCCAACACCCCGGCTGCCTGCCCGGCTAGCTTATGCCCCAAAATAATTACACAGACACTGTATTCTTTTAAGCACTGCTTGGCCCTTTAGCTCTAGCACTTACAGGCTATTTCTCACATCCCAATCAACCCATCTCTAATAATCTGTGAGAACCGGTCTTACCGGGAAGATTCTAGCCTAGTCCATCCTGGGTCGGAGCTTCATGCCGGGAGCGGGGCATGGCGTCTCTCTCAGGCGTCTGCTCCCTAGAGGAGAGCTGTCAAGTCTCTGAGCTCACTTCCTCTTCCTCCCAGAATTTTGTTCTGTTTACTCCTCCCACCTATCCTCTAACCAATAAAATGGGCCAGGGCAGTGCCTTTATAAGCCAATGACCTTCCTCCATCATATGGCAATTTTCTTCTAAGATTTAAACCATTTACTCCATTTAAAAAAATTAGTAGTGACCCCATGGCAAGGAATAATCACCCTACTTCTATCTCCTCAAAAACCTAACTTTATTGATGGATACATTTGTGCTGTGTATCAGTTCCCTCCTGGGTGAAAACATTTCATCTTAGAGGGAAGCTCATTAATACAGGAATTGATCACCTCAAAATGCTTCAGGAAATCCCTGTAACTGACCTGATTCCCAAGGCCTCTCCTTGCCTAAGCCTATGAACAGTAAAGAGTGCTGAGAGTCACTCTCAGAGAGGCCAAGCAGCCTGGAAGAAATAAGCTCCAGATGAGATGCCTGAAAGAGGCTCAGCCCAGCTGAGACACCTGGAAAGGATGCTTCCAACCTCAGCACTCCTGCAAAGTCCTGGCTAAGGCTCTGCATTTTCCCAATTTTCTATCTTTGGTGAAAGTTCTAAAGCAATCAATTTCTTTCTTTATTTCCTTTATTAGAATATATTTTTTATAAATTGTTTTTAATGAACTATATATTTTCCTCAGCTCTCCTCCCTTCCTCTCCCCTGCCTTTATACCCTTTCCCATGGTCCCCATGCTTCCAATTTACTCAGGAGACCTTGTCATTTTCTACTTCCCATGTAGATTAGATTCATGTATGTCTCTCTCAGGGTCCTCATTGTTGTCTAGGTTCTCTGGGATTGTGAATTGTAGGTTGGTTTCCTTTGCATTATGTCTAAAAGCCACTTATATGTGAGTATATATATTTGCCATTCTGAGTCTGCATGACCTCACTCAATATGATGTTTTATAGATCTATCCATTTGCCTGCAAATTTCAAGATGTCATTGTTTTTACTGTTGTGTAGTACTCCATTGTGTAAATGTACCAATTTTCCTTATCCATTCTTTGGTCTAGGGGTGTTTAGGCTGTTTCCAGGTTTGGGCTATGACAAATAATGTTGCTATGAATATGGTTGAACAGATATCCTTGTGGTGCGACTGAGCATCCATTAGGTTTATACCCAAAAGTGGTATTGCTGTGTCTTGAGGTAGGTTGTTTCCTAAGTTTCTGATAAGCCACCATACTGATATCCAAAGGGGCTGTACCAGTTTGCACTCCCACCAACAATGCAGGAGTATTCCCTTTACTCCAGATTGTCTCCAGCATAAGTTGTCATCAGTGTTTTGATCTTGGCCCTTCTTACAAGTGTAAGATAGAATCTTAGAGAGTTTTTTTTAATTTACATTTCTCTGATGGCTAAGGATGTTGAGCATTTCCTTATGTGTCTTTCAGCCATTTTATATTCCTGTGTTGAGAGTTCCCTGTTTAGGACTGTATTCCCTTTCTTTCATAGCATTTGTGCTTTTGATGACCAATTTCTTGAGTTCTTTGAATATTTTAGAGATTAGTTCTCTGTTCAATGTGAGGTTGGTGAAAATCTTTTTCCCATTCTATAGGCATCTGTTTTGTCTTGTTGACCATCAACTACACAATTTCTACTCTATCTATATGGGAGGATGGATTTAGTAGTGTTCCCACTTTCCTCTCTCCTGAGATTAATTCTTAGGTAATTAAGTTTGAGCACCAGGGTCAGCTGGTATGCTCAGAACTAAGATTTCTGCTTTTACTGCTTTAGCTTAGCACACCCTTCCTGTCTGTGACATTTTTCTTTAAAATATCCTACCAGGGGCCGTGTGCTTAGAAGAAGCCTATCACTCAGTGCTGCGACACTGAACATCAGCCTCTGCTCCCATGGACTCACTTAGCATCTTAGGGACTTGCTCCTCCTCATGGGCTGAGTTACTGGGGTCTAAATTCTACTCACATTAAGTTACAGCTTTATTAATTGGCCTCATCAGCCAGGAATCTGTTATGTCTCCATTGTTTAGCTCACACTTCCTGCAACGAAATGTTTGCTAAGCAATTTAGTGGTTGGACAAGATCCAAGGGATTGGAGCTTGCAGTAAATTATAGCAAAGTATAATGGTCTATTCAAACAAATGCTAAAAACTTCTACCTAGAAACACCTTAGACAAACAAGTTGCCATCTGATGTACCTAGAAGTCAGAAAATGTGTTCCCTCATACATCACATTTCAGTCCAGGCTGATGTAGCTCATCTGAGCCATGTGAATGAGTACTTCAAGAATATTTACAATAACATTATTTATATTCTATAAGGGTTATATTCATTTAGTCTTAAAGTCCATTATCTTTGAACACAATTCCAACCCGGAACCAATAAAACTGGAGAACATTCCTTTATGTGGTTCAGTTTTCTGAAATGTAAATATCCACCCACACAGGATAAGGACCTGAATGAGTTACAGAGGTTTGTATATAAAACAATTAAAACCAGAAAAGATTTTAATGTCTACACCATGGAAAACAGATTAACACTTTTGGATACCTTCATACCATGCAGTCCTATGTAGCAGCAGAAAAGGTATAAAATACATTATACACAGACATAGAATGAACTCTCAGAATATTATTCTAAACACAGAAACAAAGCGCTCACCAAATATGAACCTGTCCCATACCCGGGGCACTTCACCCTGGGTTCCAGGGAGAAAACACAGGCCCACCCAGCACCTTGTGGTCCCAGGAAGTCAGCAACTATTATGGGTGAAAGGGTAAGGGTAGATACATAGGAATGGGGAGACGGAAAAGACTGAGATGCATAACGTGAAAAGAAGAAAAAATAATTATTTTTTTAAAAAAGCTGATCCTGTCTACACAAATCTTAAAAACAGCTTGCTCGGGAGACCTGATCTCTCGGCGCCAGGAGAGCCAACATTGGGATGAGTTTCTGACCCCTCGGCACCAGCCCGGGTAGGGAACTCAGGGGTTCCTCAGCCCCCTATCCTTCTTGGGCTCTCTGCAGGGCCTCTACTCCCTGTATACTGCCTCTTTCTTCCTATCCCACCCAGCTTGCATCCAGAACCCTCCCCACTTCGGCCCCACTGCCCTCTTTCAGCACATAACATCACCCAGCCCAGCCTGTCTGGGCACTGGGTCCGAATCCTCAGGGCAACCAAGCGGGCGGGAGTTCCTTTGTTTCTATACCTGCCTGCACCAAGCAAGGTAGGCTCTTTGTTTGTGAGCTACACAACCAGTACAGAGACCTGATCTCTCGGCGCCAGGAGAGCCAACATTGGGGTGAGTTTCTGACCCCGCGGCGCCAGCCCAGGACTGGGAACTCAGAAGTTCCTCAGCCCCCTATCCTTCTTGGGCTCTATGCGGGGACTATACTCCCTACATACTGCCTCTTTCTTCCTATCCCACCCAGCTTGCATCCAGAACCCTCCCCACTTTGGCCCCACTGCCCTCTTTCAGCACATAACATCACCCAGCCCAGCCTGTCTCGGCACTGGGTCCGAATCCTCAGGGCAACCAAGCGGGCGGGAGTTCCTTTGTTTCTATAGCCTGCCTGCGCCAAGCAAGGTAGGCGCTTTGTTTGCGAGCTACCCAACCAGCACGGAGACCTGATCTGGGTGCCAGGAGAGCCAGCATTGGGGAGAGCCATCATTGGGCATGGAGATCTGATCTTGGCACCAGGAGAGCCATCACTGGGAAGGTACATCAGTAGGCAAGGAGACCTGATCTGGTAAAAGAAGATCCATAAGGGAGCATTCGGAAGAAGAGATGGGCAGACGCCAATGCAAGAATTCACCCAACAAGCTGAAAAGCAACATGAAGCCACCAGAAACCAGCGACCTCACAACGGGAGGACATGAACACCTTAATCAAGAAGAAGTAGAAAAGAGTGACTTCATGAAAGTGATTGATGCCCTTAAACAGCATGTAAAAAACGCCCTTATAGAAATGGATGAGAAATATAACAGAAAGTTTGAAGAATTGAATAAATCAGTGAATGATACCCTAGAAAACCAAGGAAAAACAATCAAACAGATAATGGAAACAGTTCAAGACTTGAAAACTGAAATGGAGGCAAAGAAGAAAACACAAACAGAGGGCTGGCTGGACATGGAAAATTTAAGTAAACAAACAGATGGGCACAGGAGATCGCTTCCTATGTATAACCCCAGCAGCACAGACATTAAGGGCAAAATTGAATAAATGGGAACTACTAAAACTGAGAAGCTTCTGTAAAGCAAAGGACACTGTCACTAAGACAAAAAGGCAACCCACTGACTGGGAGAAGATCTTCACCAACCCAGCAACAGACAAAGGTCTGATCTCCAAAATATATAGAGAACTCAGGAAACTAGACTTTAAAATGCTAATTAACCCAATTAAAAAATGGGGCACTGAACTGAACAGAGAATTCTCAACAGAGGAAGTTCAAATGGCCAAAAGACACTTAAGGTCATGCTCAACCTCCTTAGCGATCAGGGAAATGCAAATCAAAACAACTTTGAGATATCATCTTACACCTGTCAGAATGGCTAAAATCGAAAACTCCTATGATAGCCTTTGCTGGAGAGGCTGTGGAGGAAGAAGTACCCTCATCCATTGCTGGTGGGAATGCAATCTTGTGCAACCACTGTGGAAATCAGTGTTTCGGTTTCTCAGGAAATTTGGGATCAATCAACCCCTGGACCCAGCAATACCACTCTTGGGAATATACCCAAGAGATGCCCTATCATATGACAAGAGCATTTGTTCAGCTATGTTCATAACAGTATTATTTGTTATAGCCAGAACCCGGAAACAACGTAGATGCCCTTCAATGGAAGAATGGATGAAGAAAGTGTGGAATATATACACATTAGAGTACTACGCTGCAGTAAAAAACAATGACTTCTCAAATTTTGCATGCAAATGGATGGAAATAGAAAACACTATCCTGAGTGAGGTAACATAGACCCAAAAAGATGAACATGGGATGTACTCACTCATAATTGGTTTCTAGCCATAAATAAGGGTCACGGAGTCTACAATTGGTGAACCTAAAGAAGCTAAATAAGAAGGTGAACCCAAGGAAAAACATATAATTATCCTCTTGGCTATGGGAAGTAGACAAAATTGCCGGGGAGAAAATTGGGATCTTGGGGGTGGGGTGGGATGAGGGTAAGGGGAGATGGGGAGAGAAAAGTTAGAAGGGAAGGAGGGGGGGAACTTGGGGAAAAAGGATGATTGGGATAAAGGAAGGTTGGATATGGGAGCACGGAAGAACTATTCTTAGTTAAGGGAGCCACCATAGGGTTGGCAAGAGACTTGAACCTAGAGTGGCTCCCAGGAGCCCAAGGCAATGTCCCCAGTTAGTTCCTTGGGCAGCTGAGGATAGGGAACCTGAAATGACCCTATCCTATAGCAATACTGACGAATATCTTGCATATCATCATAGAACCTTCATCTGGTGATGGATGGAGATAGAGACAGAGACCCACACTGGAGCACTGGACTGAACTCCCAAGGTCCCAATGAGGAGCAGAAGGAGGGAGAACATGAGCAAAGAAGTCGGGACCAGGAGAGGTGCACCCACCCATTGAGACAGTGGAGCTGATCTACTGGGAGCTCACCAAGGCCAGCTGGACTGTGACTGAAAAAGCATGGGTTAAAACTGGACTCTCTGAACATGGTGAACAATGAGGGCTGATGAGAAGCCAAGGACAATGGCACGGGGTTTTGATCCTGCTTAATGTGCTGGCTTTGTGGGAGCCTAGCCAGTTTGGATGTTCACCTTCCTAGATATGGACAGAGGGGAGAGGACCTAGGACTTACCACAGGGCAGGGAACCCGGACTGCTCTTTGGACTGGAGAGGGAGGGGGAGAGGAGTGGGAGGAGGGGAAGAATGATGGGAGGAGGGGGAGAAGGGTGAGAGAAGGGGGAGGGAAATGGGAGGCTGGGAGGAGACGGAAACTTGTTTTTTTTTTTCCTTTTCTCAATAAAAAAACAAAAAACAAAAACAGCTTGCTCTTACCCCGAGTGTCTGAGTGGAACTGTGGCTGCTGTGGGTGGCCATGGGCATCTTTGTGGAGCTTGTGTTCAATCTACTGTATCTCATTCTCCTAATGATTCATATACAGTCAGTGTACAAAGTTGTCACCACATCCAAAGACCCAAATTCTTACGTTATTATAACCGGATCCCTGTTTCAGCTTCGCAGTCTCACGGGCACCACTATCCATTTGCCACACTGGCAGACCCTGAATCGCTGGTAATACCAAGTGGGGTTTTTCAGTAGGGAGACCTCTCAGCTTCTCTTTCCGACCTGAATTACTATAACCCAGCTGTTATGTCTGGAGTGTAGCCCCCCAAACTCTGGCATCCATCCCAGCACCCCTGGCCTGGGAGTTGCATTAGTCTGGACTCCGAATCCCAGCATGCCAGGTCCTGGCCTCTCCATCGGGGAGGGTCAGAACCACTCCCACAGGGTATTAAGTGGGCTCGCAAGAGGAGAAACACAAGGTTTCGGGTTTGCATGTGCTCCCCACTTTCCTGTCTCCCTGCCATGTGCTCGGCTATCCAAGAGCATCATATTTAATAAAACAATGGGCATTTTAATTTGGTTTGATCTGACCTAATTGGATTACTTTGTGCCAGCGGAGATGCCCCTCTTTATGATTTTTTTTCCTAATAGATGGAGGTTTTTTTACCGAGAGGCCTTCATTTTTCCTGTGGGCCCAGGCCATGCTGGAAAATAAGCCTTCCTGAACATGTGCTCTGCCAGGCAAGTTCTGTTTCACTTGGTGAGTTCCCCCTTTTAAACTGTATGAGGGTAGGGGCTTGGGGTGACCCATTTGTTTTTTCTGGCTTTTGTGGAAGTCACAGCCATGCCTAAAGCCTGACACACAGGCAGCACAAGCCAGGCCTCCTGCTGAGATGAGATTTGGATGCTGGAATATGTTCCCATCCAATTGCTCATGTACCCTGTACATGAACGCCTGACTCAGCACCATTCCGGTGGATGCACTGCAATGGGCTCGTGCCAGAGATATGCATTTAAAGTGGGTTTCTTGCAATTCCTAGCTGATTTCAAATGTCCTTAAGCAGACACTTAAGAACTTTTTTAAGTTGCAACAATCTAACTTAAAGCAAATTACGCTCCTAAGCCCACGTTTCTTCAAGTATGGCGCTCCCATATTTTTTCCCTTCCCTTCTGCTGTTCTTTCTCTGTTCATTGGCGACCACGCTTTGTCCCAAGTCCACTTCTGTCCCTATCTATGTTTCCATTCGCTGCCTGTCCTCCCTTCCATTCCAATGCCTCACACTGCTACATTAGCACCTTGTCCTGCCCCTCTGTTCTGTAGTGAGGAGCTGCGGGCTGCGTTCCCACCTAGCTCCCGCATGGCTAGCTTTATACCCAAAATAACAACACACAAATTGTATTCTTTTAAACACTGCCTGGCCCATTCGTTCCAGCCTCTTATTGACTAACTCTCACATCTTGATTAACCCATTTCTATTAATGTGTGTAGCACCATGAAGTGATGGCTTACCAGGAAGATTCGTAACCTGCCTCCATCTCAGAGGAGAGCTATGGTGTCTGCCTCACTGCCTTCTTCCTCCCAGCATTCTGTTCTGTCTATTCCACCCATCTATGTTTACTTCCGGCTGCCTTGCCACTCCCTTCTAGTTACTCTTCAGCTATCTCTTCCCCCCACTAACTGCTCCAGCAGACCCACTGAATCATTCTTCCTCTCTGATGCCTGGACACAGCAGTTGCCCAGCTGTGGCACCCACATTTACCCCTCCTCTCACATGCTCACATGCTGCTATGGAACCCAACCCTAACCAAGCCAAGCCCGCTGCAGTTCTCCCGTTGTGAGAGGTGGCTGGTGTAGATGGATTGATTACAAAAACTGAGGTCCTATATGTTTAATTCTACCACTTTCATAAGACAATTCCAATATATTAGCTAGTTTTATGATCTCACCTAAATGGTATCTATATGATCTTATTTAGTAACCTACTTCTTGATGAACACAGGTGAGTTTGGGAGCAGGCCAGACTACATGCAGATGAGATTCACCAAAATCACACAACCCACCCTCCAAGGGCAGAGTTGGTCCCCGAACAGGAACCTCACTGGGACTATAATATTCCAGGTGGAATTTTAGCTATGGACTGGTTTTTGATGTGCCTCCTGGAGGTCTCTATAAGGCTGCCCTCAAGCCAGTAAACTATACTAAACTCTCAGAGGTCATTCACGATATGAAGAAAAATCCTGAGGTGATTGAGGTAGGTTTGGGCTCTGAGATGCTGCTGTTCTAGCTGCTTGATCAGCCTGGTTATTTCCCTTAGAAATAATAGAATTGACGGTCTGATTAGACTGACAGTGAATAATTCCTATAGCTTTGGGGAGCCATAATTCCCCACTGTAAGAAAAGTGTGAAGAAGCTGACCAACCCCATCATGGTAAGATCTCGTGACAGTACGCATCTCAGAGCAGAGTCCTTTTTGGGGACATTAGTGTGAATGTCATAAACCCCAGCAGCAGCAGGCAGGGCCCCAGCAGCAGCAGGAAAGGGAGGGATAGGCTACTGTGGGCATTCCCTGCGGGTCTTACAGCCCAGAGGCATTGAGTCTGTGTATGGATAATATTTGGGGTAAAATCATGAAACTTTAAAAATTATTCCTATAAGAAAACTAATATAAGCCTATAAATTTAACACCCCACTGTTAAGTCGGGAGCACAGCTCCAGCTTCTAGCATCTACCCCAGCGCCCTTCCACTCACCTGGCCTGGGAGTTGCATTAGTGTGGACTCCAAATCCCAGCATTTCAGGTCCTGACCCCTCCCTGGGTATTTAAGTGGGCTCTCAGAGGAAAACACATGGATCCAGGTTTCCGTGTGCTCCTTGCTTTCCTGTCTCCCCGCCATGCACTTGGACACATGAATGTGCCGTACTTAATAAAACGATGGGCATTTTAATTTGGTTTGATCTGACCTAACTGGATTTCTTTGTGCTGGCTGAGCCACCCCTCTTAGGATATTTTTCCTAATACATGGAGGTTTCACACTGAGAGGCCTTAGATTTTCCTGTGGGCTTAGGCCCCAGGGACCAAGGTCCAGGGATCATGCTGGAAAATGGGCCTTCCTACACACGCACTCCTCCAGGCAAGTTTGGCTTTACTTGGTGAGTTCCCCTTTTAGACTGCATGCGGGTAGGGTTTTGGGGTGACCCATTCACTTTTTCAGGCTTTTGTTGAAGTCACAGCCATGCCTAGAGCCTGACACACACGTGGCAGAAACCAGGCCTTCTGCTGAGATGAGATTTGGGAGCCAGAAGATGTTCCCAAACGATTTCTAATGTTCTCCTTATACAAAAAGCTGAGTCGGTGCCGTTTTGGTGAACACACTACAATGGACTCGTGTCACAGGAACTCATTTAAAGAGGGTTTCTTGCTATCTATAGACAGTTTCAAACACCCTTAAGCAGGCACTTAGAAACCTTTTAAATTGCAACGGTCTAGCTTAACTCAAATTACACTCCAAAGTCCACGTTTTTGAAGTACTGCACTTCCGTCCCTTCTCTTCTGCCTTTCTTTCTTTGTTCATTGGCAACCGTGTTTTGTCCCGCCTCCACTTCTGTCTCTCTAAGTTTTCATTCTCAGACAACTCTTGTGTCCTGCCCCGAATTCCCCCTCTCCCTTTGCTGCTTCATCATCAGCTCTGTGCCCCTCACACATACACATCTGCCCCTCTGTAGCCTCCAAAGTGCTCTGCCACTGTGCACCCGAAAGCACAGCCCTTTAGGGGATCTGTGCACCCATAAAATGGTAAAGTCCCAGTTAGTGCCAGCTCCTGTTCTGGACACGGCGTGGCCTGTACATGTAGCGACACTTGCCCATTCGTTTCACTAGCCTGCATCAACACAGGTTCCTATCCAGGACCCGGCACAGGACTGACACTCAGCCTTACGTTCTTGTTCTCCATAGATGGCTCCCTCATCTCTGCCATCCACACTCAGACCACTGCTGCCCCGCCCTTCCCTGCTGACAACAAATCCCCCTTTTTCCCTGTCCTTCCACTCTAAAACTCCACAAAAAAAAAATGCATTGTTCTTATGTTTTTGTTCTCTCTGGCAATGCCTATTCAGCTGACATAGGTCTCTAAAGCTGTCCTATCTGTTTCTCTGTTAAAATAATGTGGTCACGATGTGTTTATGTAAGTATGTAACTGTATTTTCATGATGTGAATTAAGTTTTATGTATATGTGTGCTTCCAGATTACAACAGCTCTAAAAATTTAGCTTATAAGCCCTGTTTAAAATACCAGGCAATGGTACCTGGTTCTCAAGTGCCTTTATAGATCTGAGGTCATGGCATTTTAACAATCATAGAGCTTCTAACACAGAGACATGCCAGCATTTGCAGCACCCTATGACTCCTCCAAGAAAACAGAAGACCTAACATCTCCAGGCTTGCTCTGGGTTTGCAAAACCGACACACAGAGAAGCACAAAGAGGCCTTTAACCCAGGGAATCTATCAGCTTTTCCTGCCAAGAGAGGTAAGACAATCTTCCTCCCATGAAAAAAAAACCTTTGGGTCTCTCACACTCAACAGCTAATAGCAAATACAGCTTTTAAGACTGATGTTCTCCAAGGACCAGGAGAGGACTTGGGATTTCCTGCTTGCCAAAAGCTGTCTCGATTTTTGCTCATCTTTTCCTCCCAGATCTGTCTAAAGGCATTTGACAACTCAAGGTACTGTTCTTTAATAGGCTTCATAGTTCAGGATTAACAGATTCCAACCTTCAGAGGTTCAGAGTTCCCAATATACTTTAATAGCCTTCTAACCTTTGAAACCAACGTGTAAAATCTGTTCCAGTTCTATTTATAAGTTCCTGGGAAAGTTCTATCACTACATCAAAATCAGGTCTGATAAAATCTGAGGATTTAATTTTTAACTAGTGCCAGTTTTAAGCACATTTTACAGGTTACTCCTGCTGACTTCCAGGACAAAACTAACAGCACCTGTACCAGCTCCTGGACTTCACCATTTGTACCAGCCCTCGTCAATCAAGAACTAAAATCTGGTTTCCTTTGCTATTGTGTCTCATCCCATGGCTAGCCCCATTTCATAGTTCCAATAGTAACAATATTATTTTTCTCCTAGATTCTTGCCTTCTTACCTGCCTCAAGCAACAAATGCCTGGCATCTACAGCAAACAGAATGCCTTTCCAGCCACACCACCCACTGAACATGGACCCACCAACACCCAGCTCTCCCCTCCCCAACTACACCCCATGCCTGCAGGAAGTTGCCAGACTTGAGTCTATGCTCTTTTTCCAAAGAGAGCCTAAAATATTGGTCATGCTTATCACTTCCTGTCACCCCTATATCCAGAGTCTGAAATGTTAAGTCTGGAGCATAGCTCCCATCCCCCAGCATCCATTCCAACCCCCCTGGCCTGGAAGTCGCATTAGTCTGGACTCCAAATCCCAGCATGCCAGGCGCTGACCCCTCCATGGGGGAGGGTCAGAACCACTCCCACACGGTATTAAAGTGGGCTCCCTGAGGAGAAACACGTGGTTCCGGGTTTGCATGTGCTCCATGCTTTCCTGTCTTCCCACCATGTGCTCGGCCACCCAGGAGCACTGGATTTAATAAAATGATTGGCATTTTAATTTGGTTTGATCTGACCTAATTGGATTTCTTTGCAATGGCAGAGTTGCCCCCTTAGGATTTTTTTTCCTAATACCCACCTGTGGACATCTAAACATTTCACACACTCAAAGTCTTCAAGAGTGTTTTGCAGCCCAATTTCAGTGCTAATCATTTCCAGAAACCTCGGCAGATGCCTCTTTAGGACACAGTTATAAACCATGGATAGCAAGCAGTGCTTTGACTCAATCTGGGACATTTTCTGAGCACACCGAAAAGAAGGCCTGGAGTTGCAGTAGCCTGACAGAGTTGGACTCATTTTCACTTATGGTAAGTCTGACAGAAAGTAGACCATGCCACAATTGGGGACCCATGGCCCCCAGTGTCACCTCAGCAGAGAAGAAGACAGAAAAGGCTCCAGTGACTCTCAGTTGCCGTCTGCCTTGGGTCATAGGCCAGAAGGATTTGCTCCTGGACTAATTGTAGAAAATCCACAGGAGTGGCAGGGATCATTGGGCAGTCAGACAGTGACATGCTGCCTTAGCACAGCTTGTAGCTGGTAAACAGGTACCAAGGAGGAAAATCTGAGGGAAGAAAGAAAGGGCTCACAGGAAATCATACCCACTACCTGAGAACATACGGATCTTAACCTTATGCCTCATCTGAGACACCATGAGTTACAAAGGGAACAATGACTAACACACTGTTAATCACTGATGGTATGCAAATGCATGGGTAAAGGAGAGGCTGTTCTCTGACCTAAACTCGCTTAGTATACCTCTGCTTATTGTCAGTATATTGCCTTATTGCCCGGAGAAATCTTTCTTATCACTTTGTTTTCAAAGGTATTAACCTGAAGGTGGTAAACTGAGTGACTTAATACTGTAAAGATAGCTCCTAAGAGGGAGTATCAGAAGGTTATCACCACAGAGGGGACCCCCCCCCTGTCATTACCCTCACTATAGGAAGGACTCCAGTTTCCCTGAGGCAAATATCATCCCCGTCTTTACAATTTTCCAGAGCTACAGGTGTAGATTCACTTTCGTTCATGTTCATCTTTGAAGACATTCATATTTAACAGTCATGTTATTAGTATTTAATAGCTCTAAGGGGGGAAACGCCACACTGGAAGCACATGCACTGCTCTGACTGACAGGATATTACAGAAGAACTGCACAGGCTCTCATGTGCAGGGACTGGTGGCTTTTGCTCTCTCAGAGGGCAGCATTCCATAGTCCTCTGAGACCACACCATGTCCAACTGAAGCTCTAATGTATCAGCAATGGTCTCAGAAATCACCACCAAGGATATGAAGGAAAAAAAATCTTTATGAGCTTGCATATTCTGTGTTGTGCCCAGAAGATATATTGGGATGTGACCTACTTGCCTATAAACGATCACATGATCTTAATCCTAGTGCAAAGAAGGCTGGGAGATGCAATCTGGTATACAGAAATTAGGTGATGCTATTTCTTTATTTTTATATGTTCATGTTGCATGTTGACACCTGTGCACACATGTGCACACACATGTAGAAGCCAGAGGTTGATGCCAGGTGTATTACTCCATCACTCTCTGCCTTATTTTTTGTGGCGGAATCCTTCACTGAACCTGTAAGTCATTGATTCAGTCAGACTGGTCAGCCAGCAAGCCTCCGGGATCCTACTGCCTCTGCTTCCCCAGGGCTGAGAATCCAAGCTCATGCCCCCAAAGCCAGCTGTGTTATGGGGATGCTGGGTTCACACTCATGTCCTCATGCTTGCATAACAGACACTTCTCTGACTGAGTCACCTCACCAGCTCTCATGATGCCATTTCTATATTGATTATGTAATACAGAGGCACCTGAGATCTGGCAGCCAGGGGTCCTAGGTGGATGTGAAGGGTTATTAGGAGAACTTCCTGGAAGAACTCCAGAGCCAAGGCTGTAAACAGACAGCTTGCACTACCCTGGGTGTGTCATGCTATAAAGATACTTTTTGTAGTCCCATGCCCACCTTTCAATTGGTCTCCTAAGACCAATTTCTTTTTTTCCTGCAGCTTGCAAAGGCTCCATGGGCTCAGAGGAGCTGGGCATCATTCCCCGCCATGCCAATTAACTTGGAAACCTTAAAACAGACCACAGGCACTGACCCTCATTACAGAAAGAAAAGCAGCTCTGTTGTCCACAGCTCAAAGGCTTCTGTGAGCTCATCCACCACTGGCTCTGTACTTCCTTTCACTGTCACAAAACACCAAACAAGGCAGATTAAGGCAGAGCTAACTAACAGACCTCCTGATGCTATCCCATGTCACCGCCACCAGGACAACCTGAGAAGGCAGGTGAAAGACCCTCAGAGAGGTCCTTCCCTCAGGAGGAGACCCCTAACCCAAAGAACAGTCGAGACCACAGGCTGTAATTAGCAAGAGGTTTATTGGGTGGGCACAGGTACCTGTGGGCGGCAAAGTCCTTTCGGAGGACTTGCACGCCTGTAGGCTGGGAGAAGGTCTTTTTATAGGAAAAGGGTGGCAAAAGCAGGCATACAGAAGCAATGCATGGTTACAGGGATCTCATTGGTCAGTTCGAATGAGGCGATGGGTTCATTTAGGGGACAAGTTCCCCGGAGACATGAAGGTCTGATAATAATAGCAGACTTGGTCCTATCTAGGTACATGTAGTTTTTCCCAGAACTGTTCGTTCCCCTCCTAGGCCTGGTATCTGACCACAGACATCCTGTTTGACCACCTAGGAGTACTGACTTTACCTTGAACTTACATTTATTTGTGTGAAGGCTTTGTAAAATGGCATTTCAGCAGCTAAGCTGGGTTCTTTCACAGGTTAACACCACAGGAAAACCCTGCCTTGGCATCCTATCTCCATACGTTCAGACCTGACAGGATTGGAACAGGGCAGTCAGTCCTTATGGGGCTCAGTCATGCCCCTCTGCCCAGGTGGTGACAGCCACATTCTGAGACTCTGTACTTCTCTCCCTCTCCTTCCTTTTACTCTTCCCTGTTCTCTGAAATTCTGGGTCTACTGTAGTGAAAAGGATAGCAGGCCTGCTTTTCGTCCCACCCAGCTTCCTCACGACTAGCTTAGCCCCGAAAATAACAACAAACAAATTGTATTCTTTTAAACACTGCCTGGCCCATTAGCTCTAGCCTCTTCTTGGTTAACTCTCATATCTTGATTAATCCATTTCTACTGATGTGTGTAGCACCACGAGGTGATGGCTTACTGGGAAAGATTCAGCATGTCTGACCTGGCAGCTGGCTCCATGGCGACTGACCCAGAGAGGAGAGGCTTGGCGATTGCCTCACTTCCCTCTTCCTCCCAGTATTCTGTTCTGTCTACTCCACACACCTAAGGGCTGGCCTATCAAATGGCCAAGGCAGTTTCTTTATTAACCAATGAAATCAACGCAAAACAGAAGACCCTCCCACATCAGTCTACTTAGCAGTGCCTTAACTCTGTTACTCCAGTTACCACCAGGACATTGAGGTTGACAAAAACAAACAAACACACCATCAACTATTTGCTAGGCTATTGATAATCTATACATGCAGCTTCCTTTCTACACTACAGATGCAAAAGTGTCTCTATGTGCTCCAAACTCAAGGGCAAAAAGGATTTATTTTGTGAACGCGAAGAGATCTGGCACTTAATAAAAGGAATCCCACACTAGCTCAGAACTAAGAAATATACAGGTATTTATTAATAGATAAAACTTACAAATCAGGATTCTCTGCATGAATGATGCATAAAGATGAGATCCAAACAAACTGAACCAGCAAAACTGGGATCCGGGGGAAAGGCAGAGAGGAAGAGGGCCAGATGCACATCCACATCCAGGTAAATAGTCTATGAGGACATGCCCCTGTAGGTGGGCAGTTGTTAGCTATCCACCTTCCTGCAGCAATTTTGGGCTTCCAGCTTCAGAGGTTTCAATACATGGTTATCTGGTTTCCACTATGTGCTGAAACAGCCTGAAGGTCTTCAATAGGTGCTGGTGGTAGCATCTTAGACTCCCCCATCTCCAGAGCAGCTCCTTGCTGTTGGCCTGAGTCCCTCTGCCACAGTTCTAGTTTGCCTTCTGTCTAGGTCTCTGTCTGGTCTCACATCTGAAAAGAGGCACCTCTGCAGATAACTCTAGTTCCTTTTGTTTGAGTGACCACAGAAGGGGCAGTGAGGGTCTACACTGCTGAAGCATCATTCGTGGTGTCTAGGCTTGTAGCCTAGATGAAAGTGAGGGAATGTTTCAAAGAGAGAATGTGTGATGCATTGAGCCTAGGCGCCCCAGTCCAATTCTGGACAAAACGAATGCAGCCAACCAACAAACCCTGTGTCTCATCTCCTCTCAGCAGACCAGAATCTCTGGTTCTATACCCCATTGCGCAAGTGTTTCACCTCACACTACACCTGCCACAGTGAGTGGAGACCCCTATGATAGACTTAAATAATTATTACTGTCCACGGATGGCTGTAGAGTGGGCATCTCACTATACTACAAAATCAATACACAGCAGAGTCTATTTGTTTCATTTTGTCCTTTGATTTTGGAAATGCCTTTTAAAGTTAATTTTTGTGTGTGACCATGAAACAGACTCAAAGCCTATTGGTGAAGCTGAGACTTGAACTCTCTGCCTTCCCTCTGCTTGGTCCATGCACAGCTGGCCCTCAATGAGCAGCATGTCTCAGCAGGCTACACATGTCTTAGTTCTCCACGGCCCTGTGTGTTATTCCTGGACTAAGGCACAATTTTTCATTGTTTATTACATATTTTTTCTTGAATGTGAGCATTGTTTTCAATATTTTGCTAAGGTAAGCAGTGTTCCAGTTAACAGCTCTTTTGCATCAACTGAATGGTTTGTGGGACACCACAACAACACTGGGGTCTTTAGCTCAAAAGATGACAAGTGTGTGTAAGATTTTTGCTGCTGCCTGTCGTTATTGCCTTACACAGCCTTCCTAGAATAACACTTAGACTGGTTTCCATTATTCCAAGTTGATCAAATAAGATTCATTTTTTTCTATAATCTCTTAGGGCATGTTTTTAAGGTACCCAATAAAACCTTGTGATGTCTAGGACAAATAAATCCTAATAACATAATGTGACATGGTCAGCTTTAAAAACATAAATACACAAGTAATGTTATGTGGACTGAGCAGGTTGTATTTTTGTTTTTCGGAATTGTGTATGTATGTATATGCACATACATAACTGAAGAAAAAGAGGCTGCAAATTTGAAATCAAGCAGAGAGGAGAAAGAAGGGAGATATAATAAAAATCATACTAAAATTTTAAAAATATGTACAACAGACAGAAATATGAGACAGAGTGGAACTATTAATAGCACTGTTCCTCCCTCTGCTTCTTCCAGCTTTAGCTGCTATATATCCAAGCTTCCACACATCTGCCCCCTCCAAATTAAAACCCATTCTTGCCCTATCAGTCCTCTGTTTGATGACAACCATTTCCATTAGCTAAGGTGTCTTGGTAGGTGCAAAGGGAAACTCTGGCAATGGTCATTTCTTGTGGGTCTAGCTAACCCACACGGATATCTCACTGATCTCAGCTACTTTCTCTGTGGGGTCACACCTATGCTCCTGGCTCTTGAGTGATTCCCCTCCCTGAACAGGAGCTCTATCTATGGTTTGCTGCTGAGCAGAATCCCGACAGGACAGCTGTCACTTTAGAGATGCAGGGTGCAAAGGACTGTGGCTCAGGCCTTGCTTGGGCTCTGCAGTAGTTAAGGTTAGTGGACCCTTTTGAAGGCGGGATTCTGACCTTTCCCCATGAGGTCTGATTTTTGCTGTAGGCTTTCTGTACACACTAATTAGGGTTTCCAGTTACAGTCAACAGAAACCGACTCCCGTTACACTCACAACACCCCCACAGCAGCAGAGCAGTGTCCGGTGGCAGAGAATCAATGCACAGCTTGACAGAATGTCAGAGTGGACCTGAGTCAGTAGAGGCCACAACTAAGCCCAGAGAACAAGGAACATTCCAGAACAGCCTAGGAAAAACACTAGAAGATGCTTCTGCCCCTGCAGTCAGAGATAGCCCCAGACCCGACTGCTACCTTATGTAGCCCACCAGCTCAAACCAGGTTGATGAGGCTCAGGTCAGTGGTTGACCAGAAGCCTGACAGGTCCTTGATCTTCGGCTCCTTGGCATTTACAACTATGAGAACCACATGTCTGTTCTTTATAAATGTCCCAGCCTTGGGTATTCTGTTATAGCAACACAAGAGGACTAAGGCCATCTCCTAGAAACCTTTTAGCCTAGATAAGCCAGGTGACCAATTTCAGATTATTATCCTTGTAGAGAGGAACAGGTGGTGCACTGATCAATTTGTCTTTCTGGCTTATGGAAACATATCATGAAGATTTTTTTGATTGCTATTTTATTGATTTCCAGGTTTCTCTTTCTCTGTTGTAGGGCCCACATGATTCCACTCCTCTCAGGATTCATCTTGATGACAGTTTCCAGCCAGACATCTTTTTGTTATGTCTAGGTAAACATCCTGTTTGTTCCTGTGTTCCCTCAGCCCCTCTGGTGGTTAGCTATAGGGCCATTGTTTATTCTATCTTGGGCTTGGTAATTTCCTACCTATCTGGGCAGAATTCCACTGTGCAGCAACTGGGTATTATAAGGTTTTTCCTAAGCTTGAATAAAGGACATTTGACATTATTTCCTCATGACTGACTCATGTCTCTTGTGTGTTCTTCTAATCTCCAGACCCAGACCATTGCCCAGCTCGTGAACAGTACAGTAGCACAAACTGTACTGTAGAGAGTAATGCAGGAATTACATTTGGAGGCCCATTAGTGAGATCGGGAAGTAGAGGAGCCCCTGAGAGACTGCTCTCATCAGGCTGGCCAGCAGGTAAGAAATTAATGGTGAGGGTGAACTGAAAATGGGTGCTGGTAATTCAGTATCGAAGGGCCAATTGATGGGCCAATTGACAGTTCTTTTAGAGAAGCAAGGCACTGGTATTAAAACTAAGACAGCACAGTAGTTCATTAAGACAGTTTTCTTCTATGTAAGGTAGTTTATTACCTAATTTTTTAGATAGTTTAGTTACTGGTTTCTACAAGTAGGGGGCTTTAATATTCCTGATTGGGGGGCAAGTAAAAAAAAAGTACTAAAAGGGATATACAAGAAGAAGAAGAAACTTTAGAAAGGGAGATTGTCCTGCTAAAAATGAAATTAGAAAATGAAGAAAGGCAGCTTTGCAGAGCCTGTCTTTCAGGGGGAAATTTTTTGTTGGGGATATCTGAAATGCAGGGGGTTGGGTGGATGCTGTGGGTTTCCCCCAGCATGACCTTGGCATGTTTGCTGGTGTGGGAAGGTGCATGGGCTTAGCAGCACAGCTTACTTATGACCCTGCTGTTTATGCTCAGATAGGTGCCACGGCCATTAAAACAAGGAAAGCTTTACCTAATAAAGGAGCAGGGGAACAGCTTTATGAGGTCCTTCAAGGACCTTCAGAACCTTATCCTGAGTTTGCTGACCGCCTGTTACACCTGGGATGTTGCCATTTTGGGAATGTGGACACAGCTATACCTGTCATAAAGCAATTAGCCTATGAAAATGCTAACAAATACTGTCAGGGGGCTATATGTCCTCATAAAAATAGGAGTTTAAATGAATATATTGAGTTACACAGGGACATTGATGACACTCAGGTGATGGGTCATGTAATTGTTTCTACCCTTGGGGGAGTCAAGGTAGAGATAGATCAAGGACTTGTTTTCAATGCCGCAACCAGAACATTTCAGAAGAAGTCATCCTGAGGGTAAAAGGAAGATTAATTAGGACAGGGGGAATCCAGGTGTTTGCCCAAAATGTCAAAAGGGGGGCCCATTGGGCTAACGAGTGCCAGTGGAAAACTGACATTCAAGGAAATCCCATTCCTGTGTTAGGAAACAAGAGGAGGGGCCTGCCCCTGGCCTCCAAAATGCAAGTGTATGGGGCCATGAGCAGACCAGCTGCTCCTATCAAATTCATTCCTCAAAGAAAGACTTCACTGTCCACAACCTTGTCCAAGGTATCCTAGGAAGTGCCAGACTGGACCTCTATACCTCCTTCCGAGTAGTATTGACACCATAAATGGTTGTGCAGGCATTGGAGACTGAGGTATATGGACCTATTCCAGAAGGTTCAGTAGGTATACTCTTGGGTAGGAGTAGTTCAGCACTTAAAGGAATTAAAATCTTACCATGAATTATAGACTATGATTATATTGGAGAAATTAAAATTATGACTGAAGCTGTGGTAAGAAATCTTGTCATCCTTTGTCATGTAGTGCTTTTACCCAATGTTTTGCTCTACTAATCCATTCTTTAAACAACAAAGAGGGGACAAGGGATTTGGCTCCACAAGATTCCTTGGAGCTTTTGGGGTTTCTAGTTTAGAAAATTTCCCCATACTTACATTAACAATTAATGGGAAAATGTTCCAAGGCCTTCCAGATACAGGGGCCGATAGTTCTGTGATTGAAAAAAAAAAAGCACTGGCCCACAGCCTGGCTTCTACCGTCAGCCTCTATGGTGTTACATGAAGTAGGAATGGCCAATTTTCCAGGGTGCAGAGGCCAATATTTGGATTAGAAGGATGAAGAAGGCCATAAGGGCATCTTAAAGCCATTTGTTCTAGAATACCTTTCTCTCAATCTGTGGGGAAGATATATTTTGCAAAGTATGGGAGCAGTTCTGACCACTGAATCTGTGCAGCACGTTAACAGACCAGGGCTTTGTCCCTGGGCAGGGTTTAGGAAAAATTCTCCTGGGAGACCTGCAAATTTTAGTGAACAAGAAAATAATACAACAGTCACCTGAACAGTATGTACGGTTAGGAAATTTTTCTTACGGGCCATTGCACAGCAGTCAGAAAGCATTCCCATAAAATGGAAAACTGAAAAATCTCTACGGGAAGAGCAATGGCCACTAAGTAAGGAAAAATTACAGGCTGCTCATACCCCGGTCCTAGAGGCAGGATGCATAGTATACCATCCACTTCTCCCTGGAATGCTCCTATCTTTGTTATTAAGAAAAAGTCTGGTAAATGGAGGCCGCTGCAAGATCTTAGAGCAATAAATGATTGTATGGAAATAGTGGGGGCAACTCAACCTGGGTTGCCTCAGCCTCTGGGTATTTTTTCAGGATACCATCTTTTAGTTTTTGACCTGAAAAATTGTTTTTCACCATTCCTTTGCATCCAAAAAGATTCTGATAAATTTGCTTTCAGTGTACTGTCTCTAAATTTCAAAGAACCCCATAGATGCTACCAATGGGTAACATTGCCCCAAGGAATGGCTAATAGTCCTGTCGTCTGCCAAATGTTTGTAACCTGGATTATTGCCCCCATAAGGTATACATATTCTCAACTGTATATTATTTACTATATTGATGATATCCTATTAGCTGGACAGGACCCAGATGTAGTTCTTGAGGCTTTTGCTGAAACCAAAGAAACTTAGCTCTTCCCCACTTGGGAATTAATCCTTCTTGACTTGCTCCTAAACAGTTATGGCAAATGAATGTTACCCATGTTCCTTATTTTGGGTGTATGCAATATGTTCACATAATTGTGGATACATATTCTCATCTTATTTTTGCCTCATCCCATGCAGGAGAAAAATTATGGGATGTTAAAAGTCAGTGTCTCCAGGCTTTCACCTATATGGGAGTTCCAAAAACAGTAAAAACTGACAATGGGCCAGGCTACACCAGCATTAGCTTTGCTAAATTTTGCTCTGAGTTCTCTATTTCTCATAAAACAGGAATGCCATATAATCCTCAAGGACAAGGTAAAATAGAGTGAGCACATCATATGCCCAAAGCCTATTTGCATAAAACAAAAAAGGGGGAATATGGTTCTACCCCCCAGAGACCATTTATCTTTTATTTTATGTATTTTAAATGTTTTGACTGTTGATGCTCAATCTCATACCACTGCTGACTGGCATTGTCTGCCAGTTTCTTTCGGGATGCCTGATTTCAAATAGAAGAATCTAGCAGGTGGCACTTGGAGTGGTCCAGATCCTGTGCTGTTATGGGGGGAGGGGCTGTTTTTGTTTTCCCACAGTATGCTGTCAGTCCAGTATGGGTAACTAAGCACTTGATGCGTGCTGTGGATTTTCCTTTCCAGGAGCCTGAGGACAGGACAAAGCCAAGAGATCAGATGGACACTGGAAAAGAATCCTCTGTCTCTGATGCCAGTGGGATTGGATAGCCCTGTGAGGCCCTATTTCTTATCTATCAATTTTTAGCACAGGTAAACTAACTATGCCTTTGGATATTACCCAAAATATTATCACAGGAATTTGGAAAATGCCTCAGTTGTAGATACTTCTGTTAGCAGAATTTGCCGAGCTCCAGTCAGTTGCTGCTGACCTGAGCCTTTGAGTTATGATTGGAGTCTTTCCATGCTTAGGACTGAGTGCATTACTGTCTCCCCCAGGACTCTTAATTCCCATTCAGCAAAAATTGTACTCTTTCATCCTGCTAATTTTTCTGGAGTTTTAAAATGTTCTAAGCAGGTTTGTCAACTGAGGAGTTGTTGCTGGGGTTCTGAGAAGCTGGCTGTAGTGGTCCAAGTGCCAAGGTTTGTTCCTCTGTTTATCAACTCATCCCATGATGATCAACTCATTCTGCATCCAGCAAGAAGAGATTTTGGCATTACAACAGTCATATCAGTGGCCATTGTTGTGGCTGCCAGACCAGCTACAGCTGCTGGAGATGCCATTAGCCAGTAAGTTGCTTCTGCTAGCACAAAGGATACTTTATTGGGGCAGGTTGCAAATGCCTTGGCCACTCAAAATAAATGTTGCAGTTAAATTTGCAATTGGTTTTGATTCAAGACCATTGAAAGGTTACAACTTACTAGGTACACTAAAAATGCTTAATGTTGCTATTCAGGACCCTGGAGTGCACAATTTACAAATTGGCTCATAAGATTATTCTGGTTAACAATAGCAGGGTTCCTCCCACCAGCACTGAGACCTTACTTAAAGGGCTCCAATTTATGGGCAGACTCATTAAGCATTGAGCAGGCACAACCTCCTGATATGTGCTGGAGCATCATCTTCATGTTTTCATGGTGCCAGGCCCAGAGGCAAGCTCAGGTCAATGTTGCCACTTGAAAAGTCCTCTTAGCTATTTCCCCAGAAGATCCTTCAGTGCATATCTGGCTGAACATGCTGATGAGTGACTAGTGAGCCAATGATTGGAAAGGTTTTGGGGCAGGTGCCCCAACCTAAGACAGGAAAAGTGTTTTGACCTGGACGATTTCTCAGGACAGGTTCTTTCATCATTGTGATGAACATCATGACCAAAAGCAAACTGGAAAAGTTTGTGTTATGCCCAAATCTGTGAATTCCCCAAAAACCATGCTAGGGAGTTCTGCTTTGTCTCAGCCTTTTAAGCTATTTTGGGCAGGGAGCCTTGGATGATGTGTTCCTTTCCATGACTACTTCAAGCTGACCTTGGGGCATTGTTATCCAGGCCCAAGCAGGTTGAAAGGCTAGCCAGAGATAGGGAGAAAATGTAGGCAATGGGACACTCATTAGACTTCATTGAAGGAACAGGGAGTGCTCACATCAGCTGGACCGGTCCATATCAGCTTTCAGCAAGTTCATGGCTCACCACCATTGAGAGCAGGTTGTAATAAGCAACTGATGTTTAGATCCATCTGCCAGCCAAGTGAAAGCCTATTGAGATAAGTTTAAACTAGAAACAAAAGTTAAAATTTAGAAAAAGAGCAGATAACAGATGTCTGTAAACAGGAGGTATTGACTCACACTTTTGAGTCCTAGCTAACAAGTTGACTATAGCTTTGTGGAAGAATCTGGATAACTTTTGCTATTAAACTGACATTATAACTGTCCTATCCATTAATATTATCAGAGATCTCAGAAGGATAGACAAAGTATATCTGAGTACAGACCAAATAGTTTCCAAATCTATTAAAAATTACAAGGACCAGAGTCCATATATAGTTAGTCATACCCAGATCACCATAGCATCAGAGATAGAAATACCCAGAACAGCAGTCCTACTGCCTAAGCCAGGCTCATAAGGTGAACTTTTTCTTTTTCGGTGGAAGAGGGACATTTTGTTCTCTATCATTAGCAAGGCCATTGAATCTCTAATCACCCCAGAGTGATTGACATAGAAACAACATCCATTCCCCAGAAGAGAAGATCCAAACCTCTTAGTTTCAATACTAAAATTTATGACTTAGTTTATTCAAATAGTTTAAACCGAACAAAGTTAGCAAAGATAGGGAAGCTAAACATACACTTTTAAGCCAATAGACCTTGAACAAGGAAATATATTTTAAAACCATTAGTTAATATTTTGATGTTTTTACCTTTTAATATAGTTTTTCTGTTATAGTGATCCTCCCATTACAGAACTTTTTTGTTGTTATTTTCCATCTGCAGTTCTGTCTATGTTGTGTATCTCAATCCAAACATCTGACATGCAGGTGGTCCTAGACTAACCCTGTACAACAACCTACAAAAGACTGAGATTTATAGGCTTGGATGCTGTTCCAAGTCCTCTATCAAACTGCTTATGCCATTTTCTTCTGCATCACAAGAAACGATCATTTTTGTTTCAGGTTAGCCTTTGGTGCTTATGTCTCTGACCCTAATTTTTACCTTTTATTTTAAGTTTAAATGTTAACAATATAAAACATTTTATAGCACAGATGTCTCACAGCCTTATACATTTATTTAATTTTTTTAAAAAAATTAAAATCTCCTAAATGTCTTCCTGCAATATCAAGAATATTAAAAATAAAATACTTCTTTGGTCCCACCCTCAATAGCATATACATAGCCAGTCTTTTAGATCTCAGCCTGCTCCATATCACTGTAGCTGGTACTCCTGTTACTAACACCTGGCACTGGCGTTGCTAAAACTATTAAGGTCTATGATGGGACTTTAGTCCTGTTAAACATTTGTAAACCTTAGCGGTTTTTATGATCCCTTTATGTCTTTATAACCATTATTACTGGGTGAATCTTAAATTAACAAAGTGTAGCTGACAGAGCAAGGTACATTTTTGAGTATGAAAACATTGAGGTGTAGCTTTAATATTTTAAATATATATAGACTATCTTGGAGATTTGTTAGGCCCACTCCACATGATAACCTTTAATGATGGTGAAATCATGAGGTATCTTTTTTTAAACTCTAGCAAAATGGCAATCCTAAAATTAAAATAGAATTATGGCTCATGGTTTCTTTAAAATTACCCATGCATAGATTTTAAGTAAATAAAACATGGGTCTAATAAAGGAAGAGCCATAATCCAATTCTAGAGCCAGATTTTTAATAAAACAACAGCATATAGGAGTTTTAACATTATTTATACCAAAAAGTTATCTGAATTTCTGCTAACCCAAATTCAGTAATCAGAACTCAGTGATAAATTTCTGAAGTCAGGCCTGTAATTGTGGTCACAGTAGTGATGGGTGGCAGAGACAGCAAAAATAGCCAGACCGTTTCTGTCTCAGCTCCATGCTTGCTAGAAAACTTATATAGACAAACTTTTTAACAAAACAAGTACATTCAGTGTTTGCATGTATGAGAAACCACAGCAAGCATAGTTTACATCTCCTCTGACCTTTTATAACTTTTTATATTGTATGGTTACAATATTTTAAACAAGAACAGAAACATGAATATACTATAACAAAAAACCTTTAGATTTACATCAAATAAAATCCTGTACCAGCATGAAACATTTGAGACCAACAGTTGTTTTTCTTATACATTAACTAATAGTAATTTGTAACCTGCCCCTATAAATTTTGACAGATATTTATAACACATTGGATCTGAATGATCAAAGCAGCTCTGGTGGATGGAAATCTGGCTGTAAGTGTCACAACACCTATAGTCAGAGTGGAGCCAAACCTTGGTCGGGTTTGATCAGAAGCGGAGGCATACAGCCACAGGGCAGGCAGAAGGAACTCATCCACCCGCATGGGAGGGGGCAGGGTGATATGCGGCTTGGGGAGGAAGAGATTTTAATCTCTCCAGCCATAGCAATTAACCCCAGATTCTCTGTTTAGCATTTGAAATCCTATTGGGATACATCCGCCCCCTAAAACTGGCACTGGCAGCCTTGCTACATTGCAGCAACAAGGCTGCATAGCCCAGCCACTCATCCACACAAGCACACTGCCCCACAGCCCCGTAGGTGGGGCCAAGGCTGACTCCTTTTCATCCAATGATTAAGTTTATTTGTCTTATCCCTTTTAGGAAAATATACCCCTATGCTTATGGCTCTATCTCTAAAGTCCTGTAAGTGATCACAATTTCAAAGTCAAAGAAGTCATGATTTGAGTCTTTCCCATATTGTCAGCGCATAAATCACACAGCACAAACAGAACACACAGACACACAGACAGTGAACAAGACAACGGAGCCAAATCAAACCAAAGTTGACAGTCTCAAGCTGTTTTGTGGGTGTGACCTACCCCTCTATCAAAATGAGAATGCAACCCACATGTTTCTATACAGAACGGAGAAGGCTACCCATGTGCTCTCAAGAGAATGAAGAATGCTACCTGCCTGTCTCACCACAGAACTGAGAATGCTACCCATGTGTCTCTCAACAGAACTAAGAACACCACCTGCGTGTCTCATGACAGAACTAAGAATGCTACCCACGTGTCTTATCAGAGCAAACCACCCTCTGCAGAAGGGTCCTGGGGACGTCTCCTCCAGGTGCTCCACCTGTGATTTTTTTCACGCATCTGAAGATTGTCTGCAGACGCTTATGTTTCCTGGGCCCACTCACAGAAAGACATGAGACATGAGACATGAAACAAAACACAGAAAATTTACTGGCCAGTTGAAGGCTCTACAGGTGGTAGTCCCAGTGGGCTTGGGGGATCCCAGACAAGTCCCCAAATGTTATGCAAAAAATCTGCAAAGTCCCCAAAAGCCAACAAGGAGACTAAGTCCCGTGTGTAAAAGCAAAGTGACTTTATTATATGCAAGTTTGCAAACTCAGTCTCTCCACATGTCCAACGTATTGGAATAACCAGAGAGCACGAGCTCAGTTAAATTTGGATTTTAATAGTAGTAAAAGTGGGGGTGAGGGGTTTCTGAGTTTCAGGACCCCTGATTGACTGACCTTTGTCCAGGGGTGTCCTGGTGAGTGTGTGCTGGCAGGTGAACCTATCTACAGCAATTGAAATGTTAGGCATTTCCTTTGGATGGTCTGTTTTTGGAGAGTGCTCAGGTAATCTCAGTTTGTGGTCTTTCCTGCCACAAGGGATTGCTTCGGGGTAAACTACTGAGACTCAGGCCTCTATTAAATTTATTGGTGTCTGAGTCCAACTCTGGCAGGTGATAATGGTTGGAAGAAAAGCACCTCCTTTGGGTAATCTGTTCATTTTAGCTTTTCATGGCTGATTCCTTCAGGTTTGTTTCAGCCTACAACTCTCAGGTCGCATTCCATCACTAAGGGACATCAGGGCAGGGAACTGGGGACAGGAGCTGAAGCAGAGACCACAGAGCAGTGCTGCTTACTGGCTTGGCTCCTCACAATGTGCTCAGTTTGCTTTCTTTTTTTTTTCTTCTTTTTTTTTTGCTGTTTACCTTTTTTATTTATTTTTTTTTAATTTTTTATTGAGAAAAGGATTAAAAAAACATAAACAAAAAACAAGTTTCCACCTCCTCCCAGCCTCCCATTTCCCTCCCCCTCCTCCCACCCTTCTTCCCCTCCCCCCACTCCTCTCCCCCTCCCTCTCCAGTCCACAGAGCAGTCCGGGTTCCCTGCCCTGTGGTAAGTCCTAGGTCCTCCCCACTCCGTCCATATCTAGGAAGGTGAACATCCAAACTGTCTAGGCTCCCACAAAGCCAGCACATTAAGTAGGATCAAAATCCCGTGCCATTGTCCTTGGCGTCTCATCAGCCCTCATTGTTCGCCATGTTCAGAGAGTCCGGTTTTATCCCATGTTTTTTCGGTCACAGTCCAGCTGGCCTTGGGGAGCACGGAACCACAATTCTCAGTTAAGGGAGCCACTTTAGGGTAGGCAAGAGACTTGACCCTAGAGGGGCTCCCAGGTGCCCAAGGCGAGGTACCCAGTTAGTTCCTTGGGCAGCTGAGGATAGGGAACCTGAAATGACCCTATCCTATAGCAATACTGACGAATATCTTGCATATCATCATAGAACCTTCATCAGGTGATGGATAGAGATAGAGACTGAGACCCACACTGGAGCACTGGACTGAGCTCCCAAGGTCCCAATGAGGAGCAGAAGGAGGGAGAACATGAGCAAAGAAGTCAGGACCACGAGGGGTGCATCCACCCACTGAGACAGTGGAGCTGATCTACTGGGAGCTCATCAGTTTGCTTTCTTAAACGACTCGTGCTCACCTTCCAGGGTTGACGCTGCCCACAGTGAGCTGAACCCTCCCATGTCAATCATTAATAAAGAAAAGGCCCCAAGGATTTTCCCACAGGCAAATCTGATGGAGTTAATTTCTCAGTTCCTTTAAGATGACCTAAGTTGTGCCAGGTTGACAAAAAACTCAGGAGCACAAATGACCCCTTGTCACCTCAAAACACAAATACATCACTCTCAAGCCCTAGCCTTTCTTTTTCATTTAACCCCAATGTCTCTTGTACATAACACAATATAAAACAAGTGTAACTTTAAAACTCTCATAGGCTTTAAATTTTTCAACACTTGTAAAGTCCAATCTCTTTTAAAAGAAAGTTTTTTAAGTCCAAAATCTTTTAACTGCAGACTTCTGTGAAATCAAAAGAAAATTAAGAGCTAGAGTAATAGCTCAGTGGTTAAAACACTGCCTGCTATTGCAGAGGACCCATGTTCAGTTCCCAGCACCCATCCGGCAGCTCACAGTTGTCTGTGAATCCAGTTCTATGAAATCTGGGCTTTCCTAGCCTCTGCAGACAGTGCACATATGTGGTACACATAGATGTATGCTGACAAACATAAAATAAATCTTTAAGAAATATATAAGGAGGGCAGAGAAACCTCTCAGTGCTTAAGAGGACTTGATGCTTGTTGGAGAATGCCACTCTTTGGTTCCCGGATGCTCAGCCCTGAAATAATCACAAATAAACTATACTATTTAAATCACTGCTTGGCCCATTAGCTCTAGCTTATTATTGGCTAACTCTTACATCTTATTAACACATCGCCAATAATCCGTGTAGCACCATGAAGTCATGGCCTACCAGCAAAGTTTCAGCAGTCTGTCTCCAGCAGTGGCGCCATGGCTTCTCTCTGACTCTGCCCTTCTTCCTCCTGCTATGGGACAATTCCACAGTTGAAATTCACTCTTCTCAGATGATTTTAGCTTGTGTAATGTTGACATTAAAAATTAACCACCATATCATGCAACTAATTAGAGTGAACATTAAACACCTGCTTGCTACCTCACAGTTCTGAAGGCAGGAAGAATGCCATGCTCATTAGGGGAAGGCTATGCAAACGGATATTACATGATCATTTCCCAGCCTCCCAGACCCAAATAATCACACAAAACTGTATTAATTAGGATAATGTTTGGCCAATGGCTCAGGTATATTTCTATCTAGTTCTTACATCTTAAATTAACCCATTTCTATTAGTCTATGTATCCCCATGAGGCTGTAGCCTACTGGTAAGTGCTGATATCTTTCTCTTTGGGCAGCTACGTGGAGTTTGCCTAACTCTGCATATTTTTTCTCCCTGCATTCAGCTCTCTTTTGTGTTCCCTGACTAGTTCTCTTTTGCTCTGCCACAGATGAACATCATCCTTATTAACCAAGAGTAATAAAAGAAATTCACAGCATACAGAGGGGAATCCCACAACATACAACAGATAAAATGGGCCATGGGTGCTTTTTGTCTGCACTTATAGTACATGAAACCACACATAAAGTGGGCCGGTATCTTAAAGGCTGTTCGCTGAAGGAGTTCTCACAACAAGGCTATCCTAGGAGGTACTGGGTAAATGCTAGCAGCCTCAACTCTGCAGGCTCTGCAGGCTCTGCAGGATTGAGGTTCCATCTCCTCCCTTACTGTTAGCTGAGGGCCCCCATTCCCAGTACACACCCATCAACAGCTGTGGCATGGCTCTTTCCCCCACCCTGGAAGCTCGGTGCAGTCAGAGCAATCTCCTCTTCAAAAAGCTCCCAGTCTAGATGCATCCACATCATGCCCTTTTAATGGACTCAGAGTCAACTGATCCTGAATTTAATTACATCCACAAAATCTGTTTTGCCATGCAATATGGCATAGCCACAGCTGTGCTGTCTCACCCGACTCTGTCCTAGAGAATAGGGCAGAAAATTACAGGGAACCATAGCAAAATTCTGTGTATCACATTATAAAGGCAGCTACCCTCTAGTCCCAAATTATCTAGTCTTGTTTTCTTAGCTTTGGCTTCCTAGACAAATATCTTCTGTAGCAGCTTAAATATCAGGCAGTTCTGGAAAGTCTGGGGTCAAAGTGTTGGTCAAGACAGGTCCTTCTAAAAACATTCTTCTTGTTATACAAACAGATATTTTCTTATCCCCTATGCTGTATCTTCTGTGGCAGAAAGACCATCACTCTAATCTCTTGTCATAAATGTGTTAAGGGTAGTACTCTTGTGGACTGATGCATTATTTCTGAAATCATCAAGCCCATCTATAGGGTGGAACTCTCATGGACTACTGGGAGTACTATCTCTCCAGAGAAAGTACAAGCAAATGGAGACCCAGTGACCCCTACTCACATGTGAGCAGCAGGGGATTCTGGAAAGAGGCTATAGTGGACAGGATGCAGAAACATGTTGAACTAGGGATTAGGGTGTTCAATGTAGTGAGATCAGATTCAGATGAGACCGGGCAAGGCCTGACCTGATATGTACTGTTATATCCCCTAGATTACCATGTTGGAGCCTATTTCTCCATGTGTCATGCTTGAAGGCATTCTTAGGATTTCTATTGCTGTGAAGAGACACAATGACCATGGCAACTCTTACAAAAGAAAGCATTTAATTGGGGTTGCTTACAGTTGAGAATGTTACTCCATTGTTTTCATGGTAGATGGCATGTAGTCAGACACAATGTTGGAAAGGTAGGTGAGAGTTCTACATCTTGATTGTGGGCAGTAGAAGGAGCCAGTGTGTCACAATGGGTGTAGCTTGAGCATCTGAGACCTCAAAGCCCACCCTCACAATGACCCACTTCCGCCAGCTGTTCTGAAGCTTTCTAATGATATGTTGGCATTTGCCTATTCCACTGCTCTAGAGACATCTGCAGAGTACACAGTCTTATTTATATTTTAGCATTTTGCTCTAAAATAAGATTTCAGATGGGCCATGTGAGTTCACGTGCACCATTATGCCCTGCTGGTTTAGTTTTGTACGGGGCCTGAAACACCTACTTACAGGTAACTGTTATTGCCCCTAATCCAGCTAATTAAACCACAGATAAGATATAATATCCTAAATATAGAGACTGTAATCTGTCTAGATGGGGAATCTTTAACCACTTCAAGGATCTGTAGAACATGGCATTTAAATAACTTAGGGTTCTGTTGACATGAGACATGACTGCTTCTGACAGCACCAATCTATTCCAAGAGAATGCTGAGCACCAAAGACACACCAGTTGGAGCTTGTTTTTTTCTTGGCAAAATTGGCCTTTGGGCAAAGAACTGACAATGCCTCAACCACTGACATGTTATATGATATCCAGAAATGGATATGCAGGACTGTCAAATCTTGCCCAGACAGAATAAGACTGTTTTGAAATTTTTCCTGCCTCTGAAAAGGGTCTGTCAGTTATGCTAGGCCATATCCAAAGTTGGTTGCTTCAACGTTGCAAAATAAGATTTTGGGTGATTGCTCAGGTAGCTAATTATCTCTGTCATATATTGCTTGCTCTGGAAGCTACTTGAGATTGTACTTCCTGCCTGCTCAAGTAATATTATCTCCCTTCTCAGGCTTTTGATGGGATTGAAGATTAGATAGTCATAGTTACTTTCCTCTTATGATCTAGCCAAGTCATTTCCAATACAAGACTTAGTCTCCTTAGGATAGAATGTTTATTAAAACATCTAGCATATGTTCCTTGCTTAATATTGTTTATGTTGATTGTAATTCTAATCTTATACTTGATATCTGTTCCAAGTCTATATTGTTTTGTATTGGGTTTGGAACTCACTTAAACAAATGGGGGGGGGTGTGCTACAAGAGCTCCTTCTGCTCCTTCAGCCAATAGCCTTTAAGATACCAGCCCACTTGGGCGTGGTCTCTTTTGCTTTAAAAAGCAGCTGTAGCCATTCACTCTCTCTCTCCTGCATCTGGCTTCTGGCTATTAGACTTCATTCCTGATCACGCAGAGGGCTGTTGTCTGGGAGTGTGATCTGTAAGTTTTTTCCCCTTAAATAAATAATGTTTTTATTAATTATAATTCCAAACTGGTGTACAATTGTTTTGGACTTACGCCTTCATGGGAGTCTTTGGATAAGTAAGTTGCCATGGCTGCTCATTCCAACCTGTAAAATGGGAATGATCACATCGATGGCTTCATTTGTATACTGAGCCCTGAAATGAGCAGATGAAGGCATGTCTCAAACATTGAGAACATAGGGCAAAGGCCTGAAAGTCAAGATCTGTTATTGCTCTAGTGTATGCAGGGCATTGAGAACAGCACTCTTTGCCTTCCTCCTCCTTTCCTCCTTCTCTCTCTACCCCTGAAAGTTCCCAGCAAGGCCATCCCAGATCTTCCCAAAGTATCACCAAAGGTTATTAAAAGTTTGCACCAGAGGTTCCCCTCAGACAGAAGAGCAATCCTGTTCCTGAGAGTTCTCCAGTATCTGCCAGTAAATAAGTAAGTCCTGGGGAGTTACAGAGTGGCAGGTCACAATTTTCTGAAAGCGACACACGGAGAACCTTAAGCTATCTGGGAAAAAGGTTGGTTCAGTATGGAGTTCCTCAGGCTGGATCTTCAGCATGGCCAAGCAGAGCCCAACAAACACATCCTCCAGCTTCAGGAATGGAACACTATCTGAGACATCATATACTTTGCTGGCCACATCACTAGAAAAGACATAACCTGTCCCAGAGCAAAATGGTGGGTACTTGTCCTGGGGATATTCAAATTTACTCACAAACCACTTGTTGGACTTTTTCCTGATGGGAAGATCATTGGACTTTATGTAGCCCGTGAAGAACCTGGAGGTTTTGTTTTTCTTCAGCAGCAGGTCAGTCAGATAGCCAACATTCACAAACACATCTGAGTCTGTTTTCATCACAAAAGCTGCCTGAGGACAATAGTGGTGCACCCATTCCATGCCCATCATTGTCTTCAGGGTCAAGTTGTAATAGACGTCCTTGAAATCCTTCTGTATGATGTCATGGTGCTGCTTGCCCTCCTGAGCTGTGGCATTCATCTCATCAGGGCTATCTGAGGCCCCCAGAAGGAAGAGGGTCTTCACAGGCTGCCCCTGCACCTTTGTTTCTCTACCCCATGTCTTGCGGATGGCCATGCGAGCCTCCAGCTGCTTGTGGGATGAAGTCACCAGCAGCACAAGGAAAGGGGGCTTCTGCTTGCAGTCTATATCTGGAAGCTGAAGAAACTTCCCATGACCTTTCTTGAAAGCAATTGGTGGTTCCTCAAAAGGCTCCATGCTGAAGTACAAGCAAAGAGCACCCATCATCAGAATGAAAGCATAAACCAGCCTCATGTTCATGAACTCCATCTGAAAGAACAAAGACAAACTGCCAGGTCTCCCAAGAGAGAGGCTGGAGTAACAGATACCCACACACAAGATCAGAGGGCTTTGTTCTGGCATTCCAAGCCTAGCACCAGGGCTAGAATTTATATGTTATAAGGTACTAACAGAAAAGTATTTGATAGTTCCCAACACAGGACTAGAGAGACCACTCAGTGGTTAGGAGCACTTCCTGCCTGCAACCACCTGTATCTGCTGCTCTAGTGGATCCGATGCCCTCTTCTGGCCTCTGTGGGTACTGCACACAAGTGGAGCACAGATAAACATGCAAACAAAATTCCTTTATATGTAAACTAAAAACTTTTAAAGTTTACTCAAAGAGTTCCAAACACAAATGAAAAGTAGATAATATACCAACCCCACATATACAAAATTTAAAATTTAAAACTGACCTTTCAAAAAATATGAGTTGATGTGCCAGGTAGGTGAGATAGATGAAGAGATCCACAGTTTAAAAAACTCTGTCGGGGCTGTAGAGATGGTTCAGAGGTTGAGAGCAATGGCTGCTCTTCCAGAGATCCCTATTTCAATTCCCAGAAACCACATGGAGGCTCACAGCCATCTATAATGAGACCTGATGCCCTTCTCTGACATGCAGGTGTACAGGCAGAGCACCCATGCATAAAATATAAGAAAGGAAAAGAAAGAGAGAAAACTCTGGACTCTTTCAGCACATAAAAATGGAGGTCATTCCTCTACAGTGAAGCACACAGGACAGCCTGTCATGCTGTCCCGCAGTGCCACACTGACAGCTTTGGGATTCTAGATGTAGTTCCCAGCTCTGGGACCTGCCAGCCCTTCACTGATGGGATATTCAGACTCTTTGTCCTTCAGTAGATGGGACCGGATCTCCAAACAGATCCTCAGCTCTGACCTCTGGTGACTCCATGACAAAGAATGTCACAATACAGCTAGACAACCTGTAGATCTGACAGCTGTACATTCAGGGTGCAAGCAGAGGACTGGAAGCAGTGCATTCTGGGTGCAATCACATGACTGGCTTTGGAGGCCCAAAAATGAGCCTTTTTCCACATTGACAAGGTCGGAGAGTTGAAACTTACCTCTAGTTCCTTCAAGGTTATTCTGCCTCCACCTCAAAGGTCCCACCTAGCTGTAGACCAGGAGTTTTGCTCTCTCAAGGTTATTGTGAACAGTTATGGCTAAGAGCCAGATTTTGACTTCAGGAATAGAGAGGTAGATATTTTCCTACCTTAAACAAAAGTCTAAAGATCCAACTAAGGGTCCATTTCCTATATGGAGATAACTTTGGGTTCCACCCAGGGAGTGGTTTGCCTACAGAGTGTTTTGGTCTAGGGTGTAAGAGTGACTTGTTTTGAACATTTAACTAGGGATGTAGCACACAACCTTCAATAAGTAGGTAGATTCCTTTGTATCGTGTTAATGTAGTTTTTGTTTACTCCTACCTTTTCACGTCAGGGGTATTTAAAGAAACTGGCACTTAAACGTGGGCATTTTTCAGTCCTCACTGGAATTCTTTCCTGATACTATAGTATTTGTTTCTCCAGTTTATTATTTCCATTTGCATCTTCATATTCTTTACTATATTTTTAAATCCCCATGGGCTCTACCCTGGCAAAAGATACTTTTGTTGGCACTGACCCCCAACAAATGGCCACAGACTGCTCTAATTAAGGATGTTCAAAAAGAAACTCTTCACACTTTGAGTTCCTGACAACTCATGTGTCTGAACTCTTGGTCTGCAGCCAACGGTGCTGTTGGAAAATGTTGTAGAACCCTTTATGAGATGGGGCCGAGCTACAGAAGTGAGTCCTGGAGGATGAGTGTTGAGTTTATGGTACTGTCCACTTCATGTCCTCTCTCTGCCTCCTGATCTACAAGATATGAGCAATAATCTCACGCCCTGCAACCACAGCTACAAACTGCTCCCAGTGGTGTGTATGTGTTCCTGCTGCAAAGGAGAATCACCTCAAATCAGGATCCAAAGTAAATCCCCCCACCCTGTAAGTCATTTCTCTTTACATATTTGGTCATAGCAATGAGAAAAGTAATGAACACAAAAGCACCTCTGGTTTTCTGATTTGCACAATTACCTTGAAATTCAGGAAACCTGGAATGTGGTGAGTTTGAGATCACCTGTGTTAGTGTTGTAACACTGAGAAAGAAAGACACTCACTTTTGCTGAGCAAGAACTTAGTTCTATCTGGAATGCTAAGCCACAGGGTATAATTCACGATGGATTGAATTCCTTGTGAAGAGCAGGTGGTGACCAATGTTTCACCCTACTTTCCAAGACAATCTTCTGGACTCGGTTTGTCAACCAAAACTGAAGACTGTGTCTCTCAGGAATAACTAGGAAAGAAAAGGATAGAGTCGAGTTGTTTTCACTTTCCTTCATGCTTTGCCCTCTCCCTGTGTGACCTTGAGTAAGTGGATGAGCTGAATTCCTGGACTCAGTTTTGTGACTTCTAAAATGGGTACAACTGGGACACAGAGTCAACCATAAGAATCACCTGCATACAACAACAAACAAATATCTAAGAATCCTCTTAGGTCTCACAAAGATAGACCCTGTGGTGGTTTGTAGGAGAATGGCCTCTGTGGGTCTATATCTTTGAAGACTTTGTTATCTGTGGGTGGAAGTTTCTGGAAAGGATTGGGTGTGTGGCCTTGGTGGAGAAGGTGTGTCACTGGATGTGGGCTTTGAGGTTTCAGAAACCCATGCCATTGTCACCTGTGCTCTCTTCCTTCCTAATGGCTGTGGATCGAGGTGTGAACTCTAAGCTGTTCCCGCCATTCATGTCTTTGCTGTCATCATGGACACCAACCGTCTGACACTATAAGACCAACTGAATTTTTATGATATCGTTTGCTCATGGTGTTTCCATTAAAGCAAGAGAAAAGTAATTAACATGGAAGTTGGTACCAGGGAGTGGGATAGAGCCTGACTGGCCTGACCTTGTTGTGTTTTGGAGGAATGTAGAAGACAGTGGGGCTTTAGATGAGGAAAATGGTGGAACACTGAGTGCTGAGCTTAATGGGCCATCCTAGTAGGAGTGTGGCAGTAGTGCTGTGGACTGCAGAGGTCACCTCAAGAGGTTTCAGAGGGGAGCAATATTAGTAACAGGGATAGAGACAATACTTGTGATATTTTTACAAAGAATAGGGCTGCTTTCTGCCCTTGTATTAAAAACCTGTCTGACAGGGAAGAGACAGAAATCTTTAATAAATAAATAAATAAAAATTAAAAAAAGAACCTGTCTGAGGGCTAGTGATGTGGGAGTGTCATATATCAATCTGTTGATTTCATTGGTTAAGCAATAAAGAAACTGCTTGGCCCTGTGGGTGGAGTAAACAGAACAGGACGCTGGGAGGAAGAGGAAGTGAGCTCAGTCTCAACAGCTCTCCTCTCGGGAGCAGACGCCTGAGAGAGACGCCATGCCCCGCTCCCGGGATGAAGCTCCGACCCAGGATGGACATAGGCTAGAATCTTCCCAGTAAGCGCACCTTGGGGTGCTACACACAGATGATTAAAAATGGGCTAAATTAATATGTGAGAATTAGCCTAGAAGAGAATGGGCCAAGCAGTGTTTAAAAGAATACAGTGTCCGTGTAATTATTTTGGGGCATAAGCTAGCCGAGCAGGCAGCCGGGGTGCTGGGGACGCAGCCCCGCCACTCTTATTACTACAGGCTAGAGAGATGGCTCTGTAGTTAATAGCACTGGTTGTTCTTCCAGAAAACCTGGGTTCAGTTCCCAGCACTCACATAGCAGTTCACAATTGTTTGTAGTTCCAGTTCTGGAAGATGTGATGTCCTCACATCAATGCACACAAAACAAAGTTTAAAAAAAAAAAGAATTGGTGTGCATTTAAAACAAAAGAATATGCCTGAGATAAATTGAAGAGTAAGGGATTAAGTTCTGTAGTAGTTGTAATTATTCAGCCACAAATAAAGCTGCACTTCTGAGTTCTAGAGCCATGTACATGCACAGAAGCCCTCAGGCAAAAGTGCCTGAGTGATAAAGCCCCCCTCATGTTACCCATGTGCACACATGTGTGTTTACATTCACTGACTCAGCTAAGCCCTTGTATGCATGTGTGAGCCCATCATCTGCATTATCTGAATATGACATAGTCACGCCAACCCCTGTGTGCTGCACTAGGCAGCTTTAAAAAAGCTGAATGCACCATCTTTCTCTCTCTGCACACCAATTCCCACAGGTCTGTACACGCCCCTCTAATAAATTCCTAAGCAGGTTTGTTGCATGTTTGGTATTTCCTTCTTACTTATGCCAGGCAATTTCAATAGTTTGAATATAATTGGCCCCCATAAGCGCGTAAGGAGTGGCACTATTAGGAGGTGTGACCTTGTTGGAGGTCATGGTGTTTCTTCACAGCAATAGAAACCCAAAGACAGTTTCACTGGCAGAGCAATTTCAAGACAGGCCAATACTGACTTTCTCATGTGGTTACTAGTGATACCCTTAGGCAAACATACAATAAAAAAGAGTGGGTGGAACAAAAATTAATATAAAATGTTTGAGTAGAAAAACGGCACCAGGGAAATTTAATGTTGGAATTCAGTCTTGAGCTGAAAGAAATAAGGGGATTAAAGAAAGGCCTGACCCAAACTAGAATAAAGCAAGGGTATTCTCAGGGCAAGACCCCACTCAGCTAATCTTCCATCTTGTAAGAGGGAGGCCTAAGGAATTTTCTGTTCCTAAAGAGCAACAACAAAGAAAAGATCCTGAAAACAGGATTCAAGGAGACAGCCAGACTTGGAACTGTCACCAAGAAGGTTCTGGGATGAGGGGTTGTGGAGTCTTCCTCTGTGGTTAAGGAGATCTGAGGAGGCCAGGCAGTAGTTTATGGTAAGAAAAACCCCTGCAAAAGTTAGAAGCCCTGAGAGTTCATTGCATGAAACTATGAAACTGAAGCCTGGGTTGCACGGAGACTCCAAGATGTTAGACTTGTCAGATTCATGGATATGTGCCAAGGAGAGCTGCACAGAGGTGTGGAGCATGAGAGGGATGTGTGGTACAGGGAGCACAGTGGGAAGGGAAGGGCCAGCTAAGCCCAGTGACACTGGGTATGGAGCTACAGGATTTGGACTTTGCCGTGTTTAGTCTCCATATTGCTTTTATCCAATATTTCTTTACTATGCTTTCTTTCTCCCCTTTGGAATGGTAAAGTATATTCTCTGACACTGTGTGTTGAAATTATTTAATATACTTTTTGATTTTATTTTACAGGTGGTTACAGTAAAGAGTCTGCCTTGGTCCCAAAAGGAGACTTTGGACTTTTAAACTGAGTTAAGACTGTGAGAGACAATGGAACTTCCTGAGTTGGACTAAATCCATTTTGCAGTTCAGTATAGCTACAAGTCTGTGGAGTCAGAGAGTGAACTGTGGTGGTTTGAATAGGAATGGCTGAGAGCAGTATTCTCAGAGAACCTGAATTCAGGTCCTAACACCCATGTCAAGAGGTTCACAACTAGCTGCAACTGCAGTTCCATGGAATCAACCACCTTCCTGTGGCCTCAGGAGGCAACTATATTCTATGTGAAAACCCACACAGAGACATAAGCACATAAAATCTTAAAAGTAAATAAAATTTCATCTTTAGAAATCATTAGTGTGTGTATATGTTTTGTGTGTGTTTATGCTATAATGCAAGTGTGAAGGTCAGACAAAAGCTTGCTGGAAGCCCAGTTCTCTCCTTCCACCACATGAATCCAGGTCTCATGTCATCAGGCTTCCTGGACAAAGTACCTTTACCTCCAAGGTGCTTTTACTCTGGACACATCACAGAGGTTAAAATTCTCACGTGTAGACACTCCCCTCCTCTACTGCATCACCCTCTACATAAACATCGAATGACAGCCTTTGATCAAAGTAGAAGCCATACCAAATGCCAATACTCCATGGATTTTCTGTTCCAATAAAGGGTGGAACATTTTTCCTGTCTATAATAGAATTACCAAGAAAATGTGTCCAAAATGACACCCTTCGTATTTCCATATACAAAGTAGGTTTTTGTGCCTTGAATTGAAGACTCAGGGAGTAGAGTTAGAGAGACACAGTAACCATCAGGAAACAGATTAGGACAGCGTTTTTCTGGAAGGGCATAATGTATCCCCAGATTGCAGTCCCAAGGTTCAGGTAGGCAGGAACAGTTGGTCACTGTATGTAAAGTTAACAAAATGTTGAAACTTTGGAATAAATGAGTGACTGAGCTTGGGGCTCGGGAACAATCTTTGTACACTGTAAACATGTACTTTTCTCATTGTTAATAAAAAAAACTAATCAGCTGATAGCTAAACAGAAGGTATAGGCAGGACAGCCAGACTAAGAGGATGCTGGGAGGAAGAAGGGCAGTATCAGGAGTTGCCAGGAGATGCAGAGAGAAGCAAGATTGGGGTTCTATACTGAGAAAAGGTACCAAGCCATGTGGCAAAACAGTTAAGAAATATGGGTGGTGTAGGAGGTTCTACTGTCTATGTGTTGCTTTCATTGGTTGAATAAAGAAATTGCCTTGGCCTTTTGATAGGGAAGCACTTAGGTAGGCGGAGTAAACAGATCTGAATGCTGGGAAGAAGGGCAGATGGAGAATGCCATGGATCTCCTGCCTGGGACGGACTCTGATTAGAATCTTGTCAGTAAGGCAGAGTTATGTGGAAATATACAGGAATGGGTTAAATTAAGATGTAAGAATTAGCCAATAAGAGGCTAGAGATAATGGGCCAGGCATTGACTTAATTAATATAATTTCTGTGTGATTATTTCAGGTGTAAGCTAGCATGCAGACAAAATGAAAAGCAGGCCCTCTCTCCCTCATATGGGTTAATTCAAATGTAAGAGTTACCTACCTAGTAAAAAGCCTGAGTTATTGACCAAGCATTTCTAATTAGTGTAAGCCTCAGTATGATTACTTGGGAGCTGCTGGTGGGACAGAAGCTTCCATCTACACCTTAGGCCACTTAATCTTTAACCTGTCGGATCTAAAAAGATCCATTCTGCTGAGTGTAACAGAAAGGACAAAGCAAGTAGTGACTAAGGGTGATGGACAAGGAATGAACTCATGGGTCACGCACAGTTTGAAACCAGAGAAGAGCAATGGTTCCCCTAGTGAATCCCATCGCAGTATTACCAGGCAATACTGAGCTAGCCCTTCACAGAGAAAGACAGTTTCATGATTTGCCAGGAAGGCAAGCCTCAGGTCACACATTATTCTCTTCTTAAAAATTAAAGCCCTTCACCAAAATAATATAAGCTATGGAAACCACGTGCTGAGGAAAAGTATCTCCAAGAGTGAGATGAGGCAGGCATCCTTCATAGCTCCCCAAGCAGTCATGGAATGAAAGGGCATAGAAAAATCTTTGGCAATGTCCAAACCCAAACGAGGCTGTCAGCTCCAAGTTCCTAGCTGGAATCCTGCTCTTTGCCCATTGGGCGAGGGCCAGACAGAGTAGCCCACACAGCTCCTGCAGTGTGCTGATTAATTTATGTCAGCTTGACTGGGCATAGGGTATTCTAAGACACTTGGTTAAATATTATGTTGGATGTGTATGCGATGGTGTTTAGGAATGAAAATAGCATTCAAATTGGTGGACCTTCCATGGCAGTGAGGCTCCTGTACTCAGCCGAGGTTTGGTCTGGTCAAAAGGACTGCTTCATTGAGATGACTGCTATTCTCTGTGTTCAGGTGAAACACCTTCATTCTGTGGTTACACCTTAAGTATAACTTTATAAATATGATAGTGACCCTTAAAGAGGAAATGAAAAATTCCCTTAAAGAAATGGAGAAAAAGACAAACAAAAACATGCAAGAAATCAATAAATCTCTCAAAGAAAGCCAAGAAAAAACAAACAATCAAACAGGCGAAGCAAACAGTTCAAACAGTACAAGACTTAAAAATTGAAATAGAGTCAATAAAGAAAACACAAACGGAAGGAATTTTGGAAATGGAAAATCTGTGTAAATTAACAGAAACTACAGATGCAAGCATAACCAACAGATTACAAGAGATAGAAGAGAGAATCTAAGGAGTTCAAGATATAATAGAGGAAAAAGATTCACCAGTCAAATAAAATGTTAAATCTAACAAATCCTGTTAAGCATCCAGGAAATCTGGGACACCATCAAAAGACCAAGCCTAAAAATAGCAGGGATAGAAGAAGGAGAGAAACTCTAGCTCAAAGGAACAGAAAATATTTTCAACAAAATCACAAAAGAAAAATTTCCAAACCTAAAGAAGGACAATCCTATAGGCACAAGAAGTTTATAGAAAACCAAATGAACTGTTCCAGAGAAAAACATCCCCTTGCATAATAATCAAAACACTAAACATACAGAATAAAGAAAGACTATTGGAGGAAGCAAGCTACACAGGAGCCGAAGCCAGGAGCCAATTTAGTCTGGGGAGCCAATCCAGTCCAGGGACACTGACAGACCAGTATTGAATTAGTAATCTGGTCCAGAGACAGAGATCTCCACCAGAACAGGTACAGGGGAGTAACTGCTGAGTGAGCCAGAGCCACAGACCGCAGAGGGTCTGGACATGAATCTGGGACTTCAAGGGAATAGACCTAAGCCAGGGCCTCTGTGGGTCTGGGCATAAGTCTAGGACCTCCCAGGAACTAGGGCTGATGCAGGACCTCTACCAATCTGGGCATGAATCTTGAACTTCTGAGGGAATAGGCAGGAACCAGAGATCTCTGTGGGGCCAAGTGTAAGTCTGGGCCTCAGAAGGAGTAGACCTGATCCAGGACCTCTGTGAGTCTGGAAATTGGTCTGGGATATCAAAGGGAATAGGAGGTAACCTGGAACATCTGCGGGTGTGAGCGTGAGTCTGGAACCTCTGAGGGAGTACTCCTGAGCCAGGTCCTCTGTGGTTCTGGGCACACCCGAGCCTGGGAACTTTGAGGCAGTAGACTGGAGCCAGAAACCTTTGCAGGACCATCTCCAAGCCAGGGACTTCTGCAGGAAGGGATCCAGATGGGATTTACAGAAACAGATCAAAGCCAGTAACCTAGGTCAAAGTAGGCCTGAGACAGTAAACTCCAAGGGAACAGAGCAAAGCACAGAAATGCAGAGTTCTCTCCAGGAACATGGAATAACCAACGGGGTAACTAGAACTGTGGTACTGACTGTACCATGAGGAACAATCATCTGAGCTTTGGATTTACTGGCACCTAGAAGACTAATCAACAGAATCTCAGACAGCCCCAACTAAACCTAATAGAGGAAAAGATGAGTAGAAAAGGTAAAAATACATGCAACACTACAAAGAGTAACACAACACCAGTAAAACCTAAAGAACCTACAAAAGCAAGACCTGAACAACCAAATGTAGATGAAGCAGAATAAAATGACCTAAAAGAATAACTTCAAGAGAATATTTGAAATTATTAAGAGGAAATTAAAAAGTCCCTTAAAGAAATGGAGGAAAAGACAAACAAAAAATTGGAAGACATCAGTAAACCCCTTAAAGTAAACCAATAAGATTCAGTGTGGTTGGCTTTATGTTGAGGTCTTTGTCCAATTTGAAACTGGGTTTTGTGCATGGTGATAGATATGGGGCTATTTTCATTCTTCTACATGTTTATATCCAGTTATGCCAGCACCATTTAGAACTTAGAGAAGAGAAAATGAAAAGCACACTTGAATGCATTGGCTCAGGAGACCACTTGCTAAATATAATTCCAGCAGTACAGACACTGAGAGAAACAATAAATGGGACCTCCTGAAACTGAAAAGCTTCTGTGAAGCAAAGGACATGGTCAACAAGGCAAAATGACAACCTACAGAATGGGAGAAGATCTTCACTAACCCCACACAAGACAGAGGTCTGATATTGAAAATATACAAAGAACTCAAGAAATTGGTCATCAAAAGAACAAATAATCAACTAAAAATTATGGAGTACAGACCTAAACACAGAACTCTCAACAGAGGAATATAAAATGGCTGAAAGACACTTAAGGAAATGTTCAACATTTTTAATCATCAGATAAATGCAAATCAAAACAACTCTGAGATTTCATGTTATACCTGTCAGAATGGCCAAGATCAAAAACAATGATGACAACTTATGCTGGAGAGGTTGTGGGGTAAAGGGATCACTCCTGCATTGCTGATGCAAATGCAACCTGGTACAGCCCCTTTAGATGACAGTGGGGCTATTTCTCAGAAAATTAGGAAACAACTTCCTTAAGATCCAGTAATACCATTTTTGGTTATATAACCAAAAGATACTCAATTGTGCCACAAGGACATGTGCTCAACTATGTTTATAGCAGCATTGTTTGTAATAGCCAGAACCTGGAAACATCCTAAATACCCTTTGACTGAAGAATGGATAAAAAAAATGTGGTGCATTTACACAATGGGGTACTCTACAGCAGAAAGACATAACATCTTGAATTTTGTGGGAAAATGGATGGAACTAGAAAACATTATTTTGAGTGAGGTAACCCAGACACAGAAAGACAATTATCACATGTACTTATTCATGGTGATTTTTAAGCCCAAAGCAAAGAAAACCAGCCTACAAACCACAATCCCAGAGAACTTAGACAACAATGAGGACACTAAGAGAGACTTATATATATCTAATGTACATGGGAAGTAGAAAAAGACAAGATCTCCTGAGTAAATTGGGAGCATGGGGACCTTGGGGGAGGTTTGAAGGGGGGGAGGTGAAGCAGGGAAGGGAGCAGAGAAAAATGTAGAGCTCAATAAAAATCAACCATAAAAAGACTATTAAGAGCTGCAAAGGAAAAAGTCCAAGTAATACAAAAGGGCAGACTTATTAGAATAACACCCAAATTCTCAATGGAAACTGTGATAGCAAGAAGGTTCTGGACAGTTGGGCTTCAGACACTAAGAGACTATGGATGCAATCCCTGACTACCATAACCAACAAAGCTTTCAATCATTATTGATGAAGAAAACTGGTGTGGGAGAATTGTCTGTATTCTGTCAATCATGTTTTAAATAAACACTGATTGGCCAGGCAGGAAGTATAGGCGGGAAAACCAGACAGGAAGTAGAAATGATGCAAAGAGAACAGGAGAATTCTGGGAAGGAGGAAGTTGATTTCCCCCCACTCCTGCCTAGACCACCGAAGCAGCAGGATGTGATCTGCCCCACTGAAAAAGGTGCTGAGCCATATGGCTAACATAGATCAGAAAAATGAATTAATCAAGATGTGAGAGTTAGCCAGAGAAAGGCTAGAGCTAATGGGCCAATCAGCCTATAATTTATGGAGACCTATGTGTGATTTTTTGGGGGCTAAACAGTTGTGGAGTAAAAAGGTAGGCCAAAACCCCTACAAACAAGCCAGCCCTCATGATACAGAAAACAAGATATTCCAAGACAAATCCAGATTTAAACAATACCTATCCACAAATCTACCCTATGGAAAGTACTAGATGGAAAGCTGCACCCCAAGGAAGAAAGCTACATCCATGAAAACACAGGTGTCTTATACCAACAAACCCTAAAGAAGGAAAACACATACTACCAACAACAAACCAAAAGTTAACTGGAATTAATAATCACTGGTCGTTAATATTCCTGAATATCAATGGACTCAATTCATCTACAAAAAGACACAGACTAACAGAATGGATACAAAAACAATATCCATTCTTCTGCTGCATACAAGAAACACAAGTCAACTTCGAAAACAGACATTACCTCAGAGTAAAAGGTTGGGAAACGATTTTCCAATCAAATGGACCTAAGAAACAAGCTGATGTAGCTATCCTAATATCTAACAAAATCAACTTCAAATGAAAATTAATCAAAAGAGTGGGAGAAGAACATTTAATATTTATCACAGGAAAAATCCATCAAGGTGAGGTCTCAATTTTGAACATTTATGTCCCAAGTACAAGGACACCCATTGTTGTAAAAGAAATACTACTAAAGCGTAACACACATCAAATCACACCACACCAATAGTGGGAGACCTCAACACCCCACTAACCAATGTACAGGACTGCAAAAAAGAAACTACCCAGAGAAATAATGGAACTAACAAATGTTATTATTCAACTGGGCTTAAAAGCCTTCTATAGAACATTCCACCCAAAAAAAGAATATACCTTCTCAGAAACTCATGGAACCTTTTCTAAAATTAACCACATATTCAGTTTCAAAGAAAACCTCAATAGATACAAAAAATTGGAATAACCCCCTGTATCTTATCAGATCATAATGACTTAAATTTAAAATACAACTACAACACAAATCACAAAAATCCTACAAACTCATGGAAACGGAATAATACTTGACTGTGTCACCATTAGAACAAGGAAGAAATAAAGAAAGAAATTATGAACTTACTAGAATTCAATGAAAATGCACAATATACCCAAACATCTGGGACACTATGAAAGCCAATCATGAATTCATAAAGTTTGCTAAACAAGAAACAGAATTTGAACAAACAGAGAATGATTAGACAATAAGTCTATAATCAAATGTTAACCTGCCCCTATTCCAAAGTACAACCCAGAAAAGATTTAAAAATGTTGGGACTAATTGAGTCCTGGCCTTCAGCTGCTCTCCCTGCTAGAGCCTTCTAATTGAAGTTACTAAAAGCTGTGCCTTACCTAGAGGATCAGAGGATGGGATTTTCACCTGTTGGCCATTGACGACTGTGTGTTTCAGCTTCCATGGTGCTATTAAAGAAGGGCTTTTGTAGCAGCGATTGGAGGTCCATGTGTTGCTCTGTCTCGGCGTGTTTCCTCAATCTCCAGCCCCTTATCTGAAGCTCACGAACTGAGTTCTAGCACATAGAGCGCAGACAGGGGGGTGCAGTGCACGGCATTTAGGGACAAGTTTTACAAAGATTTTAAGGAAACAATAATGATTATATATATTTATATATTACATGAATGATTTTAAAGAAACAGAATGGCCAGGTATGATAACACATACCAATAATCCCAGTATTTGGGAGGAAGAGTGTTGTGTTTTGAATAGGTATGGCCCCATAGATTCATGTGTTTGAATACTTGGTCCATAGGGAGTGGCACTATTAGGAGGTGTAGCCTTGGTAGAATATGTGTGAAATTCTTAAAGGAAGTGTGTCACTGTAGAGGAGGGCTTTGAGGTCTTATATGCTCAAGCTATGCCCACTGTGGCACACAGTCCACTGCTGCCTGTAGATCAAGGTATTGAACTCTCAGCTCCTTCTCCAGCACCATGTCTGCCTGTACACTGCCATGCCTCTCACTGTGATGATAATGAACTAAACCTCTGAAATGGTAAGACAGCCTCCATTAAATGTTTTCTTTTACAAGAGTTACCGTGGTCATAGTGTGTCTCCAAAGCAATGAAACACTAAGACAAGCTATAATATCCAATATAATTAACTGCATTAAAACACTGAAGGCAGGATCTGGAGAGATGCCCAGTGGTTAAAACACTTCCTGCTCTTTTGGAGGACTCAAGTTTGATTCCCAGTTGTCATTTGGGCAGTTCACAATTTCCTCTAATTCCTACTTCATGGGATCCAACACTCTCTCTGGCCCCACAGTTGGATGCACACAAGGCATATACATTCACAAGACACATACACACAGATAAAACATAGTAAAACTTATTTTTTAATATAAAAACATTCTACATATGAACATTATAACAAATAAGAATATAGCTAGGTCATTTGGCCTATATAGTGTTTATTTCTTGTTTTGGGGTTTTCAAGACAGGGTTTCTCTGTGTAGCCCTGGCTGTCCTGGAACTCACTCTGTAGAAGAAGCTAGTCTCTAATCCACCTGCTTTTGCCTCCCAAATACTGGGATTTAAGACATGCACCCCCACTGCCCAGTTCTTTTGCAGTATTATTAATAAGAATTCCTAACTTCGTTCTGATGAGAAGAAATGTCAGGCAAGTTCACACTAAATGATATTTTATGAAACAATCATTTTGGCCCTCTCAATATGGTAAACTCATGAAAGACAAAGACTAAGACACTATTATAAAGTGACTATGGGAAGCAGAGGTGAAAACCAAGTATGACATGTAATTCTGGCTGTGAACCCAGGGCAGAATGACATTAACAAGAACACTGTGTAACATGCAGTCTGGAATTTAAGCATATTGAGCCAAATGTTATGGTGCATGCCTGTAACCTCAGACTAAAGAAACTGAGACAGAGGATCAAGTATTTGAGGCCAGCCTAAGCTATATAGCAAGACTCTGAAAAATATAACCTTGTAATAATAATAACAACAACAATAATAATAATAAATGAATGAATGAATAAAAAAGTTGTATTTACTAAATTCATATAGAGGACAAAAACTGAGCAGCACATTACAAAGGAAACAAAGGGAAACTTTATGCATGTGAATCCTGCCATTCAGTCATAAGTCAGGAATGTATTGGTGAGGTACAGGCAAAGAGACTAGTGTCATGAACTAAATGGTGTGTCCCTAACAGTCATGGTGGAGTTCTGGCCCCAGTATGGCAGAGCCTTCAAGCTGTAATTAAGATTAGATGATGAGGCTCCAGGTGAGGCCCTAATTCAATTGACTTATTAGAAGAGAAAGTCAGAGAAATGCCAGGCCCTTCAAATGACAGAAAATGGAAGTCTGCAACCAGAAGAGAGACCTCACCAGGAGCCAGCCATTCAGGGACTTTGACCTAAGACTTACTTGGTCTCTACAAGTTTCTCCTCTAAGTCACCTGGACTACTATACAGACATCACAGTGAAAATTAAGTCTCTAAGAGAATGGTGTTCACAGTGTAAATGAAGGCTCTAACAAGCCTATGCAACCACGAAAAGCAGGCATTGAAATAAAAAGTGAACTGCTGTGGGAGGTCTTTCTGTCTGTGTTGCTTTTATTGGTTAATGAATAAAGAAGCTGGCTTGGCCTATAGCCAGGTAGAAGGAGGGTGGGGTCAGAGAGAAGCTATAGAGCTGCCAGACACAGATGCTGGGAACTTTACCCAGTAATCCACACCCACGTGGCAATATACAGATTAATGGAAATGGGTTAAATTAATATGTAAGTGTTAGCCAATAAGAAGTCAGAACTAATATGCCAAGCAGTGATTTAATTAACAGAGATTGTGTGTGGTTATTTTGGTTCTGGGCAGCTGGTATGAACAAACAGCCTCCTCACAACAAATTGTCATCAAATGTGGGGTTGACAAAAACCATGTAAAACTTGAGAAAGCTTAAAAAGAAATCAGACACAAAGAAAACCAGAGTTAATCATAGTGGCATTTTCTTGGATGGGCTCTGTTTGCTAAAACAAGCAGAAGCATAGCTCCTTTAAGAGAGGTTTTCATGATTCCATGGTTTTAAAAAGCTGCATCATTTTGAAACTGCGGTTTTCTTGGCTGTGCTGCCATGACAAACTCTGACGAGGTCCAGCTATAGAACATCTAAAATCATTTATATGGGTTTATGGGCGGTGTTCTGTAGCTTGCTTGATGGCAATGTGGACTGGCTGTGTGCCTAGAAGTGGGGCAGTGTGCATGGCTCTCAGAGGCATGAGAGGTTCTGCCATGCTGAACTGGGCAGATCAACCAGGCAGTACCTTATATACCCTAGTAATGACACAGCTTAAGTTTTTAAGAAGCGCCTAGAATTTTAAGAAGTGTTCCTAGACATAAAGAATGTGGCTGACAATGAGGGCTGACTGAGAAGCCAAGGACAATGGCACTGGGTTTTGATTCTACTGCATGTAGTGACTTTGTGGGAGCCTAGTCTGTTTGGATGCTCACCTTCCTAGACCTGGATGGAGGGGGGAGTACCTTGGACTTCCCACAGGGCAGGGAACCCTGACTGCTCTTTGGACTGGAGGGGGGAGGGAGAAAGGGGGAGGGAAATGGGAAGAGGGGGGGAGGTGGAAATTTTGAATAAAAAAAAGAATTACAGATACACAATAGGACAGATTCACACATAAAAGTCCTTTAAATGGGTTATAGTGTTGAATAAATGTACGTAGGCTTGGGAGAGAGAAGAAAAAGAGTATAGAGAGTTATATAAAGAAATAAATGGTGTTTTTTAAAAAACAAAATCTTTAAAGAAACAGTAAAAATAAATGAGCCATGTAAAATGGAATATACACAGAGAGTCTGAATTATGTATATTATGTCTTCTTTGAATTTTTTTCACTGTAAAGGAGCTAAGTACAGAGAGACATTTCATTGTATGGGCTGATAAGCTAAACCAACATGTATATTATAAAGTTATTGTGGCTTCAGAATTTGGATGTAATGATATGTGCTTTAGAAAAGAGGTTCTGCTTTTGTTTCCACAGAGGATGAGAACCTGTGAATTCATACCAGGCTAATGTGATTTGATGTTCCAAGACCCCCTGAAAGGTCAGCATGAACACCCCAAAAATTGCTTCACCCAACAATCAGCAGGAAGTAGTCTAGAGAACTACACCTATATTCCCAGATACTGTTTATAAATGTTTTACATTTAAAAGGAGATAGGCTCTAGAGACTTGCACTGGTATGGATCTTGCTCTATTTACAAATTTAATATACAAATTTAAAGTCAATTTTGTTATATGTATATTTCTGCCCTTGATTAAGGTATTATGTTTTTGCAGCTCATCTAAAAATGTAATGTATAATTAAGAAATATAGGTTAGTAGAAATTCATCTAAAGTAGTCAAGCTTGTAGTCATGTTAGTTAGGTTTTCTAGATATATAGAGATATATTTCAGTTAGGTCTTCTTCAAATCTTTCAGAGACCTTCAGAATATGGCATTTAAAATGTTTAATAACTTAGGGCTTTTCATGACAATGAGACACATATGTTCCTGGCAGGACCAGCTACTTCAAGAGGAAGATGCGCATTGAAGAGGCTCCTCATGGAGTATGTTTGCCATTAGGGCAAAAAAATTGCTCTTGCCTGGAGTGCTTGATGAACTGGACATGCAGGACTCACAGAGAAATGACTGCTGAACTTTCCTAAAGGTGAGATGATCCCTCTGGGTTCCTGCTTCATGAAAGAGTCTGCTAGACATTCTGCAAGATACAGAAGAAGTGACTAACAAACTGCCAATATGGGCAGACCTGTTTTCAAATATCCTGCTTTATGGGAAAGTCTGCTGGATACTATGGGCCTGTAGGCTAAAATGGATGCCCCAATTGTAGAGAAGAACTTTGGGTGACTGTCCAGGTAGTGAGATGTCTCTGTCAATTCTAGAATTTTGGAAGTTGCTTACAATGCACTTCCTGTTTACTTATGTAATCTTATATCCTTCTGGAGTCTTTGATGAGTTGAAGAGTTTATAGTTATAATTATGGTTTTCCTTAGTTATGATAAAAGATAAAGTAGATATAAATATTGTAACTGTAGTTCTTGCTTGATATATATATATATATATATATATATATATATATATATATATGCTATGTTAAGGTTAAACCTTTCTTTCTGTTTAAACAGAAAAGGGGAAATAAGGTAGAAGGTCCTTCTGTCTATGAGTTGCTTTTATTGGTTAATGAATAAAGAAATTTGTTTGGCCTATAGCAAGGTAGAAGGAAGGCAGAATCAAGGAGAAGCCATGCAGTTGCCACAGGAGACAGACGCTGGGAACTTTACCCAGTAAGCCATAGCTACATGCCAATATACAGATTAATAGAAATGGGTTAAATTAATATGTAAGAGTTAGCCAATATGAAGCTAGAGCTAATAGGCTGAGCAGTGATTTAATTAATAGAGTTTCTATGTGGTTATTTCAGTTCAGGGCAGCTGGGATGAACAAGAGGCCTCCCCAGTACAAACAGATCCCTCACAGAAAAGGAATGCCAAGGGGTAGACATATAGACAGACTTCCTTAACATGAATGTGAAATGTAATCCATGGCTTGTGTGAATAAATTATTGGTTCTCTACTTCTAGACTGGTCTTGGCAAGGCAATGGGCCTTTTCTGTGGAAGCATAACTGGATAAGGTGGGGGCAGCCCTTTAAGGCTGTAGTCTGGTCTTCTTCTTGCTTAAGCTCTATACTGCCTGGTTGGTGTGGTTTGACTATCACCTCGTCTTCCTGTTGCCAGAGACAGGAGCTGGTCCTGAGTTCATGCCATTCCTGCTATAATGGACTATATCTTCTCCTCTGTGATCTCAGGGCAATCCTATCTCTCAAGTTACTTCTGTCTTGTCAAGAATTTGGTCACAGTGACAAAGAGACAGAGATAGATGATTGATGATAGATAGATAGTTGATAGATGAAAGATAGATAAATAGATAGATGAGGAATAGATAATAGATTATAAATAGATACATGGTAGGTTATAGAGAGATGATATATGATTTTAAATCAAAGGTAGATGACAGATAATAGGTATACCAAAAAGATATACAATAGAAGTTATGAAAGTTATATAGTATATAAATAGAAGACAAATGATAGATTGATTAAAATATGCATTCTAGACTACATATAAGTGATAGAGATGGATAGATGATAGATAAATTACAAGCTGATTATTGATAGATATACCAGAGAGATATTAAATGATAGATAAACAATATATTATGAATAGAAAATAGACAAGTGATTGGTTCCTAGATGATAGAAGACTAATAGGTGGTGGATAGATGATAGACAAGAAAATATAGATGATAAATACAAAGACAGTCAAAAGTGTATCAATCAATCAATAGAAGATTATAGCATATTGATAAACAAAAGACAGACAAATCATAGGATAATACCCACATGTTAATGAAAACACTATCGACTATACTAGAATCAGGTAAATGCATAATTTTCTTCCTCTTCTTTGGATTTTTGAGATAAGAGTTTCTCTATGTAGCCCTGGCTGTCCTAGAACTCACTGTGCAAAACAGGCTGGCACAGAGATCTGCCATCCTCTGACTCCTGAGTGCTGAGATTAACAGTGTGCACCACCATTCACTTTAGGTAAGAGAATATTAAAGCAATGAGATGGAGTTACTACTTTTTCTTTTTTGTTATTAATTTATTTATTTATTAAAGATTTCTGCCCCCTAGCCGCCACCACCTCCCATTTCCCTCCCTCTCCCCCAATCAAGTCCCCCTCCCTCATCAGCCCAAAGAGCAGTGAGGGTTCCCTGCCCTGTGGGAAGTCCAAGGACCTCCCACCTCCTTCCAGGTCTAGTAAGGTGAGCATCCAAACTGCCTAGGCTCCCACAAAGCCAGTACGTGCAGTAGGATCAAAACCCAGTGCCATTGTTCTTGAGTTCTCAGTAGTCCTCACTGTCTGCTATGTTCAGTGAGTCAAGTTTTATCCCATGCTTATTCAGACCCAGTCCATGTGGCCTTGGTGAAAGCATTCATTGGGGACTTAACAGCACACCTGAAAGCTCTAGAAAAAAAAGAAGCAGACGTGCCCAGGAGGAGTAGAAAACTGGAAATAATCAAACTGAGGGCTGAAATCAACAAAATAGAAACACAGAAAACAGTCCAAAGAATCAATGAAACAAAAAGTTGGTTCTTGGAGAAAATCAACAAGATCGACAAATCCCGGCTGGCCTGGGTCTGAAAAAGCATGGGATAAATCCGGACTAGCTGAACATAGCGGACAATGAGAAATACTGAGAACTCAAGAACAATGGCAGTGGGTTTTTGATCCTACTGCACGTACTGGCTTTGGGGGAACCTAGGCAGTTTGGATGCTCACCTTACTGACCTGGATAGAGGTGGGTGGTCCTTGGGCTTCCCACAGGTCAGGGAACTCTGATTGCTCTTTGGGCTGATGAGGGAGGGGGACTTGATCGGGGGAGGGGGAGGGAAATGGGAGGTGGTGGCGGGGAGGAGGCAGAAATCCTTAATAAATAAATAAATTAAAAAAATAAAAAATGAAAAAACTAATTAAACGACAGAGAGAGAACACGCAAATAAATAAGATCAGAAATGAAAAGGGGGACATAACTACAGACACAGAGGAAATTTAGAGAATCATTAGATCTTACTACTTTTTCTATTAATAAAAATTTAAAGGTCCAGTGAGTCTAAGTCTAGGCTAAGCTGTAGGGAACCAGGCACTGAGTTACTAAACCATATGGTTGGTGGGAGTGTGATCAATGAAGCCCCTTCCCTCTTAAGTAGCATTGTTCAGGATCTAGGACAGATTGAGACCAATCTAGAATTGCCCTGGAATTCAATTACACTCATACATGTAGATCCTTAATCTATAGAAAATCACACAGTTGTGCAAGAGGAGACAAACCAGGAATGCCTATCACTGTGTTTAATATAAAAATACAAAACATTTAGAACCCAGCAATAGTGACGAGAATGCAGAAATTAGCACCAGCTTCATACCAACAGATTTCTAAAGCATTATGGTAGTGACATGAGATATAGCCTCACACATAGAGATATGAACACGTACACAGTTAGGATGGAGGAGGATCCAGAGCAGGGAGAAAGGGTAACAGGCGGGGAGAGAAATGAAAGGCAACACTTTATGACCAACTCACTTTTTACTATCTCACCATTAAGTCACAGCAGGTGCCACCCATGTGACAGGGACGTGCTCACACACAGTTTGACTGCAGCTCTCTGACTTTTCTACAGCCTGAAATAGTTTACAATTTTAGGAAATATGCATTTAGCTGTGTGGTGGTGGGACATGCTCTTAATCACAGGACACAGGAGGGCCTCTCTGAATTTGAGACCAGCCTGATCTACAAAAGCTGGTTCCAGGACAGGCACCAAAGCTACAGAGAAACACTGTCTCAAAAAAACAAAAACAAAAAAAAAACACAAAAGGAAGAAAGAAAGAAAGAAAGAAAGAGAGAGAGAGAGAGAGAAGGGAGGGAGGGAGGGAGGGAGGGAGGGAGGGAGGGAGGAAGGAAAGAAAGAAAAGAAATTTCTACCTAACGTAAGTAGCCTTGAAAACATATTACGGTAAAATAACATGAAAAGCAATCTGGAAATCATGTTTAATCACACGGCCTGATCCCTCTCACTCCCCTTTCATCATAGCCTGGGACAATGGACAACAAAGAAGTAGATTGTGATACAGAGAATCCAACTGAAAGTCTGAGAAGAATTTGAAAAAATTCAAATAAGAAAGAGGAAATAAGGAATGATCAAGGTAACTTGTACCTACAGAGGCAGCCAAGCAGGTGACCCTGCCGTGTTAAACAATAATGACAGCCTGGCTAATCAGGAAGAAGGGACTCCCAGAAGTGGATCAAAGGGGAGCCTGATAAATGTCTGCTCCCCAGAGAAATTGGGAATGCTCAGTCAGCAAAACACAAGGGACATAAGAAATTACAAGAGACCCAGGAGATTAACAAAGGGATTGCAGAGCTAACACATGGCAATTAACACACCCTTAGGGAACAGAGAAATGAGGTCTTGCAAGAAACAGGACAGCTTTTAACAGTGACACAGGGAAGGGAGTTTAGACAAAGAAGAAGCTACATGGAAGGGAGCCCAAACCTGATCAGCACACTCTCCACTGTGCCCCAAAGTCTGTCCTCTATTTTGCCAGTCTACTGAGCCCCAAAATATATATCTTATACTAATTGGCAATTATTCTCAAGACCAAGTTATTTTATAATTAGGGAAGATATTTATTTCTTTCCAAATCCAAGCAAATTTCAGCAGAGAACTTAGAAAATGTGAGGTAATGTTGCAATAATCATTGTCACCAGTGTCACATGGAAAGATGCGACCATATAGTCCTCATGTGAACCCAGAGAAATAATAATATCAGCCTCTGTGGTGTCAATGGAGAGACCTGAGGCACAGGGTTGAATTAATGTGCCGAGTTCCTCTGTCTCCATGAGTACATAGGGAATGAGGGAGTGATCAACTCCACTTTTAGACTTGTTTGGTCCCAAATGACTTCTAGCTCTTACTGAGGATGTGGGATGATGTTCAAAATCAGATACAAAGAGACTGGATGACAACTTTACCAAGTCAGTATCATTACATAGCATTCTGAGCCCCTGAGTTTGGTTTTCAACTCACTATAATGCTATTTTTTTATCAGATCCAAAAGAAACTAGGAACAAATGGCTCTCTGTGATGCCTATTAGCAATGGAAAGCACAAGCTGACCTCCGAGCTCACTCAGTTCCTGTGGCTCCTCTCAGCTCTGCTAACCCTGTCCCTAAACCTCTCCAGCTCAGGGGATCCCTTCCCCTGCTTCTCCTTCCTCTATAACCCTGCCATTTCATCCACGCGCCCCTCTTGACCTCTCCTCTTATTTCTCTCCTCTCCTCTTCTCTTCTCTCCTCTCCTCTTCTCTCTTTTCCTCTCCCCACTCCCCTCTTCTTTCAGTTAAGTCTACTACTTTCTGTCCCTGCTCTGGACTCTTCCAAATGATTCTGACTGTTTACCCCTCAGGCCTACAATAAGAATCTTCCCTTCAGCCATACAATGAAGCAGCCATGTCCTTGCTTTATATAATTTTGTAAAAAGTTCTGTTATTATATTACCATAGCTGGGACTACAGGTTCTTTCCCTACTCGGTACAGAATACAGATGGCTATGCAGTTTGGATAGCCTGCTGGAAATTTCACTAGATGGCCAATGACTAGCACAGGTCTGCTTAGATTCCAAAGGACCCTTCTCCTCTCCCAGAGCAAGTGTGCCCTCTGAACGGTCACTCATTCAGGCTGAGTTATAAGGGCTGTGACAAGCTCAGATATTTCTCAGCCTTGGATGGTGTGTTTTTATCTCTATATATATTGAAATTATAAAGACCCTGGGTTCATCTGGTATGTCAACGTGGCCTCTAGACCACATAGATCTGGTCTAGAACATCACCATCCTACCCTCCCTTAGTTGGGCAGCGGAAAATACAAACTAACTTAATAACTAGCAGCCAAGGACTGTGGTTTCCAGAGTCCAGGCTTTAACCTATTCATGCTGTACGACTAGCAGGACAGCTGGTCATCAGTTATTTCAAATTCAGTCTGGGGACACTCAATCTCATGATCCTGGCTTTAAACTGAGATTAAGTAACTTTACCAAAACCTCTATCATCCATCTTACCCACCCTTTAAATTTATAGCTTCAGACATGGGCTCAGATAATTCCCTCTTACCAGAAGATAAGGAAAGTGTTTTCCAAACCCATGGGAGGCCAGTCACAAAGGCTGTTGGAGCACAATCCCCAAGCCTGAGATCAGGAGAAGTGGAAAGATCCCTTGCCAGTCCTGTGCTTCCCTGGTGGCAGGGAAGTGAGCAGAGAGGAGCAATAGGGATCAGGAGAAAAGCCAGCTGGGTACTGGAGGCCACTCCCCAACTCCCATCCCCACCCTCCTCACCCTCATCCCCACCTCAACCACACACACACACACACACACACACACACACAGCTCACCCAACCCAGGGTGGGGCAATGACAATTCAGTGAGTTCTTTCCTGGTACCTGATACTTAGAGTTAGGAAAAGGACTCTTTAGCTCTGTCAGATTCAAGAAAGGATCACATCCTGTTCGTTCAGCTTACTGGGGACAGAAGATATCAGGCAGCTATTTAAGGCCACAGGAACCAGGAGTGACTCTCAGGACCAGAAACCCAGAAGAAATAGGATCTGGTGCCCAGTTAAATGAGCAAACAGAAGAGATGGCAAGTTCCTGAGCTCAGAGTGCAAGGCCAAGGCCACGTCCAGGAGAGCAGAGACCGCCTATGGAAGTCCTAGGGTCCTCTGCACTGACCTAACCTTTCCTGACCACTGCCTGTAACCAGCAAGTGGGAACAGAAGGAGGAGAGCCCAGCTGAAAGGAGACTCCCCAGCATGTCAGAACACCTGGCCTCATCTCATAAAGTCCAGTCTCAGAGAAGCCCATTGTTTATTCAGAGAACCTGCCCACAACCCACAAAAGAAGGAACATCTGGTGAGAGGAACGTTCATAGAGGAAGAACTGTCTGGGTCAAGCTGGGGGTGGGGAGGAAGGAGAAAGATTTGCTCCCCAAGTTCTCTTCGGGACTTGACGCCAACAGCCTTGCTCTAGTTTTTCCCTCAAAATTAGACTTTCTTTTATAAAAATTGTTTTTATTTTTTGAGGACATCTCAATATTTAATGAATAATGTATGCTATATTTCCTGAGAGAGAGCAAGATGATATAGAGCAGTTTTCAACTTTGGCCAGTAAGTATGACTATTGAGAAATTCTTCTTATCTTCTTTTAGTTTCTAAACTTCAAATTTTTAATTTTTGGATTTTTTTGAGCTTTATATTTTTCTCTGCTCCCCTACCTTCGTCTCCCCTCCCCTCTTCAATCCTCTCCCATGGTCCCCATGCTCCCAATCTACTCAGGAGATCTTTTTTTCTATATGTCATGTCATTTAGATCCAAGTATGTCTCTCTTAGGATCCTCTTAGAATTATAGCCTAGCTTTGTTTTTCTTTGCTTTATGTCTAAATGTCACTTACGAGTGAGTACATAGGATAATTGTCTTTCTGTGTCTGTGTTAACCTCACTCAATATGATGTTTTCTAGATCCATCCATTTGCCCGCAAATTTCAAGATATCATTTTTTTCTGCTGTGTAGTACTCCATTGTGTAAATGTACCACATTTTTCTTTTCCATTCTTCAGTCAAGGGGCATTGAGATTGTTTCCAGGTTCTGGCTATGACAAACAATACTGCTATGAACATAGTTGAGCACACGTCCTTGTGGTATGATTGAGAATCCTTTTGGTATATACCCAAAAGTGGTATTGCTGGGTCTTGAGGAATGTTGTTTCCTAATTTTGCAAGAAATTGCCATACTAATGTCCAAAGGGGCTGTACCAGCTTGTACTATCACCAGAAATGCAGAAGTGTTCCCTTTACTGCAAATCGCTCCAGCATAAGTTATCAATGTTTTTGATCTTGGTCATTCTGACAGGTGTAAGTAAGATGGAATCTCTGAGTTGTTTTGATTTGCATTTCTCTGATGACTAAGTATGTTGAACATTTCCTTAAGTGTCTTTCAGCCATTTTAGATTCCTCTGTTGAGAGTTAAGTCTGAACCCCATTTTTTAATGGATTATGTGATCTTTAGGTGTCCAATTTCTTAAGTTCTTTGTATATTTTGGTGATCAGCCCTCTGTCTGATGTGAGGTCAGAGAAGATCTTTTCCCATTTTAGTAGACAGGTCTGTCAGACAGAATATTAACAGAAAAATAAGGGTACTAACAGATGTTATGACTCAAATGGGCTTAACCAACATATATAGACTTTCTTTTTTAATTTGCCTTTTGGATGCCTTAGTGCAGTCCAGAGCAATCTCCTCTTTCAAAGGGCTCCCAATCTAGACTCATCCCAGTCATGTTCCCTTGATGGACTCAAAGGCAACTTATCCTGAACTTTAATTACATCCACAAAATCTGTTTTGCCATGCAATATGGCATGGCCACAGCTGTGCTGTCTCACCCAACTCTGTCCTGGAGAACAGAGCAGAAAATCCCTGGAAACCATAGCAAAATTTCATGTATCACATTATAAAGTCAGCCATCATCCAGCCCCAAATTATCTGGGAGAAATTAATTGTAACTATCCCAAAAGAAATAGACTAAACCTTATGAAGAGAACTTCTTTGATACTTCCTTGAATTGTACATGATGCTCCCATAATTGGAGCCCATACATTTTATACTGATTCTAATAAATCAGGTAAGGCAGGTTACAAATCAAAAGAATTAAGTAAGGTGGAAAAAAGTCCTTATAATTCTGTCCAGAAGTCAGTATTATATGCCATTCTTATGGTGCTAAGGGATTTTAAAGAACCTCTTTAAAATATAGTTACTGGGGGCTGGAGAGATGGCTCAGTGGTTAAGAGCATTGCCTGCTCTTCCAAAGGTCCTGAGTTCAATTCCCAGCAACCACATGGTGGCTCACAACCATCTGTAATGAGGTCTGGTGCCCTCTTCTGGCTGCAGGCAGACACACAGACAGAATATTGTATACATAATAAATAAATATAAAAAAAGAAAGAAAAATATAGTTACTCTTTCACAATATGCAGAAAGAGTTATCTTGCATATTGAAACCACTGAATTTATACCAGATGATACAGAATAGACTTCATTGTTTATCCAGGTGCAAGACATAATCTGGAATAGGCTTTGTCCTATGTACGTAACACATATCCAATCGCATACCGGTCTGCTAGGTCCTCTAGCACAAGATAATGCAGAAATTGATTAATTATTGATTGGAAATGTGTTGCAGGCCTCAGAATTTCATGAAAAAAAGTCACTTCAATAGCAAGGTTCAAAGAAAGAGTTTTCTATTACATGGAAACAAGCTAAGGAGATTATGGAGAGATGTCCTACCTGCTCTTTCTATAACCAAACACCACTACATGTAGGGACTAATCAAAAGGGTACTCAAAGGAATGAAATCTGGCAGATGGATGTGTTCCACTTTGCAGAATTTGGAAAATTAAAATATGTACATCACACTATTGACACTTATTCAGGCTTTCTGTCAGCAACTGCTTTAAGCTCAGAAAAAGCAGATTCAGTAATTACACATTTATTAGAAGTTATCGCCATCATGGGTATACCTGAACAAATAAAGACAGATAATGGTCCAGCTTATGTCTCCAAGGAAATGAAACGATTTTTTGCTTTTTATAATATTAAGCATGTTACAGGTATAGCACACAATCCTACAGGTCACGCAGTTATAGAAAGATCAAATCAAATTATAAAGAATATGTTAAACAAACATAAAGGAGTGGAAAATGCCCCCAGAAAATAGATTACCTAATGCCTTATTAACCTTGAATTTTCTTAACGCTAATAAGAAAGGGACAACAACAGCAGTAAGACATTGGATAATGGAAAAGTCGGCTGAATTAAATCAACCAGTTTATTTCAAGGATGTGCTGACCTCGCAATGGAAGCCAGGAGATGTGCTGCGTTGGAAAAGGAGTTTTGCTCTTGTTTCCACAGGAGAAGAAAAATTATGGATACCGCCAAAATTAATAAAAGTTCAGTTTGAAGAGGAGAAACCTCTTGGAAAGGAGAAAGGACAGCTCATCCACAATGATGATAATCATACACGTGGTAAGAAAAGCATATAGGATGGGGGCAGTGTTCTTATCTCTGCAGGAAAATACTCATCTTCAAAAAATTCACGGGACCCTGGATGTTTGAATACTGACAGGTGGAAAATTTACCACCCAATAAAAATCAGCAAGAAAACAGAATATGTTCCATAAATAAAAAATGTTCATTATATACATAAATATATAGAGCTGGTTTTTTAGTTGGGCACTGACTCAGTTCCTCTCTAAGTCCAAGCCTGTTGTTAAAAGAAAAGCCCAGAGTTTCTGTTTCATGTCAGGAGCCATGATATGGGACAGAAAGAAAAAAGAATTGAGAAAACATACTTACTTTTTTTCATATCTATTTTTGCCTTTATCATACCTTTCATTGAATATATGTGTCTGTATATGTCTATATAAATATTGCTTGTTTTCCACAATGAACAATTCTTACAGTAATCTCTGAAGTTTCCAGGAAAAAGATGGGGCCCCACAACAACAACTCCACCTGGTTGATATGACATCATGATGCTCATAGCAATACTACAAGACCTGTTTTGGGTACCAGCTGCACAAGATGATTCCAACTTGGTTAGCTAAAATGATGTACATCTTTTACACTGTTCTGGCAAGACCTCCACAAAATACTCATAGACTATTTGCAATTATACCAGACATTAATCTTGAAATTCAATCATCATTTTACTTTCAATAGAATCCCCTAGAAAGAACGTCACCCCCATGATAGCTGGAAGTATTTCTAGAAGACGATGTCCTCTTTCCCAGCAAAGTTTGTCCTCAGGCATAGGGACATCATTTAGGGGTTGATTATAATTGGTATATGGTTGAGTGTTGGGGGAGAAATTTTATAATCTCAGGGATCTCTCAAAAAAAGAAGGAAAAGTGGATGATGGGATAATAGATTGTTATTTGTGAGTTATCATTTATAGACAATTACATTGATATAGATTCCTGTATATTAATACAAAGTTAAATTATATTGAATATTGTATGCATGCATGCTTCTATATCTGTTTAAAACATTTTTATGTATATATATATATATATATTTACCATATTGCAGTGTACATTTCTACTTCTGATCAAGATACTTTTACATTGTTTACATTTGGAGGTCATTGTCCTCATTTATTGCATAGTTGTTTATTGTCTTAGTCTTTAAGTTAGATAGATATTAAGAATTATAGATCAATAGTCATCTGTGTTTGTCATATTTATAGTTAGACTAATCAGGTTCCTAAGATACATAGAGATTATATTCTAAATAGATAGATAATCTTCAACCACTTCAAAGAGCTGTAGAATATGGCATTTAAATAACTTAGAGTTCTGTTGAAGTGAGACTCAATTGCTTCTGGCAAAACCGACCTATTCCCAAGAGAATGTTGAGCACTAAACACTCTACTTGGAGCTTGTTTTCTTCATGGTAAAACCGACCTTTGGGCAAGGAGCTGCCACACCTCAACCACTGACAAGATACATAATATCCAGAAATGGATAAGCAGGACTGTCAAATCTTGCCAAGACAGAGTAAGACATTTTTGAAAAATGTCTTGCCTTTGAAAATAGTCTGTCAGTTATTCTAGACCTTAGAATAAGTTGGTTGCCTCAATGTTGCAAATGAGACTTTGGGTGATTGTTCAGGTAGCCAGTTGTCTCTGTCATTTTTTACACATTTTAGAAGTTGCTTGATTGCACTTCCTACTCACTCAAATAACATTATTTCCCTTCTCAGATCTTTGATGGTATTGAAGACTAGATAAATGTAGTTGGTTTCCCCTCATGACTTGGCCAAGTTATTTATTATACAAGACTTAAGCTAGTTAGAATAGAATATTTGTTCTTATTGTATATAATTTTATATTAGGTTTCGAACTCTCTTATTTAAACAATAAGGGGAGGTGCTGTGGAAAGGTTTACACCTAGTAACTACCCACCTACTGGGGCATGGCCTCATAGATTATTTACCCAGATGCTGCAGCGTGTCCTGCCCCTTCTTTTTCTCTCTGCTCCCCTTGTTCCCATTTGCTCGTTTAGCTTGTTTTGGATTGGATCTCCATCCATCGTTCAAGCAGAGAATCCTGATTTGTAAGTTTTCCCCCTAAATAAATAACTGTCAATCTCTCAGTTCTGAGCCAGTGTGAGATTTCTTTTAATCTCCTGATATCTCTACCATCAATGGACTGCTTTCTCTTCAGAGAAAGCTCAAGCAAATGTAGACCCAGTGACCCCCTACCTACATTTGAGCAGCAGGGGCTTCTGGAGAGACGCTAGAGTGGAAAGTCTGGTTGGATGTAGGACCATGGTGAACCAGGGAAGAGTATGCTCAGTGTAGTGAGATCAGAGTCAGAAGAGATGGAGCAAGGTTTGACCTGCTATGTACTGTCTGTATCCCCTAAATTACCATGTTGGAGCCTATTTCTCCATGTGTCACATTTGGAGGCTTTCTTAGGGTTTCTATTGCTGTGAAGAAACACCATGTCCATGGCAACTCTTACAAAGGAAAACATTTAATTGGGGTTGCTTACAGTTCAGAATGTTAGTCCATTATTGTCATGGTAGATGGCATGTAGGCAGACATTATGTTGGAAAGGTAGCTGAGAATTCTACATCTTGATCTGTAGGCAGTAGGTGTAGCTTGAGCATCTGAGACCTCAAAGCCCATACTCAGAATGACACACTTCCTCCAAGAAGGCGACACCTACTCTAACAAGGCCATACCACCTAATGATGCCATTCTATATGGGTCAAGCATTCAAACACACGAGACTGTGGGGGTTGTACCTATTCAAACCACCACATAGGGCTTTTGAGGGGTAATGAATTAGTCCATGCTGTAGGAAATCCTACAGCCAGTAAACTTTAAGTTACCCACCCACTTTGGAATGGCTTCTTATACTATAAATGCCAATGTATTGCGCATGTACATTTCCTTTCTCATCTGGCTGCTGGATTCGTTTCCTGTTCCTCATTTATGCAGAGAACTGTGTGTTGGAGGAGGTCAAAAGAGGAAAAGATAATTGTCCAGATAGGATCACCAAACAAAGAGAAGTATCACTTGTGAGGGCAGGTCACCTAATAAGAGTCACTGAATATTAACTAGAATAATAGTCATGACTCACTTAAAAATCAAAGCTGGCTTTGGAGTTGGACAATGGCTCTGTTATTCTCCAAATCCAAGCATGTTGTTAAAAGAAAAATTCAGAGTTTTTGTCTCATGTCAGGAACCATCTGTTATGGGGTAAAAAGAGGAAAGAATCTAGAAAAAATTTACTTTAATTCATACCTATTTTTGTCTCTATTGTACCTTTCATTGAACATATGTCTATATAAATAATGTTTAAGTTTTCCGCAATGAATAATACATTTTTCTGCATGATTCTTCGAAGTTTCCAGGAAGAAGATGGAGCCCCACAACAATGACTCCATCTGGTTGATATAACATCATGATGCTGTTAGCACTATATAAGACCTGTTTGGGGTACCAAGCTGCTCAAGATGGTTCCAACTTGGTTAGCTAAAATAGTGCACATTTTTACAATGTTCTGGCCAGAACTCCAAATAGGAAGCTCAGCAAAATCCTGCCAAGTACTCAGAGACTATTTGATGGGGGAGAGTCTTCTGTTTTGTGTTAATTTCATTGGTTACATAAAGAAACTGCCTTGGCCCTGATAGGACAGAAAATTAGGTAGGTGGAGTAGACAGACAGAATGCTGGGGAAAAGAAGCCAAGTCAGTCAGTCGCCATTATTCTCCTACCCAACACAGACACAGGTTAAGATCTTACCAATAAGCTACCACCTCATGGTGGTATACAGATTATTAGAAATGGGTTAAAGCAAGATATGAAAATTAGCCAATAAGAGGCTAGAACTAATGAGCCAGGCAATGATTAAAAGAATACAGTTTCTGTGTAATTATTTTGGGTGTAAAGCTAGCCAGGTGGCGGGACACAGCCCACCACTCCACACTACAAAGTGGCACCCAACGTGGGGCATGAACCCATGACCCTGAGATTAAGAGTCTCATGCTCTACCAACTGAGTTGAATACAGTATCTGTGTAATTATTTCAGGTGTAAAGCTAGCTGGGTGGTGGGACACAGCCCACCACTCCACACTACAACTATTTGCAATTATACCAGACAGTAATCTTGGAACTTAATCATCATTTTACTTTCACAGGATCCCAAGAAAGAACATCACCCCCATGACAGCTGGAAATAATTATAGATGATGATGTCCCTTCTTCCAACGATGTTTGCCCTCAGAGTTAGGTACATGATTTAGGGGTTTATTATAACTGGCATAGGGTTGGGGGTTGTGTGGGAAATTATGTAGGCCCAGAGATCTTCATTAAAAAAGGAAAATTGGATAGGAAAATAGTTTAGTGAAAACTTACTCACACTAATAATAATAGTGAATAATGGAGTGATTACTTATAAGCTATACTTATAGGCAATTTACATTGGTATAGATTCTTGAATATTGATACTTATAGTTATACTAATCAGGTGTTTAGATACATAGAGATTCTATTCTGCATAGATAGGTAATCTTCAACCACTTCAAAGAGCGTATAAAATAAGGCATTTCAATAACTTAGGGTTCTGTGGAAGTGACACACAATTGTTCCTGGCAGCACTTATCTATTCCCAAGAGACTGTTGGGCACCAAAGACACTCCACTTGGAGCATGTTTTCTTCTTGGCAAAATTGGCCTTTGGGCAAGGAAATGTCTATGACAAAGTACAATACATCCAGACAGGACAAACAGGATACAAGAAAAAAAAAAAAGATAACCAAATCTTGCCAAGACAGGGTAAGACAGTTTTGAAAATTTTCCTGCCTCTGAAGATGGTCTGTCAGTTACTCTAGGCCTTAGACAAAATTTTGGCTTAGCCAAAATTTGCAACATTGCAAATGAGACTTTGGGTGATTGCCCAGTTAGCCAGTTGTCTCTGTCATGCGTTGCACATTTTGGAAGTTGCTTGATTACACTTCCTGCCTGCGAGAGTAATATTATTTTCCTTCTCAAGTCCTCAATGGGGTTGAAGATTAGATAGTCATAGTTCCTTTCCTCTCATGACTTAGCCAAATTATTTCTAATGCAAGTCTTAAACTCTTTAGGATAGGATAATTATTGAAACATTTATCACATGTTTCTTGCTTGATATTGTTTATGCTGGTTGTAATTCTAATTTTTATACATGACATTTGCTCTTATTGTACATAAATTTGTATTAGGCTTAGAACTTATTTAAACAAAAGGGGGAGGTGTTGTGGAAATTCTATAGCCTTTAAGTTACCCTCCCACTTGGGCATGGCCTCTTATACTATAAATGTCGACATAAAGCATGCACACATTCCCTCTCTTCTGGCTGCTGGATTTCATTCGTGTTGCTTGTTTGTGCAGAGGACTGTGATCTATGAATCTACCCCTAATTAAATAACCCTTTATTATACTTATTTCTGAGCTAGTGTGGGATTTCTTTTTAGCATCAATCTTCAAGTCCGTGAGAGTGCTACTCTATGGATGGGCTTGATGATCTGAGAGATATCTAGTGTTCAGTGCACTAACATAAATGTTATCAAATTGAGTGTGGTCTGGGCCTCATCACAGAAAGATTTCTAATTGCTGAGTTCAAGATCCATCTATATGGACAAAGCCTACAGAACCACAGTGCATCCAAACAGGGAGAGAGCACACAACATTTCCATGAGGGACTGGCTGTGACTGGCCTGCCCCACCCTCCCCACCTGCACTTGTCAGGTGGAGAGGACGCTTTCCCTGGTTCACAGACATTGGTCATTAGGACCAGAAAAATTGACAAACCTAAAATGGACATTGTAGATCCATCTTTCTCAAGGATCTTAAACAGCTCTGCACCATGGGATAGAAGAGATCAATAAAGCTTTGTGATAATAACTGATGCTTCTCCATCTAGTCAGTGTCATCTGTGGCTGCAAAAAGCTACCTGGTCTGGTGCAAAGGCTTGGCTAGTAAAGGCACTTGTCATCCAGCCTGGCAGCCTGAGTTTGATTCCCAGAACCCACTTGGTGGAAAGGAAACAAGCTCCTCCAGGTTGACTTCCAATGTAAAGAAAATCATTATATCACAGTTTTGTGTGTGTGTGTGTGTGTGTGTGTGTGTGTGTGTGTGTGTTTCCATGTGTCACCATACACCTGTGAAGATCAAGGGCAACCTTGGTATCAATTCTAGCCTTCCATCTTATTTGAGGAATTTACCACTTTGTACACGAGGTCACTTGTCCTGCAAGTTTCCAGAGTCTCCACCTCCCATCTCACAGTAGAGAGGCTGGGATAACATGCTTCTGATCCCAGCTTTACATAGGATCTTGGGATCTGCTCATGTAGCAAGCACTCTGTGCACAAAGCTGTCAGGAGCTGTTTCCTCCTAAAATCATTACAGGAACCGTCACCCTGGAGAGTCTGCAGAGAACCCCACACCCCTAATTGTGTTAGGAATCGTTCTATTGACAGAGCCTACCCCACACCCAAATTGGCTGTTAATGGAGAGCTATCTGTTAGCGGAACCCGCCCCACATTACAAACTATCTAGAGAACTAGGTGTGTCAACTCGTGACTTCCTGGCCTACGTGACCTGACCAAACGTAACCTCCTGGCCTACGTGACCAACGTGAACCACGTGACCAATGTGAACCACACGGCAAGAGTCCAGGCCCCTGTGCCCACCCCCCAACTCCTTATCCTATATAAGCTGTAACCTGTCTCTAATAAACGGAGGCTTTGACAAGAACCCCCGCTTGGCCTCCTTCTTCTCTCTTAGCCCATTATTTTCCAGATAGTGCCTCTCCGGGACCCTGGAATTACTGAACTGCAGGGTGGGTTACAACCCCTAGACTAAGTCACCCACCCAAAGTGGTTTACACAAAGCCATATCCCTTGTACCTCCTCTTCTTCTTAAAAATTCAACAGAGACCACTGTGTCTGTCATAAAGCAAAGGAATGGAGAGATGATAAGCTTGGAAGGAGCAGAAGGAGCAGGCTGGATTCTGCCTTCCCATGTGGTAGGAGTACTTACGAGAGGGAAGGTGCACTCACTCTACCAGGATGGTCAGGATATAATGGGATGAGGAGAGCAAGCTGAAGACAGATAACATGGGGAAAGCTATTCTTTGGAAGGGGTTTTGCCCCAAGAAAAAGAGAAAACAGGCAGAAGTGGAGAGGAGGCGGTCTGGACGACAGTCTGTGTAGAGAGGGCGAACATGCCATGTGCTGAGGGAATGTTCTAGAAGGGAAGGGGTAGCAGAGCTGCAGATGAGAGATAACAGTGTGAGCTTAGCCAGAGAGGCAACAAGTTAGGCATCCAGGTGGGAAAGGACTAGCCTTCAAGGGGACCACAGACGGTCTCCACGTTGTCATGGAGAGGCAAGGTTGCTGGTGGGGATGAGAATGAGTAGAGCCATTGGAAGCTGTCCATCTTCAGGAAACCCTGCACTTGTATACACAGCTCTGTGGCCTTCCCTGCCCCTTCCAACTTTACTTTGGTTTCTGAGGCTGCAGAGGAGATGAGTAGTGAGGAGAATGAGTGCAGAGATTTCCAGGGCTACAGCATGAAATTTGTGACAGTCATGGTAGAGTCAAAAGGAGACACTACTGGTTCATCCACTTTACTTCCATTTAAATGACACATGAGAGATCAAGGATCTGTACCTCAAAACAAATAATTATCAAAGATGCCGAAGGCACAGCCAGTCAACTCATAAGGTTAATTCCTTAGGCTTTTACAATAGGAAAGTACTCCAGAGAGAAATGAATTCCAAAGAATGATTGCCTACTGTCTGGATTAAAAATTACCAAGAACACCACACTGTTCACCCAAGGCTCAATGCCCCTGGAAGCCTTTCAGAGTTCTGTTGAGTTCTGTGGCTTTGCCTCCAAAATATGAGTAAAACAAGAAGTCCTCTTATATTTCAAACATAAGCAGTACTCTTCAGCAATAATTTTCTAAACCTACAAAAATCAGAACAAAATTGAATAAGAAGAAACTTCCAAATACAAAGATGAATGAAAAAAAAGGTAGCAGAATTTAGACCATACTTGTGGAAATGGATAACTTCAGAGGAGCAGTAAGTTAGATTCAACCACATGCATTATGTTGCTTATACTTTAAACTTTATTAAGATAAATATCATTATCACAAATCATAAATAGATACATTTGCTCCCAGAACACATTATCAGCTTGTAGAACCTCATTAAAATACAGGCAAATGACAATTTCAAACACCATTCAATGACATAGACATTTAACTTTTTTATCCTTTAGGAAATCAGATTTGACCACAAAGTGTCCTCAGTTTCAGATGAGTGGCTTCCAGTCACGGGGGTATTTCTTGTCTTCTTAGACTGGGTGAAATGAGTCCACTCTCCCCCTCTGATATTTCCTGAAGCAGAATGTAAGAAGAGTATCACAGCTCTCTGGACTCACCTCTGTTTGGAACAGAGGGAGAGCACTGTGATGACATTCGGGACATGGTGGTGTGAGAAGGGTCTGAGACTCCACATGGGTAACGCCCTGAGCATCTTTTTTAGCTTCATTTCTGTTACTGTGATAGATACCCTGACTAAAAGCAGCTCTGGGAATAAGGGTTTCATTGGCTCACAACTCCAGGTGCGGTCTGTTCTTGCAGGGAAGTCAAGGCAGGAACTTAAAGCAGTGGGGCACATCCATGGTCCCAACAGAGACAGGAAAACACATGGATCCTTGTTTGCCCTCAGCTGGCTTCCTCCTCTCATAATGCTCAGGACACTCTGCCTGGGGAACAGTGTCACCCACAGTGGGCTGAGTCTTCCTACACCAATGGATACTAGAGAGATATTTCTCATTAAAACACTCTGTAGCATGATTGTAGGTTGTGTCAAGTTAACAGTCATAACCTCCCAGCACAGCATTTGAACTTCACGCATCAGAAGCTGATCTCCATGCCCCCTGCATGGAGGTAGTAGAATGCATGGTGCCAAACAATCAATAGGGGATAGGGAGAGCTTGTGTGCAGTCATGGGTTTCATCCTTAGCACCAAAACTCCAAAATGACACCACACACACACACACACACACACACACACACAGTGACATTTGGACACAGAATATGTTTTTCTACTTGTATTAAAATTAATATGCTTTGGGACTGGAGAGATGGCTCAGAGGTTAAGAGCACTGGCTGCTCTTCCGAAGGTCCTGAGTTAATTCCCAACAACTGCATGGTGACTCACAACCATCTATAGTGAGATCTGGTGCCCTCTCCTGGCCTGCAGGCATACATGCAGGCAGAACAATGTATACATAAATATTGTTAAGAAATGACTGTGACTGGAAATTAGAGAATACTGCTTTTTATAAATTAGAACGTTTGCTATTGTTATTACGCTTCATTCCAATTTGTTCATCTCAGGCTCATACAGCCTGTTTCAACTCTGAGTTTGGGCTGTTTCAATCTTCACATCTAGGAACAATCTAAAGCCATCTCTGAGGATCTGCCTCTTCCTGAAAGTTAGGTTAAAAGGCAGGAGACACAAGATGCAAGCCCCCAGTGAATTTTCCCAACAAATTCTCAGCCAAATGAAAGACCTATGCAAACCCTAGAGGTGTGATTGAGAGTTTATTTCTAATACATCTGTGCCAGTGTTCAGGCACAGGGTTTACGTCATGAAGAGCCAGGGAAATAAAAATAAGCAAAGTGCCTCGGAGGTCAGTGTTTGCAGGAGCCTTTGAAAAAAATTGTTTCTGTTCATGATAAAGTTAGCCTAAATGGAAGAATTTCACTGAGGGCCTGAGCACCAAGTCACAGAATTCAAACTGAACCAGAAAGAAGTAGACCAACACTCAAGCCAACACCCAGGACAGAGGAGGCAGTGCACAGGCAAAGAGAGATGCTAGTAACCACTTGGGTAGCACCAGCCCCAGGCTTCTGGGAGAAGTAGGCATGTAGGAAGGTTGTTAATTCTGTGCCAATGGAGAAAGCTGAGGGCTGGGCCTCCACTGCATCTCAGGCCCTGGGCGAGTGACTGAGTCACCTCAGTTGCCTCCACTGACAACCAGTCTGGTCATAAAAATGAAGTGCAGCTACCTGCAAAGAATGCCTGCATCTTCAATGCAAGAGCAAGTCTGGGTACAGGTGACCACACCTGCTTATGCTCCTGTGCACTGTGCATAGACCAAGAGAACCTGTGCCCGACCAGCTTCTCTACATTGAGCTCACTCAGGTCTGCTATCTGGAGACCCTCACCTTGACCTTGCTCATGATGTGTGTGAATGCAGTGAGCAAACATGGCTAATGAAGAAATGAATAGAAGGAAGGTCTGACCCAGAGAGGCTGCTGCCAGGTCCTGATGTCAGCTCTTCCACCCTCTAGACAGCAAAGCCACCATATTGTTACAAGCCTTGGCTTTTCTCCCTGTCAAGAGAAGATCCGGCTGATTTTAATTTTGATGGTGTATGTAGTTCCTAGTACACACCCAGGAACAATCACCCTTTCTCTTTCCCTGGCTCAGATTTTCACATATTCTGAACTAAGGGTCAGAACATGGTGCTGTATAACTATGAAGAATGTCAAAGACAGAAGAATTCCCCCCACAAGAGTTATGGGAGAGAATCAGAGGAGGGACAGGAACAAGTGTGGAAATGAGGCCCTGGAGGTAGTTAACAGGTAATGGTTTTAACTTGTGTAAATTTTCCTGAGTTCAGATGAGGGCATATTGCAATATTTACAGTCATGCAGTCACATGAAGCCTTAGTAAGATCTAGTAAAGGAGAAAGCAATAATTCCAATGATACAGAGCAAGATTACGTGTCTAGTGACAGTGGCTGAATGGCCATGAGCCCCTGTTTTTACCCAGCTCTGAAAGCCTTCAGGGTTAAATTCCAAACCAACATACTCAGCATATCTATGACCATGTTATAATCCAGTATGAAGAGCTGGGGAAAGATCACAGATGCAGGGAGAGCCCTTCCACTAGGCCTATCTCCATGCTCTGCATCCCAGGAGCTTGGACCAGTCCAGGTTCCAGCAAAGTTCTTGGACACCAATACAGGCCATTGTTACATGAGGAAGTGGCCCCTTGTTTGTCTCCGTAACACACAAACAGAAGGAACTCCTACATCAGACCATGCCTGTGCCTGGCTGCCCTTGAGTTTGAATATAGAGGTCTGAAGTGCTCCAGAGATGCAACTGATCACTATCAATCCATCAGGCATCCTCAACGGAGACCAGGTGTCCCAAGAGGTTCAGAGGAGACATCACCCTCACTATGATGTAGGTGTGGTCAACCTACATATACAGCAAGACTCAAGCTGATTTATATGGTCATATAACCCAATTTCCTTCTAACATGGAGGTGAGCTAGTGTCTGCAGACATGCATGTCTCATGGTGAAGATGCATTGGGTACCCAGTGGATAACAGACTCAGTGCCTAGCTACATCATTCAAGTGAGGGGGAAGGGCTGAAAAGTAGGTTCATCCCAGACTTAGCATTTAAAAATAGAAGGATTGGGAAGTGAGGGGCAGGGGACTCAGGAAAGGGCCTGAAGGATGCTAGTTTGCTTTAAGACACCCACCCTAAGTTTCTTCCACCACTGACCTCTCCCAAAGAATTCAGTTGGGGGCCACCAACTGAATTATGATAGCACTTGATTCTCATTCCTGTTCTGTCTGCAGACTGGGAGTCTTTGGACAAGTAAGTGGCCGTGGCTACTGGCTCCTGACCAGTAAAATGGAAATGATCACATCAATGGCTTCATATGTATACTGAGCCCTGAAATGAGCAGATGAGGGCATGTCTCAAACCTTGAGAACATAGTGCAGAAGCCTGGTAGATGAGATCTGTTATTGCTCTGGGTGCCAAGTGGGAATAAGTCTTGACCTGTGTGTGTGTGTACATCCACTCTAGTGTATGCAGGGCATTGAGAACTGATGGAGGAAGGTCATTGGCTAATAAAGGAACTGCCTTGGCCCATTTCATTGGTTAGAGGATAGGTGGGAGGAGTAAACAAAACAGAACGCTGGGAGGAAGAGGAAGTGAGCTCAGACTCACAGCTCTCCTCTCGGGAGCAGACGCCTGAGAGAGAAGCCATGCCCTGCTCCCGGGATGAAGCTCTGACCCAGGATGGACATAGGCTAGAATCTTCCCGGTAAGCGCACCTTGGGGTGCTACACACAGATAATTAGAAATGGGCTAAATTAATATGTGAGAATTAGCCTAGAAGAGAATGGGCCAAGCAGTGTTTAAATGAATACAGTGTCCATTTAATTATTTTGGGGCATAAGCTAGCCGAGCAGGCGGCCGGGGTGCTGGGAACGCAGCCCCACCGCCCTTACTACTTCAGAGAACAGAACTCTTTGCCTTCCTCCTCCTTCTCTCTCTACCCCTGACAGTTCCCAGCAAGGCCATCCCAGATGCTCCCAAAGTATCACCAAAGGTTATTGGGAGTTTGTGCCACAGGCTCCCCTCAGACAGCAGAGCAATTCTGTTCCTGAGAGTTCTCCAGTGCCTGCCAGTAAGTAAGTAAATTCTGGGGCACCACAGAGTGGCAGGTCACAATTTTCTGAAAGTGGCACACGGAGAAGCTTAAGCCAAATGGAAAAAAGGTCTGTTCAGTGTGGAGTTCCTCAGGCTGGATCTTTAGTATGGCCAAGCAGAGCCCAACAAACACATCCTCCAGCTTCAGGAATGGAACTCTATCTGAGACATCATATACTTGTCTGGCCACATCACTAGAAAAGACATAACCTGTCCCAGAGCAAAAAGGTGGGTACCTGTCCCAGGGATATTCAAATTTACTCACAAACCACTTGTTGAACTTGCTCCTGAAGGGAGGGTTATTGGATATTATATAGCCTGTGAAGAACCTGGAGGTTTTGTTTTTCTTCAGCAGTAGGTCAGTCAGATAGCCAACATTCACAAACACATCTGAGTCTGTCTTCATCACAAAAGCTGCCTGAGGACAATAGTGGTGCACCCATTCCATGCCCATCATTGTCTTCAGGGTCAAGGTGAAATAGACGTCCTTGAAATCCTTCTGTATGATGTCACGGTGCTGCTTGCCCTCCTGGGCTATGGCATTCATCTCATAAGTGCTGTCTGAGGCCCCCAGGAGGAAAAGGGTCTTCACACGCTGCCCCCGCACCTCTGATTCTCTACCCCATGTCTTGCGGATGGCCATCCGAGCTGCCAGCTGCTTGTGGGATGAAGTTACCAGCAGCACAAGGAAAGGTGGCTTCTGCTTGCAGTCTATATCTGGAAGCTGGAGAAACTTCCCATGACCTTTCTTGAAAACAATTGGTGGTTCCTCAAAAGACTCCATGCTGAAGTACAAGCAAAGAGCGCCCATCATCAGAATGAAAGCATAAACCAGCCTCATCTTCATGAAGGCCATCTGAAAGAACAAAGACAAACTGCCAGGTCTCCCGAGAGAGGGCAAAGTAACAGATACCCAAACACATAGCTCTGTTCTGGTGTTCCAAGCCTAGCACCAGGGCTAGAATTTATACTTTATGAGCTACTTACAGAGAAGTATTTGATAGTTCCCAGCACAAGGCTAGAGAGACTACTCAGTGGTTAGGAGCACTTCCTGCCAACAACCACCTGTATCTGCTGTTCCAGTGGATCCAATGCCCTCTTCTGGCCTCTGTGGGCACTGCACACATGTGGTGCACAGATAAAAATGCAGGCAAAATTCCCATGCACATAATCTAAAAACTTTTAAAGTTTTCCCAAAAAAGTTCAACACAAAAATGAAAAATAATAATTAAGGAAATAGAATTTGAATCTGTGTAAACAGTACACATTTTATGTATACTATATTATACAAAACCCCACATACACACAATTTAAAAATGAACTTTTAAAAAATATGAGTTGGAGGCTTCCTGTGCGCTCCTGGATACTGCCCCCCCCCTTGCTCCATTCATCCTCTTGGCCCTGGATCATTGGGCTACCGGTGGCCCTGTTTAGTTGCTGAGGAATCCCATCTGGACGGGTGAGTGTGTGCTATCCAGGGGCAGACTGTTCTGGAAGAGAGCACAAAACCCCCTCCCCCAGCTCCTTCTGCAGGGCTGTCTTTCTTTCGCACGACCCAGCCCCCCAGCACCCCTCCCCAACCCTGCCCTGCTGTATGCTAGGACCAGTGCTCAAGAACAGTTTTAAGCTCCTACACTAAGGCTACCCACCCAGAGCGGTGAGTGCCTGCCTACCAGGCAGGCCTCAGGGTCCCCTGTAAGGGAGCCCGGGCACCTTCAGCTCCGGCGCCAGGCTTCCTGTGCGCACCTGGATACCCTCCCCCCCCCCCCCCCCCCGCTCCATTCATCCTGTTGGCCCTGGATCATTGGGCTACCGGCGGCCCTGTTTAGTTGCTGAGGAATCCCATCTGGACGGGAATGGTTCCTGCTTCTATACTGAAGAGATATACCCAGAGAGTCAATCACAGCAAAGACTGGACCAAGACACCAGGCCTCTCCTGGCTCCATTTGAAGGAAGAGATGGGAAGGCGCCAATGCAAGAATTCCTCCAACAACCTGAAAGGCAGCATGACACCACCAGAATCCAGGGATCCCGAAATAAGAAGAATTGTACACCCTACTCCAGAAGAAATAGAAGAAATCGACTCAAAAGTGAACTATATGAAAATAATAGAGGACCTTAAACAGGAGGTGAAAAACTGCCATAAACAATTAGAGATTACAAACAAAAAGGTAGAGGAAATGAATAAATTGCTCAAAGACACGCAAGAAAACCAAGAGAAACAAGAGAAAGCAATCAAACAGGTTAGGGAAGCAGTTCAAGACATGAAGAATGAATTGGAAGCAATGAAGAAAGCACAAACCGAGGGAAGAATGGAGATGGAAAATCTGGGTAAATGAACAGGAACTACAGAGACAAGTACTAACAACAGATTACAAGAGATAGAAGAAAGAATGTCAGACACTGAAGATACCATAGAGAAAATAAACACACGGATCAAAGAAAACAGCAAAACCAACAAATTCTCATCACAAAACATTCAGGAAATATGGGACACAATAAAAAGACCAAACCTAAGAATAATTGGAGTAGAAGAAGGAGAAGAAGGGCAGCTCAACGATCCAGAAAATATACTTAATAAAATTATAGAAGAAAACTTTCCCAACCTGAAGAAAGATGTACCTATGAAGGTTCAAGAAGCATACAGAACGCCAAATAGGCTGGATCAAAAAAAAACATCCCCTCGCCATATGATAATCAAAACACAAAATATACAGAATAAAGAAAGAATATTAAGAGACGCAAAGGAAAAAGGCCAAGTTACTTATAAAGGTAAACCTATCAGACTTACACCTGACTTCTCTATGGAAACCATGAAAGCCAGAAGGTCCTGGATAGATGTACTGCAAAAACTAAGAGATCATGGATGCAAGCCCAGACTACTATATCCAGCAAAGCTTTCGTTCACTATAAATGGAGAAAACAAAATTTTCCAGGATAAAAACAAATTTAGACAATACGTAGCCACAAATCCAGCCCTACAGAAAATAATAGAAGGAAAATCACTAACCAAGGAGTCCAACAATGACCACAATAACTCAGTCATCTAGAGACCGTTCACCAGCGCAACTCAAAGAAGGGAAACACACAAACCCTACTACTAAAAAAGTGACCGGAGGTAACGACCATTGGTCATTAATATCACTTAATGTTAATGGGCTCAACTCACCTATAAAAAGGCACAGGCTAAGAGATTGGATGCGAAAACAGGATCCAACATTCTGCTGTCTACAAGAAACACACCTCAACCACAAAGACAGGCACCTACTCAGAGTAAAGGGCTGGGAAAAGGCTTATCAAGCAAATGGACCTAAGAAACAAGCAGGTGTGGCCATACTAATTTCTAACAAAGTTGACTTCAAACTTAAATCAATCAGAAGAGATGGAGAGACATTTTATACTCATAACAGGAACAATTCATCAGGATGAAGTCTCAATCCTGAATATCTACGCCCCTAATATAAAAGCACCAACGTACGTAAAAGAAACATTACTAAAACTCAAGGCAGCCATCAAACCACACACACTAATAGTAGGAGACTTCAACACTCCTCTCTCACCAATGGACAGGTCAATCAAACAGAAACCTAACAGAGAAATTAGAGAATTAATGGAGGTAATGAAGCAAATGGACTTAACAGACATCTATAGATTATTCCACCCAAATAGGAGAGAATATACCTTCTTCTCTGCAGCTCATGGAACCTTCTCGAAAATTGACCACATACTCAGTAGCAAAGCTAACTTACACAGTTACAAAAAAATATTAGTAACCACCTGTGTCTTATCGATCACCATGAATTAAAGTTGGAATTCAACAACAATGCTACCCCCAGAAAGCCTACAAACTCATGGAAACTGAACAGTCAACTACTGAATCATACCTGGATTAAGGAAGAAATAAAGAAAGAAACTAAAGTCTTCCTTGAATTCAATGAAAATAAAGAAACAACATACTCTTACTTATGGGACACTATGAAAGCAGTCCTAAGAGGAAAGTTGATAGCACTAAGTGCCCACTTAAAGAAAACAGAGAAAGCACATATTGGAGACTTAACAGCCCACCTGAAAGCTCTAGAAAAAAAAAGAAGCAGACTCACCTAGGAGGAGTAGAAGACTGGAAATAATCAAACTGAGGGCTGAAATCAACAAAATAGAAACACAGAAAACAATCCAAAGAATCAATGAAACAAAAAGCTGGTTCCTGGAGAAAATCAACAAGATTGATAAACCCCTATCCAAACTAATCAAACGGCAGAGAGAGAATACGCAAATTAATAAGATCAGAAATGAAAAGGGGGACATAACCACAGACACAGAGGAAATTCAGAGAATCATTAGATCTTATTACAAAAGCCTGTATAACACAAAACTGGAAAATGTAAAAGAAATGGACACTTTTTTAGATAAATACCATATACCAAAGTTACACCAGGACCAGGTGAACAATCTAAGCAGACCTGTTGGTCGCGAAGAATTAGAAGCTGTTATCAAAAACCTCCCTACCAAAAAAAGCCCAGGACCAGATGGTTTCAATGCGGAATTCTACCAGAACTTCCAAGAAGAGCTAATACCCATACTCCTTAATGTATTCCACAATATAGAAACAGAAGGGTCATTACCTAATTTTTTTTATGAAGCTACAGTTACTCTGATACCAAAACCACACAAAGACTCAACCAGGAAAGAGAATTACAAGCCAATCTCACTCATGAACATCGACGCAAAAATCCTCAACAAAATACTGGCAAACCGAATCCAAGAACACATCTGAAAAATTATCCATCATGATCAAGTAGGCTTCATTCCTGAGATGCAGGGCTGGTTCAACATACGCAAATCTATCAATGTAATCCAGCATATAAATAAACTGAAAGAAAAAAACCATATGATCATTTCATTAGATGCTGAAAAAGCATTCGACAAAATTCAACATCCATTTATGTTAAAAGTCTTGGAGAGATTAGGGATACAAGGGTCATACCTAAATATAATAAAAGCTATATACAGCAAGCCGACAGCTAACATCAAATTAAACGGAGAGAAACTCAAAGCCATCCCACTTAACTCAGGAACACGACAAGACTGTCCACTCTCGCCATACCTCTTCAATATAGTGCTTGAAGTTCTAGCAATAGCAATAAGACAACATAATGCGATCAAGGGGATTAGAATTGGAAAGGAAGAAGTTAAACTTTTGTTATTCGCAGATGATATGATAGTGTACTTAAGCGACCCCCAAAACTCCACCAAAGAACTTTTACAGCTGATAAACAGCTTTAGTAATGTGGCAGGATACAAGATCAACTCCAAAAAATCAGTCGCCCTCTTATACACAAAGGATATGGAAGCAGAGAGGGAAATCAGAGAAGCTTCACCATTCACGATAGCCACAAACAGCATAAAATATCTTGGGGTAAATCTAACCAAGGAAGTGAAAGATCTATTTGACAAGAACTTTAAGGCATTGAAGAAAGAAATTGAAGAGGATACCAAAAAATGGATGGACCTCCCTTGCTCTTGGATTGGGCGGATCAACATAGTAAAAATGGCAATTCTACCAAAGGCAATTTATAGATTCAATGCAATCCCCATCAAGATCCCAACAAAATTCTTCACAGATCTGGAGAGGACAATAATCAACTTTATATGGAAAAACAAAAAACCCAGGATAGCCAAAACAATCCTATACAATAAAGGATCTTCTGGAGGCATTACCATCCCTGACTTCAAACTCTATTACAGAGCTACAGTAATGAAAACAGTGTGGTACTGGCATAAAAACAGAGAAGTCGACCAATGGAATTGTATAGAAGACCCGGATTTTAACCCACAAACCAATGAACACCTCATTTTTGATAAAGGAGCTGAAAGTATACAATGGAAGAAAGAAAGCATCTTCAACAAATGGTGCTGGCACAACTGGATGTCAACCTGTAGAAGAATGAAAATAGACCCATATCTATCACCGTGCACAAAACTCAAGTCAAAATGGATTAAAGACCTCAATATCAGCCCAAACACACTGAAAATGATAGAAGAGAAAGTGGGAAATACCCTACAACAGATGGGCACAGGAGATCGCTTCCTATGTATAACCCCAGAAGCACAGACATTAAGGGCAACATTGAATAAATGGGACCTACTAAAACTGAAAAGCTTCTGTAAAGCAAAGGACACTGTCACTAAGACACAAAGGCAACCTACTGACTGGGAGAAGATCTTCACCAACCCCGCAACAGACAAAGGTCTGATCTCCAAAATATATAGAGAACTCAAGAAACTAGACTTTAAAATGCTAATTAACCCAATTAAAAAATGGGGCACTGAACTGAACAGAGAATTCTCAACAAAAGAAGTTCAAATGGCCAAAAGACACTTAAGGTCGTGCTCAACTTCCTTAGCAATCAGGGAAATGCAAATCAAAACAACTTTGAGATATCATCTTACACCTGTCAGAATGGCTAAAGTCAAAAACACCAAGGATAGCCTTTGCTGGAGAGGCTGTGGAGGAAGGGGTACACTCATCCATTGCTGGTGGAAATGCAATCTAGTGCAACCACTGTGGAAATCAGTGTTTCGGAAATCAGTGTTTCAGGAAATTCGGGATCAACTTACCCCTGGACCCAGCAATACCACTCTTGGGAATATACCCAAGAGATGCCCTTGGGTATATATGACAAAAGCATTTGTTCAACTATGTTCATAGCAGTATTATTTGTAATAGCCAGAACCTGGAAACAACCTAGATGCCCTTCAATGGAAGAATGGATGAAGAAAGTATGGAATATATACACATTAGAGTACTATGCTGTGGTAAAAAACAATGACTTCTCGAATTTTGCATGCAAATGGATGGAAATAGAAAACACTATCCTGAGTGAGGTATCCCAGACCCAAAAAGATGAACATGGGATGTACTCACTCATAATGGGTTTCTAGCCATAAATAAGGGTCACGGAGTCTACAATAGGTGAATCTAAAGAAGCTAAGTAAGAAAGTGAACCCAAGGAAAAACATATAGTCATCCTCTTGGCTAAGGGAAGTAGACAAAATTGCCAGGGAGAAAACTGGGATCTTGGGGGTGGGGTGGGATGGGGTAAGGGGAGATGGGGAGAGAAAACTTAGAAGGGAAGGAGGGGGTCCTTGGGGAAACAGGAGGATTGGGATAAAGGAAGGTTGGACAGGGGAGCACGGAACCACAATTCTTAGTTAAGGGAGCCACTTTAGGGTTGGCAAGAGACCTGACCCTAGAGGGGCTCCCAGGTGCCCAAACCGAGGTCCCCAGTTAGTTCCTTGGGCAGCTGAGGATAGGGAACCTGAAATGACCCTATCCTATAGCCATACTGATGAATATCTTGCATATCATCATAGAACCTTCATCTGGTGATGGATGGAGATAGAGACAGAGACCCACACTGGAGCACTGGACTGAGCTCCCAAGGTCCCAATGAGGAGCAGAAGGAGGGAAAACATGAGCAAAGAAGTCGGGACCACGAGGGGTGCACCCACCCACTGAGACAGTGGAGCGGATCTATTGGGAGCTCACCAAGGCCAGCAGGACTGTGACTGAAAAAGCATGGGATAAAACTGGACTCTCTGAACATGGCGAACAATGAGGGCTGATGAGACGCAAAGGACAATGGCACGGGGTTTTGATCCTGCTTAATGTGCTGGCTTTGTGGGAGCCTAGCCAGTTTGGATGTTCACCTTCCTAGATATGGACAGAGGGGGGAGGACCTAGGACTTACCACAGGGCAGAAAACCCTGACTGCTCTTTGGACTGGAGAGGGAGGGGGAAAGGAGTTGGGGGAGGGGGAGAAGGGTGGGAGGAGGGGGAGAAGGGTGGGAGGAGGGGGAGGGAAATGGGAGGCTGGGAGGAGGTGGAAACTTGTGGTTTTTTTTTCTCCTTTTCTCAATAAAAAAAAAATATGAGTTGATGTGCCAGGTAGGTGAGACAGATGAAGAGATCCATGGTTTAGAAAATTCTGGAGAAGCTGGAGAGATGGTTCAGAGGTTGAGAGCAATGGCTGCTCTTCCAAAGATCCCGATTTCAGATCCCAGAAACCATGTGGAGGTTCACAACCATCTATAATATGATCTGATGCCCTCCTCTGGCATGCAGACATATATGCAGAACATTCATAAATAAAATATAAAAAATAAAAAGAAAGGAAGAAAGTCTGGACTCTTAGAATACAGAAATGGAAACCATACCCCAACAGTGAAGCACACAGGGCAGCCTGCCTTGCTGTCCCCCAGTGCCACACTGACAGCTTTGGGATTCTATATGCTGATCCCAGCTCTGGGACCTGCCAGCCCTTCACTGATGAGATATTCAGACTCCTTGTCCTTCAGTAGATGGGACCAGATCTCCTAACAGATCCTCAGCTCTGATCTCCGGTGACTCCATGACAAGGAATGTCACAATGCAGCTAGACAGCCTGTAGGTCTGACAGCTGTGCATTCAGGGTTCAAGCACAGGTCTGGAAGCAGTGCATTCTGGGTGCAAGCACATGACTGGCTGTGGAGGCCCAAAAATATGAGCCTATTTCCACATTGACGAAGATCAGAGAGTTGGAACTTATACTTCTTTCAAGGTTGTTCTTCCTCCACCTCAAAGGCCCCACCTAGCTGTAGAATAGGAGTTCTGCTCTCCCAAGTTTATTGTCAACAGGTGTGGCTTACAGCTAGACCTTGTACTTCAGGAATAGAGACGTAAATATGTTCCTGCTTTAAACAAAAGTCTAAAAATCCAACTATGGGTCCAGGTCCTTTATGGAGATAACTTTGGATTCCATGCAGGGAGTGGTTTGCCTACGGAGTGTTTTGGCCTAGGGTGTGAGCATGACTCATTTTGTTCTAGCCACGAAATATTTAATGGATATAGCCCACAACCTTCAACTGGTATATTCATTTCCTTGTATTGTGTTAGTGGAGTTTTCTGTCCTACTCCTGCCTTTTTCCGTCAGGGGTCTTTAAAGCAAGTGTCTTTAAATTAAGTGCAGTCAAATTTTAGTGCTCACTGGAATTCCCTCTGGATACTATCCTATATGTTTCTCCTGTTTATTATTTTCATTCATGTTCTCATACTCTTTACTATATTTTTAAATCTTCATACCTCTAGCCTGGCAAGAGGTATTTTTGTCGAAGCTGGTCCTTAGCAAATGGCCACTTCTCTAATTGAGCAGGCTAAAAAAGCAACTCTTCATACTATGAATTCCTGACAATTCATGTGTCTGAACTCTTGGTCTGCAGCTGATGCTGCTGTTGGAAAAGGTTGTAAAACCCTTTATGAGATGGGACCAAGCTACAAGAAGTGACTCCTGGGGGATGAGTGTTGAGTTTATGGCACCGTCCACTTCATGTCCTCTCTCTGCCTCCTGATCCACAAGTTATGAGCAATAATCTCACACCCTGCTACCACAGCTACAAACTGCTCCCAGTGGTGTGTATGTATTCCTGCTGCAAAGGAGAATCACCTCAAGTTAGGATACAAAGTAAATCCCCCCATCGTAAGTCATTTCTCTTTAAGTCATATTTGGTCATAGCAATGAGAAAAGTAATGAACACAAAAGCACCTCTGGTTTTCTGATTTGCACAATTACCTTGAAATTCAGGAAACCTGGAATGTGGTGAGTTTGAGATCACCTGTGTTAGTGTTGTAACACTGAGAAAGAAAAACACTCACTTTTGTTGAGCAAGAAATCAGCTCCCTCCAAAGGGCTAAGTCACAGGGTAGAAGCCACGATGAAATGAATTCCTTGTGAGGATCAGTGCTGACTGTGGCCAACGTTCCACCCTACCTTCTGAGACAATCTTCTGGACTCGGTTTGTCTACCAAAAATGAAGCTTGTGTCTCTCAGGAATAACTAGGAGAGAAAATAATAGCATTCAAGTTGTTTTCATTTTACTTCATGCTTTGCCCTCTCCCTGTGTGACCTCGAGCAAGTATGTGAGCTGCATTCCTGGACTCAGTTTTGTAACTTCTAACATGGGTACAGCTGAGGCACAGTGTCAACCATATGACTCACCTGACTACAACAACAAATATCTGAGAATTTTCTGAGGTCTCACAGATGAAGATAGGTCCTGTGGTGGTTTGTGGGAGAATGGCCTCTCTGGGCCCATAAGATCGATGACTTTTTCATCAGTGGGTGGAAGTCTTTGGGAAACATTGGGGGTGTGGCCTTGGTGGAGAAGGTGTGTCACTGGATGTGGGCTGTGAGGTTTGAAAAATCCATGCCATTGGCAAGGTGCTTTCTTTCTTCCTCATGGCTGTGGATAGAGGTGTGAACTCTAAGCTGTTCCCGCCATTCATGTCTTTGCTGTCATCATGGACACCAACCGTCTGACACTATAAGACCAACTGAATTTTTATGACATCCTTTGCTCATGGTGTTTCATCACAGCAAGGTAAAAGTAATTAACACTGTAGTTGGTACCAGGGAGTGGGATAGAGCCTGACTGGCCTGACCTTGTTGTGTTTTGGAGGAATGTAGAAGACAACGGGCCTTTGGATGAGGAAAACAGTTGAACACTGAGTGCTGAGCTTAATGGGCCATCCTAGTAGGGGTATGGCAATAGTGCTGTGGACCATGGGGGTCGCCTCAAGAGGTTTCAGAGGAGGACAATATTAGTGACAGGGATAGAGACCATTCTTGTGATATTTTGACAAAGAATGAGGCTGCTTTCTGCCCTTGTATTAAGAACTTGTCTGAGGGATAGAGAGATGGCTCTGTGGTTAATAGCACTGGTTGTTCTTCCAGAAAACCTGGGTTCAGTTCCCAGCACTCACATAGCAGTTCACAATTATTTGTAGTTCTGTTCCAGAAGATGTGACGTCCTCACATCAACGCAAATAAAGTTAAAAGGCAAGAGTTGGTGTGCATATAAAAAATATGAATATGCCTGAGGCTAAACTGAAGAGTAAAGGATTAAGTTCTGAGGTCATTAGAATGTAATTGGCCCTCATAAGCATATAATGAGTGACACTATTAGGAGGTGTGGCATTGTTGCTGGTCACAGTGTCTTCTCTGAGCAATAGAAACTATAAGACAATTTTGCTGGCAAAGGGGAAGGATCAAGAGGCCAGAATCAGACCCACATGAAGGTTACACCTACACACACACACACACACAGGCAGACACTGAAAGAAATTTAATAGCCACCATTGTACTGGCTAGTTTAAAGTCAACTTGACGCAAACAAGAGTTCTTCAAAGAGAGTGAACCTCAATTGAGAAAATGTCTCCATAAGATCTGGCTGTAAGGCATTTTCTTAGTGATTTATAGGGTAGGGACCAGCCCACTCTGGGTGGTGCCACCTCTGGGTCAGAGGTCCTGGGTTCTATAAGAAAGCAAGGCTGAGAGAGCCAGTAAGCAACACTCTTCCATGGCTCTGCATCAACTCCCACCTCCAGGTTTCTGTCCTGTTTGAGTTTCTGCCCTCACTGCTTTTGATGATGAACTGTAATATGAAACTGTGAGCAAAATAATCCCTTTTGTCCCCAAGCTGCTTTTGGACATGATGTTTCATCACAGCAACAGAAACCTTGACCATTTAAGGGAATGTATTTTGAATAAATGTGATGGTGACCTTTCATGGCTGCTGGACCTTCTAACTAGTGTGATATTTTGAATGAAAATGGGTCTCAGCACTACCATCCCCCAACTCAGTTGTTCCCACTGGAGCCATGGCCCAGACTGAAGAGGTGAGCATCTAAGTTCCCTATTGGAGGGCTATGCTCTCTAGTCCTTAGTCCTGGGAGGCAAATCCTGTGCTCCACCCACCCAAGAAACCCCAGAGCAGGCTTCCCAAACCATAACCATCCCCCATGGCATCTGTGACAACCAGAGCCTTGGCCCAGACTGCCCCTGGAGAGAACCTGTGAGCACCGAAGACTTGGCCCTGACTGCCTCTGCAGAGAGCCTTGTCCCTACCTATAATTGGAAGAACCCCAGAACCGTATCAGTCTCCACCAGAGGCACAGACTTGCCTGCACCTGAAAGAAAAGCGGCCACCTGAGCCATAGGCCCCACCTTCACCAATTGGGGGAAGGGAGATTTCCTGAAGCACAAGACCCACCTGCATGCACTGGAGAAAGAGAGGGGCAGATGGCAGCATAAGAACACATTCAACAACATGAAGAGCAACGTGGCACCATCAAACCCTAAAGGTCCTACAACAGGAAGACCTGAACATCCTAACCCAGAAGAAGCAGAAGAAAGTGACCTTAAATATAACTTTATAAAGATGATAGAGACCCTTAAAGAGGAAATGAAAAAATCCCTTAAATAGATGGAAGAAAGACAAAAAAAAAGTTGAAAGAAGTCAATAAATATATTAAATAAAGCCGAGAAAACAAAAACAAACAAACAAACAGGTGAAGCAAACAGTTCAAGACTTGAAAAGCAAAATAGAAGCAATAAAGAAAACACAACTGAGAGCATTCTGGAAATGAAAAATCTTGGAAAATAAATAGGATGCAAGCATAACCATCAGATTACAAGAGATGGAAGAGAGAATCTAAGGAGTTGAAAAGATAATAGAGAAAATAGATTCATCAGTCAAAAAAAATGTAAGATCCAATAAATTTTTAACACAAAACATCCAAGAAATCTTGGAGACCATGAAAAGGCTACATAATAACAGGGATAGAAGAAGGAGAGGAACTCCAGCTCAAAGGGACAGAAAATATATTCAACAAAATCACAGAAGAAAAATTTCCAAACCTAAAGAAAGACATACTTACAAAGACACAAGAAGCTTACAGAACACCATAAACTGAAGCAGAAAAAAATGCCCCCTTGCTACATAATAATCAAATCAATAAACATACAGAATAAAGAAATAATATTAAGATATGTATAGGAAAAAGGCCAAGTAACACATAAAGGCAGACCCATTAGAATAATACTGGAATTTTCTATGGAAACTCTGACAGCCAGAAGGTCCTGGACAGATGTGCTGCAGACACTAAGAGACCACTAATGGAAGCCCAGACTACTATACCCAGCAATGCTTTCAATCACCATAGATGAAGAAAACAAGATATTCCAAGACAAGACCAGATTTAAACAATACTTATCCACAAATCCAGCCCTACAGAAAGTACTAGATGGAAAGCTGCAACCCAAGAAAGGCGTCTCACACCAACAAATCTCACAGAGGGGAAACACACACTACCAACAACAACAACAAACCAAAACTTAACTGAAATTATTAATCTCTAGTCACTAATATTCCTTAACATCTATAGACTCAATTACCTATAAAAAGGCACAGACTAACAGAATGGATACAAAAACAGTGTCCATCATTCTGCTACATACAAGAAGCACACCTCAACACTAAAGACAGATTTTACCTCAGAGTAATGGGTTGGGAAAAGATTTTCTAATCAAATGGACCTACGAAACAAACTGGTGTAGCTATCCTAATATCTAACAAAATCGACTTCAAATGAAAATTAATCAAAAGAGATGGAAAAGAACATTCCATATTCAACACAGGAAAAATCCATCAAGATGAGGTCTCAATTCTGAACATATATGTCCTAAATACAAGAGCACCCACTTTTGTAAAAGAAATATTACTAAAGATTAAAGCGTAGATCAAACCACACCACACTAATAGTGGGAGACCTCAACACCCCACTCACCAATGTACAGGTCTGCCAGACGGAAACTACACAGAGAAATATCAGAGCTAACAGAGGTTGTTACACAATGGGCACAGACATCTACAGAACATTCCACCCAAGACACAAAATAATATACCTTCTCAGCAACTCATGGAACCTTCTCTAAGATTAACCACATATTCAGTCACAAAGCAAATCTCAATAGACACCAAAAAATATTGGAATAACCCCCTGTATCTTATCAGATCATCATGTGGTGTAGGAAGTTCTTCCTTCGACATACAGATTATTAGAAATGGGTTGAATCAAGATGTGACAGTTAGCCAATAAGAGGCTAAAACTAATGGGCCAGGCAGTATTTAAATGAATACAGTTTCTGTGTGATTATTTCAGGTGTAAGCTAGTGGGGCGGCTGGGACAACAAGCAGCTTGCTTGTTTCTATTACAACCATGACTTAAATTTAAAATACAACAACACAATTTGCAGAAAGCCTACAAACTTATGGAAACTGAATAACACTCAACTGTATCACGATTGGAATAGAGCAGAAATAAAGAAATTAAGGACCTCCTAGAATTCAATGAAAATGCACAATATACCCAAACCTGTGGGACACTATGAAAGCAAATCATGGATTCATAAAGTTTGCTAAACAGAATTTGAATAAACAAGAACAATTAGACAATAAGTCTATAGTCAAATGTTGACCTGCCTCCATTCTAAAGTACAACCCAGAAAAGATTTAGGGACAAGTTTTACAAAGATTTTAAAGAAACAACGATTATATATATTTATATATTACATGAATTGTTGTGAGAGCTCCTCCTGCTCCTTCAGCCAATAGCCGCTGAGATACCAGCCCATTGGGGCGTGGTCTCTCTCCCTTTAAAAAAGCGGCCACTTCCCTCTCCTCTCTCTCTTACTTCCTGCTCTGCTTCCGGCGACTAGACTCCCTTCCTGATTGCACAGAGGGCTGTTGTCTGGGACAGTGATCTGTAAGTTTTTTCCCCTTTAAATAAATAACCATTCTATTAATCATAATTCCAAACTGGTGTGAAATTGTTGTGACTTACACCTTCGCCTTCAATGAATGATTTCAAAGAAACAGAATGGCCGGGTATGATGACACATACCAATAATCCAGTATTTGGGAGGTAGTGGTTTGAATAGGTATGGCCCCATAGACTCATGTGTTTGAATGCTTGGTCCATAGGGAGTGGCACTATTAGAAGGTGTAGCCTTGGTAGAATATGTGTGATTCTTAAAGGAAGTGTGTCACTGTAGAGGAGGGCTTTGAGGTCTTATATGCTCAAGCTATGCCCACTGTGGCACACAGTCCACTGCTGCCTGCAGATCAAGGTACTGAACTCTCAGCTCCTTCTCCAGCACCATGTCTGCCTGCATACTGCCATGCCTCTCATTGTGATGATAATGAACTAATCCTCTGAAATGGTAAGACAGCCTCCATTAAATGTTTTCTTTTACAAGAGTTACCATGGTCATAGTGTGTCTCCAAAGCAATGAAACACTAAGACAAGCTATAATATCCAATATAATCAACTGCTTTAAAACACTGAAGACAGGAGCTGAGAGATGTCTCAGTGGTTAAAACACTTCCTGCTCTTTCGGAGGACTCAAGTTCAGTTCCCAGTTGTCATTTGGGCAGTTCACAATTTCCTCTAATTCCTACTTCATGGGATCAAACACCCTCTCTAGCCCCACAGTTGTGTGAACACATGGCATACATTCACAAGACACATACACACAGATAAAACATAGTAAAACTTATTTTTTAATATAAAAACATTCTACATATGAACATTATAACAAATAAGAATATAGCTAGGTCATTTGGCCTATATAGTGTTTATTTCTTGTTTTTGGGTTTTCAAGACAGGGTTTCTCTGTGTAGCCCTGGCTGTCCTGGAACTCACTCTGTAGAAGAAGCTAGTCTCTAATCCACCTGCTTTTGCCTCCCAAATACTGGGATTTAAGACATGCACCCCCACTGCCCAGTTTCTTCACAATATTATTAATAAGAATTCCCAATAAGGTAAACTCATAAGAGACAAAGACTGAGACACTATTACAGAGTAACTATGGGAAGCAGAGATAAAAACCAAGTACGACATGTAATCTCAGATGAGAATGACATTGTGTAACATGCAAACAGTCTGGAATTTAAGCATATTGAGCCAGGTGTTGTGGTGCATGCCTGTAATCCCAGCACTAAGGAAACTGAGACAGAAGGATCAAGAATTTGAGGCCATCCTTAGCTATATAGGAAGACTGTGGGAACTATGATCCTGTAATGCTAATGAATGAATAAATAAGTTGTGTTTGCTCTGAAACCAACAAATATATTCTGACAGAAAAACAATTCTAAAAACTGACAACAGTTTTAACTCAACTTGACAAGTGAACATGAAATTCACATAGAGGACAAAAACTGACCATCATATTACAAAGAAAACAGAGGGAAACCTGCTGCCTGTGAATCCTGCCATTCAGTCATAAGTCAGGAATGTATTGGCGAGGTACAGGCAAAGAGACTAGTGTCATGAACTAAATGGTGCCTCCCCTAACAGTCATGTCAGAGTTCTGACCCCAGTACGACAGCGCCTTCAAGCTGTAATTAAGGTTAGATGATGAGGCTCCAGGGTGGGGCCCTAATTCAATTGAATATTAGAAGAGAAAGAAAGAGAAATGCCAGGCCCTTCAAATGACAGAAATTGGAAGTCTGCAACCAGAAGAGAGACCTCACCAGGAGCTAGCCACTCAGGGACTTTGACCTAAGACTTACTTGGTCTCTACAAGTTTCTCCTCTAAGTCACCTGGACTAAGATGTCTGTATAGCAGACATCACAGTGAAAATTAAGGCTCTAATAAATGCTGTTCACAGGTAAATGAAGACTCTAACAAGCCTATGCAACCTCTAAGAAAGAGGCATCAAAATGAAAAGTGGACAGAAGGTACAAACAGATCCCTCACAGAAGAGGAATGCCAAGGGGTAGGCAGATAGACAGAGTTCCTTAATATGAATAGGAAATGACCCCCATGGCTTGTGTGAATAAATTATTGCCCTTAACTTCTCACCAAATCTTGGGGAGGCAATAGGCCCTTTGTATGGAAGCAAAACTGGATAAGGTGGGGGCAGCCCTTTAAGTGTTGTAGCCTGGCCCCCTTCTCACCTAAGCTCTATGTTGCCTGATTGACTAGTTACCTCATCTTCCTGCTGCCAGAGACAGGAGCTGGTCCTGACTCCATGCTGTCCCTGATGTAATGGACTGTACCTTCTTCCTATGATCCCAGGGCAATTCTTTCTCTCAAGTACTTCTGTCTTGTCAAGTATTTGGTCACAGTGACAAAGAGACAGAGATAGATGATTGATGATAGATAGATAGATAGATAGATAGATAGATAGATAGATAGATGTTAGACAGATAGATTGATTGATAGATAGATGATATATAGACAATAGATTATAAATAGATATATGGTAGGTGATAGAGAAATTATATGTGATTTTAAATCAAAGATAGATAACAGATAGATAATAGGTATACCAAAAAGATATACAATTGAAGTTATGTAAATTATATAGATTATAAATAAAAGATCAATGACAGATTGATGAAAACATGCATGCTAGATTACTTATAAGTGATAGAAATAGATAGATAATAGACAGATTACCAGCTGATTGATAAATATAACAGATAGATATTAGATGATATATAAACAATATATATTATGAAAAGAAAATGGACATTGATAGGTATATAGATGATAGAAGACTAATAGGTCATGGATAGATTATAGACAAGAATATATAGATGATAAATACAAAGAGAGTTGAAAGATGGATAGATCAATCAATAGATGATGATGGCACTTTGATAAACAAGAGACAGACAAATCATAGGCTAATACCTTTTACTGAAAACACTGTCAGCTATGCTAGAATCCGGTAAATGCATATTTTCTGCCTCTTCCTCTTCTTTGGTTTTTTTTTTTTTTTTTGAGACACAGTTTCTCTGTGTAGCCCTGGTTGTCCTGGAACTCACTCTGCAGACCAGGATGGCCTTGAACTCACAGACATCTGGCAACCTCTGACTCTTGAGTGCTGGGATTGACGGTGTGCACCACCACCCAGTTTAGGTAAATGCATCTTAAAGCATGACGGAGTTACTACTTTTTCTATTAATACAAATGTAAAGGTCCAGGGAGTCTAAGTCTTGGCCAAGCTGTGGGGAACCAGACACTGAGTTACTAAACCATATGGTTGATGGGAGTGTTATTTAATGCAGCCCCTACCCTCCCAGGATCAAGGACAGATTGAGACCGATCTAGAACTGCCCTGGAAATTATACTCGTATTGGTAGATCCTTAATCTGCAGGAAATCACACAGTTGTGCAAGAGGAGACAGATCAGGAATGCCTACCACTGTGTTTTATATAAAAATGCAAAACATCTAGATATCTAGTAATAGTGATGAAAATGCAGAAATTAGCACTACAGCTTCATACCAGCAGGTTTAAAAAGCATAATAGTAGAGACATGAGATACAGACTCACACATAGAGATAAGAACATGCACACAGGAAGGATGGGGGAAGGATACAGAGCAGGGAGAAAGGGTAAAAGGCAGGGAGAGAAATGAAAGGCAACACTTTATGACCAACTCACTTTTTACTATCTCACCTTATAAGTCACAGCAGGTGCCGCCCATGTGACAGGGACATGCTCACACACAGCTTGTCTGTGGCTCTCTGACTTTTCTACAGCCTTAAATGGTTTACAATTTTAAGAAATATGCATTTAGCTGTGCAGTGGTGGTGCACGCTTTTAATCCCAGCACTTGGGAGGCAGAGGCAGGTGGATCTCTGTGAGTTCAATACCAGCGTGGTCTACAAGAGCTAGTTCCAGGACAGACTCCAAAGCTACAGAGAAACTCTGTCTTGAAAAACCAAAGAGAGAGAGAGAGAGAGAGAGAGAGAGAGAGAGAAAGAGAGAGAGAAGAGAGATAAAGAAGAATTTCCTACTTAACCTGAGTAGCATTGAAAACATATTATGATAAAATAACATGAAAAGCAATCTGGAAATCATACTTATTCACACTGTCTGATCCCTCTCACTCCCCTTTCATCATAGCCTGGGACAATGGACAACAAAGAAGTAGATTGTGATACAGAGAATCCAACTGAAACTCTGAGAAGAATTTGAATAAAATCCAAATAAGAAAGAGGCAATAAGGAATGATCAAGGTAACTTGTACCTACAGAAGCAGCCAACCAGGTGCCCTTGTTAAACAAGAATGGTAGCCTGAATAATCTGGAAGAAGGAACTCCCAGAAGTGGATCAAAGGGGATCTTGATAAATGTACTGCTCCCCAGATAGTGAATACTTAGTCAGCAAAACACAACGAACATAGAAAATTACCAGAGACCCAGGAGACTAAAAGAGGTGTTGTGTTAGGAGCGGTGAGCTGCGTCCCTGGCACCCGGCCACCCGCACGGCTAGCTTTACCCAAAATAATTACACGGAAACTGTATTCTTTCAAACACTGCTTGGCCCATTTCTATCTAGCCTCTTCTCGGCTAACCCTCGCACCTGGACTAGCCCATTTCTAGTGTAGCCCACGAGGTGGCTTACCAGGGAGATTCTAGCCTACGTCCATCCTGGGTCGGAGCTTCATCGTGTGTGCCTCAGAGAGAAGAGCTCTCGCGTCCGCCCTGGAGATGGGAGCATGGCGTCTCTCTGAGGCGTCTGCTCCCGAGAGGAGAGGTATCGAGTCTGAGCTCACTTCCTCTTCCTTTTCCTCCCAGCATTCTGTTTTGTTTTCTCCACCCACCTGTGTTCTAACCTATGAGGGCCAGCCAAGCAGTTTGTTTATTACTTAGCCAAAGAAATCAACAGATTGATATATGACACTCCCATCATCGAAGAGGGCCTTGCAGAACTAACACATGGCAAATAAAACACCCCTAGGGAACTGAGAAATGAGGTCTTGCAAGAGAGAGAATAGACAGCCTTGAACAGTGACACAGGGAAGGGAGTTTAGACAGAGAGAACAAGTTACATGGAAGAGAGCCCAAACCTGAGTCAGCACACTCGCCACTGTGCCCCAAAGTCTGTCCTCTCTTCTGCTAGTCTACTGAGCCCCAAATATATATCTTATACTAACTGGAAATTATTCTTAAGACCAAGTTATTTTATAATTAGGGAAGCTTTTTTATTTCTTTCCATAACCAAGCAAAACTCAGCAGAGAACTTAGAAAATGAGAGGCAATGCTGCAATAATCATTGTCGCTGGTGTCACAAGGAAAGATGGGACCATATCATCCTCATGTGCACCCAGAGATATAATAATATCAGCCTCTGTGGTTTTAATGGAGAGACCTGAGGTACAGGGTTGAATTAATGTGCCGAGTTCCTCTGTCTCCATGAGTACACAAACAAGAATGGTAGGTCCCAAATGACTTCTAGCTCTTACTGAGGATGTGGGATGATGTTCAAAATCAGATATAAAAATAGGAGCACCGGACTGAGCTCTTAAGATCCAAATGAGGAGCAGAAGGAGGGAGAACATGAGCAAGGAAGTCAGGACCACGAGGGGTGCACCCACCCACTGTGACAGTGGAACTGATCTATTGGGAGCTCACCAAGGCCAGCAGGACTGGGACTGAATAAGCATGGGATGAAACTGAACTTTCTGAACATGGAGGACAATGAAGGCTGATGAGAAGCCAAGGACAATGGCACTAGGTTTCAATCCTACTGCATGAACTGGCTTTGTGGGAGCCTAGCCTGTTTGGATGCTCACTCTCCTGGACCTGAATAGAAGTGGGAGGACCTTGTACTTCCTGCAGGGCAGGGAATCTGGACTGCTCTTCATTCTCGAGAGGGAGGGGGAATGGAGTGGGGAGGAAGGAGAGAGGGGGAGGGGAGTGGGGAGAAGGGGCAATGTGTGGGAGGAGGGGGAGGGAAATGGGAAATGGGGAGGAGGCGGAAATTTTTTTCAACAACTAAAAAAAATAAACAAAAAAATAAAGAAAAAAAGTATGAATAATATCTTTACCAAGTGAATATCATTAAATAGCATTCTGAGCCCCTGAGTTTGGTTTTCAACTCACTACAATGCTATTTTTATCAGATCCAAAAGAAACTAGGGACAAATGGCTCTCTGTGATGCCTATTAGCAATGGAAAGCACAAGCTGACCTCCAAGCTCACGCAGTTCATGTGGGTTCTCTCAGCTCTTCTAACCCTGCCACCTAAACCCCTCCAGCTCAGGGGATCCCTTCCCCTGCTTCTCCTTTCTGTAAAACTCTGCCTTGTCATCCATGAGCTCCTTTTGACTTCTTCCTTTGTTCTCCCCTCTCTCTTCTCTTCCCTTCCCTTCCCTTCTTTTCTCTTCTTTCTCCTCTCCCTACTCCCCTCTTCTCTCAAAGCTCAGTTAAATCTCTTCCTGTCCCTGCTCTGGACTCTTCCAGGTGCCTCTGACTATTCACCCCTCACGCTTACAATAAGAACCTTCTCCTCAGCCATATTTTGAAGCAGCCATGTTCTTGCTGTATATAATTTTGTAAAAAGCTCTGCTATTGTCTTACCCTAGCTGGGTCTGCAGGTTCTTTCCCTACTAGGTACAGAATACAGATGGCTATGCAGTTTGGATAGCCTGCTGGAAATTTCACTAGATGGCCAATGACTAGCACAGGTCTGCTTAGATTCCAAAGGACCCTTCTCCTCCCTCTCCCAGAGCAAGTGTGCCCTCTGAACGGTCACTCGTTCAGGCTGAGTTATAAGGGCTGTGACAAGCTCAGATATTTCTCAGCCTTAGATGGTGTGTTTTTATCTCTCTATATATTGAAATTATAAAGACCCTGGGTTCATCTGGTATGTCAACGTGGCCTCTAGACCACATAGATCTGGTCTAGAACATCACCATCCTACCCTCCCTTAGTTGGGCAGCGGAAAATACAAACTAACTTAATAACTAGCAGCCAAGGACTGTGGTTTCCAGAGTCCAGGCTTTAACCTATTCATGCTGTACGACTAGCAGGACAGCTGGTCATCAGTTATTTCAAATTCAGTCTGGGGACACTCAATCTCATGATCCTGGCTTTAAACTGAGATTAGGTAACTTTACCAAAACCTCTATCATCCATCTTACCCACCCTTTAAATTTATAGCTTCAGACATGGGCTCAGATAATTCCCTCTTACCAGAAGATAAGGAAAGTGTTTTCCAAACCCATGGGAGGCCAGTCACAAAGGCTGTTGGAGCACAATCCCCAAGCCTGAGATCAGGAGAAATGGAAAGATCCCTTGCCAGTCCTGTGCTTCCCTGGTGGCAGGGAAGTGAGCAGAGAGGAGCAATAGGGATCAGGAGAAAAGCCAGCTGGGTACTGGAGGCCACTCCCCAACTCCCATCCCCACCCTCCTCACCCTCATCCCCACCTCAACCCCTATACATAAACCACACACACACAGTCACACATGCACATACACACTCATTCAGCTCACCCAACCCAGGGTGGGGCAGTGAGCTCCTGCTAACTGATATTTCGAGTCAGGAAAAGAACATACTAGATCTGTCAGGTTCAAGGAAGGATCACATCCTGTTCAGTCAACTCACTTACTGGGGAGAAAAGATACCAGGCAGCTATTCAAGACCACAGGAACCAGGAGTGGCTCTCAGGACCAGAAACCCAGGAGAAATAGGATCTGATGCCCAGTTAAATGGGCAAACATGACAGATGGCGGGTTCCTGAGCTCAGAGTGCAAGGCCAAGGCCACGTCCAGGAGAGTAAAGACCGTGTCTGGAAGTCCTAGGGTCCTCTGCACAGACCTAACCTTTCCTGTCCACTGCCTGTAATCAGCAAGTGGGAACAGAAGGAGGAGAGCCCAGCTGAAAAGAGACTCCCCAGCATGTCAGAACACCTAGCTTCATCTCATAAAGTCCAGTCTCAGAGATGCCCATTGTTTTTTCAGAGAACCTGCCCACAACCCACAAAAGAAGGAACATCTGGTGAGAGGAACGTTCATAAAGGAAGAACTGTCTGGGTCAAGCTGGGGGTGGGGAGGAGGGAGAAATATCTGCTTCCCCAAGATCTCTTCTGGGACTTGACACCAACAGCCTCACCCTGAGCTTTCCCCTCAAAATTAGACTTTCTTTCTTTAAAAAATAAATTGTTTTTATTTTTTCCTACATTTTTTAATTTTTTTTCCTTTTTTAGTACTTAAAAATATACCAATCCAAATTCCCACTCCCTCCCCTCTTCCCAGTCCCCTCCCTCTCCCTCCACAGACCCTCCCCCTAACCCTCCAACCCTAAAGGAGTGCCAGCACTCCACCCTGTGGAAAGTCCAATGCCCTCCCTACTACGTCTAGGTTGAGCAAGGTTTACATCCAAAGAGAATAGGATCCCATGAAGCCAGTATATGCAGTAGACACATCCCAGTCTCACTATCAGTGGCCCCTCAGCCTGCCCCAGCTATCAACCCCCTTCAGAATGGCTTGGTTGTTCCCATGCTAGTTCACTCCCAGTTCAGTTGGAGATGGTGAGTTCCCATTAGTTCAAGCAAACTGTCTCATGATGACCCTTTCATGGTCTTGAATTCTTGCTTATACTCTCACTCCCTCCACTCTTAAACTGGATCTTGGGTGTTCAGTCCAGTGCCCCGATGTGGGTCATTGCCTCTGTTCCCCATCTGTTGTTGGACGAAGGTTCTATGGTGATATTTAAGATAATCATAAGTCTGACTACAGGGTAAGGTCAGTTCAGACACCTCCTCTATTGCTTAGGGTCTCAGCTGGGTTCATCCCTGTAGGTTCTTGGGCATTTTTCTAGAGCCGGGTTTCTTGCTAACTCCATAATGGCTCCCTCAATCAAGATATCTCTTTCCTTGCTCTCATATCTGTCCTTCCTCCATCAAGACCATCCCATTCCCTCAAGTTTTCCTCTACCCTCCTTCTTCCCCCCACCTTCTCCCCCTGCTCCCAAATTTTTGTCTGATTACAATTTCCAGGTGGGTCTATATAT